>NC_137329.1:97110705-98310705 GCF_965287045.1 Carcharhinus amblyrhynchos | reverse complement strand
TTCTTCTGACAGTCATTTATCACCTACAAATAATGGAAGTTATGAGTTTCAGCTTCTCCCCCAGTATCTGCAATGCAGCAGTATATTGTGGACCTATACTGAAGCAACTGGCATGTAAGAGGAAGTATATAAGAAGGAAGGTAATTCATCTGGAGCCACTGCCTACCAGAAACTGAAATTAAAATCCATACCAATATCATATAAAATCTGAACAAGCCCCCATGCCAAAGCCATTGTTGTGAGTTGAAGTTGCTGCCTTGGCAATAGAAATAAATCACAAGTGTTTCTTCATTTTATTGTGCTCATTGAGGAAACATAAGCAATCTGTTTTATGTGACCTATCCATAAAAATAGCTTGCAAACACATAAATGTGTCTGTCTAAAATACGAGAGTAGACATTTAGCCATAGCATCAAGTGCTAGCATAATTTCTCTGTCCTTATAAAAGAGCTTGACACCCAATATTGTATTTAACATTTGGACAAATTGTCTTTTGTGCAACTTGTCAGTGTCTTCAAGGGAAACAAAAGATCAAAGGAAGGACACGTTTAGCTGTACTGATTTATGCCCTGAATTGAAAAATAAAGAATTTAGCACATTCGCATCAAATGGAACAAAATGCAATTTGTTGTCAACGCAAACTACCAAGTAAATCAGTTCAGCTTTACAAACGCATGTTTCTTGGTTCTCTGGAAAAAAGATCGCACCGCACACACTTTATATGGACATTTCTGTATTTGAAATACAGAAGCATCTCACTTTAAATTGAAATGAATCGATGATGTACAAGGAAATGTAAACTTATTCAACTGGCCATTTTAATCATAACCCTACTGACATACTGAGTGACTTTTTTTTATTTCAGCAGTGAAGAGAAACTATATTTTGAGAACAAGTTTATGATCTATGTTCCTAAGCCCACTGTAAAGTTAGCTTGATGATGAAGAAGTTGGTTCACAATGGCTAATGGAAAATATGGGACTGAAATCTCTGGGATCATGAGCTTCTCCCCACCCCCGCCAGGTATGTTTCACTCCAGCGGACTTTAGTATAGATTCCCATTTTTGGTGAGTTCACAGCTGGAGTACTGTGTGCAGTTCTGGTTGTCACATTTCAGGACAGATATGATTGCACTGGAGGGGTGCAAAGAAAATTCACCTAGATGTTGCCTAAATTGGAACATTTAAGTTATGAAAAGAGATTGGATAGGCTTGGATTGTTTTCGTTGGAATAGAGAAGGCTGAGGGATGATCTGAATGAGATGTATAAGATTGTGAGGAGCGTGTACAGAGTGAAGAAGGAACAGCTGTTCCCCTTAGTTGAAAGGTCAGTTCAAAGTTAGGGGCAGGAGCTTTAAGAGGATGTAAAGAAAAACCTTTTTACTCAGAGGGTGGTGACAGTCTGGAATACGCTGCCTGGGAGGACAGTAGAGGTGAGTTGCCTCATGTCCTTTAGAAAGTACCTGGATGAGCATTCAATGTCTCAACATTCAAGGCTATGGCCAAGTGCTAGTAAATGGGATTAGGTAGGTAAGTCAGGTGGTTCTCACATGTCAGTGAAGACTCAATGGGCCAATTCCTGGAAACTCCAGTAAAATCCTGGAAGATTTTGGTAACTCTAGATGCATACCCAGTGCAGACTGAGTCCCAGAGCTGTAAAGCCGTGTTGCACAATGCAATTTCTTCACCCAATCTCTAAAAGCAGTAAACCAATATACAGCTCTCGGCTTTACTTCAAACATTTTTACCCAAACACCTGCAGCAACACGCAGAGCTGTTTCTGATCGATTACAGTCAAAAGTAGTCTACTTCTGCCTAAGAAAGTACGTGTTTCTCTCACCCAAATCTGTCTCCTATTTGTGCAATTTCAATCGTTTTTGACATGACCTGATGAGCACGGAAATAGCAGTCTACATCTCGGCAGTCCATCTACAACACCACTGTTCACTCTTGTTTCCGTTCTTGAACATGCATTTTTCTGTTTTCTGGTTGCTTGCAGTGGATTGCACATATCCTACTGCAGAGCCTCAACCTTGGAGTTACAGAACCCAGTGGGAATCGATCTGCGTGTAACATAATTTGTCACATGGTATCAGCTGTTACTTGTTGATACGTATCATTGCCGGGAGTTCCTGCAATTCAAATGTGAAATTCATTGTGTGTCAAGGTGAAGACAGCTTCAAAGAGATTTGTCTTGCAAAGATTCAATCTGCAGTGTAATTGCTTAAGCTTTTATCTTTGTGGGCCCCATACTGATGTGCCAAGGAACCTATAGGTCAGCCTCATTTATTTACACATAACTCAGTTATTGAAACTAACAAATCTTGCTGTTCAGATGTAGCTTTCTTGCATCACTGAAGCAACGGAATTAAAAGCAATCACTTCCAAACCTATGAGCCCATGAAATTCAAATCGGAGAAATATAACTCATATACGATAAGATCTGGATTTCAAGAGCTGCACTGGGACTACATGGAATATATTCTGTAAGTACAGCTCTATGTCTATATATTTAACATATTATAGTGCCTTGTATTTGGAAAATACCTAGTAGAAATAATTAATTCACACATATGGGAAGTTTCTCCCTATTTTCTCTATCTAGGCCCCTCAAGCCTTTGAATTCCTCTATCAAATCTGCTCACAGTCTTCTCTTCTCCAAGAAAAATAGTCCTTACTTATCCAATTTATCTTCATAACTGAAGTTCCCCACTCCGGAACCATTCTTGTGAACTTCATTGCCCTCTCCTCTCTGCCTTTGCATTTATGTGGGATCCAGGACTGAACACAATGCTCCAACTGAGTGCCTTATACAAGTTTAACGTAACATCCTTGCGCTTGTATGGCTATGCTCTTATTAATAAAGCCCACATATTGTAGGTGTTATTAATTACGCTCTCAATGTGTCCTGCTCCCTTCAGTGACTTATGCAAATAAACACCCTCAGCTTCTGCACCCGCTTTAGAGTTGTACCCTTTGTTTTATGCTGTCTCTCCATGTTTTTCCTGCCAAAATGAATCACCTCACATTTTTTCATGTTGGACTTTATCTGCCACCTGTCCACCCATTCCATCAACTTGTCTGTGTCTCTTTGAAATTGTACATGAACCTCTTCACTTTTCACAATGCTTCCAAGCTTTGTATCATTCATAAGTTTTGGAATTGTGACATGTGCATCAACGTCTAAGCCATTAATGTAAGTCAGGAAAAGCAAGCATCCCGACCATGATCCCCATGGGGGACCCCACTACAACCATCTCCAGCTCAAAAACATCTATTCATCTCTAATCTCTGTCCCCTGCCACTCAGTCAAATTTGGATCCATGTTCCAACTGTCCCTTTTATTCTACGAGCGATAGCTTACCACAGGCCCCTATCCAATGCCTTTTGAAAATCCATGTAAGAACATAAGAAATAGGAGCAGGAGTAGGCCATCTAGCCCCTCGAGCCTGCCCCGCCATTCAATAAGATCATGGCTGATCTGTTGTGGCTCAGTTCCACATTCCCGCCCTCTCCCCATAACCCCTAATCCCCTTGCCTTGCCAATATGCCAGTATGTACACCATACTGACAGGAACACCCTTGTCAATCCTCCCTATTGCCTCCACCAGTGGTGCCCTGTTCAGTTGAGAATGTTTGAGAGCGGACTTTCAACAGAATCCTGGGTTGGTTCGAAACTAAATCAACATTAAGTGCTGAGTGACATCATGATCTGCATGATGCAGAGTAGTTTTTTGTGACTTTATGCTCCTATTGTGCTGAATCAATAAATATTTTAATTATAATATTATCATATTATTACTGGGGTATAACTCATTAAAATATGGGTACCATCGACATCAAATCCCTGAATCACTCATGGAATAAGATGTTGGATATGTTCAGAGTCTACCTCCTATTTACCTGCAGCAAGTATAATTGCCTAAGCATAGGAGCCAAGCAAATATTATACCCGCAAACATCTTAACAGCACCAATGATAAGACTCCCATGAGGGGTCAGTATGAGTGGCAGGGGCCATCGCCACAGGAATGGTCCAGGTTGAATCTCTAATTTGTGCAGAACACACTGAATAATCTCAGTGTGTTCATGTTAAGCAGGGAAACACGGTTACTGCTGCTGACAGTACATGGGTGATACTTGGTTCGAGCATGACTTGGCAAATACTGATGTTACTCACTATTGAGACTGGGGCATGGACAGTAGCCACTTAGGTGAGAAACCAATAAGCCTGCACTGGCAAATGATAGAAAGTGACACAACTGTTGAGTAGGGGTGAGATGTAAGCCTGCTGGATACAAGATAAACTAAATAGTGAGAATGTTAATAGATGTTGCCTATTACAGTATCTCTTGTTAAGCTCAAAAGGCAAAAGATAAAACAGAAACTTTGGAGGCAGTTCTATAAAATTAATCAGATTTCTTGTGCAATGTGATCTTTATTGCACTTTAAGTTTATTAAGTTTATTTATTAGTGTCACAAGTAAGCTTACATTAAACTGCAATGAAGTTACTGTGAAAATCCCCTAGTTGCCACACTCCGGTGCCTGTTTGGATATATTGAGGGAACATTTAGCATGGCCAGTGCACCTAACCAGCACGTCTTTTGGACATGGCACTTGACAAAAGTCACCAATTTCGAATCACCAACAATATGGAGCAGGTCCAAATGCTTTGCACTGGAAGTGAGCTAAAACAAAGTGCCAGAATCACTTGTTATCTGTTCTAGAAATATTCCATAATTGCCATACAAGGTCATGCCAAAAATTATCTAGCTATTTTTAAAGCTTTTTAGTATATTTTAAGCACTTATATTCATGTAAAAATGTTATGAAGCCATGGTATGGATTGCTTATTGTCCTTCCAGATGTACATCTATCACATGGGTAGATAAATGGCAGATGGAATTTAAGGCTGTAAATTGGGAGGTGATACATTTTGGAAGGACTAATTTGACAAGGAAGTATTCAATGAATGGTAGGACACTAGGAAGTTATGAAAAACAAAGGGACCTGCTCTGAAAGCAGTTTACAAAGTTTCCTTTTGTCTGGATTTACTTAGGCCAGGACCAAAGGGTTCCTGATGAATAATTGCCCTGTTAGATAGGGTCATTGTGCTCATTGGGTGATACTGTCTTAGATCCTATTACTGTTAGACTCTATAATGTGTCATTCTTCCATGCATTTGCACCCAAACAATAGAAGTTATATGCACGAGGAATGATTTATTTAAACAGGCCTTTTATAATGTGGACTAAAATCTTATTATTAAAAGAATCATAATTTAGTAGACCATTCAAAATGCAGAAATCCTAGTTGCTGTGTGTAATTGGATTCTCTCTGATGGAGAAGCTTTATAAACACTTGGAGCTGTCAGCCAAACTGAACTGATAGGCAGTTTGTTATGATAATGATAGGTTGTGAAACCAGCCATGCAGCACTAATCCTGTAATGAAAACCACCAGGCTTAAGTCAACAAGCAGAGTGAAATAGCAAGCACTGAAATTTACGATTCGAGACTTTTTTTTTGAAATATCTTAAGGGCAGGAGATTTAAATTATTTGACAGCTTGGCTGTTTTCTTTGACAATTCCAGTTGACAATTCCAAAGGGTTTACCCATTTTTATTCACACTCATATAAGAACATAAGAACATAAGAAATAGGAGCAGGAGTAGGCCATCCAGCCCTTCGAGCCTGCCCTGCCATTCAATAAGATCATGGCTGATCTGTCATGGCTCAGTTCCACATTCCCGCCCTCTCCCCATAACCCTTAATCCCCTCGCTTATCAAAAACCCATCAACCCGCGTCTTAAAAATATTTAGCGAGATAGCCTCCACCACCTCAACGGGCAGAGAATTCCAGAGATTCACCACCCTTTGAGTGAAGAAGTTCCTCCTCAACTCCGTTCTAAACCGCCCCCCCTTTATCTTGAGGCTGTGCCCCCTAGTCCTACTGTCCTTTCTGAGCGGAAAGAGCCTCTCCACCTCTATCCTATCCATCCCATTCATCATTTTATACGTCTCAATGAGATCTCCCCTCATTCTTCTAAACTCTAATGAGTACAAGCCTAGTTTATTCAGCCTCTCCTCATAGCTCAGCCCCCTCAACTCCGGTATCAGCCTAGTAAACCTCCTCTGCACTCCTTCCAAGGCCAAAATATCCTTGTGTAAGTACGGCGACCAAAACTGCACACAGTACTCCAGCTGCGGCCTCACCAATGCCCTATACAGCTGCAGCAAGACCTCCCTACTTTTATATTCAATCCCCCTCGCTATGAAGGCCAGTATCCCATTAGCCTTCCTGACCACCTGCTGCACCTGCAAGCTGGGTTTTTGCGACTCATGCACAAGGACCCCAAGGTCCCTCTGCACCGTCGCCTGCTGCAGTTTTTCGCCCCGTAAGTAATAGTCCTTCCTACCATTATTCCTACCAAAGTGGACACCTCGCACTTGCCAACATTAAATTCCATTTGCCATTTCCTGGCCCATTCGCCCAGCCTATCTAGATCTTTCTGCAGACTCTCCACACCCTCCGCGCAATTTGCTGTTCCACCAATCTTGGTGTCATCAGCAAATTTCGACATCATACACTCGGTTCCCTCCTCCAGGTCATCTATATAAATGGTAAATAGCTGAGGCCCCAGCACCGACCCCTGGGGCACTCCACTAGTCACCAACCGCCAATCCGAATAGCACCCATTAACCCCCACTCTCTGCCTCCTACTTGACAACCAATCCTCTATCCACGCTAACACCCTACCGCCAACTCCATGCCCCCCTACCTTCTGCAATAACCTCTTGTGAGGCACCTTGTCAAACGCCTTCTGAAAATCAAGAAAGACCACATCCACTGGCTCTCCTCTATCCACCGCCCTAGACACATCTTCATGGAACTCCAATAAATTTGTCAGACACGGCTTCCCCTTAATGAAACCGTGCTGCGTCTGCTCTATCAAGCAATTCCCCTCAAGATGCCTCGCTATTTCCTTCTTGATGGCGGATTCTAACGTTTTACCTACAACAGACGTTAAACTAACCGGCCTATAATTCCCTGCCTTTTGCCTGCCACCCTTCTTAATATCCACTATTAACAATTGAAAAGACCACCTTACCTCTCCCAAAGAGCACCTTAGCTTTCCTAAAGATGTTATTGCACCATTTCCAAAAGGCTTCCTATCTCTCCAAATAATTCCACTAACTTTAGACTTTCTCCTACCAGGTCTAAAGTTCATAAGTCATATTTTGAACATCTCACTAGCCAAAATGAGATCAGCCTGAAGACAGTTATGATTTAACATGTGCAGTTTGCCTCTGTGAATCACAAATGTGTGAAGTGCAAACTGTCTCCAGTGCCATACATGGGAATGGTGGGAGCCAGGACTTCAGGGGCAGGATTTCCAGCTCCATGCCTCTCCAGCCGTTTTTGCAAAGATGGAGAGCCTTTTCATCTGCATAGAAATTTGGGCCTGCCATCCCTGGAAAACATTCAAAAACAAGGGCTATTGGATGCCAAAGTGGGCTCTGTAAAAGCCCTGCCTCAGTCCTCTAAGATTTTGTCCATGTTATAATACAAACTGCAAGGGCCTCTATACCCCATCCCTCAGTCTCCCCCTACCGTGCCCTATCCATCTGACATCATGTCATCCACCCCTCCATGACCTCTCATACCCTCCATGCCAAGGTATACACCTTCACCCACCAGCCCTCATGCCCTCTATGGCAAGCCATGGTACTCCACTCACCATCATGGCCCCTTACCCTCCAGGCCAGACTATGGCAGCTCCATGCTCATTCACCCACTATACATTCTGTCTGAATCCAATGCTTAATTGATTGATGTCCTTAGACTTTCCAATAAAAATGTCCACTTGTTTTTCTTGATCTATGTGTTTGCCTTCCTTCAGAATACCTCTTGGGTTTTGCTCATTATACCCAAATTCCTTATCCTCAGCAGTGGGATGAACACAGCTTAATCTTCCTGAATCCTAGTATGAGGATCGTCACAATGCCACCAACTGTTGAACTGGCACAATGCCCAAATGGACTGGAGAAGGGCCCAAAAAACAAATACAAATTAAGAAACATAGCAGAATAGCTGTCAAGTATGGACATGAGAAAACTGGTTAACTGCTGAAAAGTGCCTAAAGACTCAATTCCTGTGCTGCAGGGTATTTCAGTGGAAACATAATGCTTCAGTAAGATCACAGCAAGAGAAAATGGGCTAATCCATAATGTGTAAATAAATGGAAAATGCAGTATATATACACACATCAGTTTACCAGGATATATGTACTGTTGAAGCTTATGAGGGCTGCTTGTATTCTGACCCAGCAGGGTACCTGACTTACCCAGTCCCTGTGAAGGGCTAGAAGTCACAGAATCTCTTGTCCAGGTAATGAATATGAGTTCTGGATTGATCTTTGAGGTAGTCATGATGTGGAGATGCCGGCGTTGGATTGGGGTAAACACAGTAACAAGTCTCACAATACCAGGTTAAAGTCCAACAGGTTTATTTGGTTGTAACCGCCACTAGCTTTCAGAACGCTGTTCCTTCGTCAGGTGAGTGGAGAGTCCTGATCACAAACAGGGCAGATAAAGGCACATGTGTGCGGAACTTGGCTATCAGTTTCTGCTCAGTGACTCTACACTGTCATATGTCGTGACGGCCGCCTTGGAGAACGTTTATCCGAAGATCAGAGGCCAAATGCCCGTGACCACTGAAGTGTTCGTCAGCAGGAAGGGAACAGTCTTGCCTGGTGATTGTCAAGTGGTGTTCATTCGTCCGTTGTCATAGGGTCTGCATGGTCTCCCCAATGTACCATGCTTCGGGATATCTTTTCCTGCAGTGTATCAGGTAGACAACGTTGGCCGAGTTGCAAGACTACGTACCGTGTACCCGGTGGATGGTGTTCTCATGTGAGATGATGTTATCCATGTCAATGATTGGGCATGTCTTGCAGACGTTGCTGTGGCAGGGTTGTGTGGTGTTGTGGTCACTGTTCTCCTGAAGGCTGGGTAGTTTGCTGTGGAGAATGGTCTGTTTGAGGTTGTGCGGTTGTTTGAAGCAATCAAGCCTCCCCCGGCACCACAGTAGCAAACAGTACCATCACAGGGAAGTCTATTGTCAACTTGTTGGACTACACACTTCAACCAGTCAAAGTTCTCAGCCGAGGGCTCAATTTCTGCCCCATCACCAAAATGGACCCTATCAGTCTTGCAGCAGACATAGAGGAATTCATTGGGCAGATGAGGCTGCGGGAGTTCTTCTACAGACCCCAAGAAGCCAACAGTGAACACAGTGAGACAGCCAGTGAACCTGAACAGCCGACAGACAGATCCGCAGTGCAGCAACCGAAGAGGAAAGAGTCCAATTGGACTCCTCCACTGCCCTCGATTTGACATGTATGCCCAAGCCATCAGGAGGTGCGTCAACACCAGATTCATCAACCGCACTCACAAGACAGCCCCAAACATCACCCAAGCACAACTCAACGCCATCCACACTCTCAAGCCCAACCGCAACATTCTCATCAAACCAGCAGACAAAGGAGGGGCCATCGTCACAACGAACAGAATGGATTACTGTAAAGAAGTGTACTGACAACTGAACAACGAGGAACGCTATAGACAGTTACCCGCAGGTCCGACCAAAGAACACACCCGTCAACTCAACACTGATCAAGACCTTTGATCCGGACCTTCAGAGCACCCCCCATGCTCACATACCACGTACTCCCCGCATTGGAGATCTCTACTGCCTCCCAAAGATACACAAGGCAAACACACCCGGCCATCCCATCGTATCAGGCAGTGGGGCCCTGTGCGAGAACCTCTCTGGCTACGTCGAGTGCATCCTGAAACCCATTGTACAAAGAACCCCCAGCTTTCGTCGCAACACTACGGACTTCCTAAGGAAACTCAGCACACATGGAGCAGTTGAACCAGGGGCACTCCGCGTCACAAATGGATGTCTCAGCACTCTACACCAGTGTCCCCCACGACGATCACATTGCTGTAACTGCCTCAGTACTCAACCCCGACAACTGCCAGTTCCCAGAAGCAATTTTACCACTCATCCACTTCATCCTGGACCACAATGTCTTCACCTTCAGCAACCTGTTCTTCATCCAGACACACGGAACAGCCATGGGGACCAAATGCGCACCTCAATATGCCAACATCTTCATGCACAGGCTCGAATAAGACTTCTTCACCGCACAGGACCTTCAACCAATGCTAATACACTAGATACATCAATGACATTTTCTTCCTTTGGACTAATGGTGAACAATCACTGAAACAACTATATGATGACATCAACAAGTTCCATCACACCATCAGACTTGTCATGGACTATTCTCCGGAATCGGTTGCATTCTTGGACACACGCATCTCCATTAAGGATGGTCACCTCAGCACCTCACCCTACCACAAACTCACAGATAACCTCACGATGCTCCACTTCTCCAGCTTACACCCTAAACACGTTAAAGAAGCCATCCCCTACGGACAAGCCCTCCGTATACACAGGATCTGCTCGGATGAGGAGGATCACAACAGACACCTCCAGACGCTGAAAGATGCTCTCATAAGAACAGGATATGGCACTCGACTTATCTGTCGACAGTTCTGACACGCCACAGCGAAAAACCGCACCAACCTCCTCAGAAGACAAACATGAGACACAGTGGACAGAGTACCCTTCGTCGTCCAGTACTTCCCTGGAGCGGAGAAGCTATGGCATCTTCTCCAGAGTCTTCAACATGTTATTGATGAAGACAAACATCTCACCAAGGCCATCTCCACATCCCCACTTCTTGCCTTCAAACAACCGCACAACCTTAAACAGACCATTACCTGCAGCAAACTACCCAGCATTCAGGAGAACAGTGACCACGACACCACACAACCCTGCCACAGCAACCTCTGCAAAGCATGCTGGATCATCGACATGGATGCCATCATCTCATGTGAGAACACCTTCCACCAGGTATACGGCACGTACTCTTGCAACTCGGCCAACGTTGTCTGTCTGATACACTGCAGAAAAGGATGTCCTGAGGCTTGGGAGACCATGCAGACGCTACAACAACGGATGAATGAACACCACTCGACAATCACCAGGCAGACTGCTCCCTTCCTATGGGCGAACACTTCAGTGGTCACGGGCATTCGGCCTCTGATCTTCGGGTAAGCGTTCTCCAAGGCGGCCTTCACGACATACGACAGCACAGAGTCACTGAGCAGAAACTGATAGCCAAATTCCGCACACATGAGGATGGTCTCAACTGGGATTTGGATGCATGTCACACTACCTGTAACCCCCATGACTTGCCTGGGCTTGCAACATCTCACTTACTGTCCTGTTTGGAGACAATACACATCTCTAACTTATGCTTAATGCTATCTCCACTCACATTGTCTGCATCTTTAAGACTTAAATAGCAGATCAGCTGTAAAGACTCGCATTCTAATCAGTATTCTGTAAACTGTGTGCTCTTATATACCCTGTTTGTGATCAGAACTCTCCACTCACCTGACGTTCCGAAAGCTAGTGGCGTTTACTACCGAATAAACCTGTTGGATTTTAACCTGGTGTTGTGAGACTCCTGACTGTGTTGATCTCTGAGGGACAGCCATGGCGAGAGAAAGTAGTGGGCAGCCAGAACATCAAAGATGGAGATAAACAATGGATCAGTAGCTGCAGAAATATTGTAGTGAACAGGGTGCCCAAGTTTGGACCGTTGTGTGGCCAAACAGGCCATCTAAAATGGCATTTTGTAAAGCACTCTGGGACAGTTGGGCAAGAACCAAACCGACAGGCTGCAGTTTAAAGAGAGAGAGACAAACAGGCTGCAACCCTGACAGGTAAATAAACAGGATATAGGTCATCTCCAGGATGAAAGAGACTTTCTGGTCACACTGGGTTGTGTACTAGACATAAGGACACCGTGAACCCTTATTTAGGAGGGAAGTATGTGACCTATGTGCCTCCAGCACCTGCAGACATGGCCCTGGGGGACACACCCAGAGATCAGTGTGGTAGCACCTGATTGGACTCTTATCGATCGGGGGATCAAGTCCTGATCAACTGATTGGCAATGGCCAAAAAGGGGCGTGAAACCAAATGGGGTATAAAGGGTGCTGCACAACCAGGAATCTCTCTCTCTGACCCCACAAATGAGCTACAACAATGGTGAACGTCACCAGCGACAACCAGCATGAGGAGAGCCACCACACCTGAGAAGGAAGGAAGAAAGACCAGAGCCAGAGTGCCAGACCAGACCAACGGACCAAACTACACAGATGACTACTGAGACCAGCACACAGATAAAGGCCAATATCTGCTTGGGTACTTGCCAGTCACGCAAAGTTAAGTCAAGGTCTTGTATTGGACTTGAGTTCTAGTATTTTCTGTAAGATAATTTATTGTTGGTCGGGTGGGGGATTATTGATTGTATGGGATTAAATAAATATTAGTTCTACTAACAAGACGTCTACTTATAGTTATTTGTCCACCGTATAAGGGTTAAAACAGACTGTGCAGCAGGCAACGGTTGGAATAGGAATGAACACTGTCATAGCTTACCCTGTGATGTGACGACCATGTCCTCCAGGAGATGCAGACATACCTGGCCTCCTACCAGTTCAGCTCTGTTCCTTGTGATTTTGTGTAATCTCATCTTGTGAGAGAGGGGGCAGAGTGCCACTGAGTGTGCTGCACTGTTTTTGGGTGATGTGTCTGCCTTTTGCTGAAGAGCTGGAGGTAGGTAGAAGAGGGGGAGGTGGGGTACAAGACTGGTAACATTGGAAGATGTGTGAGTATGAGTATGAGTGTGAGTATCTGAATGGTTAGGTTTTAGTCCTGTTCGCTCAGGAGTGCTGCTGGATGAGAGATATTGGACTGGTAAATTGAGCAGCGTGAGAGGTTGCTGGTGTATCATGTGGAATGTATTCGCTGGCTTTGAATTGGTTGTGGCACTGCTTCCAGATCTTCAGGGCCAGATTCTGGAGTTGACCTCCTTGGTCACTTCTTCCCATTCCCTTCAGATGGTGTTCCTTGAGGGCTTATGCCATTGAGTGTCTTTAAAACAGAGACAAATAGGTTCTTGATTAATAAGGGAATCAGGGGTCATGGGGAAAAGGCAGGAGAATGGGGATGAGAAAAATATCAGCCATGATTGAATGGCAGGACAGATTTAATGCACCGCGTGGCCTATTCTGCTCTTATGTCTTATGGTCTTATGGCCTTATGGCTTTGTGGCCCCTCCCCAGGAAAAATGGTCTCTGTCCTCCCATCTGCAGAGGGACCTCGGGGTCCTTGTGCATGAGTTGCAAAAACCCAGCCTGCAGGTGCAACAGGTGGTCAGGAAGGCGAATGGGATGCTGGCCTTCATAGAGAGGGGGATTGAATATAAAAGTAGGGAGGTCTTGCTGCGGCTGTATAGGGCATTGGTGAGGCCGCAGCTGGAGTACTGTGTGCAGTTTTGGGCGCCGTACTTACGCAAGGATATTTTGGCCTTGGAGGGAGTGCAGAGGAGGTTTACTAGGCTGATGCTGGAGTTGAGGGGGTTGAGCTATGAGGAGAGGCTGAATAAATTAGGCTTGTACTCGTTAGAGTTTAGAAGAATGAGGGGAGATCTCATTGAGACGTATAAGATGATGAATGGGATGGATAGGATAGAGGTGGAGAGACTCTTCCCGCTCAGAAAGGATAGTAGGACTAGGGGGCACAGCCTCAAGATAAAGGGGGGGGGGCGGTTTAGAACGGAGTTGAGGAGGAACTTCTTCACTCAAAGGGTGATGAATCTCTGGAATTCTCTGCCCGTTGAAGTGGCGGAGGCTACCTCGCTAAATATTTTTAAGACGCGGGTTGATGGGTTTTTGATAAGAGAGGGGATTAAGGGTTATGGGGAGAGGGCGGGAATGTGGAACTGAGCCACGACAGATCAGCCATGATCTTATTGAATGGCGGGGCAGGCTCGAAGGGCTAGTTGGCCTACTCCTGCTCCTATTTCTTATCTTATCTTATCTTAACCTCAATTTCTAAGACTTCCAGCACTGGATCAATGCATTGGGGATCTCCCTCTCCCTCCTGGTACTCTGTGGCAGCACGATGGCACAGTGATTAGCACGGCTGCCTCACAGTGCCAGGGACCTGGGTTCGATTCCTGGCTTGGGTCACTGTCTATGCGGAGTCTGCACATTCTTCCCGTGCCTGCATAGGTTTCCTCCGGGTGCTCCAGTTTCTTCTGACAGTGGGAAAGACGTGCTGGTTAGATGCATTGTCCATGCTAAATCCACTCTGTGTAGCCAAACAGGTGCTGGAGTGTGGCGACTAGGGGATTTTCAGTATAACTTCATTGCAGTATTAATATAAGTCTACTTGTGACATTAATGAATAAATAAATAACGTCTATTTGATCAGCTTCTACTTGTGACCAGTTTCAGTGCTGGCAGTCCTGGAATAAGAGCTTCCTGCTTCCCTGGAATAAGAGCAGTTCTTCTTTCAGAGCTGTGGGCCCATTAGAACACACACTAGCCACACACTTTACTTGGCCCCATGCTGATTGTTCAGTCAGCCAGCAGTAGACTTGCCTCAGCACCACACTCTGGCATGTGAGGAGGCAGAATGAAGTGTATTTGCTACTTGGCTTAACAGGGTGGGATTCAGGTCGATCAGAAATGTGCAATTCCTGCACCCGAAAGCAGAAGGAAACTAATTTTAGCCCATAATTCTTTTTTCATCAATAACTGCCCATTTCTGTCCTTGCTGGATAATTCCTACACCAGCCAATGAATCATTGCATAACAAAAAGTAGATTGAGTGCATCTCAGGTCCCAGAAGTATTAAAATCCTACAGTACAACCATCCAGCAATTGCAAGAATGGAATTTCTCAACTTCAGGAGTGTTTATTTTTAAATAGCAAAACTAAGTCAGATATTTTTGTAGTTCGGTATTCCTCTGCGAAGGTGAAGTCACCAAATGACTACCTGAAGCTCAAAAGCCAGGAAATACTTGTATGTTGTCAAAATGTTGTTTCACCCAAACTCCTTGTAACTCACCCCATATTTATCCTGAAACATCTCTGAAGAGCATACTAAGCCTTTAATTATACAACCAGCTTAAAAAGATCACGGAGGTACTTTCAAGAAGATTACTGGCATTATATAATTAAGTACTGATATAATTATAACCTTAACTATACCTACAGTGAAAAGGCAAATGTCAGCCAGCTGTTCAGATCATTTATTTTTAGCAAGACACATTAAACCTTTAATTTTTTTTAGATATCTCTGAAACAAGTTGCTAAGAAATGAGGATGCAAAAGGTACATGATGTGGGCCGGAATTCGCCGGTCTCACTCACCCCACTATTGCTGCCAGTGAAAACGGAGAATTTGGTGCTCAAAATCTCTGTTCATGGTAGCAGGATTGGATAATCCCAGCCGCAGGCAAGGTTGGAGAATTCCAGCCATGATCTCCATCCAGGTAAAGGCAAGTGTACCATACATACAAGTAATGAGAAATAACATTTATTTTCCCCAGGCGCTGCTAGTCAACAGGGTTTAAATGGAATGGAATGCCCTGGTCTGTCACCCTGTGGGAACATGTGCCATCAGCAAGCTTAGATTTGCCAATTTTTGTCAGCACATCATTTTGTATCTATTATGGATTTAAGTCACATGTTATCTGGGTGATATTGGCTCTGTTCCTTCAGATTGACACTTAAGTATTGATTGTCTCATGCTATCTTGATGTCTTTGACTGAACAGCTTATCTAACTCAGGACAAAATCCAAAATTCACATTCAGTAGTTACATAATGAATATCAGAGCCAACCCACATCCACTGATATAGTTTCCTTGACTGTACAATGCAGGTCAACCCAAATGACACAAACATCTTTCCTAATATGCTTAATTTAAAAAGAAAAATACAACTGATGTAGGCAGACTTTATTTACATTCTTAACAAGGTTAGAGATCCACTCTATGACTGACTAGTTACCTGTCAAAGCAATTAAAAGATAATGAATTCGTAGTTGGAACTGCTGGAGGATAGAGCTTGATGTTGAGTGGCAGTGAAGTGTAGTGGAAAGGTGAACTTATCGGCTTGGAAAAGTTTAGAGAACTTTTATGTAGACAAGGTCCCAGTGGGAGGAGAAGTCCCAAAGGAAATCATTGAATAGGAGGAAAAGGCAAATCAACTAGACACTGCGTATGTTGATGACTTTATCCATGACAAATCACTTATTCACTTTTTAGTTTTAATTTCAGGAGTCGAAAGCATGTATTCCTATGTGCACTCAATCACAATTGAATCAGAAGGATCAGTAATGGTTCATTATTGCAAGAAGCTTGTATATTTTAAACCAGATCACAGGAGGAGTTCACAAAGATTCAATATGCTTGATTCTTGTCATAAATGTTAATAACATTCAACAGAGCCTCTTGAACAAAAAACATCTGAGACCAATATGGGCAAAAAAAAATCCTCATTGTTGGCATTTATTTTGTGGATGCTAAGGTCTTGGACATGGTTGAATTGAGACATTTTAATAAAGAACGCTGAATGTCAGAGTGGCTACATGTTCATGGGTTTTTTTTCTCAGCTTGGTCAATTATGCCATATTGAATTATGTCAGCACTGGACTTTCAATTTTCCAAATTCACTAACGCAGTTCATTTGATATTCACAGCTATTCAATACTGTTGTGAATAAGCATTGCCAAATTTTCCTTGGGTTCCAAGGGCAAAGGTCGGCCATACTGTGAAAGGGTTACTCTCCCACTATGTAAGTGTGGTTTCTGAATGGTTAGCCAAATGTGGCACTTGGATATGCATTAAATGGGGACAAGGGAAGGCTGGAATTTATTCTGCAAGGTGGAATATTATCAACCCCAGGAAAGTGTCTTTTGAAGTAAGGCTGTTACATTTGATTCTTTGGTGTTTGATCGTGTGTGTCTATTGACTGCTCTGTGTGCTATGTGTCAAACCTGTTGGTATGGTTAGGGAAATGGAAACCTACTTGTAATCTTGTAGCTGCAGGCCTTTTAAAGGCAATGAAATAAAGCTTTTGTTCACACCTGGTGAGAGTCAACTCTACATATTTCTGAGGCATAAAACATATCTGGTGATGCGAGAGAGAATAGTTTAAAGTTACCAGCTCCAGCACAATTCCATCCATTTCCAGGAGATCCACCCATGCCATGAGATTGATGTATTTTGGGATTCAAGATCTTCTTCCTCATTAAGGTATGGTTGCAGGTAGCAACAGCTGCTAAAATGCGATACTAGCCTATTGTCTTGGGACTGAAGGCCAGTGAATACTTGAACCACATGCAGAAAATATGTTTACATTCAATATGGTGGTAAGCACTTGCGAAAAATACCCTGGGTCAAAGAAAAATGTGATGATCAACGGAGATACATTCCTCTAGAGTTGCCAAGGAAATAATGAGCACATAATATGTGACAGTGCTGTTGCACTTGGCTTCTATGTGTAAATCTGGCACACTAACAAACTTATTTTTGAACAACTTATTGAAAAGAACTCAATTCCATGAATTAAGGAATAGAGGATGATGAACTAACCTTGGCAAAGGCCACAACTTTGGCAATCCAAATTGAATTGTTTCAAGGAAGGTACACAGAAATACAACCTCAGTCTCAGGATGGCAGACACAGCTTGCCCAACCAGCTCAAATGCAAGGGTTATGGGCAAAGTGATCTTGGCAGTCTGAGCAACATTTGCTCCACTGCAGTCAACTACCTTCAGAAATATGCCCAAACTGTGGAGGTATCTATTGATTCTCAACACAATGCTTAAAAATGAATCACTTTGCCAAGGTTTACAGGATATCAAAGAAGACTTCATCAGTTTGGCACGTGGACCAGCGGCTGAGGACTCTGGGTCTTTACTCATTGGAGTTTAAAAGGATGCGGGGAATCTTATTGAAACTTACAGGATACGGCGAGGTCTGGATAGAGTGGATGTGGAGAGGATGTTTCCACTAGTAGGAAAAGCTAGAACCAGAGGACACAACCTCAGACTTAAGGGGTAATCCTTTAAAACAGGGATGAGGAGGAATTTCTTCAGTCAGTGAGTGGTGATTCTGTGGAACTCTTTGCTGCAGAAGGCTGTGGAGGCCAGGTCATTGAGTCTCTTGAAAACAGAGATAGATAGGTTCTTGACTAATAAGGGAATCAAGGGTTAGCGGAAGAGGCAGGAGAATGGGGGTGATAAAAATATCAGCCATGATTGAATGGCAGAATAGACTTGATGGCTGAGTGGCCTAATTCTGCTCTTATGTCTTATGATCTTATGGACAATAAAGCACCAGGTCATTTTAAAGAATGCCCAGTCAAGATGTTGGATGTCTCAGTGTTGCTCCTCATGATGTTGCCATGTAAGTGTCTATGTTGAGCAACAAATTGTACCATTGATATTTCTTGCAACTTTCTCTCACTCCTGCACCAGACACATTTCAAGCTGGCAATGACTCAATTATTCCAATTCTGTGAACAATCACAGTTCCAATGTATTACAAAAACATCAACCTAGACAAACAAACTCATGTTACACGTTGCCAAAGGCAGAAGCCCTATGAGGACAAACCTGTTTGATAAGTTTGCCTCCACTTGAGCATACATTAACATGATCAATGACACAGAATTTGTACAATTGTATCCTTCATTACATACCCAATTTGGGAAAGTTAAGGAGTACTGTCTTGTTTCTTGCATTGGTACATCAATTTTCCCAGTTTTGACACAGTTGCCATTTACGATCCATGTCAAAGCATCACAGGAGCTTGAAGCACATGTTACCACTGAACAAGTCAACTCATCCCCATGGGTATCTGAACTAGTCACTGACAATGCAGAGGTGGCAAGCTTAGATAATACATTGACCTTTAGGCAGTCAACAAAGCAATCATTCCAAACAAATATTCACTCCCTACCATCCAAGAACTATTGACATTATTTCATGACTCCACAGACTTCACGAAACTCATCATGCCATGAAGCTGTCTTCAGATAGCAGAGCAAAGTTGATAGTTTACAGTTTTTATTATTCATGAAGATGTGTTCAGTATCACAGACTGTCCTATGGACTAAGTTCAGCACGTAGTACATTCCAGAAGATTCTTTCTTCAGCTTTGTCAGACGTTGATAGAAACAACTTGACAAGGTCATTGTGGATGGAAAGGACAAAGCAGAACACAATCAATGGTTATCAGCAGAGTTCAGTTGACTTACAGAGCACAATTAGATACTCAACAAGGAAAAAAATACACATTTGTGGCATCAAAGATCGACTTTTTAGTGTACTGTGTGACAGCAGCTGGAATAAAGTCTACAAGTAACAACGTGAATGTCATCGATACACTTCTGACTCTATCTAATATGGAAGAGTTGGCATCATTTCTCAGCATTACCAATTTTTACCACAAATTCATTCCTAAGTGCACAGAAATGACAAGCCTCTTTGAAAGCTACTGCACAAAGATGCACAATAGGAACAGACAATTGCATATTTGACACATTAAAGATAGTTATCTCTTAGTCCTCAAACATTTCAACCCACATGCAGAAATGTATGTCATAACAAATGTGTTACAAAATGCAATTGGAGCTGAACTCTCACAATACATCGAAGGAAGCAAGTGACCAGTCACTGATGCATCACACCCATTGTCAGAAACTGAACATAAGTACTCCACAGGAGAAAAGTACTAACCTCAATCTATGCTTGTGAACATTGGCACATCTATCTGTATGGTAGGAAATCAATTTTCTATAATGATCACTAAGCTGACTACAGTGTTACCCACATCAGGATCTGGTAATTGACCTCTGCACAACTACAGATCACCTTTATTAGTATAACTTTGAGGTTGGGCATCTTGCAGGTTCACACAGATGAGTGGCTGACATGCTTAACCGTACTATTATCACAGCGTTAATCAAAGTGTAGTGACTGCATAATCAGGTAATTTCATATGTGACCATGGATCTTCTTACACAAGGGAGTTAAAGGCAGAATCAGCGATGGACTGTGAGCTGCAGAAAATAAGCCAATACTTATAAACCGAGCAGCCTTGCCAGATAGAGGAAGAACTGGTCCTGTACCACAGAGTACACAACAAACTCATTGTTTGCTTGCTATACTCTATAATGGTTCAGTCTATATATGTTTGTTCAGGATGGTTCAATTTAAAATAAGGTTCTTTAATTTTACAAAGGGGAAAAGGATGAGATTCTCCAGTCTCCCAGCAGCATGTAACCCGACAGCGGGAGGTAACACACTGTTCGCTAGTGGAGGGATTCTCTGGTCCTGCCACTGTCAATGGGATTTCCCATTGAAGGCATTCTATGCTGCCATGGAACCCATGGGCAACAATACACTGCTGGTGGGACCGGGGAATCCCACTGGCGTACATGGTCAGAGGATTCCAGACATTGTGTTCATTTGTTCAGTATTTGAAGGTGTGGGTCTATTGAGTGCTGACTGTGCTGTGAGTCAAGCCTGTAGGCGCAGGAAGAGAAATTGAATCAAGAGGCAGCATGATGGCACAGTGGTTAACACTGCTGCCTCACAGTCCCAGGGACCCGGGTTCGATTCCTGGCTTGGGTGACTTTCTCCCCATGTCTGCATGGGTTTCCTCTAGGTGCTCGGGTTTCCCCCTACGGTCCAAAGATGTGCAGGTTAGGTTGATTGGCCATACTAAATTGACCCTAGTGTCAGGGGGATTAGCTGAGTAAATGTGTGGGGGTGGGGCACGGTGTAGGGGAATAGGGCCTGGGTGGGATTGTAGTCAGTACAGACTCAATGGGCTGAATAGCCTCCTTCTGTACTGTAAGGATTCCATGATACTAAGGTCAACAGAATTGACCTGAATTGACCTTAATGTGCATGTTTGGCCTTAAAAGTGACCAAAGATGGACTGTAGTGAGGGAAAATATGATATTTTGAACACCAGAGACAACATTTATGTTGTGAAAGTGATCCCAGAATTAGACAACATTTCACATTGCCATTGACCTGTATGAGATATCGGGCCAGCTCTCAGGAAATTAATGAATTACCAGATTGCTTTTTAGCTTTGAAATATGGACATTTCTTTGAAGTATGTGTTAAGTAAATAATGTAGCAATTAGCTATCAGTGTGGCACACCATGGTTTAAGTCATTGAATTTACGGTTATGGCAATGTGAACTGTTGAGCTTCTGCCACAGCAAGTATCCACACATTTCTACAGGCTGCTTGGTGAGCACATTCAGTGAAAATGTGAGGTTTGTAAACTAGGCGTAATCCTGATCTTAGGCTGGTGCTGGAATATCCAAAATTGGTTCTAGGACTCATTGGTTAGGTATGGGGGGACTTGGTTTGGATTCCTGATCACTAGTCAGGAATCCACATTGAAAATAATCATGTGTAGAAGTCCTGTGAGGGCCAGATCAACCATGACTGTGATGTTTCCCTGCGGTCGATCAGCCTGGTGATCTCCACTGCCAGGCTGGGCTTTGGCTACATAATTATGCAAGCACCAATGAAATCATAAACTACTAAAGGCTTCAGTGCAACATGAAAGGATGAGTGGGTGACTCTTTCAGCTAGCATGGACATGAGGGCCAAATGGCCACCTTCTATGCTGTAAATTTCTTTGTAAAGATACATGTCCCTGAATTGCTGTCACTGTCCAATTCTGGATTCTGAAAACTGCAGACAGAAGGTAGGATCCCATTATATCTCTCTCTCCAATCTCTTCCCTATATCTGTCTCATAGAAACATTGAAACATAGAAACTAGAAGCAGAAGTAGGCCATTTGGCCTTTTAGGCCTGCTCTGCCATTCATTTCCATCATGGCTGATCACCAAATTCAATAACCTGATCATGCCTTCCCCTGCTATATCCCTTGATCCCTTTCACCCCAAGAGCTATCTAATTTCTTCTTGAATTCAGACAATGTTTTAGCTTCAACTATTTTTTGTAGTAGTGAATTCCACACATTCACTAACTCTTATGAAACCACACACTTTCTCCCCTAACTCTTTCCCTGAGAACATTCAACTCCTTCTCTGTCTATTATCGAACAATAGAATCCCTCAGTGCAGAAGGAGGTCATTTGGTCCATTGAGCCTGCACAGACAACAATCTCACCCTAGCTCTATCTTGTAACTCCACCTATTTATCCTGCTAATCCCCCTGAAACTAAGGGGCAATTTGCATGGCCAATCAACCTAACCTGCACATCTGGACTATAGGAGGAAGCCAGAGCACCTGGAGGAAACCCATGCAGACAAGAGAAGAATGTGCAAGCTCCACACAGTCACCCAAGCCTGGAATTGAACCTGGGTCCCTGGCATTGTGAGGCAGCAGTGCTAACCACAGTGCCACCGTCCACCCACTGTGTCTAACACAAAGTCTTCACCTCTTCAAAAGGAGCTAATAGCCAGAATTCTACTACCTTACCTGCCACAGAATCGGAGTGGGAGAGGTTCCAACATTGGAAATCTCCATTGACTTAAGGCAGAAATTTCCAGTTTCGCTCAAGAGAGGCTATAAAATCCTGTCCGATATCGCTGTCCCTCTCGGGCTGGCCTAAGCAACGGTTAATTTAGAATTGTCAGAGCAAAAACATGCCCAAGACTGGGTAGCAACATGGGAAGTCCAAGATAGACATAAAGCTGTAGGATGGGGATAACGATACCTAAAAACAGATCCCAGGATTGCAATGCATGGTTAACCCTGTGTCTGCTGCCTGGCAACACAACCAACTTCAGATTGTTTGCTCGTTTTATTGATTTCACCTTCTAACTAGCACCAACTTCAGGAGTGGAATCTTCTGGTCATTCACACCAGTGGGATTTCCTGGCCCCATGGCATTGAATGGAGATTTGGTTGAGTGCCAAATTCTCCATCCTCACTTTCAGCAGCAGCAGGGCAGGAATGGCTGTTAAGATTGCTCCCCAGGTGTTGATTGGTCAGACACATTAGCAAGGGGCCCATATCATGAGCTGTTGAGTCAGTTAAAACTAGCCTGCATTGCTTAGTGAGTGTCAGCACCTCTTAAAGGGACAGTGCACTGTGGATGGAGCAAGTGCTGATGGTTATGCAGGAAGTGAACTTGACTTGGGAAAGATTAAAAGACAGTGGAATGTGGGAGAGAGGCACCAATGTTTTGAGACATTGCACTGAAGGTCTTGTGAAGGAGCTGGAAAGGCAGAGAGATTTCTGTATTCAGAAGAAGCTAAGGAATTCTCCACACACAAGCTCAGAAGTCAGTGTGATCAAATCCAGAGGAGATGGATGCAATGCTGCAAAAAGTTCAAATACTTCACACCTCACACAGATGGTCAATGCCAGTGTATGTATCTTCTACTGAACCACTGGCCTCCCACACTGCCAAAATCATCAAACCCCCATCAATCAATCACCAACAAGCTCTATCGATCAGGGCTCATACTAACATTCATATACTCCATTACACCCTCACAAACTCTTCCCTGCTGCCATCAGACTTTTGAACAGACCTACCTGACATTAAGTTCATCTTTGTCTGCAGCCTAGCTATGACTGTAACATATTCTGCAACCTCTCCTTTTGCTCCCTATGAACGGGTACGCTTTGTGCAATGGACAAGAAACAATACTTTTCACTGTATATTAATACATGTGACAACGATAAATCAAATCAAAATCAGAATCAACAATGATGCAAGCCTCATGCCCATATCTCACAGCTTGTACATGCTAACAGTTATTCAACTATGACAGTCACTTTACTCAAACAGATTGCTTCATACTTACTGGCAAACTTTATTCTCTCTTGTATGTCATGGTGACATGCAAATGGAGACACCAGGACTTAGCCAAAGGTCCTAGCCATAGCCATTAGGAGACAGGTGTAGCTGCTGTCCGAAACACAATGGGACAGGTGATGCTGGCTATTACAGAGATGGCTATTGCTGATGTCATCGTATCCTTATACCCAATCCTCATCCTTACATCCCAATTATCCCTCATTCCACAATCTCTTGTGATTTATAAGCTGCAGATGGTACAGACACGTACCTATTACTTACCCCCTGTTTCTAAGTTGCTGCCCTTCCCTGTGCTTTTCTTCTCTCAGCTATCCAAGAAGTACAGCCTGGCCAGGCAGTGAAGAAATACTACCACTCAATTTCACACTCAAAGCCAGCAGATTAAATAGTGATACTACACATAATTTTGAGACAGCATTGAGATGCAATCTGCACTTGTTGCAACACTGAGTATAAGTGACATGTAGCCAGGACAGGGAGCACGGAGAGAGCGCATGTTACCTTTCCAGAGTGTGTGGTCTCACATTTTCACTGTAGAGGACACAGTTAAAGACTTCCAAGAGACAGCTTGCAGAAGAATGCCAATGGGGTTGCACAGTGAAGTGCTTGATGCAATGGAAGGCCTTTTGGAAAGGCTTCAGTCAATGTCAAGGATCATGACTGAGTCCAGTACCAGCATGCTATGTAAACTGCTATATGGGTTTACATAGAACTTGGACCCCATCATTCCCAACTTGGAAGTTGGAGTGGCCAACTCCATCAGCACACTTACCGACCTTAAGGGTTTGACTTAGTCTAGGAAAGGGTTAAACATTTAACTCAAATACAGTAAAATATTTGAGAAATTCACACATTAATTTCACATACACACAGTTTTTGAGAACCAGCTTTACCAGGCAGAGAGCCATGCTTCAGCTGATAACATTGCACACTTTTTAGAGAAACACTTTGCTTTTCAAGAATTGCTCAGGACAAAGAAGTCTAACAGTAAAACAAGCAATAGTCATGCTATCCAAACATTATAGCTTGTTTTTTAACCGTTACAAACTTAAGTAAATAAGTCAGTCAGATTTCATGGAAACGCCAGTGAGACAAGTCCTTAAGAGAGCTTTCCTCTTAGTTGAAACAAAGACAAAAATTATACATTGTACTTTTGTTTGTAAGTATAAAGCTTGTTTGTTATTTGTTTGAATACCCTGCTTACTTTTATTCACTAAGTGGATTTGAAGTTTGCATTTACCTTATTTTAATGCATTAATTTATCTTTCAGTTACACTTTGAATTATTCAGAACATTAACATAATATAATCCAAAATTTATGCTTATAGTAAAGTATTACATAGTAACCATTATGAAATGTTGTAGACTCAGTCTGTACATCCAATTGACACTAACTCTTCAAGAACTCACAATTTAAGCTCTGAGACGTTGTACTGTAATTGGAGAAATAATTCTGCCATAATGTACCATGTATGTTTTATTCTGAGACACCTTTATTTGGTCTAAATACTCCTGGAAGGAAGGGTATTTTATCTTAGGACCACATCAATATCTAACATAGCTCATTATCTCTTATGATTGAAAATTCCTTTCAATTGAAGAATTAAGCTAACGATAAGATTGACTAAAGTTATTTACCTTGCCGAGGGGTAAAGATAGAACATTAACATGGACACAACATCTGAAGGCTAATGTTGCAGCTTCCTTTGTAGTGTATGCTGCATGCCTCCAACATTTAAGTACTATTGTAGCAGCTCAGGCTGCTGAGATGCAAGATCGGCTTTCTGTCAGGCTAGCTCAGTGGCTGTGGATTACAGTGTGCAAATAGACTTAGAGAATGTAAATACCCTCTAGCAATCTGTCCTCCAAATGATTACTTGGATTTCTGGAATCAGAGATCCCCTACAGTCCAGAAGGAGGCCATTCAGCCTATCAAGTCTGCACCAACCACAATCCCACACAGGCTGTAACCCCATAACCCTAATTAGCGGGGTAAATGTAGGGAGGTTATAGGGATAGGGCTTTAGTAAGAAGCTCTTTTGATGAGTCGATGAAGACTCGGGCTGAATGGCCTCCTTTTGCATTTGTATTGATTCCATGAATATCAGTATAAAGGGAAAAGAATGATTTTTACTATATGAGGAGAGAATACTGACTGGTTGCCAAGTGGACTATGATTGGTAGAGGTGTTGCCGTGGACAATGCACCGGCTGATAGTGACTGACAGATAACTGCCAAGCATCATTTGAAATTTAAACTGGGCAGCTTGATCCTGATCGGTCAAAGCATTGCCAAGGGGAATGGCTCAATGAATGGCTGTCACTTATATTGTTTAGCTAAAGAATGAATGAGGAAGAAGAGACCATATGATGCAGAGAAAGGGAGCACAGTGTGGAGTTTTGGTGGCAGAATGAAAGGCCAGCTCTTCAGAGCAACTGTTTTGAATGGCTACAACCATTTTTCTGGGCTGCTGCCCACGTAAATGGAGGTCAGGTTTAATTGAATTGGAAACAGGAAGGATTTACAAAATGTTGACTGAAGCCTCAATGCTGTTTGATCAAGACTGCAATCAATTCATAAGAATTGTATCATATTTTTTCACAATTCCCAAAAATGCTAGCATTGCAAATTTTAAACATTCTCATGGCCGCAAAAAAAATCTCTAATTCTGCATAAAGGACCTGGTACAGAGAAATGCTTGATTTATTTTCTGGTCAGCGAAGTGTGAGCTGTATCAATATCTATTTCTCAAGAGAGCAGGAGAACATGATGTAGCTACACTAAGTACTGACGGATACAATCACACCAACAAAAATCTAACACTTAATGACAACTATACTGAGAAAAACATCTGTTTACCATCATTTTGCTTAGTCACATCACACCAGGTGAAGTGAACAAGTGAATATAATGTGAGCAGTATAGATAATTCAAGATAAAGAGACAGCCAGTAATAGAAAAGAACCACCAAAAGTGGCAGAAACTGAACACGTATACATTGAAAAGGAAAAGAAGATGTGTATTTATTTAAACAAAAGTACAGAAATCTGCATATAAATATGCTTCTTGCTGGACTGGTCTGTTAGACTCGCAGGTAAGACAACGGCTCGGACTTGCTGGCGATACCCTCATTTTGTGATTGAATCAAAAAATGTTGGACGTTATGCTTGTTTTATATCTGTAAGCATGTTTTGAAGTGCACTAATTTCTGGCCCAGTATCTTCCTTGTTTCATTGTGGATCATAATTTAGTGCCCCATGATTTACAACTGTGCAGCAGGATAAAAGGAAGATGAGGTGAGTTACAAGTCATTTGGTGAGCTGGGTGTCATAGTGCGGGATTTTACGGCCTCGCTCGTCCCAAAACTGTAAAATCCCACCTGAGGTCAACGGCTTCCCCATGGTCCACCCCATGCCCGCTCCGATTCCTGTGTCGGCCTATGTGTCAGTGGGAAGCCCCGTCAGGATTGTCCCCACCCCTGCTGATTACATAACAGGATGCCCAATGTTCAACATGGGGAACACCAGGAGAGTGAATTTAAATCTGATTATCAGGCCTCTACACCTGATAATTCCCATCCCCATACCCCTCCAAAACTCCCCGTTCTGCCTCCAAGTCCCCCCCCCCCGCCCATTATAACATCCATTAGCTTTGGTGCGAGGCACACTAACATGAATTATTACTGATTGTCCATGGCATGCGCCAGCCTGGCCAACCCACTGGAGGAACTCAGCTGAGTGCATTGCTCGGGGGGAGAGGGTCATACCCAGGCAATACACTGGCAGTGCCCAGGCATTGCATCGGCACAGCTTGGACCATCCCAGAGGATGGTGCCAGGGGTTGTTGCATGATGATGGTGTGAGGATGGTGGGGGGGGGGGGGGGGGGGGGGGGGGGTGGTGGGAGGGCATGGGGAGCTGGTGTATATTCTACTTTCAATTTTGTGTCCTTTTAAAAAATGGCACCCCAATATTTAAGAAGCTAAGCTACTAATCGAGCCTGCCACACCAGTGTCGTTGCGAGTAATATGGCAAATAAAGCATTTGGGCGGGCAGCTCTAACATTGCTTTTCCCGCCTTCTCTGACACTCTGCAGTTAAATGGAAAATTTAATTCCAGCCAGCAAGTTTGGTTTACAATTTGTATCAATGACTTGAATGAAGGGTTGGATGGGATGGGTGCCAAATATGCTAATGACACAGAGGTAGGTAAGAAAATGAGTTGTGAACAGGACATCAGGAGGCTACAAAATGATATAGATAGGTACATGAGTGGGCAAAGATCTGGCAAATGGAGTACAATGTGGCAAAATGTGAAATTTTCTATTTTGGCAGGAAGAATAAAAGAGAAGTGTATTATATAAATGGTGAGAGATCGCAGAGCTCCAAGATGCAGAGGGATTTGAATACTCGAGTGCATGCATCAGAAAAAGCTCACATTCAGGTGAGTAAGAAATTAGAAGCTAGTAGGATGTTATTGTTTATCGTGAATAGAATTGAATACAAGAGTAGGGATGCTATTCTTCAGTTATTCAGGGCACTTGTGAGACCACATCTTTAATATTGTGTATATTATTGATCATCTTATTTAAGGAAGGCTGCAAATGTTCAGAGCAGATTTACCAGCCAATATCTGGAATGGGTGAGTTGTCTAATGGGGAGAGATTGAACAGGCTAGGCTTGTGCCTGCTAGAGTTTAGAAGAGTAAGGGGCGACTTGATTGAAACATATAAGATCCCGCGCTCTTGAGAGTTTAAGTTTTAAAGTTTAGTTATTAGTGTCACAAATAGGATTACATTAACACTGCAATGAAGTTACTGTGAAGATCCCTTAGTTGTCACACTCCGGCATCTGTTCGGGTACACTGAGGGAGAATTTAGCATGGTCAATACACCTAACCAGCACATCTTCCTGCAAGTGGGAGACCCTGCAGGAGTGAGGGGGGAGGGGGGCATTTGGGGCCCTCAAATGGTCGTGCCCCTGGCCATGGGCATCCTTGCAGTTTGTGTCTTTATATGCCCTGTTTGTGAACCAAACTCCCACTTACCTGACAAAGGCTTTTGCTATCAAATAAACCAGTTGGACTTTAACCTGGTGTTGTGAGACTTCTTACTGTATCCTGCCAGTGCCAGCCTGTGCCCCCTGGCCCATGCCCAGGAGGCACATTGGCACTGCTCACCAAGCATCGGGCAGTGTCAAGGGGGCAGGACCAATTGTAGGCAGGGTTTAGGGGCGATTGGTGGGGGGGGGGGGGTGGGTCCTGCTGCCAGTCTGCATGGGGATAGTTCGGGGCTGGAAGAAGGCCAGCAATCGGGGGAAATGTGCCTCTCAGGAGGATCTGCCTGTTGCGGGGGGGGCGGGGTCCGTGTGTTTGAGTGACAGGGTGGGGATCTACTGGGGGTGGATCGTCACTGCTGAGGGGAGGCGGGGGCTGGAGATCGGGCCACTTCAGGAATGGGAGGGTCAGGTCTGTCTGGGAAAGGTTGTGGGGTCTGCGATTGGGCTGTGGGGTGGGGGGGTTGGAGTTGGTGGGGGCAGCACTGCTGGGGTCCCAAGCTGGCCAGCCAATGGGAGTCTGACAGATTGGGGCCACTGCACATACGCAGAGTTCTGGAACCCTTAGCGTGAATAGCCCCACCCCTCGAGCTTTAATGATATTCACGATTGTGATCTCTGTATTGCACAGAGTGTGGGAGATTCGAGTCTGAACTCACACTGAAAAAACAATCGTGATTTACACCAGTTTTCCCTCCAATTCAGCACTTAGAATTTCTTTGGGAGAATCGGGCCCGATGAGGCACGGTGGTGCAGTGTACCTAACTAGCACCTTTTTCAGACTGTGGGAGGAAACTGGAGCATCCGCAGGAAATCCACGCAGACACAGGGAGAACATATAGACAGTGACCCAAGCCTGGAATTGAATCTGGGTCCCTGGAGCTGTGAGGCAGCAGTGCTAATTACTTTACAGCAACTTTGTATTCTATGAACCGACAACACATCATTCCTTGAGTAAATTAAAAAAAAAATTTCCTCCTTCTGTTCTACAAGTGGAAATCCAGATGCACCCTAAGGCCATCTGTCAACCCTATACTCTGCATTACTTATTCTGGGTATAACATTCCCAAAGCAACAGTATTCAGGAATCATCGTGTTCAGCAAGGTAGATTGAAGGGGAATTTTCCCAGGGATGGAGAGACAGGCATGTAGGGAGTTAAATCTCCTGAAATTGACATTGGTTTAGTATCCTGACATCATCTCGCCCTTTTCCAAGTTTCACTGTGTTGGAATTAAAGGTGAACTGGGATTCTCTTGGATCTGTCTGGTAAGATGGCAAGGCTATTAAAAAGCCAATTAGGAACTGCTTCAACCCTCAGTTCTAGACGTCCCAGTCAGGGCACCATTTCCCCAATTTGTGTCAAGAAGCTCTTCAGTGAAACTGACAGGCTGGAAAGGCTTTAATCAGATAAACCAAAGAGCTCCAGCTATGACCAGGCGAGAGGCTCCTACTCATTGCAATGCTTCATGAACAGAGTATTATCACTGCTTGACAGGCAATGGCCAACTTCTTGGAAGGCACTCCACCTGTCTAACACTTTACTCAGTTTCCCTGCTGCCAACTTCCGCTGTGACATGGGGGCAACTTTTTCAGCTGGACCTTCCACCTCTGATGAGGGACAAGAGCAAAAAGTCACCACCAACAACACCAGGAACAGTAGGAGAACACTAGCACCAACACTGGCCTCCTCCTCCGACGCCACATGCTGTTGTACAGGCCAAAGGGAATGGACACCAAGATCCAGGCTGGAACAAGGTGAGACGCTAAACATCAAGCATACAGGCAGAGGACGGTCAAATCCTTGAGCAGCAATGTTTCGGGATGGCCAGACTGTCACTATAGGACATTGTTGACATCTGCAACTTCCTGGAACAAGACTTCCTTCACTGTGGAGTCTAGGAGCATGCATTGCTAGAGGCTAATATAGTCTCTGATGTTGGAGGCCACCCCATCCATGCCCCCTTCCGTTCCCCCCACTCCCTGGCTCTCTGTCTCATACCAAGTAGCATGGTCTTCTCTTGCAAGAAGTGATGGTGCAGAGGACTGCATGTTCAGAGGAGTGAAGCATACAATTTGTCTAGATGATTATAAGGTTTGGCAAATAAGGCAATAAGCTGAGGATGAGGGTGCATGTTGATTCCTCAGATGGGGTGCAACGTACCTGGAGAGGGAGATGAATAAGTGGAGCTGCAAAGTGTGTTCCCTGAGACGTGCTGTGCAGGAGAATGCTGGGAAAGTTCGAGTGTGGGGCTTAGCCCCTGAAGGTGTTCTGTAACTCATCTGACTTAACCTTCTGAGGCTCAGGATCGTCTGCAAACACTGTCTCCAGGTTGGAGAGACTACACTTCTGCTGCTAGCTCCCTCAGCCACTTCCATGCACTCTTGCCCGCTTGGAGAAGTTGGCCTCTTCCTCCAGTCCTCATCTCACTGCCACTCCTCAGACCCCACAGGAGAAACTCCAGGTAAGAGTGAGATGCCTGAGGGGGCAGCCTTCTCCTCTCCAGTGCATTCGATGTTACAGCCTCAAAAATCCCAGTCCTTGTAACCTCTGCCGTGTTTCCTTTAATTAGAAATTCTTCCTTTGATAGAATGGCCATATCATCCTGCCAGACTGGTCGAGGACTGATTGGCTTTCTTTCACATTATATTTTGCAGATATGATAATGATTTTTCAGGGGCATGCAGATACGACAGCAACTTGACAGATACATGAATAGGAGGGGAACAGAGGGAAACGATCCCTGGAAGTGTAGGGACTTCTGGTTCAGTCAGGCAGCATGGTCGGTGCAGACTTGGAGGGCCGAAGGGCCTGTTCCTGTGATGTAATTTTCTTTGTTCTTTTTCTTTGAACCCATAGAGCAATTCAGCATGGAAACAGGCCCTTCAGCCCAACTGGTCCATACTGACCATGGTACCCTCCCAGCTAGTCCCAACTGCCCACATTTGGCCCATATCCCTCTAATCCTTTCCCATTCACGTACTTACCCAAATGCTTTATAAATGTTGCTATTGCACCTGTCTCAGCCACTTTCTCTGGCAGTTCATTCCATTCTGCCCTCTGTGTGAAGAAGTTGCCCCTCAGGTCCCTTTTAAACCTTTCCCCTCTCACCTTAATCCTATCCCCTCTGGTTTTCAACTCCCCTTCCCTGGGTAAAAGACTATGTGATTTAACCCTATCCATGCCACTGATGATATTGCAATGCCTCATGAAAGAACACCAGTTGGACTCCTGACCTGCAAGCAATCCAGCAGGGCCTAAAGGATCCTTCCACTTGATCTGTCTATGCAGAGACACCTCCCCGTTGTAAAACCTGAGAGAGCTGACAACGAAATAGAACAACAGAGGGAAGCTGAGGTAAAAAGCGTTTGCAAAACTTGAAGAAAATGAATAGGTTAAGTAATGAAAGCAGCGAGATAATGAAAAATTGAGGCAAGATTTAATTCCAAACTAAATTTCAATGAGGCAATTGATGGTGCGGGGAGTCTGGAGAATGTGGGCACGTGATAATAATGGTCTAAACAGCTTTCTAGTCCACTGGACAGAATCCACCCACATGACCACAGAGGCTGATAAAAAATTCAGAACAGGTGGATCTCAAGATGGAATAAGCACATGCAGAAAATTTATAAATAGTAACAAGTGTCCATCCCAGTAGAAATAAAAAGAAATCAAGGACAATCTCAGCAATCTTGCAAGTTTTGGTAATAGCGCACTGGAAGATGTGTTTCGCTGCTGACATCATTTGCGAATGTAAGAGAATATTTCCCTGGCACAAAGGCAGAGCTGCGAGAATTTTTTTTTATTTTTGAAAATACCAAGTCACTATTGATGCCGAGCAAAGAACAAGTTCATTCCAAGGGCAGAGTGATCAAAGTCAGAGCAGAGGCCCCAGAGTCAGAGAAATTGAAGGCTAAGATAGATGACCTGGAACTTTGTTGCAGTCACGATAATGGGAAATTTATTGATGTGCCTGAAACATTAAGAGTTCCCCATAGACAACTGCCTGCTGGGCCTTGACCGGGCAAGTGGAGGGTCACAATTAGATCAGCAGATGATGTGGTCAAAATCCAAGGAGAGAATTTAATAAACCGACAGTATAAATAGTATTAAATACCAGAATTTGCCTTGATTGTTCCAAAATAAGTTACCAAACATCAGAGAAAGCTGAATATTCTCATTATGCTTATAAAGCTGGTCAAACCCAGCTTGGCTACAACACCATTTTACAGAGGTAATCATTTTTTCAGACAGCTGATAGAGTGGGCTGATAATTTGTCCATTATTAATTCTTTTTACTAATTATTTCACTCAATCTATAAGATTAAAGAAGACAGTGGGCGGCCAATGTAGACCTTGATTTTTTGACAGTCTCTCGAATCACTTCAATCAACACGTTACTGAAATGTTTTAGCTCGCACTCATTAAGATACTTAATTGAAATTGTATTTTATGAAATAAAACATGGCCCCACAAAGCCATGAAAGCTTTTATAATAACTCCACGAATTGGCTGTAAAGGCACAGTTCTTTTATTGCACAAAGTAAAGTAAACAAAAAACATAAGCCTGTGGCAAACACAATCATTCCTAACCAGGGCTAGAAGGTAATGGGCCCACTCAGGGTTCTGTTTTATACAGGGCTTGGCATACGAGCCCCACCAGGTTAGTTAATTACCAATTACCCAGGATCTCATATTTAACAAGTCCTACTGGGAGATCAATTAGTGACTCCCCAGGCAAGTCCTGGGGGCTGACACAGCTTTAAATAGCTCTCAGTGCAAAATTGGGAAGATTCATTTCAAGTGGGTGGGTGCAATTTAAAGCAAGAGAGGTGACAGTGATCAGGAAGTAAGTGGAGGTCGGAAGTAGGACAGTGATCGGAAATGGGTTGGGATGGGAATGGTGTAGATTTTGGGAATGGATAGTGATCAGGAATGGGATAGTGATCAGGAGAGGGATGATGGTTCATAATGAGATAATCATTGGGAATAAAATAGTGATCAGGAATGGGATAGTGATCGGGAATAGGATAGTTATCAGGAGTGAGAAAGTGAATCGGGAATGGGATAATGATTGGAAATGCGATAGTGATTGGGAATGGGATAGTGGTCAGGAACTGGATAGTGATTGGGAATGGGATAGTGATTGGGAGCGTGATAGTGGTCAGGAACTGGATAGTGATCGGGAATGGGATAGTGATCGGGAATGGGATAGTGATCGGGAATGGCATGGTGATTGGGAGCGTGATAGTGATCGGGAGTATGGTAGTAACCAGGTACAGGACAGTGATCGGGAGTGGGATAGTGAATCAGGAGTGGGATAGTGAATCGGGAACGGGATAGTGATTTGGAATGAGACAGTGAATCGGGAGTGGGATAGTAAATTGGGAACAGGATAGTGATTGGAAATGGATAGAGTAGGAATGGGATAGTGAATTGGGAGTGGGATAGTGAATTGAGAGTAGGATAGTGATTGGAAATGGGTAGAGTAGGAATGGGATAGTGAATTGGAAATGGGATAGTAAGTCAGGAACGGGATAGTGAATTGGGAATGGGATAGTGAATCGGGAATGGGATAGTGAATCGGGAATGGGATAGTGGTTGGGAATTGGATAATGATCGGGAATCGGATAGTGATTGGGAATGGGATAGTGATTGGGAGTATGATGGTGATTGGGAATGGGATAGTGATTGGGAGTGCGATGGTGATTGGGAATGGGATAGTGATTGGGAGTTTGATGGTGATTGGGAATGGGATAGTGATTGGGAATGGGATAGTGATCGGGAGTTTGATGGTGATTGGGAATGGGATAGTGATCAGGAGTGTGATGGTGATTGGGAATGGGATAGTGATCGGGAGTTTGATGGTGATTGGGAATGGGATGGTGATAGGGAGTGTGATGGTGATTGGGAATGGGATGGTGATCGGGAGTGTGATGGTGATTGGGAATGGGGTAGTGATTGGGAATGGGATAGTGATTGGGAATGGGATAGTGATCGGGAGTGTGATGGTGATTGGGAATGGGATAGTGATTGGGAGTGCGATGGTGATTGGGAATGGGATAGTGATTGGGAGTTTGATGGTGATTGGGAATGGGATAGTGATTGGGAATGGGATAGTGATCGGGAGTTTGATGGTGATTGGGAATGGGATAGTGATCAGGAGTGTGATGGTGATTGGGAATGGGATAGTGATCGGGAGTTTGATGGTGATTGGGAATGGGATGGTGATAGGGAGTGTGATGGTGATTGGGAATGGGATGGTGATCGGGAGTGTGATGGTGATTGGGAATGGGGTAGTGATTGGGAATGGGATAGTGATTGGGAATGGGATAGTGATCGGGAGTGTGATGGTGATTGGGAATGGGATAGTGATCGGGAGTGTGATGGTGATTGGGAATGGGATAGTGATCGGGAGTGTGATGATGATTGGGAATGGGATAGTGATCGGGAGTGTGATGGTGATTGGGAATGGGATAGTGATCGGGAGTGTGATGGTGATTGGGAATGGGATAGTGATCGGAAATGAGATAGTGATCGGGAGTGTGATGGTGATTGGGAATGGGATAGTGACCGGGAGTGTGATGGTGATTGGGAATGGGATAGTGGTCGGGAGTGTGATGGTGATCGGGAATGGGATGGTGATCGGGAGTGTGATGGTGATTGGGAATGGGATGGTGATCGGGAGTGTGATGGTGATTGGGAATGGGATAGTGATTGGGAATGGGATAGTGATCGGGAGTGTGATGGTGATTGGGAATGGGATAGTGATTGGGAGTGTGATGGTGATTGGGAGTGTGATGGTGATTGGGAGTGGGATAGTGATTGGGAATGGGATAGTAAATTGGGAAAAAGGTAGTGTGATGATACCGTGCCTTTTAATCATGCTTCTCTGCAGGTTTTTGTTCAAGTAGGCTTTGGCATTTTATCAGCACTGTTTTGTCAGTAACCAGCGTCTTCTCATTCTTACTGTGAAGCGATATAAGGGACATCATGTTTATTTTTAATCTGGCCTAATGTCGGGTCCTGTGGGTTTTAATGATCCCCTGGGATTACTGAGTGGAGCTTGAATTGGGGATGATTGACTGATCAGCTGATGATGGGGACAGCTATGCCTCAGAATTCTGAGTTTTTAGTTTTGCTTTTCAATAGTAGCCTGAAGTGGAGAGCAGCAACAATGCATTTCCCGTCTCTCTGCAGTTGGAGTCTTTAGTTTCATTTTCTCAGATGCTGTTTGGACTTGAGACAGAAAGCAGTGTCTTTTGTTTTCCCCTGCCTGGAGTTGGGAATTCTGCTGTTTGTGAGTTGCTGTTAGAAGTCAGTGGAAGGAGACAGTGTGTTTCTGACACTCTTTCCCTCCAGAGGCATGCTGAAAGTTCCATGACTGGGAAGCGTCAGAGATTTAATCCAACAAGGACCGACTCACAGCAGCTGAAGCTGAAGATCCAGCATCACGTGAGCATACTTGCTTTTTGTGCCAAGTCTGTCTATAGGATAGTGGTTGACTTGGAACAACATAGATAGCTAGCTGTTAAGATTTATACTGTATCATGTTTGATTCTTGTAATTGGTAAAAATTATACTAATTCTTTTTTCTATATTTTAACTGTGTAATTAAATAAATCTTTGTTTGATAAAAGCTCCCTAGTGGGTCACTTGAATCATACTTGGAATGAAACATCTGTGCTCATTTGTGCCAAATTCAAATGTAAAAATTTAGGGCAGGATTTTCCGGCCACACTCGCTCCAAGATCCTGCCTCGGGTCAATAGACCTTTACATGGTCCTGTCCCGCTGGCTATGATTTCTGTGGTGGATGGGACAGGAAAATTCCACCCTTAGATCTAGACTAAAAGTCTAAAACACTTTGGAGTTTCTGGCCTGGGGCTTAGCAGCTGTGATGGAGACTAGGATAGTGATCAGGAATATGATAGTGACCAGGAATGAAGTAGTGACTAAGGATCGGATGATATCCAGGAGCGAGATACGAGCTGACTATGGGCTTTGAATTGCTGTAGGGTCACCTCGGATTCAGCCACATGTTAACCCTTCAGGGCAGGCAATCCTTTAAGTTTAATTTTTTTAAATTGTGCAGGTTAACCTTAAATGGTGGATGAACTTAAGCCCCCTAGTGAGTCATGTAATCATTTGGTGGTGTGTTTAGCGCTGGGTTGCACATCTAAAATAGCAGGCAGCAGAAAGTTTATTTATTTTATTTTAAAATGCAGTTTATTTATTAGTGTCACAAGTAGGCTTACTGCAATGAAGTTACTGTGAAAATCCCCTAGTCTCCACACTCCTACACTTGTTTGGGTACACTGAGGAAGAATTTAGCATGGCCAATGCATCTAACCAGCATATCTTTCAGATGGTGGGAGGAAACTGGAGCACCCAGAGGAAACCCACACGGACATGGGGAGAATGTGCAAACTCTACACAGACAGCGACCCAAGACGGGAATCGAAGCCGTGTCCCTGGTGCTGTGAGTCAGCGGTGCTAACCACTGTGCCACCGTGCGTGCCACCTGTTCATATAGAATGCACGGGATGGGATAACAGCTCATTGAAGTCCCCACGCTCATTTTCAAACCTGATTCAATTCTTCCCACTTGCAGTCTTTCAATAGATGTGGGAAATGAGCCAACTTGCACCTGCCTTTAGCTGTGATAGAAAGGACAAAGACCTGGTACATTAAAATTTGACAATCGCTCTCCTGACAAAGCTGCTGAATCTCTTTCTTCAAATACCAGATGTCGCGCCCCCCTGGCTCTGTCAGAACTCCAATGTAGGAGAAAATGACATGTCTGTCAGTTTCCTAAATTTACAACTAAACACCGTTCTAACAACCATTAGCGATGACCAGATACTGCGAGTAATGACACCTCTGTTGTCTCTGGTCAAGAAGACACTCCCAGCTAGCAGGCACTCTGGTATCTGCTTAGCGCACACGCTGCAACATCAGCCTGAACGCCTCGAGAAATGACATTGCTTATTGCCGCTGGGGTTCAAGAGGTCACAGCATATAGAGTGAGCAGAAAGGTTGCAGTGAACCAGAAGCAAGGAATCGGCAGGGTGGAAATGAAACATCAGAGCACTCGGTAAACAACAGGCACAATTAGAAGAGGGATGAAAACAAAACCTTACAGGAAACATGCTGTATAATTAAAGGGGAGACCAGTGAGTGATACAAATGGAATAAAAGGAATATGACTTCACCCTGGCTTTAATCATACAGCAGAGATACAGAGTTTTCAATTTGGTGTGCAATTAGATAACATTCTAAATGCCAAATTCTTACCGCCAAATAGGCGTGAAATTCAAAAGGAGTAACCTTTGGAAAATTACTGAGATGAACAGACTGTTTTGTTTGAAAGTTGCTTTTGCAACTTGTTACTGTGAATCCAGGAATGTTTTCTCTTCTTTCTTGACTGCAAATAATCCTCCGAGTAACAGCAAAAACTGGGTGGGCGGATCGTTCAGTGAGTGCCCAGCTTCCAATTACTGGGCCCAGCAAGGTTTGGCCATTTGCAGGGTTAGTCTCCTCTACTGAGTTGCAAAGACAACTGGCAAATAACAGCTTTGTTGATGACATCATTGGGATCTGCCTGCGTTTTTGACTAGATGTCATGAACGGGAAGATGGCACGCGAAAGGAAGAGGATTGGGAGCCTAAGGATGCCCAAGGGGGTAAGTTCTTTGAGAAAACATTATGGACATGATTTTCAAGTCATTCCTGAAACAAAATGGTCTGAAATTCCAACTGTACTCTTCGGGCAGAATCTTTTCGCTTCTGTACAGGAGGCCTGATATTTGAGTAGAGTCCTCCCAGCTCTGCACAGGAGGTCTGGTGCTTGAATAGAATCCCACAGCACTGCACAGGAGGCCTGGTGTTTGAGTCAAGTCCTCCCGGCCCTGCACAGGAGGCCTGGTGTTTGAGTCAAGTCCTCCCGGCCCTGCACAGGAGGCCTGGTGTTTGGGTCGAGTTCTCCCAGCCCTACGCAGGCAGCCTGGTGTTTGGGTCGAGTTCTCCCAGCCCTACACAGGCAGCCTGGTGTTTGGGTCGAGTTCTCCCAGCCCTACACAGGCAGCCTGGTGTTTGGGTCGAGTTCTCCCCAGTCCTACACAGGCAGCCTGGTGTTTGGGTGAAGTTCTCCCCAGCCCTGCTGAAGCCACCTTATGGATGGGGCTGTGAGTTAAGTTTGAAAGTCATGCAGTGGACCGGTTCCCCATCATGTTCCCAATTCCATGCACTTTAGCCGGTGTTTCTGAGGGAAAATAACTGGTAGAGGCAGGTAAGTAATTAAAGTCCAGTAAGAACTCACTTATGACTACGTTTTTCCAAATGCTGAATTGGCCCTATGCTGATTGAAAAGGCAAACAGCAACTGGGAGGTAGACCAGGGAATAACCACTCTCATTTCACTGGCCCTGTTATTGAACCACATGACTCCAAATGCTGCAATCTGGGCAACAGCCATTCCAATTGAGGGCCCTCCCCCTCACACATGACCCTAAGAGCTTGTGGGCTTTCTTTACACTGAAATCATCTGCAGATTTGTGAGGGCATCGCCAACTTGAAGCGCCCATGAGCTCTCTTGCTCGCCTCATCAGCACCTGCCTCTCCCAGAGGGGCTGCCATCCACAGAACTTTGGGTCCTCTGATTGGGATTCCCGCTTTGGGAATGGATATGGAGGCAGCCTTGCCCTTCACAATGACGGTGTAAAGCACTACTGCCCCCCCCCCCCCCACCCCCCACCACCCCCCCCGCCACCGCCTCCCACTCCCCAATTTAAAATGTCAATGTGTCATAAGTCTGGAGAGAAAATCCTGCTGCTTCTCTAGGGGGAAACATTGCCAGTTTTCAATCAGAACTCAACGCTGCCATTTTCTGGGAAGATTCCACCTGAGAAATGGCACAATACAGACACAATTTTACAGCAACAACAACTCTGTATTCATATAGTACCTTTAAGTCATAAAACAATCCAAGGCACTTCACACGTGCATTATAAAACCAAATATGAAACCCAGCCGCATTACGTCAGATGAAGCTTGGTCAAGGAGGCAGGTTTTAAGGGGTCTCTTAATGGAGTGGAGTGAGAGAGGTGGAAGGAAATATTCCAGAGCTTAATGCCTAGGCAACTGAAGCATGATGGGGATGCTCAAGAAGCTGGAGTTAGGTGAGTGCAGATATCTCAGAGTTGTAGAGCTGGAGGAGAGTATAGAGATAGGGAAAAGAAAGGAATTAGAGGGATTTGAACCAGAGGTGCTGGCTACACAGCAGTCTTAGCAATGCTATCAATATAGGGGGTCACTACTGAGGCTGTAGGCCTCCTACATTTTGGGGCACCCTCAAAGGGTGAGTAGGAAAAATTTTCAGGGATCAGGTAAGCAGGCCCCAGATATCAGAGGTTTGAACCTTCCAACAATAGCATCAGAGTCAAAGGGACAGTCATTGCCATTGGTCAGCCCCTTCCTGGGCTATGGAATGGCCAGAAAGGAAGACACCCCATTTCCACCTCCTGAATTCCATCTCCACTTACCTGGCAATCTCCCAACAGCAGGGGGCGATGCTGGTAAAATTCCAGCAAGGGCATAAAGTGGTCGATTAACTGGCCAATGAATTGAATTCATTGGTTGCCTGCCTCCAGTCAGTGGACAGCCGGGACGCTGCAATCTTCACCTCTGGGAATATCCTGGGTCAACGGGAAGACCTGAGTTCCTCTGTCAATATTTAATGAAAATCTCCCGCCTCCCAGCCTGTCTGCAATGGATCAGTAAAATTCTAGCAGTGATCACAAAAATTGTTCAATTAGAGCATTCATTACGCTTTAGGTCAGTGAACAATGTTCTGCATTAGAGCAAACTTCAGCTCAACAGTTCTCTTCATAGCACTTAGATGAAAGAATCATAGAATCCCTACAGTGCAGAAGGAGGCCATTCAGCCCATTGAATCTGCACTGGCAACAATCCCATCCAGGCCCTTTCTCTGTAATCTCACACATTTACCCTGCTAGCCCCCTTGACCCTAAGGGCAATCAACCTAACTGACACATCTTTAGAGTATAGAGAAAACAAAGCAGCCAGAGGAAATGTGTGCAGAGACAGGGAGAAGGTGCAAACTTCACACAGACAGTGACCTGAGGCTGGAATTGAACCCAAGTCCCTGGTGCTGTGAGGCAGCACTGCTAACTACTGTGCCACTGTGCTGCTGTTGTTGCTAATGCTATCTCACATTTTATGCGCTTTATTAAGTGTAACTTTTTTCAAAGAATGCAGTTCATTATTTTAATGCTTCCTTTCTGTCTAATATTGTATGAGCTAACAATCAAAGTGTGATGGCTTTTTTTTAAAACCAAGCTTCCCTTTTCCGAACCTTCTACATTAATGGAGATAAACCTTTCTAAAATCTCCACTAGCAATAATAAGAATGTTTAATACTGCGAGATCTCTCTCCTAATTATCTGCTCTTCATTACAGCTAGCAAACTAATATGCATCAAGACAATTAGAAAACTGCCCGCGGCTGCTTTAATATATTCTCTTAATCTTCATTCCAATTTTAACACATAATTTCAGCTAAGGATGAGACATAGCCACCAGCTAATGCGTGGAGAAAAGATCGACAGCAAAACATTTCAGATGACTAATGCCCGGGTTATAATTGTATTCATTCGTAGGGCAGTTTTAATGGCTACTGATACAACTTAGTGCAAATGGGAAAGGGAATTAGTACACAACACAACTTATAAACAGGGATTGAGCACACATTTGGTCCACTGCTCCTAGCCTTTTGTTAAAAATGTAAAACAGGTCTGTGTGACTATGGGTCCATCAGCACAGAATCCTTTACCAGGCTGTGTGACACAAAGCAAATATGTTTCCTGGTCAAAATTCTCAAAAGCAACTACATATTCCTGCACAAAATTGAAGACATTTCCTCAAACCGCTGAGCAAATGATAATAGTACATGTTTCTTTCTTCTTTAATGTAAAGACATTGACCTTTATCGGTTTTCCAACTGCGACACCAGTTCTTTGCTTCTGCATTCTGCCCTCGATGTATCACTAGCCGGTCACGGCATCTTTCTGTGACTTTTCTTGTCAATTTCTCCTTCTCTAAGATTGAATAATATTTTGCTGTGCCTCACTCAGCAACTCTGACCAAGAACAGGCTTTGAAAATACGACATGCTCCAGGTTTCAACTGGAATTAATCAGTGGCAGCCCTGAATTTGGCTGCAACAGCACGTCCATCATAGGCACTATGTTATCTAATTGGCCTCAATCTGCTGCTTCTTCTCTTTATGTTTCATTTTCTCTTCTTAGTGAATAAAGACTGTGGAGACCCCTGGGTGTTTGCCTATTTTAATTGTTCAGCAAGAATAATGAAAATGATTATACCTCCTGTTATTTTGGCCACGAGGGATCATCAATAGATCTCCCCCTGTGCCTTGTTGAGTATGAGTTCCCTATCAGGCAAGTGAAGGCTCACCCTAAAAGCAAGGAGCAGTGGGGGGTTTAAAATCTGCTGGTTGCACTCAGGCCGGCAGTCGATAGACTCAGGATCACTTTGCATTCTGTAACTGTTGAAAGACGTTCAGGTATCACTGCAAATAGAAAGGTGATAGGTGATGGAAGACTAGCCTCAATATGATAATTACATTGGCGACGAGGAGTAAGATGAGTTTTTTCCTTCCCACCGCACCATCTTTATTGTTGAGACAAATAATCCTTCAGTAAGAAACATGCCTCTTTATAGGAAAACTGAAGCCTACAATGCAAGTGTAGAAGACAGGGCCCAGTGTGCAGAACATGTGTGTTAATTTTTTTGGACCAACAGTATTGTGGGGATGAGAAGCAGAAAGTGACATATGTGGGGTTCCGACCTACAGTGTTATAAAAACCTGACCTACTTGAATGCCCCTGACTCCAAAACCTTTGATAAGTTGGGTTAAAAGTTATTATGACCCAAAAGCTTCAATAATACTTCAGCGATGTCTCTTTAGCACAGTAGGGCGAACCCCTGGGGACTCTGTCACTGAATTTCAGAACAGATTTTGGGCCACCTCTGAACGACATGCTGTCAGGTAGATTAGCCTGTGGAATTAACAAGGTGACAGTCCAAGAATACATACTGGTAAAACCCAATTTGGATCTAAAGGAGGCCATTGACATAGCTCTATTGTTGGAGAAAACAAGAGAATGAAGCTCATGAACCACAGGGAATATCAAATAGCAGTGCAGTGTTCTCCAACACGGTGGGGGGGGGGGGGGGGGGGGGTGCTGCCGGGGTGGGGGCTGGGGGCTGGGGGGAGGTCTCATTCTCCATCTATTGCTTAGCTGAAAATAAAGGTTTCAGTGAAATATCCCAGCTTGTCTGGCAGCAGTGAGGCCTGAATCGCATCACCAAGCAGTCAAGGGAGTTCAGGGATGGCCTTCAGACTCTTAGGAAGCCTATTCCAGAAGGCTGTAGATGCCAGACTGCGGCAGACTATTGCAACTGCCACAGAAGACACAATCGAGGCTAAGATACAGAGACAGTCTGAATGTGTGCTATTCTAGCACACGTCACTGCATCTTGCAGGAAGACCCACAATCAGGGACAATGCAACTGATTTGCATCTCCATGATAAAGGTTGCTCCATGATGGTGGAGTTGTTAGTGAATGGCCATTCATTAAAAATGGAAGTGGAAACTGGTCTCCATTATCGGGGAGCAGACTTATAATTACTTCCAGGCAGGTATTCAGCTCCTGAACTCAAAAAGCACATGGGCCAGGATAGCCACCTATACAGTAGTCAATAAACTCAGGTCTGATCTGCGCTCTGCAGCTGTTGAACGGCATTCATGTATCACTGTAGATAAAAGGGCGATTGGCGATGGATGGATGATGTCGGAAAGATGATTGCACATTCTTTTACAGATGCAAATACTGCAAATCTGAAATAAAAACAGAAAATGCTGGAAACAGTAGGTCAGACAGCACTTGTGAAAAGAGGACTAAGGGGCTGAATTTTCCTTCTGGTGTCAAGAACCCGATGTGGGGGGTCATTTGGAGGTCCTGAGTCTACATTTCAGATTCAGTCTTACAGGAGGTAGCTTACAATTTAGCTGCCTCCACATTCACTATCCAATTAAAAATGGTAAGCAAGAAGGCCAATGGGAGGGTCCTCTAGCCAGGAGAGGGGTGCACTGCTGAGGAAAGAGAAGCCCAAGGGCCCATCTCAAATTGGAATTGATCTCAAAGGGGTCCAGAGGGAGTAACCAAAAACTAAGACCCAGATGTGTGAGGATCCTCAGTGCGGAACCCCTCTACAAGAATATTTTCAATCACAACAGTACCACTATGAGCCTTATATCCTCTTGAAGGCAGAATTCGCAGAATGTTCCTCCTATCACCAGCTGAGAAGTCGCCGCCAAAACATTGCCTGGCTCCCATTAGCTGGTAGCCATGGTAATGCCAGCAAATTGGCACCAGTATCAGAAAATGGTCCCTGATCGAGGTCTTAGTTTCTGACCTCATCCATCAAGTGGACAACCCACACTTGGAAACTCAGCCAAATGTGAGGCCATAGTGGGAATAAGATAAAGAATTAATATGCAACTGTCACATCTGCAAATGGAACAATGCCATTCAGCCTTCGATCTCCCCCATGTAGAAAAGACTGCATTGTGACCAGCAAATACAGTCTATTTTGTTGAAAAATGTATTGAGGGCAAGCGACGGTGTTATAGTGGTGAGCATAGCTTGGAACTGCCTTCCAAGCAGTTGACCGGGGTTCGATTCCTGGTCATCGCATTGATAATTTATCATGGCCGGTGCAGGCTTGGAGGGCTGAAGGGCCTGTTCCTGTGCTGTAATTTTCTTTGTTCTTTGTATGTACAAGGAAACTGCTTGTTTCACTGGGAAGTATGTTTGGGGCCTTGGAGATGATAATAGGACACTTGGTGTAGCTCCTGAGTTTGCACGGGAAGGTGCTTTGGGAGGGTGAATGGGTGTTGGGAAAGTGGATTATGTTGTCATGTTGGGAATGGTCCATCCTGAAAGCTGAAGGAGGAGGGGAGGTATGATGTGTGTGGCAGAGGAACCATATTAAAATTGGTACAGTGAATTGGTTCCTGGGATGAAGGGTTGTACCAAAATGAGATGTTGAGAAATTTGGGCTGACATTCTCTGGAGTTCAGAAGAACAAGAGGTGATATTGTTAAAAATTACAAGAACATAGAACATAGAACATAGAACATTACAGCGCAGAACAGGCCCTTCGGCCCACGATGTTGCGCCGACCAGTTACAAAAACAATGACCCACTAGCCTATACCAATCCCTTTTCGTCCATAAACCTATCCAGAGATCTCTTAAACGCCCCCAAACTAGACGCATCTACAACTGCAGCAGGCAGGGCATTCCAATCCCTCACCACCCGCTGGGTAAAGAACCTACCCCTGACATCCGTCCTGTAGCTACCCCCCCTTAATTTAAAGTCATGCCCCCTCGTGCTAGCTTTCTCCATCCGAGGAAAAAGGCTATCACTATCCACCCTATCTAAACCCCTAATCATCTTATATGTTTCAATAAGATCCCCTCTTAGCCGCCTTCTTCCCAACGAAAACAACCCTAGATCCCTCAGTCTCTCCTCATAGGACCTCCCCACCATACCAGGCAACATCCTAGTAAACCTCCTCTGCACCCTCTCCAACGCCTCCACATCCTTCTTGTAATGCGGGGACCAGAACTGCACACAGTACTCCAAGTGCGGCCGCACTAGAGTAGTGTACAGTTGCAACATTACACTGCGACTCCTAAATTCAATCCCCCTACCAATAAACGCCAAGACACCGTACGCCTTCTTGACAACCTTATCTACTTGATTCCCAACTTTCAGGGATCTATGTACACACACACCTAGATCCCTCTGTTCATCCACACTATTCAAAGTCCTCCCGTTAGCCCTATACTCGACACATCTGTTGCTCCTACCAAAGTGAATTACCTCACACTTCTCCGCATTAAATTCCATCCGCCACCTCTCGGCCCAGCTCTGCAACCTATCTAAGTCTCCCTGCAGACTATGACACCCTTCCTCACAATCTACCACACCTCCAACTTTGGTGTCATCAGCAAATTTACTAATCCACCCAACTATACCCTCATCCAGATCATTAATAAAAATTACAAACAACAGTGGCCCCAAAACAGATCCCTGAGGCACACCACTCGTAACTGCACTCCATGATGAATATTTACCATCCACCACCACCCTCTGTCTCCTATCTGATAGCCAATTCCTGATCCAACTTCCTAGATTACCCACAATCCCATACATCTGCATTTTCTGCAGAAGCCTACCATGGTGAACCTTATCGAACGCCTTACTAAAATCCATGTATACCACGTCAACTGCCTTACCCCCATCCACCTCTTTGGTCACCTTCTCAAAAAACTCAATAAGGTTAGTAAGGCACGACCTACCTGCTACAAAACCATGCTGACTATTTCTAATCAATTCATTACACTCCAAATAACTATAAATCCTATCCCTAATAATTTTTTCTAAAACCTTGCCCACAACAGAAGTAAGACTCACCGGTCTATAATTCCCGGCAAAGTCTCTGTTCCCCTTCTTAAACAATGGGACAACATTCGCTATCCTCCAATCCTCCGGGACTACACCAGAGACCAATGACGACCTGAAGATCTGAGCCAGAGGCTCTGCAATCACCTCTCTAGCCTCCCAGAGAATCCTAGGGTAGATCCCATCCGGACCAGGGGACTTATCTATTTTCAGCCCCTCAAGAATTTCCAGCACATCCTCTTTATCAACCGTAATACTTTCTATTTTACACCCCTGCGACCCAATGTCCTCCTCAGCTATATTCATGTCCCCCTGCGTGAACACCGAAGAGAAATATTGGTTCAATACTTCTCCAATCTCCTCCGGTTCCACACACAACTTCCCCCTGCTGTCTGTAACTGGCCCTAATCTTGCCCTGACCAACCTTCTGTTCTTGACATACTTATAGAACGCCTTAGGATTCTCCTTAATCCTATCAGCCAAAGTCTTCTCATGTCCTCTTTTAGCCCTTCTCAACTCACTCTTCAACTCCCTCCTAGCCAATCTAAAGCTTTCTAGTGCACTATCTGAGCCCTCCAATCTCATCCGAAGATGCTCAAGGAACTTGCTAAGGTAGACATAAGAGGTTGTTTGTACTGTTTGGGGAGTTCAGAACTCTCTCAGGATAAGGGGTCAGTTATTTAGGACTGAGACAAGGAGAAATTTCTTCATTCAGAGAGCTGTGAATTTTTGGAATTCTCCACCCCAGAGGTTGTGAATGGTCCACGATTATTGAATACATTTAAAGCTGACATGAAAAGAATGTCTACGTTTCAAAAGTACTTCATTGGCTAGAAGATGCTTCAGGATATTGCAAGGTGTAAAAGGCTGTATATAAGTGTAAGTTCCTTTTTTTTCTGTTTTTCTAAGATTAGATCGACAAGATCACAGAAAGCATTATGTCAAAAATATGATTATTTTTCAGTTGCCAGAACCTTCCATGTCACATGGGCACGGTGGCACAGTGGTTAGCACTGCTGCCTCACAGCGCCAGGGACCCAGGTTTAATTCCTGGCTTGGGTCACTGTCTGCACAGAGTCTGCACCTTCTCACCTGTATCTGTGTGGATTTCCTTTCACTGTCCGAAAGATGTGCATTGGCCATGCTAAATTCTCCCTCAGTGTACCCGAACAGGTGCCGGAGTGTGGCGACTAGGGGATTTTCACAATAACTTCATTGCAGTGTTAATGTAAGCCTCCTTGTGACACCAATAATAAACTTAATAAATTTAAAGTGCAATCAAGGTCACATTGCGCAAGATAAATTTTATGGAGTTGTCCCCCATCAAACTTTCTGTTTCATCTTGTGCCTTTTGAGCTATGCAAGAGACACTGTAATAGGGAACAACTATTAAAGATCCCACTATTTAGTTTATCTTGTGCCAAGCAGACTTATATCTCACCCCTGCTCAACAGTTGTGTTGCTTTCTATCATTTACTGATGCAAGCCTACTGATACTCACCTAAGTAGCAATTGCACATGCCCCAGCCTCAATTGTGACCAAGGTTTACTAAGTCATTGAATCCATAGAATCCTACAGTGCAGAAGGAGGCCATTCAGCCCAACGAGTTTGCACCAACCACTATCCCACCCAGGCCTTTTCCCGTAGCCTCATGTATTTACCCTAGCTAGTTCCCCTGGTACAAAGGGACAACTTATCATGGCCAACCCACCTAACCTGCACAACTTTGGATTGTGGGAGGAAACTGGAGCACCTGGAGGAAAACCACGCAGACACAGGGAGAATGTGCAAACTCCACACAGACAGTGACCCAAACTGGGAATCGAACTTGGGTCTCTGGTGCTGTGAGACAGCAGTACTAACCATTGTGCCACGGTGCCGCCCTAGTATTACCCATGTACTTTTGGCAGCAGTACATGTTGTCCCCTGCTTAACCCAAACTGATCATTCAGTGAGTTCCACACAAACCAGATGTTCAACTTGGACCATTCCCATGGCGGTGGCCCCTGCCACTCATACTGACCCCTCGGGGGAGTCTTATCATTGGCAGTGTTGAGATGTTTGCCGGTATAATACTTGTTTTGGTCCTGTGCTGAGACTGTTATACCTGCTGAGGTAACTGGGACATCGGGTGTATCTCACATCTCACATCTTATTCTATGAGTGATTCAGAGACTTGATGCCGTGGGTACCCACATTTTAATGAGTTACACCCAGCAATAATAAATAAATAACATGCCACTCCACACCATCCCTTCACGCCTCCAATCACTAGTAGATTATCTTTCCTCCTCCTATTGGAAACTTTTGGTTTGATTTCTGATTTCCTGGCACCACCTCTACCCAGAGAATAGTGAAGCACATTTAAACTTCCATAAAGACCTTTCCCAGTGAAATAACGATAAAAAAAACTGCTCTAATGATCTGTACTCTCAGTGCTGCTGGGCACGAACACATTGTCCTGGGTTAAATGCACGGTACATCAAAAAACATCAGACTGTTAAATAGCATTTCTATGAGAAAGTGCACAATGTCCTTTGGGATTTCTTCAGCGTGAGCTATGTATTGTACAATTCTGATGCAATACAGTTTCACAGTTGGCCAGAGGCAATTATTGTACTCTGAGAAAGGCCCATTTTCACATTGTGAAATGTTAGAGCGGTGTTTAAACAAAAAAAAAGAAAAGCTGATTGTGTGGCAAAAAGGGTCAGCAATTCTATTTGTGCTGTAATAACAGGGTAAGGATTAGCCTGGATTAGAGCACCGCTGTTTGGGGAATGAACATATCTGGACATGGGAATTTACAGTGAGAACTTTCTCGAGGAAAAGAAATTGATGGCTGCTGTAGGGTGTTGGTTGCAATTCTGTAGGTCTGAAAGAGTCTTTATTGACTCCTAGAACTACTTACAAAGATGCAATTAAAGAGGACAAGCTATGAGCCGTCTCCATACTTGCTGGTACACATGGCTGTACCCAATGCCAGCACATAACCTGGATGTAGGTTATGTGCTCCTTCTACATCACTGAGTTAGCACAATTGTAATCACTCTTCCATTAACTATATGTATATGCCAGATCCTTATACCCTCCTCCACCCAGTCTTTATCCAAGTTTTTTAATGATTATAGTCTATTTTATTTCTGAATTGTTATTACTACAATATATTTACATTGTCATTACAGCATTATCACTACCCTATCTCTTCCCTGAATTCAAACATTCAGGTGACCTGAAAGTCTTATCATCCTTCCATGTCTCAACTGCTGTAGTGTCAGAGGAGTAGTGGGCTCTGTCACTCTTTTTCTCAGTTGGCTTGGAGGTTATTGTGGCATCTGGGTATGTTTTCATCCTTTTCTTTCATTCTGTTGCATTGAAGCCCTCTTTGTCAGTCCAGTAGCAGTGCTGATTAGTGGCTGGTATTCTAACTCAATCCTTGCAGGGTTGACAAACATATTGCCCATCTTTGGTCATCATGTGTATGGATCATGATGACATATGTGGAAATTTATGTTTCAAAAATGGAGCCCTCGTTCCCACTTGTTACATCATTTTACTCAAATACTTGAGAACTTTCTTTTTTTCCAGTTGTTTTGAGCTTAGGATTTTTTTCATTTTGCTTAGCAACAACTTGGGTAAGCTGAGTTGTCTTAGTTTTGGAATTATCTGCTGAACTCTTTACAGAAGTTTGACATCTTCACCTGGGCATCTTGTCTTCCATATTAACTGACTGTTCCTTAGACTCTTTCAGTTCACTTGTGAGATGGTCAGTCTGCTTCATAGAATTCCTCTTATCTGTTTTCAAAGACTGGATTTGCTCTTCCGTGTTAGATATCTCAACTTTCATGTTGTTCAGATTGAACTGAAATTTAGGATGTACATCAGTTTTGGTTGTTAATTCTGCTTTCAAGCAACCCTTCTGATGCATCAGCAATTAGGACATCATGATCAGCACGGGCTTGGAGGACCTGTGTTGTCCTTTTCTTTGTTCTTTGCTCAACTCCTTCTCCTGTTCCAGGCATTTGGCACAATGCTTGCTCGAGACTTCAGATGCTTGAACGTCATCAAGTTTTGAATGAAGACCGATTGAGCCTTGTTGAATTTGTTTCTACAAGTTCATTCTTTAAGCTTTTCAAATCCTCTTTCAAGTATTCTATCTCCTGTGAGTGACATTCTAGGGTTCTCATCAGTTTTTGTTTTGTCTTTTGCAAACTTATAGTTTGTACTTGAAAGTTGGTTCTCTACACTGATCAGTTTTTCTTCTTTATTGCTTAGTTCCTCTGCATTATTCTTCAAGCTCGAGTTCTGCAGTTGCATTTCTGCTATTTGTTTTGGAGACTCTTCACTCTCCTTTCTGAGAGGATCTGCTTGTTCAATGCACTCGAGGCACTTAATTTTCATCCCTTCATCTATACCTTTGGGAATGCAGGGCGGGATTTTTTGGCAGCGTTCACCCCGAGACTAGAAAATCCTTCCCAAGGTCAACAGACTTTTCCATGGTCCGTCCCTTGCCCACTATGATTCTCACAGCAGGCAGAGTAGGAAAATTTGTCCCATAATGTTTTCCCAAGTATTCCCAATATCCAAACGTTTTCTTCAGCTTTGTAGTATCTCTGCTGTACCTCTTTGCTTAATCTTGGAATATAGAACATTCTTGAATCTTCCCTGCCAGCTGGTTCTTCCGTTCTTTCAAGACCACAATTTCTTTGAGCACATTTGCTACCTGCTGTCATGCCTGACTGCATTTCTGATTGAGTTTTCCAGACACTCCCCACTTTGATTTGTCAACTACGGAATTCAGAGTTGTTATTTCCGCCTTTGTGATACCTTTGTGATACTTCAGAAATGTATTCATATTTTGAACAGTTATGTTCATTGAGGACTTTAGTTTATTGCAAAGTACATACCACTAGACAGTGCTTCTCCTGCATCACTCTGTGGATGGTATTGCCCCAAATTAATCTTATATGTGTCAGACCTTTATACAACAGTGTAATAAATTTAATTAGCGGATCAACTGAAACCCAAAAGAAGACATGGGCCAGAATTTTACTGTCCCTCCAAACACCAGCAGGTTCTGAGATGTGGAACGGGGTTTGAAATTACTTGGACAGGATTTCCTTCATGCTCCTTCATGCGAGACCCCACAATGATTTTATATTGGGGTGTGCAGGGCCTCGGACCTGAAGCTCACTCTTTTCCCAATTAAAGCTCGTAAGTGAGATCAAACAATGGCCACCTAAGGGTTGTTTCCAGCTCAGCTTCAGTTTGTAGGCACACAGGCAGATTGTAGCACCATGGAGAAATCTGGAAACTTGGAATGTTAGATCCAGGGTGGGAAGGGGTGGGTGGCTCCATCAGAATCTTCTCTCTGAATGGGGCAGTCATCCCATTTAACGTCTCTGGACCTCCCTCATCTTTTGGCCTATCCCCCCAAAACTCCAAAGGCTCCCCCCTTATGACCCTCACTGCCCCTCAGGCCTCATGTATCCTCCCCACCCTAGGATCCCTTTCACTTACCTGGATCTCTGGTTCCTGGGACTTAACCTCAGGCTGGTTAGTACAATGTCCAGATCACCAACAACCTGCCCTGGTCCCTCCATGCTGACACTATAGCTAAGAAAGCCCACCAATGCCTTTATTTTCTCAGAAGACTTACGAAATTTGGCATGTCAGCTACGACTCTCTCCAACTTTTACAGGTGCACCATAGAAAACATTCTTTCTGATTGTATCATAGTTTGGTATCATTCCTGCTCTAGCCAAGACTGCAAGGAACTACTAAAAGGTTGTGAATGTAGCCCAGTCCATCACGCAAACCAGCCTCCCATCCACTGACTCTGTGTACACTTCCCACTGTTTTGGCAAAGCAGCCAGCATAATTAAGGACTGCATGCACCCCAGGCATTCTCTCTTCCACCTTCTTGCTTTGGGAAAAAGATGCAAAAGTCTTAGGTCACATACCAACCGACTCAAGAACAGCTTCTTCCCTGCTGCTGTCAGACTTCTGAATGGACCTATCTCGCATTGTTGATCTTTTCCTATACCCTAGCTATGACTGTGACACTACATTCTGCCCTCTCTCTTTTCCTTCTCTATGAACAGTATGCTTTGTCTGTATAGTGTGCAAGAAACAATACTTTTCACTGTATGTTAATACATGTGACAATAATAAATCAAACCAAATCAAACTGTTCTTTGTTGTTGGGGGAACTGGAGAGCTGTCAGTCAATCAGATTGGCTGGCTGCACTCTATGATGGGACTTCTTCCTGAGTGAGGGTTAGAAGGACTGCCTTATGCCAGTCAAGACTCGTGAGAATTCAAAATGGTATCGGAGCTCTGGGCCGGTTTCCCACCATCCTAAAAATTCATGCCCATGAAAATGGAGCTTCTGATAACAACAAATATTTTGCTGCCCAATCAAAGAAGGAAATTCCTGTCATTAAGAATCATATTTACTCATGGTCAGATTTACTCAAATGTTTCATTTCAAGATTGCATTGTATATTCAGTAAAGTTAATCGAAAAGCCAGCAATTTGATTAAGAAATGATGTGATAAGTGCTTCCACACAATGTTACTTACCAATGAGGAATAGTGAGTGCAGAAATAAACAGGGAATTGTAGACACACTGGTACCGTATCTACTTTGGGGAGGCTATTGTAATCTAGAATTAAGAGTAGAGTGCTGAAACTGAGAAAGTAAAGGTGATTGAAGAAAACTAACTTGGACGTATGAAAGATAGATCATGTCTGATAAAACTATTTTTTTGTGTGAGTAACACAAGTAGTAAATAGTGGACTGTCTAGTTATTTAACTTAAATGGTCTTACAATGCTTTATTGTGTGAACCATTCAGCCCATTGAGGCTGTTCTATTTGATCATAGATGACCTGAACTTCAGTACCATTTATTTACCTCTTCTCCATCAACCCTGATACCCTTACTTAACACACAATCTATCAATATCAATCTTGAAAATTTTAATTGACGTACCAGTCACAACCTTTTGAGGAGAGAGAAAGAGAGGGAGAGAGTCTAGAAAGTGGTCAGTGTAGTTCCATGTAACAATCTGCTTGTTAAAATTAAAGCTCATGAAATTGCAGCAAGATATTGAACTGGTTTGATTAATGGTAAGACAACCAGAGAGAGAGCATAGGGATAATTGGGATGTACTTGAATTGGAAGGAAATGACTCATTGCGTCCCAGAAGGTTTTATGCCAGGATTTCAACTATTTATTATATTTATTAATAACTTAGGTAACGCAGAGAGCTGTATATCCAAGTTTGCTTGCTGACATAAAGATTGGCGGCAAGGTAAATTTTGCAGACAGGGGCATAAAATTAAAAAGAGACATTAACTGGTGAAATGAATGGCAAAGCAGTGGCAGGCAGCTTTCAAGTCAGGAAAATGTGAGGCCAGTGCTTCTGGACAAAGAAAGGGTTTTTTAAAATGGCAAAAAAACAGGAACGGGGAGGCGCAAAGAGATTTTTGGATCCATCGATCAATCAACAGCTATAAAAATTAATCAAAACAGGCAATGGAATGTTAGACTTGATATCTGGAGTATGAGAATACAAAGGGGAAGACAGCCAAATAAAGTCCTGCTTCGACTATTATCTGGAGTATTGTGTAAAATTTTTGGGAATGCACTTGGAAAAGGTATACTGACCCAGAAAGCAGTAGATTCACTACATTGTTGCCATTCAAGATGACGCTGGAGTGTGGCGACTTGTTGTGAGCGAGCCCACCATACACTCTAATCCTCTCATTCTACGCTTTTAAAACTCTATTCTAACATTTACAAACTCTCAAACAATTCAATCTCTTCCAGATTTGGCAATATTAAGTTGATCTTTCGCTACACCCTAGCTATGACTGTAACACCACATTCTGCACTCTCTCATTTCCTTCTCTGTGTATGGTATGCTTTGTCTGTATGGCGCGCAAGAAACAATACTTTTCACTTGTACCAATACGTGTGACAATAATAAATCAAATCAAATCAAATCAAAAGGACTAAATTGTATGGAGAGATTACAGACACTTGCTTTATCTGGAAGATGGAGGGTTAGAGGCTGGTTGATTGAGGTTTTTAGGATTTTGAAAAGACGATCTAAGATGAGAAAATTGTGTCAGCTGCTGCCCGAATCTGGGACATGGATGTTTGATCTTAAAATCAGGGCGAGGCAATTTAGAAGAGAAGTTAGAAAAAACTTCTTCATGCAAAAGCTGGTGGAAGAGTGGAGCTGTCTCCCACAAAAAGCGCTAGTGTTAGCTCAATTAATAATTTTAAATCAGAGATTGATAGTATTTTTCTGTCGTCGGGTTTTTTAGCCTGTAGCAAAGACTTAGGGTTCAAATCAGCCATGGCAGGGCAGGCTTGAGATGCTGGATGACCTACTCTTGCTCCAATGCAATAAACCTTAGGCAAAGTTTTAAAGTTTATTTATTAGTGAATCAAGTAGACTTACATTAACACTGCAATGAAATTACTGTGAAAATCTCCTAGTCACCACGCTCCAGCATCTGTTTGGGTACACTGAGAGAGAATTTAGCATAGCTAATGCACCTAACATCTTTCAGACTGTGGGAGGAAGCCGGAGATGTGGAGAAAAGCTACGCAATCATGGGGAGAATGTGCAGACTCTTCATAGACAGTGACTCAAGCCTGGAATCGAACTGGGTCTGTGGCACTGTGAGGCAGCAGTGCTAACCACTGTGCCACTGTGCACCCCAAGTGAAGGGTATAAGTTGCAATTTTACAGTCATGGCAACATCTATCCTGGTAACAGTTGGTTGCCACTGAGCTGATGGTGCAGAATATTGTGGGTCATTTCAATAATTAGCATTAATTTCCAGCATAAATTTGTCATTGTTCTGGTAATTATCCAAATGAAAGTTGCTGAGAATCTCACAAGCAGCTCAAATTTAAAGAGACGTGCCTGCTTAAAGCTGCATATCGGGGCAAATATTGTTTCAGATTTTAAAAATTTGAAAGGGATGTGTAAAATGTGTCAGGTTTTGCGGGGAGTGTGGTTTGGAAGACAAGCTAGATAGATATGATACCCAATGTAAAGAAAAGTGCCAGAGTCAATGTGTGAACAGCAGCATGTTGCCTTAGAAAATCGAGGGCAGCAGTCAGACCCCAGAATTTCCCCACCCTGCCCGTCGCATGAATCGCAGCGGGCAGGGGTGGACCATGCAAAGGTTTGTTGACCTCGGGCAGATTTTTTGGTTTTGGGGCAAGCACAGCCTGAAAAGCCTGCCCATGGAGTCACCGAGCCCAAGAGCAATACAGTTGAGGAACCCAGAGGTGGGATGGTATTGAATTCATAGAGCAGTACAGCATGGAAACAGGCCCTTTGGTCCAACCAGTCCATGCCGACCATGGTGCCCTCCCAGCTAGTCCCAATTGCCCTCGTTAGGCGCATATCCCTGTGATCCTTTTCCATCCATGTACTAATCCAAATGCTTTTTAAATGTTACCTACCTCAAGCACTTTCTCTGGCAGCTCATCCCATATTCACACCACCCTCTGCATGAAGAAGTTGCCCCTGAAGTCCCTTTTAAATCTTTCCCCTCTCACCTTAAATCTGTGCCCTCTAGTTTCCAATTCCCCTTCCCTGGGAAAAAGACTATGTGTGTTCCTCTCCTACTTTCCAAGGAATAAAGTCCTAACTTGTCCAACCTCTCCCTGTAACTCAGGCCCACTCATCCTGGCAACATTCTTGTGAATCTTCTTTGCACTCTTTGCAGCTTGTCAATGTTTTTCCTATAACATGGTGACTAACAGTGTGCTGTTGTATGAAGTGGCTGTCCTGTTTGGCAGCTGAGGACCCCTTCCCAAAAGGTAAAAGTGCATTTTGCTTGGCCGAAGATGTCAGCCACTATCTGGACAGTACTTGGTGTAATCCAGGATGCCCTGCACTCCCAGGAACTTTGATAACTAGGAAACAACTCTCTGGTTCAGTGATGTTGAATTGATGCCTCTTTTCTAGAACACAGTTGGGATTCGGAAAGAGAGAGAATGCGTAAAGCACTGGAATGGGAGATCTGATAAAATCTGTAAAAGTGAGGTTACAGGAGTCGATTGGTTGGTAAATAAAGGACTTTCCAGACTCAGCACAGAGCAGAGCTGAACAGGTGCGTGACCCGTAAGTTATATTATAGTATACTGTAGTAAGCGTTTCATATAAAATTTAAGGTATGCTCGGCCACGTGGAATGATCATCCTGCAGGATGTGGGAAGTCATGCAGGCACAAAGTGCTCTCGATGACTACATCTGCAGCAAGTGTCACCAGCTGCAGAAACTTGAGCTCCAGGTTGTGGAACACAAGTGGTGTTTCCGCTGTTGAACCTGGTCTGGGGAATGAGTTGGCCCAAGTGAATTAAATATCGGTGGGAGGTCACTTAGGGGACAGCGACTACAGTATCATAAGATTTAGGTTGGCCATGGAAAAGGACAAGGAACGATCCAGAGTTAATCCAGAATTAAATGGGGGAATACTAACTTTGATGGGATGGGAATGCCTCTGAGTATAGTGAGTTGGAATCAAATGTTGGCAGAAAACACGGTAGGGTGCGGGGAGGAGGATTTTGCACCTGAACATGGGCAAATGGTGATGTGGGCGCAAATTCCTGTGAGAGTGGGAAATGCGACCTCATTTTCTGGCGAGATCTTATTTTCCAATTATCTCTCCCATCCGCCATAATGAGGTTCCCAGTCAGGTTGGATGGGATCCTCATTTCAATATATTTAAATATAATTAGCAGGCTTCTCAGTCATGTGGTCACTCCACATTCCATCATGCCAGCGAGACTTAAAACTGGTTTTAAGAAAATGGGAACCCATAAGGGGCACACAGCTATGTATAGCTGCCAGGGGAGAGGGATGTGCCTGGGCACTATCCCCTGGCACTGTCTTCTGGCCAACAGTTTTGACCCAATGGGCTTCTTTTAGGTAAGAAAGAGGATACCTGCTCTGGAGGGTCCCCTGAGCCCATTGGGGGGAGTCCCTCACCAAAGATAATATCCTCCCATCTCTCTACACTACCCACCCTGGATACCCCAGCAGCATCTGCCCAAAGCCTCCATGGTCAACTAAAGTTTGGGAGACATCTCCAGTTCTTCTTTGGGACTGCAGTGGCCGCTACTGTCTTGTGGTGCTGCTGTTCCCAGCGTTCATGTGCTCCTGGGGCTGTTCCCAGCACACAGCCAGCTTTATGTGATGTCACATCTGCCAATATCTCCCTGAATATGCCCAGTCAGAGTTGGCCAGCCCAGTAGCAGCAGAGTGCACCATCTAGAAGATGCACAGCAGAATCTGACCAGGGATCCTACAACAGCAGTTCAAAACCCACAACCGTTACCACCTGGAAGGACAAGGACAGCAGATGTATGGGAACACAACCATTTTTAGGTTCCACTCCAAGCTGCGGACCATCCTCACTTAGAACTATTATTGCCGCTCCTTCATTATCATTAAGAAGAAACCTGCAACCCCCTAACTAACAGCACTGTGGGTGAACCTGGACCACCTGATTCAAGATGGCGGCTCACTGCCACCTTTTTAAGGGCAATTAGGGTAATAAATGCTGATTGGCCAGCAGCTCTCTAAAAAACAATTTGCTATCCTTGAAGGGCGGAGGTTCCACTCTGCACTAATTAAGGTCACCTCCAGCATATTATCACCATAGCTCAGCCAGATTTCTGGATTAGTGAGGTGCCAACTGACCTTTAGGTCGGTGGGGGGGGGGGGGGGGTCCTCCCCTTGTAAAATCCACTCTTTGCCCTTGTGGCATTAGGAGTCATCTCCCACTCTCCGAGCCAGAGGTTCCTGGTTTGAGTCCCACCCCAGGATTTGATGGAAGTTGCATTCATAAAGAAGGCAATTGTCTCAGCCTGCTGCGCCCAGTGGGTCAGGAAATTTAAATGTCGGCTGATTTACGCAATTTGCACTATGTGTCCAGCCCCGAGCGCGTCTCCCAATATTGGATTTCCGACACCATCAGCTCTGTGCCAGAAATCGGTGTGGAGCTGTATCGGGTATGCAGAGGGTGATTATTTTCTAATTTATACGTAATTAGTGGGCCTGGGACTGACTGAAATTTCCAGGTCTGCTAATGTCTTCCTCCTGCCGGGAGTGACTCTCTGCAGTGGGATTTACAGCAGCTCGATCCCGCAGGAGTGAAGGGGAGGTGATTGAGGCTCGCTAGATGGTTGGCACCCGGGTGGGTGCCCCCCTGGCACTGGCACTAATGCAGTGCCAGCCTGAGCTGCCTGGCACCACCCAAGGGGCAAAGTGCCGATGCCCAAGGGGCGTCTTGGCACTGTTCATCAGACACAGGGCAGTGCCAAAGGGGGTCCCATTGGGGTGGCACCAAATGGGGCAGGGCCTTGGGGGGCAATTGGTGGGGGTGGGGGGGTTTGTGCTGCCACTCTGCAGTCAGGATCAGTGGGAGAGAGAGAGGGAGGCCAGCAATTGGGATGAGCACGGGGTGGTGTGGTGGGGGCTGGGGGGAAGGGGCAGCCAGCTGGGGGTGTGGTCAGGGCTTTGGAGGGTCTGGATTATGAGATGGCTGTAGGGGAAGCTGGTTTCGGGGGGTGTGGGGGGTGATTGGAGGTGGGGTTCAGGAGGTCGGGGTTGAGAGGGAGAGTTTACGGATGGTCCAGACATGTCCGGGAGACCAGCAATCAGGCTGCGGGAGGGTGAGCGGGCAGGTGACGCGTGCGTTGTGGGGTTGGTCAGCGATTGGGAGGCTGTCAATGTGGAGCCACTGAGCATGTGCTGATCTCGGTGCTGACAGATCGATGGACGCGCAGTGGCCCGCTCAGCGCTATACTGCTGGTCTCTCCAACGGGAATAGACCCCACCCACAGCTTTTCAAAAGTAATTCACGCTGAGGCACTCTGCAGTGCAGAAAGTGTGGCAGATTCATTTTTAAACTCCCACTGAAAAAAAAATGTGATTTACTCCAATTTTTCACGTGAATTTGACACTCAACATTTTGTTGGGAGAATCGCCCATGGCCAAAGAAGCTGATTGTCAGTTTACAAATCCTTCCAATACACCTAGAGTCCCTTTAAGAATCATTGCTTGGATCATTCAATGCCTCATACAACTATGGGCTGAAAGACATTGAATCTTGCAGGTGGGCTCCTTGAGTGTATGATATTTATTTGCATATTTAAATAGCCTAAGACCTAATTTTCCAGGGATCCTGCGTGACAGAAGACAATATAGTGTCTGGCAAAATTACATGATAGTTTGGGTGCAGCAGTTTATGCCATTGAATATGATAGAGTTATAGCCATTTTCCAGCAGCAAACCAGTTGCTTTGACTTTAATTTTCCCCCAATACCTAAAAATCAAATCACTTCCCCACTTACAAATAAACTCATCCATCCAGACTATGGTGCAAAGTGGGCTGTCAGGAAAAGTCAAGTTGCATTCCTTGTTCCCTCTTTTCATCCCAACAGTGTGAACATTTCTTATTTCCATGACTTGAATCTTGCACTGAGGTCGACCGACCCAGAAGCAGACGTGATACACGCCTCTGGCCAAAATTAGACCACGATTTCATGCTAGTCGGCCAATTACTGGACAGCCTGTATAAAACATGTGGTGAGGAAGGCTCAGTGCTGTTGGAGGGGTGAGAGAGAGGGCAGGCACCAAGCCAAGTGGGGGTGAGGGTGGGCGCTTCTAATGAGCTCCCTGAAGGCAGGTAGCTGCTGCAGGGTTCCCTCCAGGAGTTGCAGACCTTTCCAAATTAAATGAGATGAAAAGAATGCATCAGACTGTGTCTGTACAGCACATTCAAGCACCTGGCATCAGAAATCTAAAAAAACCTCAGTCCCCAGACATCTTTTTTACATTATATTTCACCCCAGACATTTCATCCCACCCTGGAACAGCGACAGTGTGAAGGCAGCCTGGCTGATTGGCTGTCCACGTACAGTAGAAGTGTACTGGCCATTTAAAATCACTAACAATTGCCTCCCTGATGGGCTGGATTGCCCTTTTAATTGTCAGTGGGCACACTTCAGACTCCTGCAATCATAATGCTGTGTGTGAACACGATGACATCAGGATGCATACCCAATGTCTTCTTGCACAATTTCACATGCTTTTCAGGTTAGATGCCCACTTGCCCAATCAACATGGCCCACGTCTCTGAGTAACACTTCAAACACTCACTTTCATCCAGCCCCCAGCACTTTCAACAATTCACTCCCCTCCATCACCTCCTTCAACATACCATCACAAGGGCACAGTGCATCACCTCTTTCTTATTCCAAACACACTCACCCCATCCTTTGCTCTCCCCACATCATGCATGAGCAGACTTCCGTTCTCACATCCCAGCATGGTGGTGCAGTGGTTAGCGCTGTTGCCTCACAGCTTCAGTGATGCAGGTTCGACTCCCAGCTTGGGCCACTGCCTGCGTGGGATTTGCAAGTTCTCCCCGTGTCTGTGTGGGTTTCCTTTAGATGCTCCGGTTCCTTCCCACAGTCCAAAGATTAGGGTTAGGTGGATTGGACATGCTAAATTGCACCTTAATGTCAGGGGGTTAGTAGGGTAAATGGTTGGGATTGTGGGGATAGGGCCTGAGTGGGATTGTGGTCGGTGCAGACTCGATGGACCGAATGGCCTCCTTCTGCACCATAGGGATTCTATGAACATCTGCTGACTCTGCAGCTGCTCCCATGACACCTCCCTCACTCCATTTTCTGGGCACTTCACTTTTCATCCATCACCTGCCCATTGTCATTCGATTGTGCTTTATCTCCAGCTGTTAGCAAACGCAGTACCGTGCACAAACACTGCATCTGCCCACTTCCCTTTCAAATGTCACTCACTCCCGTCCTCTTTCTCTATAGCACACAGTGGTATGGAGCAGGGATCAGCACTTGACATTGTAATTCTCACTGAAATGGAGCTAGAAACTCAGATGATAATAACCCAGAGAAAGATAACAGCACTGAGAAAGGTAGGGCTGCTGACTTATCAGAGTGACTGCCTATCACTGCAACCTTTCATTCACCTCCGCAAATCGCACATGTGACCAGCTTGCCAGCTTCAGTCTGCCTTGTCGAGAGTCAGCCTCGAATATCAAGCCAGTTCATGCCAGTCTTACTTTTGCCCTTTTTCACTTTCTCAGCAGCAAGACCCTCCCGAAGATGACATCTCAGAGAAGGGTAATCTTCTTGAGGATACACCGTCAAACGTCCCTTGCCTCCCAAACTCCAGCACGCAGGTTGAGTGGTCCACAGTGAGCGAGAGGGGTCAGCATGTGGTGAAGCACTCAGTACAAGGGGATATTAGCAGGTACTGGTGACAGGTGTTGCTCGGACAATCCAGGCTTAGTTCCTCACTGAGTACAGAAATGCAACCCTCAGGTGCCCCACCGTGAAAATAAAACTGTTGTTCTCACAAAACACCCATCCCAGGCATTGGAAATTCTCCCAATGGATTTCAACACCTTATCTGAAAGTGTGGAGGAGACCACTTTCAACAATATTGCACATTTAAATGTTAGAGTATGAGTCTTCTTCACAGCCTTCTGATCAGAAGTAAGCACGCTCCCAAGTTCATTCCATTTGTTACATTTCATAGTTATATTTATTCAGCTTTACAAACGCCATTCCCACAATCTTTTACCCATCACGATGATTTGTTTTTAAATTACAAGGAGACTTTGAAAGCCTCTGTCAGGCTGGATCTCACAGGCAGTAACCCAGTTCCGAAGAAGAATCACATTCAACTCGAAACGTTAACTCTGTTTCTCTCTCCACAGGTGCTGCCAGACCTGCTGAGCATTGCCAGAACTTCCTGCATTGCTGATAGTAAAATACCACCTGTTTCCAGCTGTCTTTTTAGCTGCCGCCACTTTGCTGGAGTCCTTGGGTTAGACATTTCAGGCACTCTCTGAAGCAAATGCAAATTAGTCACTTAACTCAGTGGGACCTTAATTAAGCCATTATAGGAGTCAAATCAGCAGCACTCAAACTGTAACCGCACTGTACAGTTCAATTGGGAGTACAATTGAAGAAGAGGTGTAGAGAAAGATCAGCTTAATACATGACAGGACCATTCAAAAGTCTAATAGCAGTGTGGAAGAAGCTGTTCTTGAGTTAATTGGTACATGATCTCAGATTTTTGTATCCTTTTCCAGATGGAAGAAGGTGGAAGGGAGTATGTTGGGGTGTGTAGGGTCCTTGCTTATGCTGGCTGCTTTTGCGAGGCAGCAGGAAGTATAGACGGAGTCAATGAATGGGAGGCTGGTTAGTGTGATGGACGTTCACAACCCTTCAAAGCTAAGTGCTTAGGTATTGTTGTTGGGCAAGGTGAAACGGAACACTCCCCTGGATCACCACAAAAATAACCTGGGCTGTTGTCTTAGTGAATAATAAGAACTGACAACAGAGGAGCTCCCCCACTTTAACAGCCTCTGAGGCCAACTGATCCATCCAGGACCTTGAAAGCAGCCAATTGGCCTGGTGCAGTAATTTTCAACCAGCATCCCACTTACCGTTCATTAATAAACCCCAGCTCTTGCAATGAACCGGCTTGGTATGTCTCCTGCTCTAACCGGGATCACAAGAAACTATAAAGCGTTGTGAATGTCACCCAGTCGATCACACAAACCAGCCTCCCATGCATTGACTCTGTCTACACTCACTGCTGCCTTGCAAAAGCAGGCAGCATAATCAAGGACCCCATGCACCCTGACATACTCTCTTCCACTTTCTTCCATCTGGAAAAGGGTACAAAAATCTGAGATCATGTACCAATTAACTCAAGAACAACTTCTTCCACACTGCTATTAGACTTTTGAAAGGCCCTACCATGAATTAAGCTGATCTTTCTCTTCTCCCTAACTGTGATTTCATTACTATATCCTGTACCCTCTCCTTTCCTTCTCCCCTATGTACTCTATGAATGGTATATTTTATCTGTATAGTGCGTAAGAAACAATAATTTTCATTGTATCCCAACATATGTGACAATAATAAATCAAATCTATCGGGAGCAACCAGGTGGCTGACAGGCAAGCTCTACTGCCTGCCTAAAAATCGCTAGGAGGGTAAGTCTACTCCTGTTTTAGTGAAAAGTATCGCTGCTCATCAATTATCCTGAAAAATATCACCAGCCATAGCCTCAGTTTAACTTATGCTTTAACAAACATTTTCCACTGCAGACTAACACCTGCAATGTGAAAGCCAGTTTGGAAGGAAATATACATTTAAATAATGAATTTTTAATACTGATCAATGCAAATCCATGCCATGAGTAGTGAATTTGTGCTCAAAACAAGCAATTATCATTAGTGCGGTGCTAATGGTAGCTACACAATTGATTACACTGTTTTAACATACGGTCCCTTTTGGGAGTTATTACATGACTCAGTGTGATACATGAAAATAGTGTCAGCATAGTGACTGACAGGTAGAGCTTGTTGTAGTAGGAGGGTGATGAGCTTCTGGTGCAGTTTGTTACTTTATCAGTTAGGTAATCTCACTGCATACCCATGTGTTGCCATCAGTTTGTGGCATAAACTCTAGCAATCTGTCATGGTTTTGAGATGTAGATTATATCCCGGCACAGACTTAAGAAAGCAACAGGCAAGTGACAATGATGAAGGGAACATTGTCATTTGGTAAGAGGCAGAACAAGAGCCCACACTCCTTGCCAGCGATGTGGGGCTAAAGTATTTCACCTGCAGAAATCAACCCCTGGTAAATGTGCCTACCCTGCCAAGAGAAAGAGGAAGGAGTGCAAAGGCCAAAAGGAGAAACACAACTGGTACAGGCTGCATGAGATCCCTGAAGGTGAATATCACTGATTTAGGAACAGATTCCACATTGGGATTACCCTGAAGCCCAGACATTCCAAATGGCTTCCTCCAGCACTGCTCAAACTAGCAGTGTATCTACACAACAAATAAAGCTATAGTTTGGAAAGGAAAAAAACAGACAAGGCTGGTTTCAGGCAGCCTGCATCAATACTCCTCCTCTTGACAATCCCACAAGAATAAGTAAAATATATTTGTGTTTCCCTCCTTGGCTGTGTCACCAACTGATACGGGATGGCAAATGGGGTTGTATGTACATTGTGACTGAGGCAGCTTTTCCAGCCAGTCACAATAGTCACAGCTAGGGAAATACTGCAGCCACCACAGCAATGTTGAGGACAGTGAATTAAGTCATATCCCTCCATTATCATGATGCTAGTTCTTCATTTCTTCGGGGAGGGAGGCTGTAAAAGGTTCATCGAGGTTAGTTTGGTATCTTTAAGAAAGAAAATATTTGTATTCTTTGCTGACAGCGAAGCATTAGCATTATTAATGCTAACTTGGAAATCCGGCTATAACACTGACCAAATTTGACACCACATTATTAGATTTCCAATTAATTTAATATCCGTAGTAACTTGGGTCAACATAATTATCTGGTACATAGTATGTTCTGGCAGCTATTCCTTCTGGTCCTGTTCAATAGCAAACCACTGCTACTGGGCATTCGCACCCACGTAGATCTCAATTCTTTTAAAACAACCAATGAGAAAAAAAATCTTAAATCTATTCAAAAAAAGATATTATTTTAATATTTTAGTTACAACTTCACATCATTTATTTAAGATAATAATACAGATTGTTAGAACCTACTGTCGTTAAATAGTTATAAGTTCAAGGTGCCCTTCAATTTGCTGTGTTGAGATAACAGTGCATTTAAGTTGTTTTCAAGATGGAAAAATCTTCCAGACATCCTGTTTCCATAGAAATGAATCAGCCTTTCTTATGCTTATTTGCCTTTCAAAAAAAAAATCTAATATGCTTTGGATTGAAAGAAAGCAAAAAACCCAATACAGTTACTAAGGCTAACTAAGACTAGTTAAGGCTAACTTTAGCAGGATGAGACAGAGACTGACAGCATAAGCTGGTTAAAACCATGAATGGATAAAACTACAGATGAGGTGTTCCAAAATTAATTTAGCTTAAGACAGGACCACATATCCTCTAAGAGTAAGAGCTCAACAGACAAATAAAAGATTAATGCCATCAGAAGAGGTGAAGGATAACTTAAATCGATACAAAAGAAGTACAAATAATAGTGCAGATCCAGAGCATTAGGGCTATGGAGTCAAGGGAAGTGAATGGAGTTAGGATTCAGATTAACCATGATCTCACTGAATGACAGAACAGGTTCCAGGGACTAAATGACCTGTTCATGTTCCAATGTTCTCATGAATAGGGTCTAACAGAATGAGAGGACTTGTATTTACATAGCTACTTTCACTATCACGGAGCACAGCACGGTGGCACAGTGGTTAGCACTGCTGCCTCACTGCACCAGGGACCCGGGTTCAATTCCAGCCTTGGGTCAATGCCTGTGTGGAGTTTGTACATTCTCCCTATGTCTGCCTGGGTTTCCATCGGATGCTCCGATTTCCTCCCACAGTCCAAAGATGTGCCGGTTAGGTTGATTGGCCATGGTAAATTGCCCCTTAGTATGGGGGGATTAGCAGGGTAAATATATAGGGTTACGGGAATAGGGCCTGGGTGAGATTGTGGTTGGTGCAGACTCAATGGGCCGAATGGCCTCCTTCTGCACTGCCAGGATTCGATGATCCTATGTCCTAATTCACTCTGCAGCCAATAAAGTAATGAACGCCACAGTCAATTTTCACATAGAAATTCCCCAAAACAGGCCACGTCAATACCCACACTCCTGTAGCTGCTGTACTGAATCAGGAGTCCAGTAGAGATTGAATGACAGCCTCATGGCAGCAGGCCAAGGTCCAGTGCTCCCTCATCTGACTGAATCTATTACTAAGTCGCATGAACCCAAAGGCTGCAGCCTGGGCCATAACCATATCCTCCGGATGATCGACTTGAAGAGCTGTGGATGTTCTTATTTTTAAATCTTTTATAAGCGTCCCAAGGTGCCTCCATCTTGAGGTACCCTTCTCACTTGCCTGCCTGCCTCAGCAATGCTCACCTCTCCCTGTGCAGCTCCTGCCCATCCAGCCTTGTGGGCTTTCTGATTGGGCCTCCCACCTTGGGGACCCACCAGGCTTCCTTAACTGGCTGGTGAGAATGGAGGCTGCTTCCCAGAAGATTGCCTCTGTCAAAGTATTTCTGACCTCTGTGGAGTTGGTAGCCAGAACTGATTCAAAGCCACCAGCATTTCAAAAGGTATTTTCACAGATGTTAATCCAAATAAGGAGATTAGCAGTTGTAGAGAGACCAAATGAAATATATCGTCCTGCTATGTAGGAAACACTTTGGGGTAGATGTTTGCACCGTCCAGGGAAGACATACATATACTAATCTGAGAAGCCAAGGGCACAGACAGTCAAATATACAGAGAGAATCCACAAAAGGAAACGATGATATAACTGGCAACCTTTTTATGGAGGCAAGAGGCAGAACCTATTGAGCAGCCTGAGTGCAGCGTCCAGCTAGCAACCTGTAACTGGTGCTGGTTGGCAGACCAGAAACAATGTGCAGAATACCTTCATGGAGGCATTTAAAACTCATCTTCCCTGAACCAAGAGACGTTCTCCAGAATAACTGTTCAAACGAATACAGTGTGATAACTATAAGCTGGTCTTTACTTCTAGATCTTGTGGACTGTTTGGGAAGAATCATAGAATCCCTACAAAGCGGACAGGGATCCAAGGTCAGCATTGAATCCAGCTCCCTTACGCTGTGATGCAGCGGTGCTAACCACTGACGGAAGTGTTGAAAGAGTTCAGATCTTGTAAATTTACTTTGGATCGAAAGGGTAACTCTACTTGAAGGGGGGCAATGTAACCTTCTTGTCCTGATGATTGATGGGTGGGGTGAGCCATTAAAATTGCGAGATAGGTGAAAAATTGGATTTGTGCCCAATTTCATGCCTCTTGCAATATTACTGGACCCAGATATCCAGTGGGATCAGCCTTGCACTCAAAAAGGGCACGAGGCTGATCTCAATAGTTAAAACTAGTTAAGAAGAGCTTTAAATATTACAAGTGAGCCTGGGATGCAGTCACCTGGGCTCACTTGCCTTACTAGCCTTGCTAGTGAACGCCTTCAATGGTGAGGCTCACCTACAGCCCCCATCAATGAAGATCTATCATGATAGCCTTGTCTGTAGGGCCAGAGGCCATTGATGTCCCCCCTCCTGGGAGGTCAGGTGCCCCTGCCAGCTTGAAACACCGATGGGCATTGCAAAGGGGATGGGGCCTGAGTGGGTGGGGCACAAGGAGTGGGAATGGGGCATCAGGAAGGTGGGGGGGGGACGCTGTGCATTCTGCAAGTGGCATTTGACCGAGTGGGTTGGTGATCAACTGGGGCGGGCTGCAGGTGGGGAGCAATTAGCCAGGTCAGGGATTGTGGAGGAGAAGCCAGCGGTCATGGTTGGAGTGGAAGGCCAGCAATAGCAGATGTGGGTGGCCAGCGATAGCAGGATTGGGTACTTGACAGATCTCTCTCTGTGCTATTGCACAGAACAGAGGGAGATCTGTGCATGTGCAAAGGTGCCCTCTGGTGTAATCTGCCAGCTTTCCAGTGAGCTTGGGCCTTGCTTCCTCCCCTACAGGTGGGATACAGATCTTACTTCATTTACCATTCTGGCTTCAACGTTGAAAAGATTTGAGGAAGTAAATGCATGATTTATCCAACAGCTGCTGGGTTGAATGCTTTAAATATCTCTGCCTGCATCACATGAATCATCAAACTGTAGACAAGACTCAAGCTTGTAAAATAAGTGGAGAGAGAGAGGGGGGAATTGGAAGGGGGTGTTGGAAAGGCCCATATTGCGGTATTCTGTCTGTTTGTGGTTTACGTTACCCTGACTCTTGAATCAGGGTGGCACTGACTGGTTAGCACTGCTACCTCGCAGCGCCAGGCACCCGGGTTCAATTCCAATCATGGGTAATTGTCTGTGTGGAGTTTGCACCTTCTCCCTGTGTCTGCGTGAATTTCCTCTGGGTGCTCCGGTTTCCTCCCACAGCCCAAAGATGTGCGGGTTAGGTTGATTAGCCATACTAAATTGTGTCAGAGGGATTAGCATGGTAAATACGTGGGGGTACTGGGATAAAGCCTTGGTAGGATTGTTATCAGTGCGGCCTTGATGGGATGAATGGTCTGCTTCTACACTGTAGGGATTCTATGATTTGATGATTCCTCCTAAACAACATCCAATCCACTAGATCTATAAGTAAAGGCCAGCTTATATGATTGAATAGTTATAAGTCTATTAGTTCAGTGGTTAAATGCCTCCATGAAGGCTCGATGGGCCAAATGGCCTCCTTCTGCACTGTAGGGATTCTGTGATTCAAAATAAGATGTAATATCTGAAGTCAGTTTCAGTTGTATAATCAATATTTCCATTTTCTAAGTAACAAATTCAAAGTTAGAAGCCATTGCTACACAATGTGGGATCTATGATGGATGTTTACACCCACTGATGATGAGCTAGTTCCTCTGCAGTTCTGGGTGTTATCTGTTGCGTGGATACATGGAGACTACAAAAGTCACCTTACACTTCATAGCCATCTTAACAGCTTGCTGCTTTACTTGTTTTAAAACTTAATCAGTGAGTTTCAGCCCATAAACGTATGAAACCATTTTGTAAAACTCTATAACCCTCTATAACACATCAGCAAATAAATGTTTCTAAGCAGACTTTCCATTTGACGTAGATACTGGAACAACTACAATTTATGATTTCAGCAATCTGAAAACAAATCCTCCCACGTTTCAGTATCTCCTCATTCACCACTTGTGTTTAGCACAATGACACCATTTTAGATATTAAATCATTTCAGAGATACGATCCCTTTGAGTCAATTTGGGACCATTTTATAGAGGAAAACCATGACATCTTTATCCTCTCAATTTTCAATTCTTCACCCCTTTCAAACTTGTGAAGAAGTGGGAAGACTATATGGAAGTATATCTCTTCCAAATTCCCTGTGATTTATGATTCACCACATCAGACGTCAGGAACTAATAAATTCAGTTTATATCCATCTAAATAAGTTTGGATTTTTATGGATGGCATTTGCTTTGTTACCTGTGTATGAAGGCATGTAGGCTGACAACAGTAAATGGGGAATCATTGAATCCACATTGAAAAGATTATTGAATAAATAATGAAACCCTACTGTCAGATTTATTCTACATTCAATTGCCTTTCCTAAGCATTTTGAAAGTTTTGTTCAGGAATTAAATTCACTCTTTTATTGTTTAATGCCTGTTATTTCTAGATGGTGTAAATGCAGACAAATCTTAATTGAGTGAATGTCTATGACAATCAGCCTGAAGGGACCTGTATGCGATTACATGGTAGAATTGTGGTTATCAGTTTAAGTTTCTTCATTAGTGTCACAAGTAGGCTTATATTGACACTGCAATGAAGTTACTGTGAAAATCCCCTGGTCGATACATTTCGGCACCTGTTTGGATACACTGAGGGAGAATTTAGCATGGCCAATGAACCAAACCAACATATCCTTTGGACTGTGGGAGGAAACTGAAGCATCCGGAGAAAACCCAGGCAGAAACAGGGAGAACATGCAGACTCCGCCCAGACAGTAACCCAAACCAGGAATTAAACCTGGGTCCCTGGCACTGTGGGGCTGCAGTGCTAACCAATGTGCCACTGTGCCACCCAGAAGATGTATTTTTTTACAATGGTTAGCTCTCTTTTGTAGAAACATCTACTAAAGGGCAAGAATGAAAAAGCAGCTGGTGTGTGGCCTATTGATGTGTTTTATAACAATACTTATGGGATTATGGGTCTTTTAACAATATAATTGATAATAGCCAACACTGTTTAGTGATAATTGCAAGTGGTTAACGCAAGGAAAATATTTGGTTGTGAGGCATAATTGAGAACTTATTAATAAATTGAGAATTTATTCAGTAATAACAAAAATCTATTTTATAGGCTCCGTCCTGAGCTTCGTGGTAGAATTTCAAACATTTGATAATTCGATCTTCAACAGAAACATCAAGCAATTTAGTTTGTTAATTCATTTGGATTTTACTTATAATATAGTTCATTTATTGTTCGCCTTTGTTGAATGTTGTGAGCAGCATGAGAGATTTCCATGAGGTCCCACTGTCTTCTTGCAGATGTTGATTTTAAATCCTTCTCATGAGTCAGCGAGAGAGTGGGATGATCCTTTAAAGGTGCAAATTGAGCACCCAGGCTCCCACACCTCTTTCCTGCACTGCAATGACACCTCCTCACCCTTTCCAATTCACACACCTGAGTGTGAGGTTCTGGTCCTTCAATCCCCAACAACAAGTCCCTACAGACTGTTTTTCCACTATCCTTTGCCAACTGCCTGCTGTTTGCCCAGTCGATAGGCCGGCCCATGTAGTACTCTCTAAATCCAATTGCATAAATCCAATATGCCTTCAGATCCTTCAATGATATATTAATAATTTTTTTTACGCCACTTCATGTGGCCCTACTTCCAACTTCAAAAGGCATGTGTTAGTTACCCTGAGCCTCTTGCATCACCGATTAGTAATGAAGTTCACCATCTTTGGTATTTTCAAAGTAATCACTCGAAGCTGTTTTGTTGGCATCTCTGTGGAATTAATCAACTGACTGCATAATCATCTGCTAATTGTGCAGTGTGCACACTCTCCATCAGCGACAAAAAAATCAGTCAATTCTTCTAAGCCATAGCTTGAAGGAACTTTTATGGTTAAAATTGTAAAAGATAAATCAGTTGTAGCTTTGGATCAGCTAAAGCTTTGAAAATAATCACTTTTTTGTTTTTCGGAAGACGAAACAGAAGCACGAAAGTCTTTGGTATAAGGCACTTCTTTGCTTAAACTGCAGAACTTGAAAATATTCACAAGTTCCTTCTTGGGTTTACATGGACACAAGAATATCTTTGTAGTCACTATCACTACACTGTCACTGACTGGTGGCAATGCTGCCTCATAGTGCCAGGGACCCAGGTTTGATTCCTAGCTTGGGTCACTGTCAGTACATTCTCCCAGTGTCTGTGTGGGTGTCCTCCAGGTGCTCCAGTTTCCTCCCACTATCTGAAAGACATGCTGGTTAAGTGCATTGGCCATGCTAAATTCTCCCTGAGTGTACCCAAACAGGCGCCGGAGTGTGGTGACTACGGGATCTTCACGAAAGCTTCATTGGAGTGTTACTATAAGGCTGGTTGTGACACTAATAAATAAAGTAAATCAGATGCATCAGGAGTTGATTCTTCTTCTCCAACTCGTGGATAAACAACTATCTAAAAAGTTTAATGTCAATTTTGTCAAAAATCAATCATCCTTAGGTGTCACTGTTGGGTAAACTGGACTGTGGCAAAAGTTTAATCAAACAGATCAAAACTAATGTAACTTAGACTCAAAGTCAAATGTCAAATAAGATTAAAACCTATTACAGAAGTTATACGTGTAACTTAAAACAGAATCTTGAATAATGTTAGAATACTAATATTGACTTTGCTGACTTCTGACCTTGTTTAATTGATTCTTTTCATGTAAAGTGTGCCTGTAAGGAAGCACTTTAGCAGTAGCTATAGTCTACCTCAAAAATCAGTTAGCTTCACCACAGCAAGTTGAAAGAAAAGCTGAGTGTGGCTCAATGAATAACTACCCCACCTACCCAGGCTAAGCTTCCTCTAACCTGCCTTGGAAGTTTAGGGTTAGTATTGAGGCTTTGACTCTTGGAGGAGGGGGGTGATCTTGAACCCGATTTGCAGCAGGGGCTCAAGATCCGGTGAAACCTGACAATTGCAAAACTTGTCGCCGAGATTGTGATTTCTGACTTCCGCCACCCCTTGCCAGCAACGTAATCAAGTTCACGCCCAGGGCATGATCTGAATTTTTATACATTTGAATATAATTAACTGTCCCCTGCCATGTGATTCCCCCCTTCACCGTATTTTCAAACCTCGCCGATGTGAAGTCACATTGATGAGGTCTGCAACAGGTTCGCCCAGACATGAACCTGTCATGGGACTCCCCCCCTCCCCCCACCAAGGGGCACAAAGATGAGTATAGCCCCCGGGAGGGGTACCTGACCAAGCAGTGCCCTGGCATTGCCCCCGGCACAGGTTGGCACCATCAGGTCAACATCATGCAGTGTCAACCTGTGCCAGGATATTGCCAGGGCAGACCCTAGTGGGAGCTAATTTGTTTTGGGGGGAGTGCGGGGGGGGGGTGGCGAATGTGCATGTAGTGGGGAGAGAGAGTGTTCAAAAAAGAGGGCAGGAAATGCTGGCAATTACTGTTGTTTGGGAGGATGGGAATGAGAGATGCTGGTCATTAATGTTTGGGGAAGGGGGGGCGTTGAGAGAAGCCAGCATTGATCGAGGGTAAGTGTCTGAGATATCCACGGTGAGGGGTGTTATTTTTTTCTTGGTCTGATTAGGTCACCTTTAAAACAGGGCTTCCTAGTCTCAGTGCTTACCGGTATGTTTAGGCCCCGCCACACAAAACGACAGCTTAAACCACTCCCCCTTGTGTTTTTTACAAAGTACAGTAAGATCTGGCGAGAAAGCCTGCCTGTCACTCTGGAGAGAAATACTTCGGTTTTCAGCCAGACCCTGACACTTTGCCATTTTTGGATAAGATTCCGTCCTAAATCTTTCAATCAATGTGGACAGGTTTAGTGCTGAATACTTAATAATTCATGATCGCAGAATTAATTCAGATGAAGACCAGTCACCCCATTTGATCTCACCTTTCCATCAGGGACTGAAAGAAAATGCAGCCATAGTGGATAAAATCTATTTCGTCAAAGCAGATTATGCAGCAGAGTATTTAAATTAAGTGAAAAGTAACCACCATAGCACAACAGCATTCTTTGGGCAATTTTCAGTAAAACTGAAACCTAAAGGGACATTCGCATGTGGTTATAACAATTGCTTTGTCTTTGATACAGTCAAGCTTCTTGAGTGTTATCTCAACGGCATTCATCCAGTTAAGTGGAGAGCATCCTATCACGTGCCTGACTTGTGCCTTGTAGTTGATGGTGTGTGTGTGTGTGTATATGTGTGTGTGTGTGTGTGTGTGTACATGTGCGTGTGTGTGGGGATTGGGGGGACAGCTGTAGAGCAAAGGGGAGAGCTGTGATGTACCTCATTAAGACCTGAAGTTTATATTTTGATGTTCAGTTACATTCCTAGCCTGTGACCTGCAATTATAGGAACAATATTTATACGGCTAATCCAGTTAGGTTCGTGATCATTGGTAGCCCACCATAATGTTGATAACGGGCAACTCAGCAATGCAATGTTTCTGAACATCAAGGGGAAGTGAAAGATTCTCTTTTGTTGGAGCTGGTTATTACCTGGCACTTGTACGGCATGAATGTTCCTTGTCATTTATCAGCTCCTGTCTGAATGCTTTCCAGGTCCTCCCACATGCAAGCACGAACTGCTTCAGTATGTGAGGAGTCACAGACGTAACTGAGCACTGTGCAAGAATCAACAGAGATCACTGCTACTGCCTTTACAATGGAGGGAAGGCCACTGATGAAACAGAAGATATATCTGCTGAAGCTCCTGCTCCTCATTATATTGTCCAATGTCAGGGTAGCCTAATCTCATCTCAATTCCCTTACCTGCCCCCATCCCTCTCAGATGTCAAAATGATGCACAGCCTCATATCCCTCTCAAGACTCCAACTACTCAATCCTCACAAACACAAGACTCTCAGCACGAGCACTGACTATTTGGTTGAGCCACTGCATTTACGTCCCGCTCACTCACTGTGTTAATGAAAGCAGCATGGTGGCCCAGTGTTAGGCAGCACTGCTGCCTCACTGTGCCAAGGACTGCTCAGGCACTGTCTGTGTGGAGTTTGCACATTTTCCCCGGTTTCCTCCGGGTGCTCTGGTTTCCTCCCACACTCCAAAGATGTGCGGGTTAGGTTGATTGACCATGTTAAATTAACCCTAGTATCGGGGGATTAGTGGGGTAAATATGTAGGGTTACAGGAGTAGGGCCTGGGTGGCATTGTGGTTGGTGCAGACTCAATGGGCCAAATGGCCTCCTTCTGCACTGGAGGGATTCTACGATCAGCTGCCCCAGACCTTCCATTTTCTCCATGGATCCTGATTGAAAATCTAAAACTGCTGCTCTAAAGAATGGAATGCCTACAGTGCAGAAGGAAGCCATTTAGCCCATCGAGCCTGCACTGTCTCTCCAAAAGAGCCAGTGCCCACCTGCCCCGCTCCATGCATTTATCATGGTTAATTCCCTAAACTACACATCAAGGGACTCTAAGGGGCAATTGAGCTTGGTCAATTCACACAACCTGGATATTTTTGGACTGTGAGAGGAAGTAAGACCATCTGGAGGAAATGCACACAGACACGGGGCGAATGTGCAAACTCCACACAGGCAGTCACTCAACTCAGAATCGAATCCGGATTCCTGGTGCTGTGAGGCAGCGGTATTAGCAAGCTCAATAACTGGAGGCATGTGAGTTGCTGGCTCCTCCCTCCCACCATCCCATTTGTGTTCCTGGATTGAATTATGCTATCCAAGATAGCAAGCTTCAATGTGCACCCGTAGCTGAGCTTGCCCTCGTAGACTTTTGAAAATCCAACCCTAGAAACCACCCATGAGTAAAACCTTATATTCTCCCCTGTAGTTCCCTGTAATGCCAATTCTCAAACTCCTGGATAACCACCCAAGTTCTGTCAAAACTGAGCTGGGCTCACTCCAGTACCATCAAAGAAAAATATAATCCACAATATCACTACTCAGTGTCACTAAGTACCAGATATCTACCTCCAATTAGTGCTTCTTACACACCATTCCCAGCCTTGGCATTGAAACAGATAATAATTAAATACACAAGTAAGGCAAGCTCTCTTAAATAGAGGCCCCTCGTTTACAGAATAATGAACAAAATTGTGAAAATCAATCCCAAAAAATGTGTGAATAAGAATCCCAAAATACTATTTGATATAAATAGAACTTGACTTACTCAGAAACTATTGGAAACATTATCTGTTATGTTTGTTCGTTCTTATTATTATAAAATGACACATTCTCCAACTTACTCAGACCATAATCCTGGGAGATTGGCTAATTTTAAAACATTTCACCAAACACTCATGATTCACATTTAAACAGTAGAAATACTTTCCAAGCAGCAAGATTAAGATGTGTGCTTTATCTCTGCTTTCCAGTGGTCAGACTTGTTGAGAAATATTTTTGCAGACCAAAATAACATTGCAGTCAAATGGAAATGAACAGTTAGCTGCCATATATCCATCAACTGCAGAGAGATATGACTGCCAATTGCTACTTCAATATCAGTCCACTGTTTCTAACCTATATGATTGGATTTTACCCCAGGCCATGAGATCTCAATGGTGAGGTCAAGTGGAGTCATGAGCCAGTACGAGCAACACACCCACCAGCACGATCATTTTGGACACAGCCTCCTTATTGGCTGTCTCTGAAGATACTGTCCTATTAAAGGGGTGCCGGAGTCTGGGAGGCATTGGAGCACAGTGAGGGCAGTTGTTGCAGGAGGAATTTAATTCAGAAGAAGTGAGAGATGATGCATTTTCCTGAAAATGTGGCATGGTGACACAGTGGTTAGCACTACTGCCTCATGGCGCCAGGGTCCCGGTTTGATTCGCGTGGAGTCTGCACATTCTTCCTGTGTCTGCAAGAGTTTCCACTGGGTGCTGTGGTTTCCTCCTGCAGTCCAAACGATGTGCTGCTTGGTGCATTGGCCATGCTAAATTCCCCTTTAGTTGTACCCGAACAGGTGCTGGAGTGTGGCGATTAGGGGATTTTCATAGTAACTACATTGCAGTGTTAATGTAATGTAATAATTGTGCCACTAATAAATAAACTTTAAACTTTGAAGGGTTAGGAAGAGGCAATATGAATTTAATGACATGGTTCTGAAGAGTGCGCAGGGACAGGAAATGCTCGTACATAAGTCTTTAAAGATGACACAACATATTGAGAGTTGTTCACAAAGCAGATGGGATCCTTGGCTTCATGATTAGAGGTATTGAGTACAAAAGCAGAGATGTTATGCTTTATAAAACCCTGGTTAGAGCACATTTAGAGTCATCTAGTTCCGGTCATCGCACTTTAGGAAGGATGTAACAGTCCTTGAAAGGAGATTTACCAGAAGGGTGTCAGGGATGAGAGGGTTTAAATACAAAGTTATATTGGAGAAGCTGGCTTTATTCCAGTTGGAACAAAGATGGCTGAGGGGACATTTGAGTGAGGTGTACAACATAATGTCACGTTTTGATGACATGAAATGGAAAGCAGCTCCCGTTAATTGATGTGACAAAAACATAGATTTAAGGTTTTGGGCAAAGGATACAGGGGGAATGCGAGAGAGACTTTTTTATGGAGTGAGTGGTGACTTTTTATTCATAATTTACAAGGATGGTAGAAGTAGAGGCAATCAGTGATTGTAAAAAGGAAATTGGATAGGCATCTAAGGAAGGTAAACTTGCAGGGCTATGGGAATAAAGCAGGGGAATGAGACTGACTGGATGACCCAACAGAGAACTCAATGGGACGAGTGGCCTCCTCCAGTTATAATGGGGGAATTTCCTTGTCCTGCCCACCACAGGGATCGTAGTAGGTGTGTGGTGGACCATGAAAAAGTCTATTGACCTTGGTTAGGATTTTCCAGTTTTGGGGCAAGCGAGGGAGGAAAATCCTTTGACTTTAAATTCAGAAGCTGTTGTGGGACTCAATATGGCTCAGCCTGGGTTATGGCGGAGATTGTTTCAAAGGAAAGATACATTTTTTTTAACCTACGTTTAGCTGAAAAATAGCCCGACACACATTCAGGAGAGGAACCAAGGCAAGTGCTGGTCAGTGGAGCTGAGTGTGATCAGCCTAACTGTGAAGGCTTCCCACATACTCGCTGATAACATTACACTCAGTGGACAACATAATAATGAGAATGCAAGGATAGATTCTGAGGCCCCACCAAAGATAATGGAGGCAGGAAGAGAAACTATTGCTTGAATTGATCTGGATTAATTGGATAAATTAGAACAGAATTGACTAAAGGTACATTGAGATGGACAATGAAAGTGGGGTGTTGGAATACAATAAGTGTGGTTAATCATATCAAAGTTTGTAGAGAGATTGACGAGAATGAGAAGGGATAATGCACTATGGTTACTATCACAGAGGATGTTACTTGTGATTGTGATTGGGTTGTCACAGTGCAGTAGCAATGGGACACAACTATTTACATCTTTCCTGTCAGTAAAACATCCTTCAGCCACAATTTTTTGTAAATGAAAAGATAGCAAATATTGTTAGATTTAATCTGCATAATCCATTTGGAGTAGGAAGGAAATGATACACCTCGGTCCTAAAATAGCTGCAAGCTTATGTATTGATTTAACTGATGACAAATTAACTGGCAGGAAAGTGATTACATTTTAATTAAACATCATTAGCTGTAAAGCACTTTGGGACAAACAATACTTAATCTCACACTGGATTTAGAGATTAAAAGTTTTGTGACAATCCCATAAATGTGATATCATTAAAGGAAAGAAATTTGAACTTCCATTAATAGCTGAAAGGATCACACAGCAAAATTTTATGTTTTAAGACATTTACTGTAACAAAAGAACAGTAGCACACTTGACTAAAGGCAATTTATACTTTAAATCAGAAAAGGAGCATTCCCATAGAACTATAGAAAATTACAGCTCAGAAACAGGCCTTCTGGCCCTCCTTGTCTGTGCCGAGCCATTTTTTGCCTAGTCCCACGGACCTGCACTTGGACCACACCCCTCTCATCCATGAACCCGTCCAAGTTTTTCTTAAATGTTAAAAGTGACCCCACATTTACCACTTTATCTGGCAACTCATTCCACACTCCCACCACACTCTGCGTGAAGAAGCCTCCCCTAATATTCCCTTTAAACTTTTCCCTTTTCCTTCTAGCGTAACCGAAAACACATTTTAATGATAAATGTTACACTATCCAGCAAATAATTCTCCAGGAACCAGTCCAAGGTGATTTTTGGTTCCTGAAGATTTATTTGCATTCTTTCCTTTCCTTAGGCTGTGAACCTTTAATCTCAGAACTGTCTTGTGAGTTTTTTTTAACCCCAGAGATTCTTCCTCTACCAGAAGCTAGGTGAATCTTCCAGCCACATGAATTTGGTCTTTTCAATCTGAGCATCAGCTCCCACCATCCATTCCTGTATGGTGAAGTATAGCATCTTGGTGCCTAAAGTTGCTCTCCCACTCCCAGATCCTGGCAAACCAACCTCGCCTGGAGTTTTCAGGAAAATTTTAGACCCTTCCTAATCAAAGCCATTGTCATGGCTACATCAATCACTTGGACCTTGTATCTCGGTAGGTACTGTTATAAGCTATCCTTGAGAACCAACTCTCTTTTATATCAGAAGTACGTCGACAGTCTGAAGCACAACGGTTTACAACCCAAATTTCCTGAGACTTTGGAGACTCGGAGTGGAATGTTGCGGCCTCTCCCACCGACAGGGTTTTCTAGTCCCACCCAAATCAATGAACTGCTCTCTGCGTTTCCTGGTCCTGCCCCTGCCATGACAGGGTAATAAAATTCCACCCTTACAGTCTATCCATTGTTAGTACACCAGCTGCTGTCATTGTCTCCAAAAATAAACACCTTGCCCCATCTTACCAGTAACTTTATCTGTGCCTCCTCAACCTCTAACAATCAGAACACTCAGGTTTGCTGTCGGACTGGCTGCTTATTCATTTTACCCTAAATTAAAGACATAGTCCCAAAACATAACTGTATAAGCCAGATAATTGTAACACTAGCAAGTTAACATTTGAGAAAACCAGCAAGAAAAATCGAATCAAAAAGAGCGGCACAGTGGCTTAGCACTGCTGCCTCACAGCATCAGGGACGCGGGTTCGATCCCTAGCTTGGGTCACCGCCTGTGTGGAGTCTACACGTTCTCCCCGTGTTTGTGTGGGTTTTCTCCAAGTGCTTTGGTTTACTCCCACAGTCCAAAAGACGTGCTGGTTAGGTGCATTCGCCATGCTAAATCATCCGTCGGTGTGCCTGAACAAGTGCTGGAGTGTGGCGACTAGGGTATTTTCACAGTAACTTCATGGCAGAGTTAATGTAAGCCTGCTTGTGACACTAATAAATAAACTTTTGAACTTAAAAAGTACTTCTCCATCGGAAGATTAAGGAAGCTGGGGAGAGTATAACACCTAGAACTGCCTCTTATCACTTAAAAGTTGGTTATAGTTACCCCTAGCATCATTGAATAGTAAAAAGAGGGGTAAAGATTGAAAATTGAATTTTTAATATCAATCTAAAATCATTCAATGATGGCTATAAGTCATCAGATCAATGTTACACTATCAGTTTCATGAGCTCACAATATATTAAAGATGATTTCTAAATATAACTCCCACCCTCCCTAGATTAATATCCTGCAGAGCTTGACTTAACCAAAATGATACTTTGCCTCTGAGTCATTGATTTGCAATAGCTTATTATCTACTTATAATAAATAACTTCTTGAGATCATTTTCAATTTCAAAGGACAGAAAATCAATAAGATTTGGCATTAAATTTTAATGCGCTTAAGCTGCTCAAAATACGAAGTATCAGTGGTCACACCACATTTTACACATATATTCTGTATCCTGAACTTCTAATGGTGATTTTATTCAATGAGTAATGCAGTTGATGCCAGAACTAACACACAGCGAAATTTAAAGTTTAAAATTGTCGCCACACTCTGGTGCCTGTTTGGGTACACTGAGAGAGGATTTAGCATGGCTAATGCACCTAACCAGCACAACTTTTGAACTGTGGGAGGAAACCAAAGCAGCCAGAGGAAACTCACACAGACATGGAGAGAATGTGCAGACTCAGCTACTAGACCTGCTGAGTTTTCCCAGAATTTTAATTTATATTTAGGTGCATTTGCCATGCTAAATCCTCCCCCAGTGTACCTGAACAAGTGCCAGAGTGTGGTAGCTAAGATGTTTTCTCAGTATCTTCATGGCAGAGTTAATGTAAACCTACTTACGACACTAATAAATAAACTTTTGAACCTAAAAAATACTTCTCCATAGGAAGATTAAGGAAGCTGGGGAGAGTATAACACTTAGAACATGTCTCTTATCACTTAAAAGTTGGTTATAGTTATCCCTAGCATCATTGAATAGTAAAAAGAGGGTTAAAGATTGAAAATTCAATTTTTTAACATCAATCTAATATTGGTATCATTCAATGACGGCTATGAGATCATCAGATCAATGTTACACTATCTATCATCTGTCGTGTTTTGTTTGCTCAAATGTAGCCTTGATGTCAAAGGTGGTCACTCTCATCTCCCCTCTGGAATTCATAGAATCATAGATCCCTACAGTGCAGAAAGAGGCCCTTCGGCCCATCGAGTCTGCACCGAACACAATCCCACCCAGGCCCTACCCTCATATCCCTACATATTATACCCACTAATTCCTCTAATCTATGACATCCCTGGACACTAAGGGGCAATTTCTTAGCATGGCCAATCAACCTAACCCCGCACATCTTTGGACTGTGGGAGGAAACCAGAATACTCGGAGGAAACCCACACAGACACAAGGAGAATGTGCAAACTCCACACAGACAGTGACCCGAGCCGGGAATCGAACCCAGGACCCTGTAGCTGTGAAGCAGCAGTGCTAACCACTGTGCTACCATGCCACCCTAATTCAGCTCCTTTATCCGTGTTTGAAGCAAGGCTGGAATGAGGTCAAGAGCTGAGTAATCCTGGCGGAACCCAAAGTGAGCATCAGTGGGCAGGTTATATTGCTGACATCTCTTTGATGCGTGCCAATAATATAGATGTTTGTTTTTATACAGGGCGAAATAGTTGAAGAGATTTATATATATTGAAAGAGTTTTCATCTATTAGAGTGTTATTTTAATATATTTCTAAGTCTGTATGAGATTTTACTTAATCTTTCTTGAGGCTTTTGAGAGGCTGGCATGACCAGTATTTGTTGCATGCCCTTGAACTGAATGGTTTGCTCAACTCCTTCTGAGACCAGCTAAGTATACACAACATCTCTGTGGGTCAGGAGTTACATGTAGGGCAGACCAGGTCAGGATGGCAGATTCTCAGCAAGTCTGGCAGCATCCGTAAGGAGAGAAAAGAGCTGATGTTACGAGTCCAAACGACCCTTTGTCAAAGCTCTCTCCTTACAGATGCTGCTGTGGAGATGCCAGCTTGGACTGGGGTAAACACAGTAAGGAGTCTCACAACACCAGGTTAAAGTCCAACCAGTTTATTTGATGGTAAACCTACAAGCTTTCAGAAATGCTGTTCCTTCACACACTCAAGAAGGAACAGCTTTTCCGAAAGCTGGTTGGACTTTAACCTGGTGTTGTGAGTCTTCTTACTGTGCTTACAGAAGCTGCCAGACCTGCTGAGATTTTCCAGTATTTTCTCTTTTGGTTTCAGATTCCAACATCTGCAGTAATTTGCTTTTGTCCAGGATGGTAGATTTTTTTCCCTAAAGGTTATTGTTGAGCCAAATGGATTTTTACAGAAATTGGTGATAGCTTCATGATCACCTCTCCTCCATTACTGAGAGTGGCTTTACATTTCAGATTTATTAATTGAATTTCGAATTCCACACGCTGCAATGATGGGATTTGAACCCAAGCTCACAGAGCATTAGCTTGGGCCATTGGATTGAAAATAGAGATTTTTAATCAGTAAGGGAATCAAGGGTTAAGGGGAGAAGGCAAGGAAAAGGAATTAAGGATATCATTGATCTCATGCTTCTGTAGGTTATGGGGAGAAAGCAGGAATCAGCTATTGAGTTGGATGATCAGCCATCATCGAGATGAAAGGAGGAGCAGGCTCAAAGGGCCAAATAGCCTCCTCCTGCTTCTACTCCTATAAGATCATAAGATCATAAGACATAGGAATAAAATTGTCTGCTCCACCATTCAATCAGGGCTGATACTTTTATCATCCCCGTTCTCTTGCCTTTTCCCCATACCCCCAATCCCTTTATTAATCGAGATTCTATGTTTCTATATTCTATCGGATTAGTGGCACAGAGTTGATGAGCCAAAGGGCCTACTCCTGCTGTTACATCTTATGGTCTTATGATTACTAGTCTAGTGATGTCACGACTGTCCCACTATCACTCCATACTTAGAAATTTATTCTGTTTCCTCTCAGCATGGCTCTTGCGATCTGCCCATGACGGACACTTGGTGAATTGGAGGTGACGGCCTAGTGGTATTAATACTAGACTATTAATCCAGTTAATGCTCTGGGACCCAGGTTCAAATCCCACCATGGCAGATGTGGGATTTGAATTCAATAAAAAATATCTGGAATTAAGCAACTACTGACGACTATAAAACCATTGTCAATTGTTGGAAAAACCCACCTCATTTACTAATGTCCTTTAGGAAGGAAAATCTGCCATCCTTACCCAGTCTGGCCTACATGTGACTCCAGAGCCACAGCAATGTGGTTGACTCTCAACTGCCCTTGGGCAACTAGGGATGGGCAAAAAATGCTGACCAGCCAACGCTGCCCATGTCTCATGAATGACAAAAAAATTCAAGGGAAAGGGTGGTGGGCAGAGACTCATGGTTGGCATATGTTGGCATCATGCGGGTTATAAGAGGCCATGGGGGTAATGGAGGGCTGTGGGGATGGGTGGGGCCATGGGTTGACATGAATGGGGCATGGGGAGTGGATGGTTGTGTGAGGGATGAGCTATAAACTATTTTTGTTACAGTTGGACCAAAGTCTCAGAGCATTAAGATGGCTTTTTTAAGCAGTTTGCTTCAGCACTTGGCAGCTCTTGCGCCTGCCTCCACAGTTTCTCATAGTGATGAGTCCAACACCAGAGCACAACTGCCTCCTCTGAATGAAATGAGGTTGGTGCCCCGAGCCAGCAATCTCTCTGACTTGTGCGCGGAGATCTGGGTGTTGGTTATGGAGGAGACAGACATATTTAATGCTGCTCTTTGTAAATAAATCGAGTATTCATAAAAATGTTAGTCCATCTTCACCATCTGGCTTCAGAATTAATTAATAGGCTCAACTTTGAACGTACGCCAGATTTTTCAACTTTTCTTCGCAGTTTACAGCAGAATCACTACCTGGATGTGCAGAAGATGCAGCCACTGAAAATTCTTTATTTTCTGTATTTTGAACTGTCTAAAAATTCAGTTCTAAAACCTTATTGTATTTATTTTCTTTAAGATTGGAAATGGTAAGGAATAATTTTGTATCCTATGAAAGTTCAGGGTCAGCGGGTGGCATTTCGCAGGTCTCCCAGGCACTTTCATATGATTAACAGCACCTTGGGTGTACCTATACCCCAGGGACTGCAGCGGTTCAAGAAAGCAGCTCACCATCACCTTCTCAAGGGTGACTCAGAATGGGCAATAAATGCTGGTCTGGCCAGTGATGCTCACATCCCGTAAATGAATAAATAAAAGCATCACTTTCTCAAGGGCAATTGGACAATAATTGTTAGCCTAGCCAGTGACACCCACATATTGTGAACAAATAAATTTTAAAAATTACCCCTGAATGACCCAGTTCTAATCTTTCATGTTATGTCACTTAATTCTGCACTCCTCTACCTAATTTGATTTAGTGTGAAATGCATTGCCTCTGTGCGAGCTTCTGAACATTTTAGCAAATGTTCACATTACTGAGTAATGGCAAAACTCTTTGATGCAACACAGGTGCTCGCTACACATGGACTGTGATTAGGTTTGGCTCGGAGAGAAACATGTAATTTCATTAGGTTTGTAAAAATCAGTTATGCGAGAACTATAATTATTTGCTCTGATTAGGTTTGTGAGGGGCTGAAGTATGAGCCGATGTTTTAACCAGACTGATTGACTGACTAAGGAAATGAGTGAATCCGGTCCATTTGTCAGCAGCTGGAGATTTTGAGGGGTCAAATTAAGCTCCGCTGTTTATTCCTGAAGTTATTTAAAAGAAATTACACCAACTGCATAATATCAATATAACAAAGGTTGATCTCAACAGATGGTCACCATCTGTGTAGATGTCTCTGCTGCTAGGTGCAGCTTGTTGAATGAGTGCCAGTTTTTAATTCAAAGACAGAAGTTTTTAGTTAAAAGATATTATGCACCAAATCACTGTGAGATGAACCTGAGGTTTGCATTGGTCTTCACCATAGAGAACACAAGTAGATGTAGTGTAGCTGCACCTCCAGAACAACACAACAAAAACACAAGGTAAGATTCCACAGGGTTGGACAGAGGATTGGCTAACTAACAGAAAGCAGCGAGTGGGGATAAGTGGGTCTTTTCTGGTTGGTGAGTTGTAACAAGTGGAATGCCATAGGTTCGATCCTCAGCTGCCAACTATTTACAAACTACATTAATGACTTGGATGAGAATGGACTGTAGTTAAATTTGCAGATGAAACTGAAATAGGTGGGAAAGCAAGTTGCAATGAGGAGATAAGAAATTTACAAATGGATATGGATAGGTTAGCTGAGTGAATCAAAATTTGGCAGATGGGATTTAACATGGTAAAGTGTGAGGTTATTCATTTTGGTCAGACGAATGAAAAGGCAACTCATCTAAATGGAGAGAAACTTCCAAATGCATTGGTGCAGATGGTGTCCTCGTGCACAAATCGCAGAAAGTTGGTGCGCAGGTGCAGCAAGTAATAAAGAAGGCAAAAGGAATTTTGACATTCATTGCTAATGGGATAGAGTATAAAAATAGGGAAGTGCTGCATTGGGCATTACCGAGCCCACATCTAGAGTTCTGTGCATTTTACTTGACGAAGGATGTAAATGCGTTAGGGACGGTTCAGAGAAGGTTCACTAGGCTGAATCCAGGGATGAAGGACTTGTCTTATGCAGAGAGATTGAACAGTTTAGGTCTTTAGTCGCAGAAATTTAGAAAAACGAGAGGAATTCGAATTGAGGTATATAAGATTATAAAGCAGATTGACAGGGTAGATGCAGGAAGGGTGTTTCCCCTTTTCGACATTCCAGAATGAGAGGGCATATTCTTAGGCTAAGGGGTGGCAGATTTAAAACAGAAATGTGGAGTAATTACTTCACTCAAAGAGTTGGGAATCTGTAGAATTCTCAATTCCAGAGTTCAGTGGATACTGGAACACAAAACAAATTTGAGGAAATAGGTAGGTTTTTATTTAGTGATGGGATGAAGGATGAGAGGGGCAGGAAAGTGGAGTTGAGGCTGAGATGAGATCAGCCATGATCATATTAAATGGCGAAGGGGGCTCAAAGGGCTGAATTGCTGACTCCTGTTTCTACTTCTCATGTTCTTATAATGGGCAGGATCTTCCTAGTGGGTTCCACCATTGCAGCAGAACATTCACATGATAGAGACATCTTCCAGTGAAATGCCTTAAGGAAATGATGGTATAAATGAGTTCTGTCAGTTTTCACACAATTCCACAATTCACGCTGTCTCTTGTTTCACTCTGGCAAAACACATGTCAAAATTGCAGAATGTTCATTAACGAGAGAGTGGCAATTGCATTTTCCCTGGGATTATACTAGTTTTATCAATGAATACAATCACTCATTCATGACACCAACAGGCTCCTGGTCTGATGTGATTTATGGCTCTCACTTGATTCTCAGCCTGCAAGGACCATTAGGGCTTTGCAGCCCCACACCTGTAATCTGGAATTCATTTTGCAGATTTTCGACCTGGTCCTCTTCAGTTTAACTATCTCAGTTTAGCTATCTCAGTTTAGCTATCTAGTGTCGCCTGAGTGTCTGAGTTCAAGACCCTGACTCCCCTCAATGTATTCAAAATGTCGAAGGAGAACCTTCGCGCAGTTCCCTATTCTCATTACTGTAGGCAAGGAGAATGAACAGAGGCAGAATGCAAGCAGCACAATGGACAGGAGCAGCACCAAACTCGCTAATGCACTCTACGCAGAGATAGTACAGGGAATGACTCTCAGGGAATGGTCAGAGGAGCTTTGGAAGATTAGGCCACTGGTTCACCTGAGAAGGGCTTGACCAACCTTGTGCAATGCTGGAGAAGAATCAGTCTAGTTCCCACAGGGCCTTATCAGCCAAAGTCAAGCCCTTGATTTCTACAATGCTGGTTCCTTTCAATTGTCTACAGGAGATCAAGTAATGAAGTCAATGGATCCTGTGGACCCTGATTAATGGCACAGTCCTGCATCACCAATAAAGCAGGACATAAATTTTACAACCTCACACAAGATGCAATTGTGGAAGATGGAGGAGGGGACAACAGGAGTGCTAAAAACTTGCTCCAATGCAGGAGATTGACTTGGAGCGCAGGTGGCAGGGTTTATTTATTTATTAGTGTCACAAGTGGGTTTATGTTAACAGTGCAGTGAAGTTACTGTGAAAATCCCCTAGTTGCCACACTCCGGTGCCTGTTTGGGTACACTGAGGAAGAATTTAGCAATGCCAATCACCTAAACAGCACATCTTTCAGACTGTGGGAGAAAGTCCGGACACCCAGAGGAAACCCACACAAACACAAGGTAAACGTGCAGACTCCGCTCAAAGAGTGATCTGAGCTGGGAATCAAACCCAGGTCCCTGGCACTGCGAGGCAGCAGTGCTAACCACTGTGCCACCGTGCCACCGATGCTTACTGTTTCCTGAAAGAATCTTGCCGATATCTGAATAAGCCTTAAACTTGGAGCCTGCTGGAAACAAACTGATATGTGCCTCACTATCTTACTGAAAAAGAGGAATTGAAACCTATCTACAATACTGCAACAGGAAGATTGGTGTGCAGACTGGCACAAACTGCCAACAGCATTACTCCAAGAAATCTTGGGTATATGTATCTTCTTAAAATAAAAACTTTCAAGAAAAATCATTGAAATTTAATTCCACTTAAAACTTTAAATAAACAGTATCTAATGCAAGACCTTGTTCAGCTACTATGTTCAATATTTTTAGTACCTTGAATGAGAAAGAAAGGAACTAATTTATTTTCTAATATCTAGAACAAACATCCATTATAATCAATCTTATGATGAGCATATTGACTCATACTGGTTTTAATAGTGCAGTGTACGATTACCTGACAAAAACATATTTTAAAAGAAAATCATTTTCTCATATTTTATGCATTAGCAATTTATGATGGGGTAAAATTGATTAATACAGATCAAAATAATGGCAGTTTTCATCAAATCTGTAATGAGTTCTCCCGTTGTATGATTATCTGCTCTATATCTCTGATAATCCTGATGTATGCTTTCCCCTGGACTGATCTGTAGAATGTGAATATTGATAGCATATGTTTAAAGATTGTTCTGTGACTGCATGGGAGGCAGTGTCTTATCTGGCTAAGCAGATGCACCCCAATCTATTCACTTCTTGATGTACTCAATATATTTCAAGGTTGTGCCATCATCAATTCCAAGTATTTTGAATCCCCCATAAGAATTTTTCATTTTGAAAGGTTAATTTCAAATTGTCAATCTTAGAATTGGTTAAATAAACTCTTTGAAGAAATGAGTTGGGCACTCTTATTTAATCCATGCCTGCAATTTCTCTGGTATGATATATTATCTTTAGAAACAATTTTGGGGACCTTCCAAGAATAACATTAATATATATCATCTATGTAAATTAATAATATTGCTGAACAAATTTATAAATAAGACTATGGAAAAGTCCCTTTGGGGATGATTCTGCATGCATTATCAACTATCTAGTGTGACATCTTATATTGTGACATTACTGCATTAACTCATGTACATTGTTTCCTAACTTTCAAATGTTTTTGAAGTTTGAAGTTTGATTCATTCCGTGGAGTGCTGGGAATCCTATGCTTCCCAGCAGGTGGAGAATAGCGGAGAGGGGGCAATGAACTCTGGATTCCCCAATTCACACTTCAAAGATCACTCCATACTATGAATGTGATATCATAGAATTTGAGGTTTTCAGCTGGAATCTATGATACATGAAAACTTCTTTCTTGACATAGCAAGAGGACAGAAACTACCAGCAATTATTTCACAGAGGTCTAACTGAGCAGTATACTCATAATGCAAGAGTCCTGGGTTCAATTCTGGTCTAGGGTGACTGTGTGGAGTTTGCACCTTCTTCCCACGTCTACTTGGGTTTCCTCCGGGTGCTCCAGTTACCTCCCACAGTCCAAAGATGTGTGGGTTAGGCTGATTGGCCATGCTAAATTGATCCTTAGTGTCAGGGGGACAGGAAGGGTAAATATGTGGGGTTACGGGGATAAGGCCTGAGTGAGATTGTTGCAGTGGCATCCTTCTCCACTGTGGGGATTCTATGATTCTAATCAGTTCAAATATAGTTAGATACACAAACTACAGCCTGCGTTTGGTGGCTGGGTCAGAAAGCAGATTATGGTGGGCACAAATACCCGTGTCTTTGAAATGCTACAAATGCACTCGGTAACACAATAGCTAGAGCAAAGCACTGAATAGGCAGAAGGCTGAACATTTCCAATGGGATGTTAAATTCTGAATTCCCATCTTAACGTGCACTTCCTCACAATCTCAACTCAAGTGATAATGGAAGCATGTGAGTAGCAACAGCTTAACCCCAGAACATATGGGGCATGACTTTCCCATCCTGCTATGCTGGCTGAGTAGTGTAATGGGGTGGGAAATTCAATGGGAGGCAAAAAAACACTGGTTGCAATCTTCCCTGATCGTTTGTTTCAATGTAATCAGCCAGGGAACAGTGCCAGGCTGATGACAATACACAAAACCTGACTTATATTGTCCAGTTTCACCAATGTTTTTGACCTCGCCGCTGGAGGTCCACACCACAGGGATCAGGTGTGGTGGGACCAGAGGCCATTGAGGCCACATGGGAGATTGGGGCATTGCCCCTTGGGCAGTGATAGCCTGGCACACTGGCAGTGCCCAGTGGGCATCAGGCAGTGCCAAGGGGGCCTCACAGGGGCAGGGCCAGATGGGGGCAGAGACAGAGGTTGGGGCAGAATTCTTCCAAGAATAACATTAATATCTATCATCTGGGGAGTGGGGGCTTGTGGTGGAGCTCATAATCGGAGGCTGGGGCTGGGAAGCTGACCCTTGAGTGGGGGTCGGGGCCAGCGATGCCTGGGGTGCTGGGGGAGGTCTGTTGATGGGGCCATCGATGTGAGGGAAGTGGGAGGGAGCAGGAGCAGATTCCAAAACTCTGTGGGTTCGTGTCACACTATCTGTAACCCCCACGACTTGCCTCAGCTTGCAAAATCTCACTAACTGTCCTGGCTTGAGACAATTCACACTTCTTTAACCTGTGCTTAACCCTCCCTCCACTTGCATTGTCTGCACCTAAATACTTGATTACCTATTAAGACTTGCTTTCCAACCATTATCTTGTAATTGAGTTTGTGGCATATATATATATATATCTATATATATATAATATACTCTGTTTATGAAACAAATCCTGCACTCACCTGATGAAGGAGCAGTGTTCCGAAAGCTCGTGCTACCAGGTAAATCTGTTGGACTTTAGCCTGGTGTGTGAGACTACTTACTGTACCTACCCTAGCCTAGTGCCAGCAACTCCACATCACTGATAATTTGAAATCTCCCCAATCTGCACTCAGATGAGGTTGACATTCACATTTGTCTAGCACACATTGAGTTTCTTTGTGTCTTTTGGTCATGTGAACTAGAAGGAAATGTCTGCTGGAATGCAGACATTCCTTCTATGCCTTTTGTCGGCATTCCATCCTTAAACAAAAGGATGTGTGAATTTCCAGAAGGGATGTGAATATTCATGGATAGACTTTTAAGGATGGTGCACCATCTCTAACAGTCAGCACCTAACACACAGGTACAGACACTCAAACACCCACTACCAGTTAACACTCACTTAACCATTGAATGGTGGTGGTCTTTGGAAGTAAGTCCTGCCAATGAGAGCTGTTAGTAATCAAATTGGCTGACAGCTCTTCAATCCAATCATGAATTGCACTGCAGTGGCCAGAAGTGGTACTGAAATGCTCTGCCTGGGACTAAGTTCCAGGGCCTTTGAAAACATAAGAACCAGGAACCCCAAGGGCAGAAGATAAGAATGCCCAGGAGAATCTGGAACTGAGCGACCATGACATTGGGGGGGGAGGGTGGGCCAGTTTAGGAGGGGGTCCCAGAGCACCAATGTCCTGGGGGGAGGGTGTGCCAAATCTGAGCCCTTTCTTCCTGCCTGCGATGAGGAAATGTACAAATTTCCCACCCTACTCACACCCGCAAGCCTAAAACCTGGATGGGTAAAGCCTTAAATGGCAATTATGTGGTCACTTAAGGGCCTGAATGGATGAATGGGTGGATTTCCCACCCGAGGCCCTGCCTACTCAAGTGTGAAATTTCACCCGGTTGCGGGGAAGTCCTGACCATTCAAATTTATACTCCTCCAGCCTCAGGCCCTGCCTTGGAGGGGGCATAAAATTCTATCCCATATGTAATCGGTATTTGCATGAGTCTCAGGACTGTCTGGAGCTGAAACTGCTAAAAGCCACATAGTTTGCAGTAGCTGTGTTAACAATCTTTATTGTTTGTTCAAAATGTTAGAAGTATTTACTGAAAGTTGGTAATATGCTGGAGCATGACAACGTTGTAAAAATGTGCACTTTCAGAAATCAATTGATGAGGCACTGCAAATGGAAACTGAGTTGTCATAGCTGGCAAAATGGCAGGACAGAGTAATATGAAGTAAATGACCCCTGACTGTGTCAATGAGTGAGTAAAATAAATGCTGTATTTTAATATACCAGGATGGGAAGAGAAAGGATTTTCACCGTTCGAAAGTGCAATGTGTGTGTCAGACATGACTCAGTTGGTGGCACCCCTGCCTCAAAATTACACAGTTTTGGGATCAAGTCACACTCCAGGACTTAAGCACAAAAATCAAGGCTGCATGGCTCCTTTACTGCTGCATTTCGATGCAGCCCTAAAGGAGGGCTGCACTGCTGGGAGAGGTGTTCAACTGAGACCCTCCTCTTCCTGCTTGGTTGGATGTAAAAGATTCCATGGCACTGTTTCAAAGACAAGCGGGAGGATTGTCCCTGATAGCCTGGCCAAAATTTATATCTGAATCAACATCACAAAGAACTATCTGGTCCGCTGTTGCAGTACTTCTGTGGCAGTTCATTGTGTACAAACTGACTGCCAAGCTTCCTTCATTCAAACAGTAACTACACTGCAAAAGACTTCATTTGTAGTCGGGTTCTTTGAGATGGCTGGTGGTGATGAAAGGTGCTATATAAATGTAAGTCTTTTTTTCATTGTGGTATTGTTCAAAATTTATTTATTAGTGTCACAAGTAGGCTTAATTCTGCAGTGAAGTTACTGAGAAAATCCCCTAGTTGCCACACTCCTGTGCCTGTTCGGGTGACTGAGGGAGAGTTTAGCATGGCCAATGCACTTAACTAGCACGTCCTTCAGACTGTTCAGGAGGAAACCAGAGCACCTGAAGGAAACCCACGCAGACACAGGGAGAATATGCAGACTTCGCACAGACAGTAACCCAAACCAGGAATAAGAAATAGAAGCAGGAGTAGGCCATCTAGCCCTTCGAGCCTGCCCCACCATTCAATAAGATCATGGCTGATCTGTCGTGGCTCAGTTCCACATTCCCGCCCTCTCCCCATAACCCTTAATCCCCTCTCTTATCAAAAACCCATCAACCCGCGTCTTAAAAATATTTAGTGAGGTAGCCTCCACCACTTCAACGGGCAGAGAATTCCAGAGATTCACCACCCTTTGAGTGAAGAAGTTCTTCCTCAACTCCGTTCTAAACCGCCCCCCCTTTATCTTGAGGCTGTGCCCCCTAGTCCTACTGTCCTTTCTGAGCGGGAAGAGTCTCTCCACCTCTATCCTATCCATCCCATTCATCATCTTATATGTCTCAATGAGATCTCCCCTCATTCTTCTAAACTCTAACGAGTACAAGCCTAGTTTATTCAGCCTCTCCTCATAGCTCAACCCCCTCAACTCCGGCATCAGCCTACCTGGGTCCCTGACACTGTGAGGAAGCAGTGTTAATCACAGTGTCACCATGTCCTATAGGTTTGTTGAAATCTTGATAAGTGGCACATGAGTCGGCAACTTATAAAAACTATGGTTCATTCATTTCCTTAAAACAGAGCCCCTCCCACTAATAATGTCACCAATGAGGGAAAAATGTGAACTTGTGGGTCCAGCATTTACAAGATAATTAATCATCAAAAAATATATTAAATCAAACCTTATTTTCATGAAACATTATCATCATGTGAAATATGGTCAAAAAAAGACGATTGTGGAATCTATTGTATCAACTCAAGTGATTTCCCTATAAATCATGACCTTAACAAGCTAATATTTTTTCATCACTATTAGTGAGACATCTCCTGAAAACTGAAACTATGTAAGAGACAAGGTTTAGACAGGAAAGCAATGGTTTTGAAGGTGTAGCACTTAAGCTATTGATCTTCAGATGTTGATATAATGCAGTTTAATGCAGTACTCTCTGCATCACTCAATCAATGAGCTGCTGCAGCACTTTTAGAAAGTTTTTACACTATATAGAAACTATCAAGAACATTGAGTTACACATAGCACTCCTTGATCAAAAGGCTAAAAAAATCTGATAGTCTTCAATTGAAGAAGAGTGAAACTATTTGTGCCTCTGTAAGTTGCATGCTGGAGGGAAGATTAGAATCTCTTTTGAAGGAATTCTGTTCATCATGATATTTCACTAATGGAGGAACCAGTTGAGTGTGTACTAACATCTAAGAATATGATGAAATCAAAAACACAAGTCCTGGTTTAGTTTGTTAAAGGTATAGGCTGTTTTTTTGATCTTGTCGCTTTTTATCACTGATGCCAGTACTGGCTTTGGGATTTTATAATGTTATGAATTATATTAATGATTATATTAATATTATCAATAATTACATTCATAATATTCTGTTCAGCCTGTGCTGCCGTGCCAGGGCAACACAGTGGCACAGTGGTTAGCGTTGCTGCCTCACAGTTCCAGGGACCCAGGTTCAATTCTGGCCTCAGGTGACTGTGTGGAGATTGTGCGTTCTCCCCACGTCTGCATAGGTTTCCTCCAAGTGCTTCAGTTTCCTCCCAAGGATGTGCAGGTTAGGTTGATTAGCCATGCTAAAATGCTGCTTAGTTTCTGGGGGAATTAGCATGGTAAATTCTTGGGGTTATGGGGATAGGGCCTGCAAGGATTGTGCCAGCGCAGGCTGAATGGGCCAAATGGCCCCTTCTGAACTGTAGGGATTCTATGATTCCCTAACTTGGTACTTCATGGAACTAATGGATTTTCAAATTATGGACCTTAGACCTTGGAATATTTTCAAGATCAGCCGGAGAAGCTCCATGAGAGCACATTTATATTCTTATGACCATCAAGTAAATAATTCCAGGATGTTGACCCAGTGACCAAGGTGGAATGTGGATGTGTGTCCAGGTTAGCACTTTATCTGGCTTGAAGTAGTACTGGACATGTTGATCCTGTTCTCCACAATGCTAGAGACCACGTGGCACGAAGATGTTGCAGAAGTAAATAGGGTGAACTGCTGCAATAAATCCTGGAGATAACACATACTACAGCCATCGAGAGTGCATGGGTGCTAATCAAATTAACTGCTCTGACAAGGGTAGTATTGAACTCCTTGAATGCAGTTATGTCTGTATCATCCAGGTAAGTGGTGAGTAGTCCGTCACACTCTTAAATTGAACCTTGCAACATGGTGGAAAGGTTTGCGAGGCCATGGAATTATTCACTTTTCACTAAGCATCCAGCTCCCTTCCTACCCCATGTTTGTAGCTATAAGATCACTAATCCAATTTGTTGATTGTGGATCACCTGGTAGATGGTTAGAGGGAGTTTTCTCTTGCTTAAGGTGATCATGTGATGCAAATGTTACCTCCTGCTTGATAAATCAGCCCTGATGTTTGTTTTATCAGTATTTTGTGGCGTTGCCACAGCTGTGTACATTAGAATCACAAATTTAGTGAAAAAGCATCAAATACGCTTAGTTACATTTTAAGTCGCAGTGGGTGCCTGAGAACTGAAATGTCTGGGAAAAGCTAGACTTTAGTACAGTACACATGAAAGGGAGAAGGGTTTTTGGCCAAGTGATGGGTCAAAGTAACAACGTGACCCTTGTTTGATTGCTGATAATCTAACTATGTGGCAGAAAGAGTTGATGGTAAGGAGCATCATCTTACCATTTTATGATACTTTCCCAACAGGACAACATATAAAACTTTTTTTAAAAGTTAAAGTTTTGTTTATTTGTCACAAGTAGGCTTACATTAATATTGCAATGAAATGACTGTAAAAACTCCCTATTTGCCAATCTCTGATTGGTTAACTGAGTGAGAATTAGCATGGCCAATGCATTCAATGTTGTTCAACAGACCAATAATCAGCTCAGAAATCCTTCCACTACTTCCCCCACTAGTCCCCAGGAGGGTAATAAAATAGTGTGGGTGTGAAAATATGCTAAACAATCAAGCTGATAATGTTACGAAACAAAAGGAGAAAGATGTGAGGAAAGAAGATGGCAGCAAATTGTAAAACCGTAGATGTGGTGGTGAGAGTGTTCTGTTGGTTGTTACATGACCTTATGGGAGTAGCGGCAGAAGCACAAATGCATGCTGCATTAAATGCAATGCATTATATTTCTGCAATACTAGTAAATCTGCTGATTAAAGAACTGATCCAATAGTCAGCTTTTTTAAAATTAGAAGCAGCAATAACTCCTGTACCAGATTTTTCTAAAAGATTAATTAAAGGTAGCCTTTTAACTAAATCTGAGCTCATTCTTTGTGAATACTGCTGAATATATCAATTTCTCAGGAAGCGACCTTACGTCTTGTTTCACAAGGCTTTCAAAATCAGCCTCTAAATTATGATTCAGCCCAAAAGGAACTGTCTGTAAAATGCCATCTGACGGTGTAGAAGTGTTGGGTTCCCAAACACTAACAAAGACTTGTAACAGACAAGACTTTATTCATTAGCTGGCGCTCTGTCCACGCTCCAGGGAGAATTCCTGCACGCCCGTCACATGAACCTTTTGTATTATCATGTCACACGAACCTTTTGCATTATCATGTCATCATGTCACCATTCTGTCTCCATCTTCTCCATTTACATTGGAACAGCTGTTGGTACTGAGATGTAACAATGTGCGCAAACCGTAACTGTATATGAAACCTTATATAACATAGATTGAACAAACGTACAACACAGAACTGTTTACATATGCTGAGACATGGATTAAATTATTGCAGCTGGTGCGTAGCCCATCACGTCTCCTGTCCCACTTCCCTTTCTTGTGCAAAAATGAAATGCAAAGGCCAGTTGCAGACTAGTATTGACAGAATCTTGGAACTTAGTGTTCAGTTTAATCATGTACCCTGACTGTGGCATTGTACCAATTGGTTGTGCTGTAGTTTTTTTTTTCAGGCTGGTGTCCTTGGTGTGAATGACCTGTACGCCCTGGGTACAGAGCTTACTGTCTCTGGAGGAGTTTGCATATCCACTGATGTAGGAGCCCTGTGTTTTAGGCCAGGTGACTGGGGAGCTGTGGCATCTGTTGGTGCCAATTCTGATACCTGTAGGAGGTGACAGTGGTTGTGTATGTAGTGGGCACTGTCTGAGACGATGACATAACTTTTTGGTTGTGGACATCGCTGTATACCATGACCAAGTTCTGGATCCTGACCGTTTGACCAGGTGTTAGAAGGTCAAATCTGTAACCATTTTGATCTAAGTGTGCTTTCCTTCTCAATCGGTGTTACATGTGGGAATCATTCTCATTGGTTTTGAGATTGGGCTGAGCTGAACTTTGGCAGTAGGAATTGTGGTCCTAATGCACTTGGAAAAGAGTCAAGAGCAGACCCTGTCATTACAGATCTTACAGGCTGAGGAATGCAGCACATTTCTCTAGATGTTTAGCTGAGTGTATCTCCTGTTCCACCAGGGCATTGGACTGTGCGTACAGGAAGTTGCTTGTGATATGCTTAAAGTCCCATGTGTGCAAAGTGCTGAAATTCAATGGAGACAGATTGGCAAGTGTTGTCTGTTTTGAGTCTCCAAGGAATGCCATGTGAGGTGAAGCGTCTCTCGAGCTTGTTGATGACTGCGTTACTTGTCATATTTGGCAGGTAGTTGAGTTTGAACTATCCGGATTATGAATTGACTAAGATGCTGTTTACCATTCCATTAAAAAATGCCAGTTCTGTCAATGACAATTGGAGGTCCGGGACGTCATGCAAATACAGCAGTTCTTTAGTTCAAAACAACTTGAGTCCTTTGCACTGTGCACATCTGGAAACTTCCCGTTCCATGTCTATGTACATGGAGGGCCAGTACAGTGACCTCTTGGCCCTGTGTGTGTGTGTTGCTTCCACCCAGAGTTCTCCTGGTAAATTTGTTGGGTGTAGTACCTCTGCAGTAGGAATGATGAATTGTTGGCCATGTGGCATCTGTCCATCCTGTATCGTTAATTTATCTCTGATAATGAAATATGTGTGGAGTTCTCAGGGAAGCTTCCTTGAGGACTCAGGCCAGTCCCTCAGGGTGATGTCCTATAGTTGTCTGCATGTGATGTCCATCTATAGGACAAATTTGAGTTCCTGGATTCTGTGAGAGGACAGCAATTCTCTTGTCATGATGTCTATGTCTTCTTCATGATCTGCCTGCTCTGCAGTGAGTAGGAAGACCTTTGCAAGGGCATCAGCCAAGTACAGCTCCTTACCATATTTGTAAATGATGCTGGGATTGTAGCGTTGCAGCTTTAGCATCATGCGTTACATTCGTGCTGACACAGCATGAACAGGCTTTTCTTGAATAATTGCGAGTGGCTGATGATCAGTTTCAACAATTGCAGGACAACCATAAATGAAGCCATGAAATTTCTGACGGGCGACGATTAGAGCCTGTCATCCTTTCCAATCTGAGCTTAACAAACCTCCATGTCAATGAGGTCCTATGATGCAAAGGCCATTAGTCTTCCACTCTGAAAGCAGACCGCACCAAGTCCCTGCTGGGAGGTGTCTGCTGATACCATTACAGGTGTTTGAACATCAAAATATTGTAGCACCAGTGGGGCTGAGAGTGCCTGTTTGGGCCTGTTGAAGATTGCTGTGTGGTGCTCTTGTCAACAAACCTCAATGTTCTGGTGGAAGAGCTGATGAAAGGGTCCAATAATCTCAATGTAACAAGAAATAAACTTAGAAAGATAAGTTGTCATTCCAAGGATGCTTATCCACCGGGGTGGCCATCTATCATTGTCTTGCCTGGGTCTGGTCTCACACCATCAGCTGTGAGTAAATGACCCACATAGGGAACCTGGTTGACCAAGAATCTCCATTTGGCAGGTTTAAGCTTTAGTTGTATGGTCCTGATTCTGTCCAGGACAAGATGAAAGCATGCATCACACTCTTGCATAGCATGACCCCAAAACAAGATATCGTTGACAATGATGTCACAAGGTTGGCCTGCAAACATTTGCTCCTTGTACTTTTGGAAGAGTGAATTGCCAATGGAGATCCCAAAGACCATACAAAGAAAATGATAATACAAAGAAAAAGAAAATGACTTGAGACATGAATAGTGTAAGCTTTAAAAATTCTTCATCTAGCAAAATCTGCCAGAACACACATCTCACATCCAGGATGCTGAAAACCTTCGCATTTGACATGTCCGCTATCACCTGCTCCACAGTCTGCAGTAATGAAAGATGACATAGTTAGGATAAGCATTGGCCCAGTCAGTGAACTTTAACATAGGATGATGGGGTCTCAGCAACGCCTTGTTTAAGTGAATTGGATCAATGAATATCCTGACCGTTTCTTTACTGTGGCCACCATTGCTGGAACCCATTTTATGGCTTCATCAATAGGAGTTATGACACCCAGTGTTGTCATCCAATGTAGCATATTAACTATTTTCTGCTTCATGGCTAGCTGTCCTCTTCTCAAAGTAAAAAGTCTGACAACACCAGGTTTTAGTCCAACCGATTTGTTAGACTTTTTACTGTGTTTACGCCAGTCCAACGCCGGCATACCCACAACATGACTCTTCTCAAAGCACAAACTGTTTGAGGTACCGAGTCACCTAGTCTCATGCAGCATACTATTGGTAACTTACCAGTGTGGTCACAGTTGAAGAGATCTTTGCGCGCTCTCTCATTTCTGGGGCCTGGTATTACAGAGCATGTACCTCAGAACCAAGAGGGATGAGTTCCAGTGTAATGCTGTCCCAAAGACAGCAGTGACATACATTCTTGTTAACTATGTGAAACTTGAAACTGCCCTACATGCCATGGAGAGAGGTCACACCTTCAGTGTGAATAGTTTGGCTACCATAAGCTATAAAGATAAGCAAATGGGTCAAGTTCCCAAAGCATTCGGCTGGGAGTACATTACACTTTGCTCCAATCATGCATTGCTGCAAATCATGTTGAGGGTGGTGTCTGTGCACGCGTGTGTGTGTGCGTGTGTTTGAGAGTGTGTTTGAGTACATGAGTGCGTTTGAATACATGGACGTGATAACAATGGACTGTGAAGTCTCAGAATGAAACCCTGGCCCAATAAACCATGGCTTTTATTTTTTGTTTAGAGACATGGAAAAACAGAGTCCCAGGACTGCTGATTAACTTTTAACAAAAATAACATTTATTAATCAAGAAAATATTAACTACAGTACACTATGCCTTCACTCCCATTCTGCAATTACAGATATGTACAGATTGATAAGGATTACAGAAATTACAAAATATCTTAAATTCTAATGCTCTTGTTAAGTACACAATCCATGTAAACTAATTGGCGAAATGTGGTCAGACACCCTACTCTCTGAAGCCAAATGGCAGATGTCATCCATTATGGATTCCATTGATTTCTCATCCAATTCCCTTAGGTGATTGTCACTCTGAGTCAACTAGTCTCACTGGAACTCTGACTTCTACATAAGTGTTTCTAAACTCCACTCTTGAAATAGGCCATGACATGGAGATGGTGTGTTGGACTGGGGTGGACCAGAAGAGAAGTTACACAACATAGGGTTATAGTGTAATAGGCTTATTTGAAATCACAAGCTTTAGGAGTGCTGCTCCTTCTTCAGGTACAGTCACTTTTGAAAAAATGTGCCTTAGAATCTTCCCTAAAGCAATGCTTTCTCTCAAATGTCTTCACCAAGGATCCACTTCCAGGATTTCAACATCCCCTTTCGGTGTTCCTCTGCATTGGATTGCCAAGGGCATTCGAACTTTCATATAATCTTTTAGGTACCCGGCCATACAAACAGAACACCACTGCTTCACAGGCTGTAGTAAGATGCTATCAAAACTTTTGATTTACCACGAATATCTGACTTCTCACTTTAAATCTGGCTCTTGTAACTGTCTTTATAGCTCAGAGCACTTTTTCTACTTTTTAAACTTCAACTTCACTCAACAGGATTCTGCTCAACTTCTTCTTCTTTGTTCTTCTAACTTAACTGTTTTCCTGAAACATTCCTTTTGTCCCAACTCCCTAGTTTCTGGACTTTTTGTTCTTATGGGATGTTTGTCCCCTGTAGCTCACTAGTCCTGCCCAACTTCTACTGTATCTGGCTTAAAATTAAACCCAAAAGTTTCTTCTAACCTAGGGTGGCCCTTGATTGCTCAGCAACAGCCTAGTTTCCTTTAAACCCTGATTATTTTCACATTATAAATCTTTAATTGCAATGCGAACACAGCTCAAAGTCACCAAAAACCCATGGACATGCAGTTACCTTTGTTTAACATGAAGCTAACTAAAGTTTTAACCCTTTCTTATCCACAGACACAGAATTAAATGTACTAAAAGCTATACCTTGTTTCTTATACTCACAAATATAAATAGCAATTAGTTAAGCCAGCTGTGTTTCCTGACACAGCAAACCATTGCACACCATCAATTTAATTTTACAGACAGCGAAGTAAATGACTGACAAATACATATTGGATTAAGGTAAAAGCTAAAATACCATAAGCAAGCTTTTAAAGATAGAATTGGTAAAATTGATACAATGATGCATAAATTGGATCATTCAACAAATATAACATTAACCTTTCAGGGCAGTGAGTGAGACTGATCCACTATAAACATGAATGAAGTTCACTTTTAAAAACCCACTTACAGCTTATTTCACAAGCTGGAAATTTATCTATATCAAGATTAATAGTGCAAAAGGGCAAAATTGAGTCAGTTCAATGATTTCTAATTGACTGCATTCTAGGGGGACCCGAACAGTGCACCCTCTGGTGAAGCATAAAATTACTGACAGCATCGTCTGAATTTCCATATTTAACTGTGTGTACAGACTTCAGAAGTTGCTGTCAGTTTCAGAAGTGTAATGATCTCCAGGATCCTCAGGATCTCCATATCCTGTGTGTCATACAACGGCACTGACTTGCTCTATCACCTCTGCCAACGTCTTCTTGCTACCTGAATGATGGAATATTCCTCCCTTGTGTGGCAATGGTGCTAACCAATATGCCACCCTGCTGTTCCTCAGTTTAGAGAAATGGCTGCTGCCATTGACTAACTTCAATATAACTACACTGGAATGTTAATTTTTCTGATTTTGTGTTTCATTCTGACTCTGCCAACTTCATCACATGAGGATAAGCAGAAATAACAGGAGCATAGAATCATGTGTGGTCAATGGCAGCAGTAATATTCAGAAAGGAGCTTGCATAGTAACTTGATTAAAGAATGGGATTGACGTACTGCAGATAAGTTCTAATGTAAGATAAAATTATCCAACATCAGAACTAATTATCTTTCTTGTCCAGCTACTAAATGGCCAGATTTTCCTTGAAGAGCATTGTGAGGAAACATAATGGGTGGGATTTTCCGGCTGTGCCACCTCAAAACCAGAAAATCCCACCTGAGATCAACAGATCTTTGTATGGTCAGCCCCCATGGTGGGTGGGATGGGAAAATTCTCCCTGTATCTTCACCTTAAAATAACATGTCCACATAACTTACCAAGATGTATTTCTGCCGTTGTCATACTTAATTAACAATCTACCTGCATTGGACTAGAAAAAAAATCACTTTTTTTTGGAAGCAATGAAAAATGTTATACCATCTGTGTGGAAATTTGTAAATTTCTATCCCGATTCTTTCACCAGGGAGGTTAATGTTCCCCCAATTTGAGAATCCTCCCCTCCTACAGTATTGTAAACTCTGACTCATCATCCGTAATGGGAAAGCTGTCTGTGTGACGTGTACAATTTAGTTAAACAGGCATAATGCCAATTTTCTGCATGAAAGATTGAAGAAATTAGCGCATTAGTTCCTTGCACTCTGCCAATTTTCCTCAATCTTTTACAACAATTCAGCAAAGCTCCTGGCAATATACTCTGCTGCTCATTAAATAGTTTTGTGCCTCCCTTATGCAAAAGACCAGAGATCACAAGCTTTTTCCATCAATGCCAGTTCTGAACAGGCAGAAAATCTAAACTAAAATGTTAGGTGCTGCAGGACCAAAGTCATATTTCTGGCATTTTATGGTCATATTCTGAAATGTCTCTTCACTGTGGTTTCTAAGTTTTTTTTCCTCATTCGTGAGAGATGGGCATTGCTGGCTGGCCACCCCTAGTTGCCCAAGGTCAACCACATTGCTATAGGTCTGGAGTCACATGTAGGTCAGACCAGGTAATGATGGCAGATTTTCTTCCCTAAAGGACATTAGTGAACCAGATCGGTTTCTCCGACAATTGACAATGGTTTCATGGTCATCAGTAAATTCTTAATTCCAGATTTTCTTAAATGAATTCAAATTCCACCATCTGTCGTGGTGGGATTTGAATCCAGTTCCCCAGATCATCAACTGAGTTTCTGGATTAATAGTCTAATGACAATACCACTAGGCTGTTGCCTCCCCTTCCAATATATTTTTATGAAGGGGCTGTTGTATGAGGAGTGGCTGAATAGCTTGGGTTTGTACTCGCTTGAGTACAGAAGAATAAGGGGGGGATTTGATTGAGGTATACAAAATACTCAACTGGATTGATAAGGTAAATGTTAACCGAATGTTCCACCTTCTTGTACAGCCTGAGACAAGAGGTCATAGTTGTAGAATCAGAGGGCAGGAAGTTCAAGATAGAGTTAAGGAGCAGCTGCTTCTCACAGGGAGTTGTGAATCTATGAAACTCATGGTCCCAGAGTGTGGTGGATGTAGAGTCAATCAATGGATTCAAGAAATAGATAAATATTTGATCAAAAGTGGGATAAAGGGCTATGGGGAAAAGACAGGGAAGTGGAGTTAGTATCAGATGGAGATCAGCCATGATCATATAGAATGGCAGAGTGAGCTCAAAGAAATGAATTGCCTACTCTCGCTCTTAATTCCTATGTCTCTATGTTCCTATTGTGGAAGTTGGAACCAGCCAACAGCAGGCGATCGGTCTAAGTCTGTTTCACAGCATGGGTCCTTGAGAAACCACGGAATGCTGTAATTGCTGATTGTGTTTAAAGAAAATAAGGATGTTTACTGAACATTGTCTGCTAAAAATGTCCAAGATTCTGCACAGCTGCGTGTATAATGATTCGAATGGAGAATTGAAATGATGCTGAATTCAATTGCTTGAAAGTACACACCAAGCTGTAAGGTTATTGGTGCTTTAATTGGCATGTTCTCTCTCATTGACTAAAAGGTGCTATAAATGACATTGTTTTGCGGAACTTTGTTAGAACATCATCGTGAGACTCACTGTGCTTGGTCTCCTTGCATGCAAGTAACAAAGCTTGGAAGATGGGGTACTCACGGTGCATTGTCTGGTTAATTCTCAACACTATGTTACTATGACCTCACAAGAACATAAAAAGTCAGAGAAAGAGTTGACCCTAGGCTTTTCGAGCCAGCTCCATCATTCCATAAGACCAGGACTCACCTTCTGCCTCATCCCCATTGTTCGGCCTTAACCATGTTGATTCCCTTAGTTTCCAAAAATTTGCCAATCTTCAATTTAAATGCACTCAGTATCACAATGAATATGATTAAGCTTGCTAAAGTCTGCAGAATCTTTAAATCTTGAACATGGTTTTCACATGTTTAATGGCATCCAGCTTTTCATATATAAAGAGGAACTTGGTGGAGGAATATGGCATGTTAACCTCCAAGCTGGTTGGTTTATTTTTTCTTTTATATTCCGGCCTATGTTAATGAGAGGTTCAAATGAGAATTGTAGGACGGATTCCTGTCCCACCTGCCACGGGAATCACAGGTGAGACAGGGCTATGTCAAGGTCTGTCGACCTCAGACAGGATTTTCCGGTCTTGGGTGAGTGCGGTTGGAAAACTCCACCTGTAGTGTGAGCACTGGTCAGCAAAGTTGGAGTGGAAACCATAGTAAACTTTATTGTTAACTTGTTGCTTACATCTACTTGGGGCCAAGTCCAATGAATAAAAATAAAAGCCTAAAGAACTTCAAGTGGTTGGATAGATCAATATTGTTTAGTGTCAAAAAAATCATACTGTATGCAAACTGTGGATAGTAATGCGAGTCTAAAGGGTTGAAATTTCACTTTATTACTTTCACAGAGCCTAGGGATATTATTTTCTAAGAGGTTTCCTTTCATGGAACTTCCCGCTTGTGGTTCTTTCCCTTCAGGAGAATCTATCATGTCGTAAATTGTACATTACAACTTGAAACAAACAGGCAAATAGACTTTTATATTTTAAAGGCTGAATAAATATTTACACAGGCCAGTTCAAGAGTTAAAATAAAATCCTCATACTCCTTTGCAGGAATTGCTCAAAAGATAGAAAATGTTGCAGCAATAACATTAATATCTCAATCTTCGTAAGTAAGTTTAATTTGCTTTAGTTTTGTTGACTTTGATTTGGCCTACATTAACCTGTCAGCCTATTGCTGTTCGTTGTCAGTCAACATCATAAAAATGTGCCCTGATGAACAAAAGTTGCCATTGCTCTTTCAAGAGATGATCCTGTCATTCAGGGCTGTCAGCCGAAATGTAAATTGAAAGGGAGCGTTTTGACTGTTTGCTGATTTATTGCATGTATCAAGCATAATAAAAGGAAAGGCCAACCATTTTATGTACAGAGTTTCAATCAAACACTGTCAAGTCTTGGCTTGATCCTCATTTAAAAAAAAACTTTCCATTGAACAGTAATATGTGTTTTGTCAGGAAAGAATAAACCATTTTATTTGTCCATTGACTCTAAGGTTTACTCCCATTGTGGAGCTGGAATACACCTGAGAAAAACTGCCTTCACTTGAGGAAGTTAAAAATGCAGAGAACACTAACATTTTCACTCCATTGTAAGGATTAAATAGGTCATTTAAAAAAAAGAAAAAGGTTCAGAATAAGTGACGGATCTTAAACGTACTGAGACTGGGATGTACAAAAAAAGCTACTGGTGGCACTGAGTGTTGCAAAGAATTGCATGCAGAGTTGTATCAAAGAAATAAAGGTTGTTTATGAAGAAGCAGAACTTGCGTCTCCTTTACTGAACTGCAACTGAGAGGCTCAGACACTTGGAGGTGTGGCAGGAATGGCCCAGAGGCTCATTTTCAGCAAATAAGGCTGAATATCAGACCAGGAAAATGGTGAATGTGTGGCCTCTACTTCCTCCTGCACTAAAACCCCAACACCGTCATCAAGCCATTGTTCCCAGAATTGTCATTGACCTCATCTCTTCAGGAGAATTTCCCTCCACAGCTCCTAACCTCAAACTGTCAGTTTCTACCTTCTTCCTAAGATCCACAAACAGGGATTTTTACATAATTAAGTCATAAAACCTTGGCAACACTTAGTTATTCCCCCCCCCCCCCGACAATATTGAACCTACATTTAATGGTTAAGTAATAACCCTTCGGCCAAAAGTGAGTAATTTTAACTGAATCCACTTGATGGGGACTCATGTTGCTTGGTTTAATATCTCCATCCTGCACTCGATTTAATTAGCTTTTGATTCCAGCCCAATGAAAACTTCAGGATTTTTTTCACAGCATCAGTCCACTGTTTTCTGCAGAGTCCTTAGCTTAATCTTCTTGATGTATCATGGGGTTGAGGTAATTTGTAATTTTTTCCTTTGCTTTGATGTAGACATGAAGAATCATGTTCAAAGCTCAAAATCCTACAGAGTTCAAAATATGTGTTTGTTAAAAAAAACAACAGTGATACAGGATAATCAATTCGGTACACTGATCTTCTTGTCCCGTCACTGCCAGTGGGATTTCGCATTGACTGCACCTCATGCCGTAAGGAAGCCTGCAGCCTGAAACCTGTTGGCAGAACCAGAAGTTCCCTCCAAAGTAAACAACCAGAGAATTCTCCCTCTGAGCTTGCTGCACTGCAAACTAAAGTTCAACCTTGATTTTGTTCTCAAATCTATTGACAAGAATGGTGAATTCATTGCCTCTACTTCTTCCTGCACTAAAACCCCAGCACCAGACATCAAGCCATTGTTTCCAGAACTGTCACTGACCTCATCTCTTCAGAAGAATTTCCCTCCACAGCTCCTAACTTCTGTCTGCTTCTACCTTCTTCCTAAGATCCACAAACAGGATTGCCCCGGTAGACCAATTGCTTCAGCTTATTCCTACCCCCATTAAACCTGTTCCTTCCCATATGAAACAGTTCATCAACCAGAAACATTGGGTGGAATATTCCCATCCTGCCTGCTATGGGAATCTTATCCAGCAGGGGCAGACCATGCAAAGGACACCATAGCTCAACTTTCAAGAAAGAACGTACTGCTGCTCCTAAGCTACTCCAGGCTTTTAGCCTCCAGTCCTATACCCTCATATTCATTCTAAGACCAATCTTCCATGAAAAACCTAATGAATTTGGTCTAATTTTGCAGAAACCAGTTAAGTTAGAACATTTCCTCACCATTTTCTTCCTTTTTTTCAGTATTTGCACCTTACTTTAAAAGACTTTGGATTCAGCAATCAAACTTTTCCAGGTTAGAGCTCCAGAACTCTATCTTCTATCCATCTGGCCTTATAAAAACATGTTTTTATATATTTTTTTAAATCATCTGCCTTTTGGTTTTTCCTCAACTTTTCAAAATTTGTTTCAAAGCTCTTTTTGTTTTATACAGATTCATTTCTCTTGGCTTGATATTCAGCCTTACTTACCAAAAGTGAGCCTCCAGGACATTCCAGCCACTCTTCCAGTGTTTGAGCCTCTGTTGCAGTTCAGGAAAGGAGACCTGAGTTCTGCTTCTTCATAAACTACATTTACTTCATTGATTCAACTCCACGTACAATTCTTCTACAACACTCAGTGCTGCCTGTACCACTTTATATATCCCAGTGGTCTTTTTGGCTAAGCAATTCAACTAAATCAAATCAACTGAGGGACAAATTAAAAGGGGGAGCCCCCAAAAGGAAGGGAACCGCCCAAATAAAAAACAAAGTAGAAAGGAAACTTAAAATATTAAATCAAAATGTGACTAAAAGGGTTGATAACACATTCCATTCCCTGTGGTGCCCAATGAGCATGAAAGGTTATTTATCTCAGTGACTTTTCTTTTGTTTACTTTATTCCAATCCAATCAAGTCAAATTAAAGCCAATTCTGAGTCCCAACAAGTTGGGATATTCCTGATCCAAGCGGACAAGACAGGGCTCTCACCTCCTGTCTTGGGCTTGATCTACATGATCCAAGCTGATTGGAATAGGTATAGCTCCTCCTCCAAGGCTTGATCTCATTTGCATCTTAGCCAAAAGGCCGAGATGCCGCTTTAAAAATTGCTTCAAATGAAGCTGAAATGTAACCTAATGACTTGCAGCATGTCAATACTACACTTGATCTTGACTTACATTAAATGGTTAACATCTAATTTAAAATTTAAGTGGAAGGTGATGGTTAACCCATTCCTAACATTCAGTCCTGAGAAGCCACCTTTTATGTGAGACTCCCCATTCCCACTTTCCATTGCCCTCTGTTGAACATCCTTTCAATTAATGAATATTTAGCAATCTAATCAATTGTAAGGTGAAGCTCAATTTTTAGATGTTTAATTCATAAATATTTTTGGTTCAGCAATTTAAGATTATTTAAAAATTTCCAGTTCATAAATATGAATTTTAATTTATATATCAACTGAACTGCACTCACTTATTAATTCATTTTTAAAATTATAATTTTATCACCCTAATCAGTTACATTAGATTACTGATCATTACTATGTTTTGTCATGAAATGATTCATTAACTATCATTTCCACATTTTACTGGGTTAACAGCAGAATTTATAATTTTAATACTTTACTGATTCAGGTTTGAACATTTTTGATTCATTGTTTGTTCTATTTTTTCTTATTTGTTTTCATGTTGTATGCAATGAGGGCATGGTTGCATTGATTTCACGCCCCTAGTTGCCATGAAAAACATTTCTCCTTTAATTGCAATACCTCTTTGATAATGGCACTCCAAAATGGGGTTTGAGGATAAATCCTAGGGTATTGACTCAATGAAAGTAGAGGCATTGCAACATACGCTCCAGTCTGAATGGCGTACAACTAAGAATATACCTTGGAGGTGCTGATATCCCAATTACAATACTACTTTTGTCCTATACATTGGTCAAGGTAACAGGGAATGAATGTTCTGTTGAAGTAACTATGGTGCATTGTAGTACATCCAGATGATCGTACACATTGGGGTCACAGTGTACTAATTGTGGAGACAGGAGGTGTTGAGGTACTGTTTTGGCCCCTTATCAAGTGAACGACTCTTTCCTGGATGATGACGATTTTCTTGAGTGTTGTTATAGATGCACCCGTTCAAGTGGATGGTGAGCATTCCATTATACATCTAATTCAGATCCAGAAGGTGGTCCACTCATCACACCCAGAAAGAAAAAATGAGGAAATAAGAATACTGGTCCGAACTGGTCATGTATATTTTAAAATGGAACACCAGTAAGAACTGGGAAATATGAATACTTATCCAAAGTGTTTTTCCTGTTGGGCAGAGTATTATGGTGCAAATATTGCTGGTTTGATTCAGCATCTGAACAGTGTTGTCCCCGAGAAGTTAATGGTGGAGCTATTGACATTGCTTTTGCTAGTGACAATCAAGAGGAAATTATTGGACCTTCTCTTCAAGGTTACAATTCCAAACACCCATGTGATGTAACTATTACCTACTACAGTCCAAACTATTTTTTATTATTCATTTGTAAGACATGGGTGTCACTGGCTGGCCAGCATTTATTGTCCATCCCTAGCTGACCTTGTTCAGAGGGCAATTGAGAATCAACCACATTGCTGTGGGTCTGGAATCACTGGTAGACCAGACCAGGTAAGGGTGATAGGTTTCATTAGTGAACCAGTTGGGTTTTTCCGACAATTGACAATGGTTTCATGGTCATCGGTAGATTCTTAATTCCAGATATTTTTTACTGAAATCAAATTCTGCCATCTGCCCTGGTGGAATTTGAACCCGCATTATAAGCTCTGCATGTAGATCTTTTTGTATGATGACATGGGCAGATTCATTATTGGAGGATCTGATGAAGAATTGAATCCTGTTAGAACCATCAGCAAACAGCCTCACACTGTCTGTATGGCAGATCATTGATGGAGAATCTGAAGACTGATAGTCAGGGGCCTGCACAGGCAGGTTTAGAAGTGCAAACATAATTCTCGAATGGCACGTTGTTATCCTAATATCAAGGTAAAGGATATTATCCAAGGGTGCAAGGGAATGGGATCAGTTACTATCCATGTTGGAACCAATGACATTGCTGGTAAAAGCGTTAAAGTGGCAGAGTTTCAGAAACTGGGGAAAAAAAAAATTAAAATCAGATATAGTAATCTCAGGATTTCTCCCAGAGCCATGTGCTAGTGAGCACGGGAACCGGAATAGCACTCCATCACAACGTCCTCCAATGGTGTTCCCCACCACTTCCACCCCCAAGGAATTCCGCCAATATGCAGATTGGCCCAATGGGTTATGGCCCAATGTTACAGTTCAAAAAGAAAGCATATACTAGGTAAACGGTGAACTGAATCTATCTCAGCTGATTTGCAAAAGTTGTCAAATTGTTGCAAAGTTTTTTATAAATGTGAGAAAGTGGTGAGCAATGTGTCAGCAAATTTCAATGACATAAGAAAAATATATTAGGGGACTTCAATTATCTGAACATGGGCAGGAATCAATATTGTACAAAAGATACGAAAGTGGAGGAATTTGTGACTTGTGCCCAGAACTTTCTCAATTAACATGTCTCCGGTCCAACAAGGTAGGAAGCATTGTTGCATCTGGCCCTGAGAAATGAAATAGGAAAAGTAGAGTGTGTTACAATTGGACATAATCTCTCAGTCAGCAACCGCAATCTGACATTTTCTAATCCATTCGAGGGATGTGGGCTTTGTTGTGTTGGCCAGCATTTATTGCCAATCCCTAGTTGTCCTTGAGAAGGTGGTGGTGAGTTGCCTTCTCAAATTGTTGCAGTCCCTGTGGTGTAGATACACCCACACTGCTGTTAGGGATAGACTTCCAGGATTTTGGTGGAAGAGCAATATAAAGTAAAAGCCAGAATTTTCCAGCAGTTCACACCAGTGGGATCTTGTGGTCCAGTTAACAGCGACCCCCCCCCCCCACCCCACACACACACTCACCACAGGTTCCCCAACGGCAGAGAGTGTGAACAATGGGAAAACCTGTTGACATGGCGGGAACAGAAGACCCTGTTGGTGGACCACTGCAAAACACACCATGGGTGAGGTGGGAGGGTGGGAGGATGGGGGAGGGTGGGGGGGTGGAAAGACCTCCCCAAAAGGTGCAATTCAAAGGCTGGGGCACAGGAACTGGGTGTATATGTGCACAAGTTATTGAAGGTGGTTGAATAGGTTGAGAGGGCAGTTAATAAAGCTTACAGCATCCTGGGCTTTATTGAAAGAGGCAAATAATACAAGAACAAGGAGGTGATGTTGAATTTGTACAGGTCACTAATTTGTTCTCAGCTAGAGCATTGTGCCCAATTATGGACACTGCACTTTAGGAAAGATGAGAAGGCATTTGAGAGCATGCAGACAAGATTCACGAGAATGATGCCAGTGATGGTGACGAAGATAGGTTAGGTAAATTAGTACTGTTTTCCTTAGAGCAAAGAAGGTTGAGAGTAAATTTGATAGAGTTATTCAAAATTATGAGGGGTTTGGACAGAGTAGATAGGGGGACACTTTTTTTCAATTCATGTAAGGATCGAGTACAAGAGCGAATAGAGTTAAAGAAATTAGAGAAAGAAGCAACAGTTATATGAGGAGAAACATTTTACATAGTGTGTGGTCAGGGTTTCGAAGGAACTGTCTGAGAGTGTGGTGGATGCAGGTTCAATCGAAGCTTTCAAAAGGAAATTAAGCTGTTACCTGAAAAGGAAGAATGGGCAGGGTTATGGGGAAAAGGTGAGGAAATGGTACTAGGAGAGCCAGTGTAGATATGATGGACCAAATGGCCTCCTTCTACACCGTGACAATTCTGTGTCTGTTTCTCATTTTATCACTGCGTCAAGGATGTATCCATTAAAACCTTCTACACTGATGTTCTGGCACTTGGTGACCGGCTTCTGATATCCATATCATCTTCTTCTGTGTTATGTACAATACCAGCTACTGGATCATTTCTCTTTAAACCCTGTTGAGTTCAATAAAGACAGTATCTTAGATTTCCATGTTAACATAGTAAAACATTTCAAGATGCTTCACTGGAATACAATCAGAGAAAAGTTAGCATTGAATCACTGCGGGGGGCGTGGGGGGATATATTATGTTATTTGTGCATGTAGATGAATCATAGAATCATTGAATCTTACGGCGCAGAAGGAGGCCATTCAGCCCATTGAGCCTGCACCGACAACAACCCATCACATCTACCCCGCTAATCCTCCAACACTAAATGCAATTTAGCATGGTCAATCAACCTAACCTGCACATCTTTGGACATCATTTGAGAAATTTTAAAATTGAAGTGTTGGTGACCTGAAACCCAGTGTACCCAGATAACACAGCGGGCTTAGTGTGGTTAGCATACAGCAGCAGAGTTTTGACTGTGCTTAAGGAATGTGCTTGAAAGATGGAAGGTCAGCCAGGAGACATATTGGAATCGTTGTAACAAAATCCTGGAAGAGCAATTCTACAACAGATGGGCTGGGGCACTGGCATCGATGGATGATATTATGCGAGTGAAAGTTGGTGTTTTTAGTGTCAAATTGGGCTACAAGGCTGCCAAAGCGTCTGGTTCAGCCGAAAATAGTCGCCAAGGAGGGGGTTAGAATTGACAATGAGGGAGAGGACTTTGGGGCTCGGGCTAAATACACTGGTTTTGGTCACATCACAGATTAATTCCACTTTTCCTGGACTCCTTGATGCAGTATTTGGTCAGGTGCTACTTTCTTCTAACATTAAACTTTCCAACTGAATGAGATCATGCATATCTTGGAAAAGTCAAAACTAAAAGGGAAAGGAATACATTTCACACGTGATTCTAAGATTCTTTAACCAAAATGGAGCACATACTTGTTGTTGTCCTGATACAAAAATGTTCAAAGATACACTTTTACCTTTTAGGCCTACATTTGAGGTGACCTTGAAACCGCCACTTAGCATTTGACGATGAGTCGATTATTTCCATGCTTTCATTAGTTTTACATTGAAGTGTGACACTTCATGTTAACTGAAGGCAAGTGTTCTGGTGGATTTTATGGATTTTTTGTGTGAATGTAAAAATGAAATTATTAGTATTATATCAAATTACAAATTATTCTAAATAAGTCATGGGGAGGGGTTTGTACATAGAAGATTTCTATTATTTCAAAGGCAGGGTTGAGTGTCAGAAGTCATTTCAGTATAAAGTATACCACCTATATAAAAAGGACTAATAGGACACCAAACACTTCTCTCCTTGTGGGAGATAATGTAATTTACATGGTAATTTACCTTCTGCTCAGGGACTTTCTACTCTGTCCCCACCTGTACTCCACCCCGATCTGCCATTTTCCTCAATGCAGTGGTTTTTTAAGCAGAATTTCTCTCATCATGTTCAGTTTACCTGCAAAAGTTGCAATTCAATGTTGAAATATTCATACAGCCTCTACTATTATTGTGCGTTAGAATGGTGAATAGTGACAGTGTTTATTGTTCTTGGTTGGGGTTTGTGAAAAGAAAGTCGCAGAGTGCATTCTTTGGAAAGATATACACTGAACATTCCAAACACTTATTCTTCCCATTGTGTAGAAGCCATCTGTGTTTCAGAATGTTCTGGTTTCAGCGTCTGCTTTCAAGCTTCACTTTAAATAACTTAGCATTTCAATGGCAGCAACAATGAACTCAGTTTCACATTGTTAACTTTGGAACCATTAAATACTCTTTGATATTTTGAATGCCTGTATTACTGCAGGTGTCAAACAGCATGGCAACAAAATACAAAGGGTCCCTCAGCTTAATTCCATCCTGTGCCACAAACTGCATCTGTTTAGGGTATAATTCCTCTTGGCTTTTAAACACACCTGCATTCAGTATGAGGAAATAGGTAAATAATTCATAATGGTGTATTGTCACAAAAAAATGAAGATGGAGAAAGAGCTGGGGGGGATTACTGAAGGCAGATGTGGATTGTTTTTTTTGCCTGATTACCACACATCTGCGGCTATAATCAGGAATGTAGGGTGTTCATTACTGAAATGTTCCGACCAAAATGTATTTCCTTTTCATGCTGTGGTTACAAGTCTGAACTGTCAGAGCCATTCAAATCTATTTGTCGAAGCATAAACATGAATTTAGAACATCGCATCAGAATTTCAACTTGCCTGAAGTCGAGTGATTCTGACATGTCTGAACAAATCAGAAAATAATTCATGCTAATTATTGCACGTGGCATCATCTGCTGTCTGCTTGGGGTGGTGCTGGCATCAGGCACAGTATGCTGGCAGCATCAGTTTGTTTTGTAGATGTGCTATTGTTTGCACAAATAATGGGCAGAAACTTGTTGAAGTATCGGGATGGGAAGATGCTGCTTGCCAGCTGGAGATGTACCCACACTACCTGGATTTGGGATGGGCTGCTGAACCACGTGCCATTCAGACAGTGGCGACGCAGCACCCAGCCCCCGGGGATGGTAATCTCACCTGCTGAGGGCTGCTGGCTAATCAGAGGCTGGCATCTCTTGTGCTTAGCAGCGCCACTGGGGAGGCTGTGGCATGGCCAGAGGAAAGGCTTGGGTATCCCAGGATCTTGGAGAGATCCAGGTCACAGGGTAGTAATGTCGGGATGGGTTTTATGGGGGGTAGGGGGGAGGGGTGGTGGGAGTGGGGTGTCACAACGTACATCCTTTCTGGTTGTATCACAACTTGGTATAGCTCCTGCTCTGACCAAGACTGCAAGAAACTACCAAGGGTTATGAACGAAGCCCAGTCCATCACGCGAACCAGCCTCCCATCCATTGACTCCCTTCACTTCCACTACCTCGGGAAAGCAGCCGGCATAACCACTCTGAACATACACTCTTCCACCTTCTTCCTTCATGAGAAAGGTACAAAAGTCTGAGAAAATGTGCCAACTGACTCAAGAACAGCTTCTTCCCTGCTGCCATCAGATTTTTGAATGGACCTACCATCTATTAAGTTGATCTTTCTCTACACTCAGCTATGACTGTAACATTACATTCAGCACCCTCTCCTTTCCTTCTCCCCTATGTACTCTATGAATGGTATGCTTTTGTCTGTATTGTGTGCAAGAAACAATACTTTTCACTGCGACAATAATAAATCAAATCCAAACAAGGAGAGGTGTGCAGGGCGGATTGGGGGTAAGGGAAGGGGTTGGCTTTCAATGGGCCTTCCCGCACTTCCCAATGTCCAGTGCCTTTGACTGAAGGACCCTGCCACTGAAGTTGACAGACTGGCCTCACAGTTTTACCAGTTGGGCACACTGCACAGTGACAGGCCCATCTGAAGCTGGGTTAATGCCTGTGGTGGCAGGATGCTGCCCAATAGTGATCACTAATTGATAATTTAAGGGCCTCAATTAATGGCTAGGCAGGAAGGTCAACCATGGGCCTCTCTGCCCACAACTTAATTCTGGTATAGGTGGGAAGGTGGCAGCACATCCCGCCTAAGTAAATGCTCTTCCCACTGCCAACAAAAGCTCAAACTTCCAGCTTTTGTTTCTATCACAATTGAAAGTCAGGAATCCTGACCTGAATCTTAAATTGAGGATATGGTTTCTGGGTAGCAGGGAATCTATCAGCCTGCTATTATACTTACCACACTTCATACCTGGTTATAATCAAACAAAATGTTTGAAGACATTGTCAGAACAGCAGTTAGGTGAATAGGGAACAATAAAGGGCATTGCTTTGTTCCTACTCCTTCCTTCCTCAAACAATTCAAGTGGAACCTCACCCACTGAGGACAGAACTCCAGCTGTATCTAAGTGATGATGATTTTTATTCTGAAGCAAGCTAGTCAGAGTTATCCCCACTCACGTTGAAGAATGACAGGTAATTCTCCAGCGTACTCCATCCTGCTCATTTGCCTGTAACTGATTTTTATCTTCCAACAGGGAAAACTTGCCATCTGACATTCAAGACTACCTCTAGCTAACAAATCACTGCATAAGTGTGTGCTGCATTTATTGATGCTCAGAAAATAAACCTGCACTCTTCCGTTTAATGTCATTATTTGAACCTTTGTGAATATACCTTTGAATTAAACATTAGGATAGAAATTGGTTCACAGACTTAAAATGGGCACAAAATAGCCAGGCTCAAGGTGTGGTGCCCTGTGGCCTATTGCTGTAGGAAATATTTCCAAGCCAGAATTGGATCAAACCCTTTCTTGCAGGTGTCCAGGATGTCCTCCTGACAAGCAATAGGCCCCTATCGTATGTTAGTATGAGGCCAAATACCTGTTTAAGGGCCCTTACAAGAAATTGGGTATTTCTTTGTAAATCAGGCCTTAGCCCTGTTGCATTCAGATTCATTGGATATACATGCTATCCATCAAAAATCACCAAACTGAATTGAACTAAAAGAGCTTACTAGCTGCTCCAGAATATGTACTAGCTCTTTAAAAGATGGCACAATGGTTAGCTCTGTTGTCTCATAGCACCAGGGACCCGGATCCAATTCTGGCCTTGGGTGACTGTGTGGAGTTTGCATGTTCCCCCTGTGTCGGCATGGGTTTCCTCTGGGTGCTCCGGTTTCCTCCCACAGTCCAAAGATGTGCGGGTAATGTTGATTGGCCATGTTAAATTGCCCCTTAGTGTCAGGGAGATGAGAAAGGTAAATATGTGTACTTACAGAGATAGGACCTGGGCGGAATTGTTGAAGGTGCAGAACTTGACAGGCCCAGTGGCCTCCGTCTGCACTGTAGATTCCATTCTATAAAGAGCTGGAAGGAGTATTCTCATAAACAATACAGGCAAGGACTGAACAGACAACCTAACCACTGATTTGAATATGAGGCGTAATGATCCTTGACCAGATCCATAATTTTTAGTATGATCCAGTTTGGGACCAATAATGTTTTGCTTAAAGTAGACAAAGTCTGAGACCCTACTTAGTTGCTAAGAGAATAAAGACACAAGATTCTACTGATTTTGAATGAATAAAATCAGCTTTACTATGCACAATCAAAAAAGTAAAACAATTTAAAATATTCATCTCATATCCTAACATTTAGAATCAACAAGAGGGAAACTACAGTAAATCACAGTGCACTGCAACATCAATGGCAGATGCCACCAAGAAAAATCCCATGGATTTTGCAAGCACCTATACAGATGTCAGTATCTATTGTGGGTTGCACAATATTGTTAAAACACTGTCCCCCTTATGAGGGAATGCATAACTTCCTGCTTCTCTTTCTAAGATCTAGCCCGGGAATTCTCTTCAAAAATTGCTCTGACCTGACTGCCCGAATAACTGCTCACCTCCCAGGGTTTCTCCCAAAAACGATGATCCCCTGGAATCAAGTCTGGACTCCAGCACCAACTCACAGGCACAATTTCATCTCTTCAACTACACAAAGCAGGAAAGCACTGCCCCAAAGATGTGCCTTGTCCCCAACAGCCTGCAAAATGGAGCCCCTAACTTTCTGCTGCGTTGTCAGTTCTTCAGGCCACTTTTATTGGGTGGCCTGGTGGCACAGTAGTTAACACTCCTATCTCACAGCTCCAGGTACCCGGGTTCAATTCCCAGCTTGGGTCACTGCCTGTGTGGAGTCTGCACATTCTCCCTGTGTCTGCATGGATTTCCTCCAGGTGCTCTAGTTTCTTCCCAGAGTCCAGATGGTTGGGTGGATTTGCCATAGTAAATGTGATAATGCTAAACTAGACGTTATCCAATCTGGGAACTATATTTGCTATATAATTGAGGTACAGTACCAAATGCAAGGCAATTACAAGTGAGGGGAAATATGTAACATTATTTTTAGTGCCCAAATGAAAATTCTATGCAGCATGGACTTCAAATAAAATCAATTATAATCATTTCTTTCAGGTCCAATTTTATATAGGAAAGAAAATTCATTTAATCTGAAGACATTACAGTTATTACAGACAGGAGGTGAATTAATTTAAACAGCCCGGATTTCTCCTCTTACAATATATCTATAAACAGAAGGGGATTTTAATCTCTGATTTTGCCCTTTTTTTAGGGGTGGTGTATTTACTCCAACCCTTCAGTTTGGCATGATCCAGTCTTCCACTCATAACTCCACAGCAAACTCACGATAATAAACGTAAAATAAGAAAATTGATTTATTTTACACACTCACACACACACACACACAGGAAGCAGTTTTGCAATGACCCCTCCCCCACTCATACAATGAAATAGGGATAAGGGAAAGAAAGGGATACAGGGCAAGACAACAATAAGATTCATGATTTCATGTGAATCCAGGGTCCAGAATCAAATGTCCATTGGGGTATTCCTTCAGAGGTTAGCAGGCTGAAACTATAGCAGGTTGGTCAGTCTTTTCAAAAGTGAGGACGTCCATGATGGAAGAAGGTGTGCGGAGATTCACTAATCTTGAAGGTATTGATGCAGAAGTTCTAATGTTCACAGTGTAGGTGAGGATCAGACAAATTGCCTGGAAAGAAATCTTTTTGCTGCTACCTGTTAGATGGTAAAATGGTAGACAGTGACAGGCTGCTCTCCTGGAGCCTTGCATTTCTTCTGAGGTCAAACAATGAATGATGTTAAAATCTGAAAGCTGTATCATTAAAGGAATTCAGGCAGCTCAACTCTCAATCATGTGACAGGGTAGTTTCACATTGAACTATTCAGCTAATGAGGCTCCAGTTTGAAACCTATTGTCTTTTGGAGCAGGTAATGGTGGGTCATTAGCACCATGTTGGAGATTAGGCCTGAACTTTCCAGCTATTTTGTCAGAGGGATCTTCTGGTCCTGTCGATGGAGACTGCCTGTGGCGTGTTCCCCAGTGGCGGAGGGTGCAGATCATCTAAAACCCCAGAAGGTTCTGCCACTCTCCAATGGCATTCATGACCAGAAAATGGTCATGAGAGGGCAGAAAATCCAGCCATAGGAGTCACAAACAGCCACCTTCATCCATGGCTGGCTAGGAGAGACAATTTGTCTGCTAATCCACTGTGTTGGCTTGACTGGAATGTTTATACAATGCAAGGCAAGTTCCATTCCAGGGGGTTGGACGCGTTGGCCTTTGTTCATGTTCAAACTGCTCAGAAACTTCCAGAAGCCAGCATGTGACCAGCTGGAACAATTTAACCAGCAGTTAGTTGTCCATTTTGTAAAAGAGAAAAAAAGTTATAAAGCAATCAGGCTGACGGAGATACAGACATATTATTTTCTTTCTGTCTTTGGCACAGGACACAGTTTAAAGTAAAGAAGAGGACACAGATGAAATGTAGGCAGCGAGCAGTGAAGAGTTTAGAATGAAACAGTCTGTAATCTAATTAACTTACACATACAACTCAAACGCCAGGCTTGCTCATTTTGAAGATGAAGCAAAAATTTATAAATAATTGATCTCGAAAAAGAAATGTAAGTGTGCCACCACATTTCATCTCTGTTTGTTCTACTGCATAAGGACTGACAGGTTGGATCAGTGGGGTTTCAAGGATGTCAGGTCAGTCTGTTACTTGAGAATAAGTTCCAGTTAATACAAAAGGTTTTGAAGCTGGGTTGTCTCAAGAAAGGTATAAATAATATTTAAAATTAAACTAATTCAAAATGTTTTCCAATAAGAGACAGTATGCAGCTTTGTGTGATATTTTATATATATATATCACATACTCATATATTTTATAGGATCATAGAATCCCTACAGTACAAAAGGAGGCCAGTCGACCCATCGAGTCTGCACCGACCACAATCCCACTCAGACCCTATTCCCATAACCCCATACATTTACCCTGCTAATCCCCCTGACACGAGGGTCAATTTAGCAAGGCCAATCAATCTAACCCACACATCTTTGGACTGTGGGAGGAAACCAGATCACTCGGAGGAAACCCACGCAGACATGGGGAAACCGAGCAAACAGCACACAGACCTGAGCCAGGTTCCTGGCACTGTGAGGCAGCAGTACTAACCACTGTGCCACAGTGTCGCCGCAATCACACTTTCCAATTTAGGATTATTAGTGAAAAAATTATCATAAATGGGACCAAAAAATAACTCAGATGCGCAAGGAACAAAAACAAAATCTGGCTTACCTGATGATTTGAGAATTGACAAAATTATTCAGTTAGGACTAGGGTCAGTAATGGTCAACCTACCTGCCAGTACCTGCCAGCACTCATGTAGTTTCATCAGCAGTTAGGTAAATGAGGGTGTAAGATACTAGTGGTACTGTATTTCAACAGAAGTCACACCTTAAGGAGAGGAAAATTAAAGAAAACAAGAGTGAAGAACATAAGGAGAATAATTGATGTTTTATTCTGTTGATTTTTTTCTCTCTTGGATCTCTCTGATGTTGTGTTTCTTGGCTTTACATTGTTCTGTTGCCACATATTGGCTCACTCCGCTATTTGTTTTCTCTTTGAGGTAGGTCTCATTCCGACTCCATGCTGCCCTCCATCTGTTCCATTGTTTATTAAATTTTGTATCTCATATCTTTCCACAACTTTTATCCAGATTTGTTTTTTGTCTATTGTTCTCACTAGCCTCTCGCTCCCCAATCCGTGTGCCTTACTGGCAGGCCTCCGAGCTGTGCAGTTAAACTTTATGATAAATGGGAGTCACTTCAAAATAATTGACAGATAGTGGAAGTGGATAGTACACAGTAGCAAACCGCAGCCACATTCAAATCAAAATATACTGCTACCAACTAGGGTGGAGGCCAATTAGTAAACATAAGCAGTATTTTGATGTGCCGATAACTTGCACCTCAGGGCACAGCACTGAAATGGCCAACGATAGCAAAGGGCTCTGCAATATGTTCAGAAATATTCCTGTGAAAAGCGCAGTAGCCAGTGGCAATGCTGAATTATTGTACATTTCCAACACGCATTTCTTTAATTCCACTCTGATTTTTGTTTTCAAAAATAGATAGGAGGAAGATAGAGAATAATGTGCAGTAAATTGGATTTATCTCAGTCATGCAGTAATAATAATGTGCAGTAAATTAATGTTGGGTTTATCTCAGCAAGGCAGTAATAAATTGAGGATTCAGACAAAGGTGAATGTTAGGACCTTTTAATCATCATTTCTGTTCCTCCATCTGCACCACAAATTTATTTGAGGTTCAGAGGTCACTCAATTAGGGCATTGGGTGAGGACAAGTTGGATGGCCAATTTTCTTCATTATAATTCAAACAGTTCTTTGCTGTTATTTTTATCTTTCTAAAAATATTCGGTAAATTTAAAATAAGGAGACTTATGGAGGAGTGGTATTTAAATTATATGTACCATAAATAAAGTCAGTGAAACATGTAAAGTGCAGAATAAATACACTATCATTGCCATCTATGGTCAGAATTCTCTGACCTCGTCCACAGCTGGAATTCTCCGGCTATGAATGGAGATTTGGCTGAGTACCAGATTTCCCATTCTTGCTCGCAGTGGTGGTGGAACGAATGTCATTGGAGAATTCTGGCCTATGTTTGGGCAGTAGCTCAATATCTTACTCAGCATACAGGCCACACAGAAACCTCTAGAGTAAATGTTTCACACCATGTGGAATAAGTCTTCAGGGGCTGAAGTCCCTCCACCAAAATGCCTTTATTTACAATTCCAACAGTGGTACACAGAGTGCTAGCAGTCAGCAGTCCATCTTTGGGAGTGCCAGAGGAACTGATACTCCCAGTTAAATACAAGGAAAAGACTCCCTGATTGACTCATCAATTGGCTCCTTAATCAGAGAGTTAATATTTCAATAGATCAACCTCAATGGTCTGAATAAAGTCATTACGCCATGTCTCCTGCTGAACAAAAATAAATAAAAAGAATCATAAGCCTTGCATTTATATAGAACCTTTCACAACCTCATGATATATTAAAGCACTTTACTTCTGAATTGTAATATTCATTGTAATATCATAATAATTGTAATTGTCATTGTAATATCGAAAGCACAGCAATCAATTTGTACAAATACAACTAGCTCCCATAAACAGCAATGTGATAGTGACCAAATGGGAAGAGACGAGCTAGGAAAGGGTAACAGAATGAAGACAATGATCTACAATATAGGCTTCCTGGAATAATGCAAGACAAACCCCTTTAAATGGCTGTTTGAGGAACAGTCTCCAAAAAGTATTATAATGGAGTAAAGGAGAAAGTTGGTAATGATAATGACTCTGTGGAGGTACTGGTGTTGGATTGGGGGAAACACAGTAAATAATCTCACAACACCCAGATAAAGTCCAACAGGTTTATTTGGTAGCAACCGTCACTAGCCTTCGGGCTCATCTGACGAAGGGGCAGAGCCCCGAAAGCTAGTGGCGTTTGCTACCAAATAAACCTGTTGGACTTTAACCTGGTGCTGTGAGATTTCTTACAATGGTAATGACCATCAGGTAGACCCCCATGGAACACCACATTACCTTGAGGCTCAGGCAGATTATGAAAGTATAGGTTCTAAAAATTGGAGCCTCAATGATCAATTGGCTAGGTACATCCCGACACCCTCATTTACCATCTAAAACAGGCAGGCACTTTGGCCACCTAACAAATCACCACTTCAAAAAAGGCAGCAGCCAGACCATGGGAGTTCATGGACCCCATTTTGAGGGCCTTGTTACACACGTTTGGTCAAGTTGACTGGATTCTACCAGAGCTTTGCTGCAGAGGTGGACGTAAATACCATTCTTCAAATTATGTGGGACAGAATTGAATATAGAGATGTGAATGATCCCACTCTGTGCAAATGGAGAACAATGAACCAATCATACAATAAGCAATTTACAGAACACCCTCTCCAAATATACATTTATAAAAGTAAGAGTTACGTTTATCTATTTTTTTGTTCCATCTGTTGATGTGAATTAAATGCAACTAGCTAGGATATGACACCATTTTGCTCTATGTTTTACCCATTATAGAGCTGGGTATTATCCTTGTGAAAAGTTATATGAACCAAATAGGTTATGAAACCCATTTGTTGCCTTTTTCTTTGGTTGTCAGAATCACTGACTATACTGCCTGTTGTTCTCTCCCTCACCTCCATTTTGCTAAGTCTTGTAAATGAGTTCATTCATCTTCCACTTTTCCTTCTGATGGGCAGTCTGAAACATGAGTCCATCTTATTTTGAGACGGTGACAGGCCTGCTGTGTGCTTTTCAGACTTTTCTGTTTCTATTTGAACAAATTGTATCAAAAAACCCGAAAGGTAGGAATCGGGCTGTCAAAAAGGCACAGAGCTCTTCTCTCTGCAGTTTGAATTTAAATATTCAGTGGTGCACAGTTACAACATTTATACTCCACACAACGTCAAACCCAATTAGTGTGAAGCACAGACATTGCACCGGGCTCACACTACAGCTCTCTGAAATCGGCTCCAGCTCAAACTTTGGGGAATAAATTGTGACTTAGACCTCCCTCCAAGGTCTAACCAAACTTGCGACTGATGCTAAAGTTCAGCACTGAGGGGGTGATTGTTTCTATGCTGGGTGAAGGTTGGGCAGACGGTGGGAAGAGCATGTGTCCTCCTTTGTTTGTCTGATGGTGTGGGTGGGGGTGGGGGTAGGGGGAAATCTTTGTGCCAACTTTGCGACATGTGCTAATTTAAATGCAGTTGCTGAGCTGCCAGCACAAGTCACACTCACGATCAGCAGTTTGCCGATCGGGAGGGTGAGAAATCTGAAGGAACTGGAAAGTCGAAACACTTGCTAATATCCCAGCGGAGCAGAAGAACACATAAATCTTTGAAAAAACAGGATTACAGGAGGCAGCACATTAAAAAGGCAAATGGTATTTTATACATGTTAGAACACTGGAAACAAACAGAAAGTAGTGACGATCATCTCTCTTTAAAGTTTACTTATTGGTGTCACAAGTAGGCTTACATTAACACTGCAATGAAGTTACTGTGAAAATCTCTTAGTCGCCCCACTCCGGCATCTGTTCAGGTACAATGAGGGAGAATTTAGCATGGCCAATCTATCTAACCCGCACATCCTTTGAACTGTGGGAGGAAACTGGAGCACCCAGAGGAAACTTATGCAGACACATAAGTTAATAAGAAAGGAAACATTAAAGTTTAAGAAAAAGTTACTAGAAATATAATTTGGTTCATTGTGTTCGCTGCTGTCAATGCATTCTCTTCTAAATTGGGGGGACTGAATGCAGACTGAGTGACCACTTTGTGGAACACCTTCACTCAGTCTGCAAGCATGACCGCAACCTTCCTGCTGCTCGCCATTTTAACTCCACACTTTGCTCTCATACCCACATGTCCGTCCTTGGCCTGCTGCAACGCTGTGGGTGAAACCCAGCACAAGCTGGAGCAGCAGCATATTATCTTCCAGTCATGCACATTTAAACCTTCGAGAATCAACATTGAGTTGGACAACTTTAGATTTTGACCTTTCCCTTCCATCTTTTTTAAATATTCCACACATGTATTGCCTCAATGCAAAACACCTCCCCTGCCCTTCTTACACAATCTATTGTTTGTTCTCAAGTTGCTGCTTTTCAAGCAATTTCTATGTTCCCTCAATTTGCTGGGCTTCACTGGAACATTGCAGCAGACCAAGGGCAGACATGTGGGCATGAAAGCAAGGTGCGGAGTTAAAATGGAAGGCAGGAGAAAGACTGAGGTCATTTGGCATTTAAGACGGTGATGAAGTGTGGCAGGCATGGATCTTGAGTGGGAGCTGGAGTGTGACGAGCATGGCAGTGAATGGGAGGGGGGGTTCATAGTGATTGGGGGAGGGGGGAGGAGGGCCTTCTTACAGGTATTGGCAAAGGCCAAAGTGGCTGGGTGAATGATGAAGGTGGAGCTATGAGGGATATATGAAGGAGTCTCGAAAAAGGCTGCATCAGGCTCATTTACCCTGGTGAGCGAAGAAGATTGACAGGATTCACTCCACTTCTCTTGCCAGAACCAACATATTGCCAAATTCTGATAAGGTCTCCCCTCCTCAATTTATTCTGCATTGTTTTACGTTCTGTTCCATGGCCCAATCCTCATTCCCGAGCTTGGGCTATTTCTAATCACGCAGGCACATGCACTGATCATGAGGATGTCTGCGCTGCTTCCAGGGATGCACATGCCCGCAGCGCGATCTGTGTCCAATCACAAAATGTTGCCCACAGTGGGGGCTGGGTTCTGGCCAATCAGAATTGCAGCTTATGTGCAGGTTCTCGAAGCAGACAGACATTGCACATAGTAACAGATTGATATAGATTATAATTCATACACTAATAAACTCCAAGGCTAAGTGGTTACCAACATGTCATCATCCTCCATTATGAGTAATTTCTCTGACCTCTATCTTGAGTAAGTCCTGTCTACTTCTCCCCTTCAACCCCACCATTCCCATGTCCCACCTACCCTGCCACTCCAGGAACCTGCAAGCTAATTCAACAAGGTTTTGCATTCTGGCCTTGCTGCTATCCCCCAGCGATGGGTTGAAGCCTTTAAGTGGGCAATATCTGCATATCTCCATTGGAGACGGGACAGGAAGGCTGTCCAAGGGCATTCCTGCCCCCGACTTAATTAAGTAATCAAGACAGAGGTAGAAAAGCGACAGATCCCCACCCAACGCCCACACGCACAATTAATTGTCCCCTTCCTCAAACTCGACATTAAATTCAGCCCGAGGTTACCATGTAAAGGGGTAAAGTTTCATCAATTCCGTGATTTCTAATTGATTGCAGACTCTGGGGACCTCTGCCATGCACCAAAGGGATATGCATCTAATCACAGACAGTAATTTCTGGATTCCTACATCCAACTGCACTGGTGTGGACTCCAGAAGTTGCTGCTGATTTCAGAGGAATAATGACTTTGACCACTAACAGTTTTGCTGTCATTACAACTGTAAAAACTAAATGGTCATGATGCAAGACAGGTAAGACAGATGCAAAATGGAACTGTTCAGAGTAGACGTTAATTAATATTCTTCAAAGGTGATACAATAGTGGCTGAAGGAATTGAGAATACTACAGGATCTAATAATGATATCAAAACTCTACATCCACTCAATGTTATAATTGAAACCAGACCGGATTGAGATGCTTCTTTTCCAATACAGAAGCTCATGCTTTCAAACAATCAATCTTCACAATAAAGGAACAGGCCGATGAGAAGTTTACAACCCCGCTGACAGCTGAGTACACTGCAAGAATATACTTTGAACTACCTCTTATATTTTGCCCAGTGGATCAAAAATGATGTTCCTGAAAATTATTAAACCAGCTACATGCATTTACACTTAATAGACTAATAAATCCTTGCAAAATAAAAACTTTTCCTCAGAAGTGTACTACTGCCTTTCACAGCATTGTAATAAGGTAGCATAAACAGTGGAATTCAGGAACATTCTTAAAGGTCACATCAGTATGTTATCTGTATTGCCATGAAAATAATTTTTCCCACAGCTTATAGTGCATGAACATTTACAGCCACTTTATTCAAGGACAACTAACTCCAGCGTTGATCTTATCTCAGCAGTCAAGGTGTTTGAGTGATAGAGAATGATTAAGAGGTTTAAATCATTGTGCCGTTCATTCATAAAGGTGGTGTTCAGCTCCATTGTTGTCTTATTTCTTTTAAGATGTGGGAACTGCAACCAGAATAATTGCATAATAATTCCTAATAAGCTTTCACAATATATCCCACAGACTCATGATGTCCAGACTGATTGACTACAGAATAATATGTGCTTAATATGTAAAAGCAACATGGTAACTACAGTGTATTTCCTCAGTTGTAAGAGAAATGTGGCTACTGACTAACAAACCAAATTTCACTTGACTGCGACGTATCCTTCATTAGCTACCTTTAACTGTGTCATTCGATTCCTCTCCACACGAAGAGAAAGTGAAACCCTGGCAGATCTCCACTGACGGCACTTGCTTGGTAGAATCATATGATTATAGAATCCATATAGTTCGCAACTATAAGCCATTCAGCCCATTGAGTCTGTATCAATAACAATCTCACCCAGGCCCTATCCCCATAGTGTGGAAATGCTGGTGTTGAACTGGGGTGGGGACCATAAGAAGTCTCACAACAACAGGTTAAAGCCCAACAGGTTTATTTGGCATCACCAAATATTTGTGATGCCAAATAAACCCATTGGACTTTAACCTGGTGTTGTGAGACTTCTTGCTGTGCCTATACCCATAACTTCACATATTTACCCTATTAGCCCCCTTGACACTAAGGGGCAATTTGGCATGGCCAATCCACCTAACCCGTACATCTTTGGACTGTGAGACATTACCAGAGTACCCGGAGGAAACCCACATGGACACGGGGAGAATGTGCAAACTCCATACGGACAGTGACCCAAGCCGGGATTCATACCCATGTCCCTGGCATTGTAAGGCAGCAGTGTTAACCACTTTGCCACCGTGCCGCCCCGTAAGCAAGAGAATGTCATAAAAACATAGAAACCCCACAGTACGGAAAGAGCCATTCGGCCCATCAAGTCTGCACCAACCACAATTCCCCCCAGGCCTCACTCCCACATATTTACCCACTAATCCCTCTAACCTCCACATCTCAGGACACTAAGGACAATTTTTTTAGCATGGCCAATCAACCTAACCCACACATCTTTGAATTGTGGGAGGAAACCGGAGCACCCGGAGGAAACCCACGCAGACACAAGGAGAATGTGCAAACTCATCACAGACAGTGACCCAAGCTGGGAATTGAACCTAGATCCCTGGAGCTGTGATGCAACAGTGCTAACAACTGTGCTACTGTGTCGACCAAATGATGTCAATGATGCTTGCCGTGTTGAGAATCTGCTCTCCATTCCATGCAGATATACTGTTTTCTGGGAGGGAGGAAAGGGAAATTGCATTTTTTCGGCATATCTTTATAACGTATTTTCCATAGTGTTCTTGAGCTTTTGAACGATTAGATTTAAATGGTATTTTCATTATCTGAATAGAATTTAAGATCAGTCTGTCTGAAACTCAGTAACCATCGAATCAGGATTGTGTCCACATATTACACAGATCATCATTAGGTTCAATGCATTATTCTGGCTAAAATGTTTCAAGATGCAACAATTCTGAAAACATTATTTTTTGGGAGAATGTGGGGGAAATGTAGTAAATTAATTAAATTGGTTCACTGGTGAGGGGGGTGTAGTGGGGGGAGGCTGGGAATGTGAAGGTGGTATTTGTAGCCTCATTTGCCAAGCCACAAACTGATGGAATCAAGTCCATAATTTGTCCTGTATCCCACCAATCTTACTTAACACTGAAGCCTGCAGGAGGTCAATTCAGACAGAGTGTAAAACCTGGCTGATCTAATTGTTTCCTGCCAGGCAGGTTAACTTAAAATACCTCTTATATTAATGCGTTTTAAATTTCATTTCAACAGTGTACAACCTCCTCTAGTGTAAACCTTCATTTCGGAGCTGTAAGGTTGGTGATGATTGACAGGTGTACTAATGCCAGCAGGATTTTGGGATGATGGATTCTAGTTAAGGGCATGTGAAGCGTTCCTCTATTTTAATTAACAGATAACGCCGAGAAGCTAGTAGCTGCTGGGAATGACATTGCTACTCCAGTGCTCTGGAAAAGTCATATCATTTGTGTCCATAAATGAGAAATTTAGCTCAGTTATCTTGATTGAAGTATTTCACTTTTCTAAGGAAAACTTTTCAAGAATAATAGATCAGATAGGAAAGTACAAGGTGGGCAGAATTTACCTCAGTTATTACAGTGCCAATAAAATGAAATTATTAATTAGGTGACTTGAAAGTGAGCTAATCTGCAGTCATTAAAGGAAATTAAACTTTTTCTTACATTTGCAGCAATAAGGCGACTTTTAAAGTTTATTCTTTAGTGCCACAAGTAAAGCTTACATTAACACTACAATGAAGTTGCTGTGAAAATCTCTTAGTTGCTACACTCAGGCACCTATTGAGGGTACACTGAGGGGGAATTTAGCATGGCTAATGCACCTATCCAGCATGTCTTTGGGACAGTGGGAGGAAACTAGAACACCAGAGGATACCCATGCAGATATGGGAAGAATGTGCAGAGTCTGTACATTGACCCAAGCCAGGACTTGAACCCAGGTCCTTGGTGCTGTGAGGCAGCAGTGCTAACTACTGTGCCACTATGCCAGCTATGCACACCAACTCAGACCCTACAAACCCTCCTTCCATTCTGGTATGCCTCTGTCTTTGCAAGGAACTACTTGTGGGCTCCCTTATTTTTGGTCTGATCAATATCCCTAAGAACCCATCCAGTGGGATTCAGCAGCTCATCAGTTTAATATAGATGATGCCCGAGGTCCAATTTCCAACTACTTTCAGGGCCATGTCTGCAGGTGTGGATTCCAGTCGGGTCACCCACTGTGCACCAGAAACTACACAAATTTCTCAGATAATAATCTGTCCTGAGTGCGGCTATACCTGTCCTCTTTAAACAGCTCCGATGTCAGAATATGAAGGACATCAATCCTGGTAAGACATTCCAGCTATCAATAAAAAATGGCTTTGCAAAGGTGAAGGAAGTCAGTTAAGTTGATCTCAGCCAGCTGAGTGACAATATTTGTCTTCAACAATTCCATAGAGCACAAAGCCAGCAAAATAATAATCTGACTGTTGCCACTCATAACGTAGGTTCATAAGATATAGGAGCAGAATTAGGCCATTCAGCCCATCGAGTCTGATCCACCATTCGATCATGGCTGATTTGCTCCACATCCCCATTTTCCTGCCTTCTCCCCATAATCCTTCAACCCATTACCAGTCGCCTGTCATTATTGTTACAAAGGTTCAGGCCCCACAAAACCATTGAGCTTTTTCTTCACAAGGCTCAGATCAATTACTTTTCTTAATACTCTGGAACAAAAATAAATACTACTAATGTCCCCTTGTTTTCCTTTTATTGTGACATTTCTTTTATTAATCCCTTCACAGGATGTGTGCAACATTGGACAGGCCAGCATTTAATAACCATCCCTAATTGCCCTTGAGAAAGTGGTGGTGAGCTGTCTTCTTGAACAGCTGCAATTGGTGTAGATACAGCCACAGTGCTGTTAGGGAGGGAGTTCCAGGATTTTGACCTAGCAACAGTGAAGGAATAACAGTATATTTACAAGCCAGGATGGTGTGTAGCTTGGAGGGGAACCTGCAGGTGATGGTGTTCCCATGCTCCTGCTCCCCTTGTCCTTCTAGATGTTACAGGTCACAGATTTGAGGTGCTGCCTCAGGAAGCTTGGTGAGTTGCTGCTGTGCATCTTGCAGATGGTGCACACTGCTGCCACTGTGTGCCAGGATGGAGGGAATGGATGGTGAAGATGGTAGATGGGCTGCTTTGCCCTGGATGCAGTCAAATTGTTTGAGTTTTTTTGAAGCTGCATTCATCCAGGCAAGTGAAGAATAAGCTATCACATTCTAGATTTGTGCCTTGTAGATGGTGAATGAACTTTGGAGAGTTAGGAGATGAGTTACTCACCACAAAATTCATAGCTCTAATCTGCTCTTGTAGCTATTTATATGGTTGGTCCAGTACAGTTTCTGGTCAATGGTAACCCCCCAGGACATTTATAGTGGGGATTTCAGTAATGGTAATGCCATTGAATGTCAAGGGCAATGGTTGGATTCACTCTTGTTGGAGATGATCATTGCCTGGCATTTGTGCGGCACAAATGTTGCTGGATTTGGAATTTGAGAAACATACATTCTATTGGGGGACACGGTGACTGGGGAAGGTGGGAGATGGGCCTCATGCCTGGTGTTGGAAATCGCCATGGTGGCTGGGTGAGAGATTGAGTTGGAGGAGTGAGGGGTGTCTGAGGGGGCCCAGAGGGTGACTGGAGGTCATTCAGTTCCCTGCCTGAGGAAAGAAGATCATTCATCTTCTTCTAATACTGCCGTCCTGTCCTCTTCTGGAGTATACTTGCACTGATCAGGACTTGCACTGCATCCCAGTCAGTGGTGGTGACCCTACTGGAAGGTCATATCCTGGACTGCATCCTGCCTCTCCTCCACTCCATCCAGCAACCTGGTGAAGGCCTCCTCTGAAAAGCAAGGTGCTGCCTTCTTGGCTGCAATTCCCCTACAGTCATTGCAGAACAAGTGCTGGGAAGCCGTTTATATGGTGAAGAGTCGACAAGAAGCTGAGTGACATCAGAGTGTGGCTTTCAACAGAGTGCCATGCAAGTCAGAGGAGTCCATTTACCAGTTCTTTGATGAAGTGATGCTGACATTTGTGAGCCTTGAGGTCTCCATGGGAATGATGGCAGATGCTATTGAGACCCTAGTGCAGCAGAGCGCACAGTTTCTACCAGAGAAGAATGCAGAACCGCACTCCACTGCTGTTTGAATGCATTAGTTCATGCTGTGGCAATACAAGAGGGAATCAGGGCACCTGACTGCCTCTTCACCTCACTTCAATGAATCAGCTTGGGGCCTTCAGGCATCCAAAGGGAGTAGGAACAGCAGTTGAACATCACAGCGTCTTCCACTCAGGATTCTTGGATAGTGTCCATTCCCTCTGAATCCTCCCAGTCTGTGACTCCTTCAACCTTATCCTCTCACCACAGAGGGAACAGCTGACCTACAGCGGGACAGATAAAATAACTCGGAGTCCTCCAGGTCTCGGCTCTCCAGAGGATGTCTGTCAAAGTCATCGAAGGCAAGACAGCCAACAACACTCCAGGCTGCCACCACCCCTGCTGTGGATCTGAGGTCAGGACCTGGAAGGAACAGTAGGTCACGTAAACAAAGACATTTAAACCACGAGTGGTTGCATGGGTGAGCACTTTCGCTGTATTATCTGGAAATATATTCACGGTCACTCAATAATATCTTTCAGAGTCATTATATAGGTTTTGCAAGACCTCCCCCTCCGCCAATCACCCCCTCACTTCCTCCCCAACACCTTCAGCCCACCCTCCCAACTTCACCCCCTGACATCTCTGACTCTGCCCCAACTTCACCCCTCTGACCCCTTCATCCCTGTCTCAAGCTGCACCCTCCCTGCATCCTTACCAGCACAAGGCAAAGACCTGAAGTTCTGAAGTAGGGCCAATTTGTCCTTCCAAGCAGTGTGCAGCCTTGTTATTCTTCCTACCAAGATTCAACCCATCGCACTTATCTATACTGAAATCCGTTTGCCAATAGCATGCTTTCTCTGCAAGTTTTTTAATGTATTCCTGTAATTTACTGCAGGCCTCCCTTCTCTGTAATGACTCAACTCCACAATGTAGTGGCAATCACAAATTTCCAATTCTTGAATCAAAATTGTTTTTGTTGTTGGTGCCGACATTGGGAGTACTATTTCCCACCACTTGCCAATCCAGTAATGGAAGGCACAGTGTGAGGTCAAGGCTTAGTAAGTGGCAGGTCAACATTTACACTTGACAGCATGATGGAGTGTGCACACATCAACCAATGGCACATATTATAAGTCATTTGGAAATATCACATAACACATAAAATGTCCCAATGCATTTGACTATTTAATTTAGTCCAATTACTTTTTATTTCCATTTCATTTTTTCTTATTAGAAAACATTAACTAATATCCTAGTAATTACTGAACAAGTTCAATCAAGGGTCACTCATGTCCCCACCCTCATTATCAAGAACAGAGTATGTCGTGTGTTATAATGAGATACATGTTGTAGTTAATGGCCCTTAACAGAATACTAAATGAAATATGAAAAAAAGTCAGGAGTCAAAGTGCAATATTTTAAAACAGGATATTTTTATGATGGGAAATATACATCAAGGCTGAAATGTTAAACAGCAATAACAACCAGTGTCATTTCAATTTGGATTGGACAATAATCAATTAGATGCTAATTTTACATTTTTTAAACAATTCTGTTTTGCCTAATTTATAAATATATTCCTTTTTACGCTGTGTGATTCACAGAAGCAGCAATGCTTGGTAACCACATTAGTGGGAGCAGAAGTGTTTTTATTAAAGTTTTATTTATTAGTCACAATTAGGCTTACAATCACACTGCAATGAAGGTACTGTGAAAACCCTCTTGGCACCTGTTCAGGTACATTGAGGGAGAATTTAGCATGGCCAGTTCTCCTAACCTGCACATCTTTGCAGTGTGGGAGGAAACCCATGCAGATACAGGGAGAATGTGCAAACTCCATACAGACAGTTACCCAAGCCAGGTATCAAACCCGGGTCCCTGGTGCTGTGAGGCGGCAATGCTAACCACTATGCCACCATGCCCATCATTTAGCCCACATCTGTGTCACTGTTTACATTGTATTTCACACATTATTATCGACGTCTGGATCGAAGGTTTTCAGATCAGTGTTTGTAGATGCTGGGGATCTCTAAACAGATTGCAGGAGTTGGTGGATTCTATCTGTCAGAGGTCAGAGGTCAGCTAGATCACATTCTGTGACAAAAACAGGAAATGCTGGAGAATCTCAGCTGCTCTGTTGGCATCTGTCAAGGGAATAGAACTAACGTTTCGAGTCTGGATGATCCTTTGTCAGAACAGTACAAATTCCTAAGAATTCCGTTTTCTATATTTTTCTGTATTATTGATCTACTAGTACATTATTTATCCTGCTGCAAACTGATAAAAATATTTTGGCAATAACAGAAGTATGTTTTGGGTATGGCAGGGAATTGCCAAAGTGCTACTTCAGTTCAAAATAACCTTTAGATCCTTGGTTACCCGTGGCTGAAGATGCCATCCACATGTTAGATGAATGGTTTGCCATCATCCTATTTTACAGGCCTAAAAATGGTCAAGGAAAAATAATCCAAATATAAACTGAAGCAATGAGACAGCACAGTGGCACGGTGGTCAGCACTGCTGCTGCACAGTACCAGGGACCCAGGTTCAATTCCATCATCGGTGACTGAGTGGATGAAGTTTGCACATTCTTTTTGTGTCTGCATTGGTTTCCTCTGGGTGCTCTGGTTTCCTCCCACAGATGTGGGGATGCTGGGGTTGGACTGGGGTAAACACAGTAAGAAGTCTGACAACACCAGGTTTAAGTCCAACCACTTTATTTGATAGTAAACTCACAAGCTTTTGAGGTTTCCCTCTTCATCAGGTGAATGAAGAGTTCTGGCCTCAGACAGAGCATTTAAAAAAAAACAGTTTACAGATTACTGATTAGAGTGCGAATCTTTACGCTTAACCTGCTATTCAAGTCTTAAAGTGGCTAACAATGTGAGTGGAAGGAGCACTGATCACAGGTTAAAGAGATGTGAATTGTCTCCAGACAGTACAGTAAGTGAGGCTTTGCAAACTTAGGCAAGTCATGGGGGTTACAGATAGTGAGACATGAACCCAAGATCCCTGTTGAGACCGTCCTCATGTGTGTGGAACTTGGCTATCAGTCTCTGTTCAGTGACACTGCGCTGTTGTGTGTCGTGAAGGCGGCCTTGGAGAATGCTTACCCAAAGGTCAGAGGCCAAATGCCCGTGACCACTGAAGTGTTCACCAACAGGAAGGGAACAGTCTTGCCTGGTGATTGTCGAGCGATGTTCATTCATCCGTTGTCGTAGCGTCTGCATGGTCTCCCCAATATATCATGCTTTGGGACATCCTTTCTTACAACGTATCAGGTAGACAACGTTGGCCGAGTTGCAAGAGTATGTACCGTGTACCTGGTGGATGGTATTCTCACGTGTGATGATGGTATCCACGTCGATGATCCGGCATGTCTTGCAGACGTTGCTGTGGCAGGGTTGTGTGGTATTGTGGTCACTGTCCTCCTGAAGACTGGGTAGTTTGCTGCGAACAATGGTCTGTTTGAGGTTGCGTGGTTGTCTGAAGGCAAGAAGTGGGGGTGTGGGGATGGCCCTGGCGAGACGTTCGTCTTCATCAATGACATGTTGAAGACTCCGGAGAAGATGTCGTAGCTTCTCTGCTCCGGAGAAGTACTGGACGACGAAGGGTCTTATAGAACAGGATATGGTGCTCGACTCATCAATCGATAGTTCCGATGTGCCACAGCGAAAACCGCACTGACCCCCTCAGAAGACAAACATGGGACACGGTGGCCAGAATACTCTATATCCTTACAATCGCATCCTACGAAACAGATAATCTCAGATCTATGTCTATGTTCACTAATCCAGAATATATGTCACAGTAGACGTAGAAAAAGGCATCTAGTTCCTGAGTTCCATCTGGCTCATCATTTTCAAAAAAGAACTATTTCAACACTGTAGATTTTGTACTATGCAATGTTTTAACTGATGGAGCTTGTTCCCTTAGACAAGGAAAGTTGCATTTGTATAACATCTCCCATGACCACCTGACATCCAAAGTTTTACAGCCAATGAACTAATTTTGAAGTAGTAGCCATTATTATAACGTAGGAAGCATGGCAATTTGCACACAGCAAATAATAATTTGATAATAACCTGGTAAACTCTTTTAATGAAATTTTGTTGGGGGATTATTATTGGCCAGGACGCCAGAGTCAGCTCCCTTGCTTTTCCTCAAATCTGTGTCATGGGATCATTTCTTTCTATCTTAAGAGGGCAGACAGGCCTTTGTTTAATGTCTCAGCTGCAGGTTGGCATCTTTGACAATGTAGCACTCCCACAGTACAATGAAAAGAAGCATATTTCCCATGGTGAACTGCTCTCACCAGTTTGCAATGGCTGAAGAATTGCACTTGTTAAGGATTTATAATTAGCACTCTGTTGATAACTTGGATTTAGCTCAGATCTTAACCCTTTGTTGTTCAGATAAAGCAAACTAGAATTGTCCGGTGGGTATTGAAAATAAATAATAACTGTTTTGGCAGTAATTTAGAACTTAGCTTTTGTAACTGATTTACTTAATCAAGTGAAAATGTAAGGTAACTTTTGATTTGCTCCCTTGGCCATTTCTTGATCCTACTATTGAACCACATTGACATCTCAAACCCCACTAATCCTCTTTGTTTAATCTTATTGTCTCAAGATCGATTTTACTGCAAAACAAAATCCACTCACTTGTCCATACAATGTACTCCAAAGTGTAAGATTTTGAGTTCACGTTTTATTTTTACTGGGTGGCCATTAAGTACCAATTTTGGTTTCCTTATTTGAGAAAGGATGTGGTGGTGTTGGAGGCAGTCCGGAGGAGGTTCACCAGATTGATTCTGGGGATGAAAGGGTTGACGTTTGAGGAGAGGTTAAACAGTTTGTGCTTGTACTCACTGGAGTTTAGAAGGGTGAGAGGGGATCTGATCAAGGTATAGAACATTTTAAAAGGGATTCATAGAGTAAATGTAGACAAAATGTTCTCCTTGTGGGCCAATCTTGAACAAGAAGTCACAGGTATAGGGTATGAGGCAATAAATTTAAAACTGAGATGAGGAGAAACTACTTGTCACAGAGGATGGAACTCACTGTCCAATAGCGCAGTGGAGTCTGAATCATTAAATGGTTTCAAGAAGGAGATAGATGTCTTTCTAATTAAAGAAAGGGATAAGGGGATATAGGGAACAGGCGGGAAGGTGGATTTGAGACCAGGGGGAGATCAGCCATGATCTGATTGAATGACAGAGCAGGCTTGAAGGGCTTACTTCTGCTCCTAATTCCCATGCCCCTATGTACCATCTGGGTGGAGTGCAGAAATAAAATCTGACAGGGAAGATTGCATGACTGTCAGAGAACCTACTGAATTTTCCTCTCTCAATAATTTCAATGTAAAGAAATTCAGGCAGATTCTGTTTATCCTTTGCAATTCTCACAAACCATTTCCTTTCTATAGTATTTACCAGTTGGTATGGACACAAATTAATCGCATTCTGTCTAATGATTGCTCATTAAGTACATAAAAATTTTTAATTGGTCATTAAGTCATTAAAGCATACTGCTGACCTGTACTTTTGGCCTTTGTGTATTTGTGCACTATTTCTAATTCCTTCTTTAAGATGTTCCTAAAAACTGACCTTTTTGGCCATCTGATCAAATATCTCCTTATGTGGTTCAGCGCCAGGTTTAATGCCTCTGAGTGATTTACTCAATTAAAGACACTAGCTGGAACTTCCCTGCCATTCATGTTGGTGGGATCTTCTGGTCCTGCCGATGGCACACCACAGCCATGGGTTTCCTGTGATGTGGACTGGATTCAGTGGGAAATCCCATTTATAGTGTTGGGACCAGAAGATCCCACCACTGGCAAGTGACGTGTTGCCTCCCACCGCAAGAAACACGTGGCGGGGAAGTCAGAAAATCTCACCCACTATATAAATGCAGATTGTTGTTGAAAGTTTGAAATATATCGATTGCTGAAACTATTAGGCCTTATTTCCATTAAACAATATTTTAATAGTTATTCTCATCAGAGGGGGGAATATTTATTGTTTATCCCTAGTTGCTCTTGAGGAAGGGGTGCTGTGCCATCTTCATGAATGGCTACAGTCCATGTGGTGAGGGCACTTCCCCCAGTGTGAAGAAGGTAGAGAGTTCCAGGCCTAGTGATGCTGAAGGAGGATATCATAAATCAAAAAGTGATTTGGTAGCAATTATCTGATAGCTTCACCGGTGGAATATTTTGAAATAACAAGCTTCTTTTTTTAAGAGAAGTATTCAAACTTTTCATTTTCCCTGTAGGATTTATACTGTGGATTAGCTGTGATTTTAAAATCAATCTGCACTTCAGCAGCAAGGCATTAATCCCAGTTCAACTTTAATCGGCATGCAATTGTGAGATACCAGGAACGTTGGGGGGGATCTTGCCAGAATTTGGCAGAGTGTTGGTACTGGCGAGAAAGCCGGCGTGTTTCTCTACAGTTTGGATTTCTCTCCAGATCTCACCACATTCAGTCAAAAAAACAGCTGAGTGAGTTTCACTCTGTTATGCAAGAAGGGTGGGGTGCCCAGCTGCACTGAGATCAGGGTACCATGTTTAAAGGGTGATCTGATCAGAACATCAATGGTTCTCCCGCTCCACCCCACCACATAGGTCTCAGGGACTCCATATCCCCACCCTGATCAGAGTAGGCACTCACTCCCCCATTGCCCCTGAATGGAGTCAACAATCACCCACCCCACCACGCCCCCCCCCGCCCCCACAACTCCCCGGTTAGGGATGGCTTCCCCCATTCTTCCACTTGAACATCGGACCCACTCCCCCCACCCCCGAACTATCAGTACAAGCAACCCTGCCCTTCTCACTTGAACATTGGACCCCTTCCCCACTGAACAGTCAGTGCCAGCAGTCCCGCACCTTCTTGCAGAACATTACAACACTTTGTCTCTGACATCACATCCCCATAGTTAGTGCAGTTTTACAATTTCATTTGCGAGCAAAACCGAGTGAGCAGGACTGGAATTACTTTGCAGGTGACAAAACAGTCCTGAGTTTCAATGAAGTGCTTTTGAGGAGACGAGAAAGGAAAAGTTTAAAGTTTATTTATTAGAGTCACAAGTAGCATTACAATAACAATGCAATGAAGTTACCGTGAAAATCCCCTAGTTGCCATGCTCCGACAGCGAATGTTCGGGTACGCTTTGGACTGTGGGAGGAAAGCGGAGCACCCGGAGGAAACCCACGAAGACAGAGAGAGAAAATGCAGACTCCATACAGACAGTACGGGAATCAAACCGAGGGCGCTGGATCTGTGAGGCACCAATGCTTGCATTCTCACCCAAGAATTGGGCAGGTAGTTCTCCTTATGCTTCCCATCGAAAGCTGCCTCGACTTCCCCTCTTGGAGGTTTTTGTTCCTGATGCATAGATGCCTGTGGGTGCGTTCATTATTTACAATCCTAAATTCTTCTGAGCCACAGCTGGTGAAATTTAAACAATCAGTCAATTCACCATCCACAGATGTTTCAAGCAAGTAGCAGATGCCTTGTTTCCCTGTGAATAGGAAGACCAGCTCAGCAGGTCACAGGACAGGTCCCAGGTAGCAGGGTTTTCAAGAGTGCGGAAAGCAAAGGCTAATTCAAATAATCATTTCATTCCACCTGTTGTTCCTCATTCTGTCTCCGGTTCGAGCTTTCAAGATTTTGAGCTTGCAAACATTGGAAAGAGGAATGAATATGAAAACACGCCGGGGAATTAAGTTTTTACTTTGGAATGTAGTGCACAACATGTAATAGTGAATTGACAGCCATTTTACATATAAAATAGAATCCCTGCAATATAGAAGGAAGCCATTCAGCCCATCAAGTTTGCACCAACAGCAATCCCACCCAGCCCTATTCCCGTAATCCAACGTATTTACCCTGCTGATCCTCCGACACTAAGAGGCAATTTAGCATGGCCAATCAACCTAGCCCGCACATCTTTGGACCGTGGGTGGAAACCAGAGCACTGGGAGGAAACCCACGCAGACACAGGGAGAATGTGCAAACTCCACACAGACAGTTACCCAGCTGAGAATTGAACTTGGGTCCATGGCTCTGTGAGGCAACAGTGTTAACCACTGTGCCATTGTGCCTCCCTGAGATGATTTCTCCATCTGATTACAGGCAGAGTGTAAAACAATTGCTGATAGGCTATTATCCTTGTGTTATTATTGAGGAAAAAAAGCACTCCCTAGAGCAGCACCAAAGCTCCTTCGCCAACACCTTCCTAACCCACAACTGTTACCACTTAGAAGGACAAGGGCAGCAGATCCATGGGAACACCAGCCCCTACAGCTTTTCTCCACCCTGATTTGAAAATATATTTCAGATCCTTCAGTGTCGCTGGAACTGGAACTCCCTCCCTAACTGCACGGTGGGTGTACCTTCTTGCAGCAGTTCAAGAAGGCAGCTCACTACCACCTTTTCAAAGGAAATTAAGGGTGGATAATAAATGTTAACCTAGCCAGCGAAGCCCACTGCACATCCAACACACAAATAAAAACAAAAAAAAATGACACTTGCTTAAGCTGAAGGGTGCTTTCTGCTTTACTTTTCCCTACCCACCTCATGCTAAGATGCCAAATGTGACCTTCCTGCAAAGGAATATTTCATGTGTCAGAATTTTCTCCAGATGAATCCTGTTTCCTTCAATTTTATACCCTACTTTCAGAGAAAAACAAAATACATTAGATTGATGTCAGAACATGTACAGCAACAGACATGTATGCACCCAGCCTGTAAACTAATCTGCACGACCATAAATAATCATGCAGCCATTTTGTGTTTCAGAGTCTGGATATGTGTGTGGCAAGATGCAGCCAACTCCACTTAAGTGGATGTACTTCCATGTAATGGAAACGTATAATCACAACCCCTGCATGTGGTATAGTGTTGCAGGGAACTTGCACATGATATCTCTGTGCTGCACTCTCAATACTGTTGAGACCAGCTCACTATCTGGCTCAACACCATCAAGTCCCAGCAGTACATACACCGTGGCCATGACTGTGGTGACAAAGTGGCACAGTGGTCAGTGCCTGACAACGACAGGGGCCTGGGTTCGATTGCTGACTTAAGTCACTGTCCGTGCAGAGCTGACACTTCCTCCCAGTGTCTGTTTCCTCTGGGTGCTCCGATTTCCTCCCACAGTCCAAAAGATGTGCTGGTTAGGTGCATTGGCCATGCTAAATTCTCCCTCAGTGCACCTGAAGAGGTGCCGGAGGGTGGCAACTAGGGGATTTTCACAGTACCTTCATTGCAGTGTAAGCCTGCTTGTGACACTAAATAAACTTATATAAGAACCCTAAAGTGAGCACAGTATGACATTAACTCTTCCTTCTATTTGGATTAAGGTACAAATGTCTTTAGTATTGTTTGAGAGAAAAGCATGTCATTCAACCAGAATTGTATCAAATGAAAAATAATTGTCAGCACTATAAATCCACTAAGAACTGGTGATGTGATAACAACTTTAAAAATTCTGTTCCATCAATTCATCCACCTTTTCAATCATCTCTCATCAAACAATAGCAGCAGATCCCAAGATGGCCATGAGTGTTAAATTTCTGGTTCAGACCAGAAATTAATCAAATTGTAGAATTTTGCCATATTTAAATGCATATAAATGCTCTGTTTTGAGTGACATCTTAAATAGATGCAAAATGAATCATTAATCATTGTTGTTTCGGAGTTGTCACAGGAATTAAAAGTACAACACAGATTGACAAGAGCTTTATGATGGTTCTGTCATATGTGTATTTTTAAATGACGTTTGATTGAGTAAATGCGTTTTTCTCATGATTCTAAAACTATTTCTCTTCAGCATTTCAAAGGTAATTATTTCCCCTTTCTTTTCTCATTCCCCTCCACCCATTACTTTTATTTTCCTAATCACCTATCTGTTGTACCTTGTTAATAATATATTCAGGTGCAGCATTGTATTGGCATATGTTGAATGCAATAATCATTGCCATTGAGGAATATAAGATGCAAAGATGTGTGGTTTAGGTTGACTGGCCATGCTACATTGCTCCTTAGTGTCAGGGGGACTAGCAGGTTTACAGAGAAAGGGTTTGGGTGGAATTGTGGTCGGTGCAGGCTAGATGGGCCAAATGGCCCCCTTTTGCACTGTAGGGATTCTATGATTCTATGTTTTGGGTAGGTTATCCAGCCATTCTCACTGACAGGGTATTCCAGTCCTGCTGACAGTGACAACCCATGCCATGGGTCCCCTGGAGGATGTGGACAAGAGGAGCCTGATTGACAGCAATGGGACTGGAAGCTCCCACTGCCAGCCAATGTGTGCTAACCCTAATGCCATCAACACAAAACACGCTGCGGTGGACTTAAAATCCTACCCATTATTCTCCCATGTGTGGGGATAAATGTTAATTATGAGTAGATTCTGAAGCAAACCCCCTGCAGACTTTATATCTCTCTTAAGTGAATGCACACTTCCATCAATATCAAACAGATTTATAATTCTTCTTATGTCTAAGCCACCTTAATGCCAGCGAAAATGCCATGACATTTCTCTTTTGGCTAGTTACAGATAACCAGATCATTGCCTGAATGCAGTTATTATCAGTTTTAATTTGCTTAGACATTTCTTCCGGCACCTGCTACACGGTAAAAATGTTGATGGGACCACTTCACAAGCTCAAGGCAAAATAGGCAAAATATTTTTGCACAGGAGAGAAAGAAGAATGAAACAGGAATATATAAGACAGTGGGAGCTCACTGGCAGGTCTTAATCTTATTTGCATTGTGGGCTGTGCTGTTCAAATCTTGAGATAACACTTATCAAGTAGCATCTTGATTGCATTCATTTTGCACTACGTACGGGCATGGGAGATCAGGCTTGTGATTTTAAATATTATTTGTAAAGCTGTTTGAGTGTGGAGAATTGCATAATGCTAAACAAGCATTGCCTTGGCAACATTACAGACTCTAAGCACTTCAAATGCTGAGAGCTAAAACAATACTGATAATTCTCTTGTCATTACCACCCCATTTATACATAAAGAGATCTTTGATTCCTACAATCAGTGATATTTAAAGGATCCTTACATGCAGTCGGTGATTGCTGGCTTGAGGTTGGGAGGTTTTTTTTATAGCTGTTACTTTTGATTTAAATTTTATAAGTTTATTTATTAGTGTGACATGTAGGCTTACATTAACACTGCAATGAAGTAGCTTTGAAAATAAAAACAAATTAGCGGGGATGCTGGAATCTGATACAAAAACTGAAAATGCTGGAAAATCTCAGCAGGTCTGACCGCATCTGTGGGGAGAGAATAGAGTCAACGTTTTGAGTCTAGAGCTCTGATGAAGGGTCATCTAGACTCGAAATGTTGGCTTTATTCACTCCCCACAGATGCTGTCAGGCCTATTGAGATTTTCTGGAATTTTATGGTTTTGTTACTGTGAAAATCCTGTGGTCGCCACACTCAGGTACACTGAGGAAGAATTTAGCATGGCCAATGCAACTAACCAGCGCATCTTTCAGAACATGGAAGGAAACCAGAGCACCTGGAGAAAACCCACACAGACATGGGGAGAAATGTGCAGAGTCTGCATAGGCAGTGACCCAAGCTGGGAATCAAATAATGGTCCCTGGTGCTGTGGGGCAGCAGTGCTAACCACTGTGCCACCGTGCTGCCCACAATGCTTGTGCCTTAAAGTTTTCCAATGTAAACTATTTCTTGTTTTAAGTTTAGTAGACAAGATGCCTGTTGCTCGGAAGTGCCACTTATTTTCATTTCTAATACTGATCTCTCTCTCCTTTTAAGTTGCTGCATCAGAGCTCCTTGTATTCAGCTCACTGCCTCCAAAGTATTTTAATTCAAAATTACAGATGACCCACTTACTCCAGCAAAGCCTGTCGGTATTGGTGTTTGAGAGCTCCTGGGGCAGTTTACTGGACCACCAGGGGCAGAATTCTCCCATTCTGCCTGCTATGCTTCCCATGAGGGAGGAGCTTGGTTGGGGTTTTCCAGTCTTGGTGCGAGCGGGGCCGGAAAATCTCATTCCAGATCTTTTGGCTGGCTGCTTTTCCAGGAGATTCCTAGCTTCCACATACTACTTCCAAACTTTGGCTGACAAGGGAAATGTATTACTAAAGCTTTTTGTCTCGCACTCATCAGGACAAATACAAGAATGCCAAATTTTAAGCACTCACAATAATTTATACTGCAGAAGAAAAGGATGCTAATTCGTCGGCATGTAAACTCTGATTGGCCAAGGTGTAGCCATGAGGAACGGGAAACTACAGGCTCTAGAATCTCTCAGGTAATTCTAAAAAACCACAGACTGGAACATAATACTTTTATTTGCAGTGAACAGGTCACTATGTATGAAGGTATGTTGCTTTCAGCAAATGTAAGTCGGCTACATTATGAGTTTGACTTTGATGTTAGCTTAGCACACTCAGGATTGCTCAATAGGTGCTGTCAATCTCAAAATCACAAGTAACAATAGGTGTTTTGTTTTGAGTTTTGCCAGGATGTCCGGGTTAAGTATGGTCTGTATTCTGCCTATTTTTGAATAAACACAGGAACATACTGTTTGACTTAATCATCAAATTCATTGAATCCCTATGGTGCAAAAGAGGCTATTTGGACCATCAAGTCTGCACCGACTCTATGGCAGAGTATGTTACCTGGGCTCTGCCCCCTGCCTGGTCTCTGTAATCCCACTCATTTACCATGGCTAATCCATTTAAACTACACACCTTGGGACACGAAGGGGAAATTTAACACGGTCAGTCCATCCGGAGGAAACTGGAGCACTGGGAGAAAGCCCACATATACACAGGGAGAATGCACAAACTCCACAACAGACACCACCCAAGACTGGAATTGAATCTGGGTCTCTGGAACTGTGAGGTAGCCGTACTAACCACTGTGCCTCCATGCCGCCCCACTGCTGGAAAGCACAGCATCACACCAGCAATGAAATACATACATGATGTTGCTCAATTATTTGGTGGGCAGAACATCTTTTTGAATGGACGGTCACATTCTGTTAGTGAAAAATACTACTTGCATAGCCACTGTATGGTAGCAGAGTGAAATGGCTTCTTCAACCTGGTCAAAGTTTTGAGATATTTTACTTTTACGGGATAATTTGAAACAGACAGGGCACTTTTCATGTTCAAAAATGATCACAATGGCCAATGCCTATTCTGATCAGATCATTGTTTACTGTTTATTCACAAAAGGACCAAAGGCCATCACTTTTGCTACTGTTGTGACCATTTGAAACTTAGTATTCTTGCATTCGTCCTGAAGCGTGCAAGAAGAAAAGCTTTGGCAATATGTCCCTCCCTTTAGCAATATTCAAGTTTTGTACCTCCAAGCGACTGTTGCCTTACAATAATGCATTATGTCTTCTTTACTTGCTATGGATGTGTTACTCTTGTTTATTTCTTATGGATAGAGCAAGATTTGGGGTAGGCACAGCGGTAACAACAACAGTTTTAACAGATGGGCCTGTGGAAGGAGTGGAAACAGCAGAGGTAGGAAGGCCAGTTCAGTGCCTTGCAGACAGATGTAAATGATTAGCTCTTGACTCACTGATTCCCTGCCCAAAGAACTTACAAAGAAACTTTTCGCATAAGTTTTTGTTGCATTTTTCACTGCGCCCTCCAACATGAATTGAAGAATTTTCACACTATTCACCAAATTGACTTATCAGTGACATTCTGACATTGTATTTTAAATCACATCAAGTTCCATTCAGCAAACAGTCCTGTTCCTGTTCACCAATTTATTCTCACAAACCAATAACATCACTGATTATGAAATGCTCAACTGTCTTGTTCAAAACCATCCATGGCCTCACTCCTCCAAACTCCTCCAGTCTCACGACTATCTGAGATATCTGCACTGCCCAATTCTGGCCTTTTGCTTATTCCTAATTTGAACACTCTGCCCCAAGAGGGCAATATTTTTACTTTGACAACTCTGGTGGGGTGTTTGAATTTTTCTGAGGCATTACAACCCAGGAACTAAATTCCTCAAAGCCTCTTACCACAGGCAGCAGAGGTGTGGCCTGCAGAACATTCTGCTCTAGAGGTAAAGCACAGGTCAGTGCGATGAGGTGGAGAGGTGGTGGCAATGGAATCAACATCCATCTTGGATACAATTGAATTTCTAGCCTTAATATTTGTTTCTTTGCAACGTTTCAATTTTGATCAATAAAATGTCATTTCATCTCTTAGTAGTTTTTATTTTGCACTTCATAAAGATGTTTTCAACTTCTGCCTCTGTGAATGGTGTTTTAATCCAAACATTGCTGTTGGATAAATTAGCACAAGATATGTAAAACTGCCATAGAGATGGCACTGCTTTATAATGATGATGTGTATGAGTATTAAATAGTCAGCTCTGCAAAGCTTTGACAGCTGGGGAAGAACAAAATCATTCAACATCAAATGTCAAGAACATTGACAGATTCAGCAAGGATACGTCAAATAAAAAGTGTTTGAAATTTAATGAGATACAACTTCTAAGAACATCTTAGTGTAAATATGCTAATAAAAAGCCACAGGATGCTGCAATGTAACACTTTTACGTTGCATAAAGTAACCTAATGATGTGTAATTGCTGATTTGCAAAGCATATTGGATGGAATAGACTCATACAATTTACTAACCTTAAGATGTTGAGTCCTATTTTTGAACATTACTTTATCTTATTGTGATCGAAAGCTGAAGTACAGTGAGACCATTGTGAGGTCTCATACACACACCATTAAACTGAAGTTTTATGTTATGCTTCACTAACATTGGATTTCACAAAGATATTTATGGATGAAGAACATTCACTTACCCTAGCTAGCTCACCCTTCATCAAAAATCTATGGTGCCCACCATCTCAGCAACCAGTTGCTCCTTATATAATGCCAGTGCACTGGCCTCTCCAGAAGCATCATTCCAGATATAATTTTGATGTGAAGAAGTGCTTCCTGATAGCGCTTATGAATTTACCTTGTATACGGTGAGCTCAAGTGCCACAAGCGTGGTTCACTCCAAGATGAGTGTTTTCTCTTGTGCTTTGAACTATTAAACTTCCAGAGACCTCTTTTCATTTGTCTGTTCTCAATAATGAAACGTCAGAGTTTTTCAAAAACTTTCTTCAGAACTGAATATCCAGCACCAGAGATTGAGCTTGTAGTCCTTCCCTGCTCTACATTCCACCCCTCAATGTATCATCGATGCCTCACTGAATGCAGTAGCCTAAGGCCTAGACTGAACCAAACATTAGACAAGATTAGCATGACGTCCCGAGTCTTGCATCTTATTGATTTGCCCTGTATAGTTTGACAAATAAAAATCTCAGTGGTGAGTTCTAAGTCTATTCTACTTTTAAGCTCTTTTCAACAAATCCCCCACTCTTCTCTTTTCCTTGGTCAAATGTGGAACAACTGCACTTATCCATATAGGATTTAAATTACCATAACAGTATTCACTGGTAAATATGGACCAGAATTCTCTGACCCTCGCTAGCGGCTGGGATTCTCCAGTCCCACTGCAGTGAATGGAGTTTTGAGCATCAAATTCTCCATTTTCGTTGGCAGCAGTGCCTGGGAATTTGAGATCAGAGAATTCTGGCCGTGGTCTAGATCCTTTATTTCTTAATCGGACTTGGCTGCTTCGATTAATTTTGCTACAAAGTTTCTTGCCACAAAAACAAAAAAGAATTAAAAGCTGCTAAGTAATTCACTGATTGGCATTGACCATTCTTGTGAACATCCCTCTTCTCTCCTCATATAAATATGGCTCATTGTTACTATGCAGCACAACAGTGCAATGCTGATTGCTGTTCATAAGAAGAGTGCATTGATGTGTTATTAATGCATTTGGGAACCAAACAGACTGGCAGAATAATGACAACAAGAATAGATTTGGATTTGAATTTCTGAACTGATGTGTGCAGTGCTACCATTGACAAAAGTAAAGTTTATTTATTAGTCACAAGTTGGCTTACATTCACACTGCAATAAAGCCACTGTGAAAATCCCCTAGTTGCCACACTCTAGTGCCTGTTTGGGTACATGGAGGGAGAATTTATCATGGCCAATGCACCTAACCAGCATGTCTTTGGGAGGAAACCGGAGCACCCAGAGGAAACCCACACAGACATGGGGAGAACATGCAAACTCCACACAGGCAGTGACCCAAGCCAGGAATTGAACCCGGGTCCCTGGCGTTCTGAGGCAAGTGGTAATTTATGGGTTAAGCATTGATATCAATCACTGATCATATGTAGAAATTCAAAACTCACAGCACAAGAATGATGGGTTTGATTTGATTTGATTTGATTTGATTTATTATTATCACATATATTTGTATACAGTGAAAAGTATTGTTCTTGCGCTCTATATAGACAAACATACCGTTCATAGAGAAGGAAAGGAGAGAGTCATAGTTACAGTCATAGCTAGGGAGCAGAGAAAGATCAACTTAGTGTGAGGTAGGTCCATTCAAGAGTCTGATAGCAGTAGGAAAGAAGCTGTTCTTGAGTTGGTTGATATGTGACCTCATACTTTTGTATCTTTCTCCCAAGGGAAGAAGGTGGAAGAGAACATTTCCAGGCTGCGTGGGGTCCTAGATCATGCTGGCTGCTTTCCCGAGGCAGCGGGAAGTGTAGACAGAGTCAACGGATGGGAGGCTGGTTTGTCTGATTGGGCTACATTCACAACCTTTTGTAGTTCGTTGCAGTCTTGGTCAGAGCAGGAGTCATACCAAGCAGTGATGTAACCAGAAAGAATGCTTTCTATGATACATCTGTAAAAGTTGGTGAGAGTCATAGCTGACATGCTAAATTTCCTTAATCTACTGTGAAAGTAGAGGTGTTGGTGGGTTTTCCTTACTATAGTGCCAGCATGGGGGCGAACCATGACAGGTTGTTGTTGATCTGGACATATAAAAACCTGAAGTTCTCAACCATTTCTGATGATGGTAGGGATCCCCATTGAGCCCTACATCAATGAGGATCAGTTTGTCTCCATTGATGTAAATGGGGGCATGTTCTCCACTACACTTCCTGAAGTCGATGACAATCTCCTTTGTTTTGCTGACATTGAGGGAGAGATTATTGTTGCCACACCAGTTCACCAAATTCTCTATCTCATTCCTTGTCATTGTTTGAGATCCAACCCACTACGGTGGTGTCGTCAGCAAACTTGAAAATTGAATTGGAGAAAAAATTGGCCACACAGTCATAGGTGTATAAAGAGTATAGTAGGAGGCTCAGAACACAGCCTGGGGTGGCGGGGGGAGGGGGCGGGGGGTGCAGGGGAGGTGGGGGGCACTGGTGCCAAACACATGCCAAACATGCAACAAACATATACAGGTGCCAAACATCAAATGCTTTCTTTAATTCCACTACATACACAGTGAACTTCATTTAGCAAAAGTCTTCCATTTCTGATCTGCTCCTGAACCTTTATGACGCAATAATGTGATTCATCTAAAGTTTGGAAACCTGGGTTTGTTTCATCAGTCATGTTAATCCATTCGGTTTTCAGTAAATCCAAATAGCATATAAATAGCAGATGGTAACTACTTACTGGGTTTGCATTTTAGCACTTCACTGTCACTCAGAATTCTGACCGCTGCAGAACGTCCTGTTTACTGAAAAACACAACCTCATTATCTTTGTAACTTACCTTCCTCATAACTGTAGATTTCTCCTCTGTTTGCCTCCATACTCTCCTGAGTCTGGGTCACCAAAATTGCGAGGGTATTTCAATAACTATCTTCTCCAGGAGAGTTTAACTATCACCACCCCAATACCAACACTCCCCCCCTCCACTACCCTCCCAACACCAACACTCCCCCCTCCACTACCCTCCCAACACCAACACTCCCCCCTCCACTACTCCCCCAACACCAACACTCCCCCCTCCACTACCCTCCCAACACCAACACTCCCCCCTCCACTACCCTCCCAACACCAACACTCCCCCCTCCACTACTCCCCCAACACCAACACTCCCCCCCTCCACTACCCTCCCAACACCAACACTCCCCCCTCCACTACTCCCCCAACACCAACACTCCCCCCTCCACTACTCCCCCAACACCAACACTCCCCCCTCCACTACTCCCCCAACACCAACACTCCCCCCTCCACTACCCTCCCAACACCAACACTCCTCCCTCCACTACCCTCCCAACACCAACACTCCCCCCTCCACTACTCCCCCAACACCAACACTCCCCCTCCACTACTCCCCCAATACCAACACTCCCCCCTCCACTACTCCCCCAACACCAACACTCCCCCCTCCACTACCCTCCCAACACCAACACTCCCCCTCCACTACCCTCCCAACACCAACACTCCCCCCTCCACTACCCTCCCAACACCAACACTCCCCCCTCCACTACTCCCCCAACACCAACACTGCCCCCCTCCACTACCCTCCCAACACCAACACTCCCCCCTCCACTACTCCCCCAACACCAACACTCCCCCCTCCACTACTCCCCCAACACCAACACTCCTCCCTCCACTACTCCCCCAACACCAACACTCCCCCCTCCACTACTCCCCCAACACCACACTCCCCCCTCCACTACCCTCCCAACACCAACACTCCCCCCTCCACTACCCTCCCAACACCAACACTCCCCCCTCCACTACCCTCCCAACACCAACACTCCCCCCTCCACTACTCCCCCAACACCACACTCCCCCCTCCACTACTCCCCCAACACCAACACTCCTCCCTCCACTACCCTCCCAACACCAACACTCCCCCCTCCACTACTCCCCCAACACCAACACTCCCCCCTCCACTACTCCCCCAACACCAACACTCCTCCCTCCACTACCCTCCCAACACCAACACTCCCCCCTCCACTACTCCCCCAACACCACACTCCCCCCTCCACTACTCCCCCAACACCAACACTCCCCCCTCCACTACCCTCCCAACACCAACACTCCCCCCCTCCACTACCCTCCCAACACCAACACTCCCCCCTCCACCACTCCCCCAACACCAACACTCCCCCCTCCACTACCCTCCCAACACCAACACTCCCCCCTCCACTACCCTCCCAACACCAACACTCCCCCCTCCACTACTCCCCCAACACCAACACTGCCCCCCTCCACTACCCTCCCAACACCAACACTCCCCCCTCCACTACTCCCCCAACACCAACACTCCCCCCTCCACTACTCCCCCAACACCAACACTCCTCCCTCCACTACTCCCCCAACACCAAGACTCCCCCCTCCACTACTCCCCCAACACCACACTCCCCCCTCCACTACCCTCCCAACACCAACACTCCCCCCTCCACTACCCTCCCAACACCAACACTCCCCCCTCCACTACCCTCCCAACACCAACACTCCCCCCTCCACTACTCCCCCAACACCAACACTCCCCCCCCCACTACCCTCCCAACACCAACACTCCCCCCTCCACTACTCCCCCAACACCAACACTCCCCCCTCCACTACTCCCCCAACACCAACACTGCCCCCCTCCACTACCCTCCCAACACCAACACTCCCCCCTCCACTACCCTCCCAACACCAACACTGCCCCCTCCACTACTCCCCCAACACCAACACTCCTCCCTCCACTACTCCCCCAACACCAACACTCCCCCCTCCACTACCCTCCCAACACCAACACTCCCCCCTCCACTACCCTCCCAACACCAACACTCCCCCCTCCACTACTCCCCCAACACCAACACTCCCCCCTCCACTACCCTCCCAACACCAACACTCCCCCCTCCACTACCTCCCAACACCAACACTCCCCCCTCCACTACTCCCCCAACACCAACACTCCCCCCTCCACTACCCTCCCAACACCAACACTCCCCCCTCCACTACCCTCCCAACACCAACACTCCCCCCTCCACTACCCTCCCAACACCAACACTCCCCCCTCCACTACTCCCCCAACACCAACACTCCCCCCTCCACTACTCCCCCAACACCAACACTCCGCCCTCCACTACTCCCCCAACACCAACACTCCCCCCTCCACTACCCTCCCAACACCAACACTCCCCCCTCCACTACTCCCCCAACACCAACACTGCCCCCTCCACTACTCCCCCAATACCAACACTCCCCCCTCCACTACTCCCCCAACACCAACACTCCTCCCTCCACTACTCCCCCAACACCAACACTCCCCCCTCCACTACTCCCCCAACACCAACACTCCCCCCTCCACTACCCTCCCAACACCAACACTCCCCCCTCCACTACTCCCCCAACACCAACACTCCGCCCTCCACTACTCCCCCAACACCAACACTCCGCCCTCCACTACTCCCCCAACACCAACACTCCGCCCTCCACTACTCCCCCAACACCAACACTCCCCCCTCCACTACCCTCCCAACACCAACACTCCCCCCTCCACTACTCCCCCAACAGCAACACTGCCCCCCTCCACTACCCTCCCAACACCAACACTCCCCCCTCCACTACTCCCCCAACACCAACACTCCCCCCTCCACTACTCCCCCAACACCAACACTCCCCCCTCCACTACTCCCCCAACACCAACACTCCTCCCTCCACTACTCCCCCAACACCAACACTCCTCCCTCCACTACTCCCCCAACACCAACACTGCCCCCCTCCATTACCCTCCCAACACCAACACTCCCCCCTCCACTACCCTCCCAACCCCAACACTCCCCCCCTCCACTACTCCCCCAACACCAACACTCTCCCCCTCCACTGCCACCACTCCAACACAAACTGTGCCCCCTCCACTCCACCCCACCATCACCACCACCCCAACATCAACACTTGACATTCTATATTGCATTAAGTTGATCTTTCTCTACACCCTAGCTATGACTGTACACTATATTCTGCACTCTCCTGTTTCCTTCTCTATGAGTAGCATGCCTTGTCTGTATAGCACACAAAAAACAATACTTTTCACTGTATACTAATAGAAACATGGAAAAACTACAGCACAATACAGGCCCTTTGCTCACAAAGTTGTGCCAAACATGTCCCTACATTGGAGATTATAGGCTTACCTATAACCCTCTATCTTACTAAGTTCCATATAGTTATCTAAAAGTCTTTTAAAAGACCCTATCGAATCCGCCTTCACCACTGTTGCCGGCAGCCCATTCCACACATCCACCACTGTCTGAGTGAAAAACTTACCCCTGACATCTCCTCTGTACCTACTCCCCAGCACCTTAAACCTGTGTCCTCTTGTGGCAACCATTTCAGTCCTGGGAAAAAGCCTCTGACTATCCACTCGATCAATACCTCTCAACATCTTATACATCTCTATCAGGTCACCCCTCACCCTTCGTCTCTCCAAGGAGAAAAGACCGACTCCCTCAACCTATCCTCATAAGGCATGCCACCCAATCCAGGCAACATCCTTGTAAATCTCCTCTGCACCCTCTGTATGGCTTCCACATCCTTCCTGTAATGAGGCGACCAGAACTGAGCACAGTACTCCAAGTGGGGTCTGACCAGGGTCCTATATAGCTGCAACATTATCTCTCGATTCCTAAACTCAATTCCTCGATTGATGAAGGCCAGTACACCATACGCCTTCTTAACCACAGCTTCAACCTGCGCAGCTGCTTTGAACGTCCTATGAACTCGGACCCCAAGATCCTTCTGATCTTCCACGCTGCCAAGAATCCTACCATTAATATTATATTCTGCCATCCTATTTGACCTGCCAAAATGAACCACTTCACACTTACCTGGGTTGAACTCCATCTGCTACTTCTCCGCCCAGTCTATCTATGTCATGCTGCAACTTTTGACATCCCTCCACACTATCCACAACACTTCCAACCTTTGTGTCATTAGCAAACTTACCAAGCCACCCCTCCACTTCCTCATCCAGGTCATTTATAAAAATCACAAAGAGTAAGGATCCCAGAACAGATCCCTGGTGCACTCCACTGGTGACTGACTTCTATGCAGAATATGACCCATCTATAACCACTCTTTGCCTTCTGTGGGCAAGTCAGTTCTGGATCCACAAAACAATGTCCCCTTGGATCCCATGCCCCCTCACTTTCTCAATAAGCCTTGCATGGGGCACCTTATCAAATGCCTTGCTGAAGTCCATATATACTACATCTACTGCTCTTCCTTCATCAATGTGATTAGTTACATCTTCAAAAGATTCAATCAGGCTCGTAAGGCATGATCTGCCTTTGACAAAGCCATGCTGACTATTCTGAATCATATTATATCTCTCCAAATGTTTATAAATCCTGCCTCTCAGGATCTTCTCCATCAACTTACCAACCACTGAGGTTAGACTCACTATAATTTCCAGGGTTATCTCTACTCCCTTTCTTGAATAAAGAAACAACATCCGCCATCCTCCAATCCTCCGGAACCTCTCCCATCTCCACTGATGATGCAAAAATCATTGCCAGAGGCTCAGCAATCTCCTCCCTCACCTCCCACAGTAGCCTGGGGTACATCCCATCCAGTCCCAGCAACTTATCTAACTTGACGCTTTTCAAAAGCTCCAACACATTCTCTTTCTTAATATCTACACGCTCAAGCTTTTCAGTCCACTGCAAGTCTGCACTACAACCACCAAGATCCTTTTCCATAGTGAATACTGAAGTAAAGTATTCATTAAGTACCTCTGCCTTTTCTTCCAGTTCCATACAATTTCCCACCGTCACACCTGATAAGTCCTATTCTTTCACGTCTTATCCTCTTTCTCGTCACATACTTGTAGAATGTCTTGGGGTTTTCCTTAATCCTGCCTGCCAAGGCCTTCTCATGACCCCTTCTGGCTCTCCTAATTTCCTTCTTAAGATCCTTCCTATTGCCATTTACTCTTCTTGATCTCTAACATTACCCTAGCTCTCTGAACCTTTTGTAATCTTTTCTTTTCTTCTTGACTAGATTTATTACAGCCTTTGTACACCACAGTTTCTGTAACCTATCATAACTTTCCTGTCTCATTGGAATGTTGCTATGCAGAAGTCCAGACAAATATTCCCTGAAAATTTGCCACATTTCTTCCATACATTTTCCTAAGACAACCTCTTTCCAATTCAAGCCTCCAATTTCCTGCCTGATAGCCTCATAATTCTCTTTGCTCCAATTAAACACTTTTCTAACTTATCTGATCCTATCTCTCTCCAACGCTACTGTAAAGGAGATAGAATTATGATCACTATCTCCAAAATGCTGTCCCACTGAGAGATCTGATATCTGACCAGGCTCATTTCCCAATACCAAATCAAATACAGCCTCTCCTCTTGTAGGCTTATCCACATACAGTGTCAAGAAACCCTCCTGAACACACCTAACAAACTCCTCCCCATCTAAACCTGCTACCCTAGGGAGATTCCAATCAATATTTGGGAAATTAAAATCTCCCATCACGGCAACTCTGTTATTATTACACTTTTAATACATGTGACAATAATAAGTCAAATCAAATCAAAATCAATGGCCCAATGGCATTACCATCAATACATTAGGCAGTCTCTAATGACCAGAAGATCAATTGGAACAGCTACATAAATGACTTGGCTACTGAAGCAATACGGAGGTGATGTATTCCATAAATAACTCATCCCCCAATTCCCCAAAAGTCTCTCCACCATTTAGAAGGCACAAATCACAAGCCTGATTGAACACTCCCCATTTGCCACCATATATTTTTTCTTTGTGTGCAAAAATTAACTCATTTACCCACCAACCATGCACATCAGTACAATAACCATAAGTTTCCAGTCTGGCCACAGTTACCAATCCAGGTGCAAATTGCCCTCAACATTGGAATAGTTTTGCAAAGTGACATTATTTGCTCAAATTTCAAAACTCTTCTGATCTGGTCTGCTGAGAAATGTGCAGCATACCTGGTTCCTTAGACTTTCTACTGCAGGGCAGCAGCATCAATGATAGGAAGGGTTTGGGAATAGGATGGGGAAGAGGGCAAGGATGGACCGGAGATGGCCAGGGAAGGCAGGAAGGATGGGTTGGGGGGGGGGCGGGGTCAGTCAGTCAGTCAGAGGGTGTGGGGGGGGGCTAGCTGAGAGCTGGGGTGTAGTCAGGTGGAGGTGTCGGGGGAGTCAGAGTTCAGGAAGGGTAGTGGGTGGAGGAATTAGTTGGGGGTGTGGGAGGGGTTGAGAAGGTAGACGGGGTTGGGGGTTAGTCAGGTGGATGCAAGGGTAGTCAGGGTGGGGAGATGGGGAATTAAGGAAGTATGGGGATGGGAGTGATGGGAGAGTTTGGGTGGGTAATCAGAGTCATGGGATTAACCAGGGAGGTGGTAGAGGTTTGAGGGGAATTGGTGAGGGTGTAGGATGATCAGGGGTGTGGCTGGGGGTTACAGTGGGGAGAGTGCCATAGAAACTGAGGAACTAAATATAATTTAATTCATCTAACTTTTCTTGGGGAACTATTCTGCTAAGTGAATTGGAACCATCTGGAGTCTGAGATTTAAGTCAGAGTTTCAGATCATTCCCAGTGCAGGGTCATCATCCATCAGACATTTCAGCTTCCTGCGTAATTCCACTACCATCTGTGCTTGCAGACTTCCAGTAGGGTGGAGGAGGGGTTCTCAACACACCCTTTGGGGCACATTCAGGGTATGATACCCCTGGGAATGGGAGTTAGGGGCCTATGTGTTTTATGTGTAATTTTATGTGTCATTATGTGTTATTGGGATGGCACATAGTGGTAAGTGGTTAGCACTGGTTAGCACTGCTGCCTCACAGTGCCAGGGACCCGGGTTCAATTCCAATTTCGGCTCACTGTCTATGTGGTGTTTGCATGTTCTCCCCATGTCTGCGTGGGTTTCCTCCAGGTCCTCCGGATTCCTCCCATAGGCCAAAAATGTGCGGGTTAGGTTGATTGGCCATGCTAAATTCACCCTAGTGTTAAGGGGATTAGCAGGTAAATACATGGGATTCCAGGGATAAGGCCTGAGTGGAATTTGGTCTGTGCAGACTCGATGGGCTGAATGGCTTCCTTCTGCGTTTTAGGGATTCTAGGATTCTTAAAACTTCATCCAGGAAATACAATGTGGGCCTCACAGCAGAGTAAGTTTTCAAAAAATGTTCAGAAGTCTGAAAAAATCATCAGCCTCACTCCACTATTGGATTATCTTGCTTTAGTCACAAAAAAGTTAGCATGTTAATAAAATTAGTAAAAGTTGGTTTACAATTACAAGAATGGATTTGATCAAGAGGGCCCTTCAGGCAAGGCAAGTATAGTCCCCAGGACAGAGAGACATGCCCAGGCAGTGGGGCAGAGTGGACATACCCCCTGGCACTGCCCCAGCACAGTTTGGCATTGCCAACCTGTCAGTGTTAACCCAGCAGTGCCAACCTGCACCAGGAGGCAGTAAGAAGTCTCACAACACCAGGTTAAAGTCCAACCAGTTTATTTGATAGTAAACCCACAAGCTTTTGGGGTTTGCCCCTTCGTCAGGAGAGTGGAGAGTGGGCAAACCCCAAAAGCTTGTGGGTTTACTATCAAATAAACCTGTTGGACTTTAACCTGGTGTTGTGAGATTTCTTACTGTGTTTACCCAGTCCAACGCCGGCATCTCCACACTAGGAGGCAGTACTAGGAGCAAGCCCGCTGGAGACCCTCATTTGGAAGAGTTTACCATTATGTGTGGTGGGAGGGGGGAAGAAAGGCCTATACCTTTTCATGGGAGGGAACTTGGCAGTGAATAGGGGAAAACCTACCAGTGGGACGAAGGCTGGGGACAAGGGGCCTTGCCAGTCAGCAGTGTGGTCTTGCCAGTGAGGGGGAGAGTGCCCATGGTACTGCCAAGATGGTGGCGGGGAGAGGGGAGAATGAGCGAGCCCTTGATACCTTTGTGGTGGGGTGGCACTGGGGAGAGGTTGCTCAGAGTTCCCAATACCCTTGTAGTGAGGGGGTGGATCGCACCCATGCCTGTGGGAGGGGGGTTCGTTCATGTCCTTGGGTGATGGGGGGATATATATTGCCAGCACTTTAGAGACAGTGCCCTCGTCTCCTTGGACCCAATCTTCTCGCTCTATCAAGTCCCATTCCACCAGACTGACCGTGTAAACCGTGCTTTAGGGTTGTTTTTTGTCAGACTGGCTCAAGATCTGGTTTGAAAACTCAGCTGTGCATCTGGAGAGAGACACACTGGTTTTCAGTCAGAGCCTGACACTCTGGCAAACAATGGGGAAATTGCACCCTTTCTGTAGGCTATACTCAAAGCTTATTTGTTCTAACAGAAACTAGCCTGAAGTGTTTTATTTAAAAATAACCTTTTGTGTCAGCAACATCCATTTATCTAACACATTGGGCCAGAATTTTGTGGACCACACTAATGCAGAGTTTTGTGTTGGTTTCTCTACTGATCTGGTCCACAGGAACTTACGCTGACATTTCCTGTGGAGCTAACTTGCTTAGACTGGGACGTAAGCAACAATGCTGAATGCACGCCATCGTGGAAATATATCAGGCTGCAGTGTTCCATCTTACTGCCTCATCTCAGAGACGCATGCCTTGTTCCCCTTTTCCATTCTTAAGCAGAACAGGGATATTCCCATTGGAAAGGCCACTCCAGCTGGCTAGTCTTTCCAAATGCATGTGGGAATGCGGAGCTGCACTCATCCAGGCAAGTGGCGAGTTTTCCATCACATTCCTGATTTATGCCTTGTAGTTGGTGGACAGGCTTTGGGGAGTCAGGAGATGAGTTACTTGCCACAGTATTCTTCCGATCAGCTCTTGCTGCCACAATATCTATAAGGCTGGTCCGGTTCAGTTTCTGGTCAGTGATAACTCTCGGGATGTTGCACTGCTTAAATCTGGTCACACTCTGGGTGGCCTGTGCTTATCCCATTTCCAAATGCCACCAACCACGTTACTGGTGTTAGTAGGGCAGTAAGGCTTTAACAGCTGCTAATGTCAGACCCAACAAATCAACAGTACCCCAGTGAGTGAACATAATAAAAGAAATTTCACTTCCTTCAATCATTCCCACCCCTCCTCAAAAATGTGGAAAATGAATAATTATAAACCTGCTGTCATGGATGAATTTATTTGTTTTTGCCAGTAAATATCTTTCCTTCCTGATGATTGCTAACAGCAAAAACTGACCCCTCGCCTCACTGCTTTCAGCTCCAAGTTTTAGCCTATGATTCAGAAGGGATCTTGTTTAAAATAAGATTGACGACCCAAAGTTTAGAATCATAGAATCCCAACAATGCAGAAGAAGGCCATTCAGCCCATCAAGTCTGCACCAACCACAATCTCACTCAGGCCCTATCTCCATAACCCCATGCATTTATCCTAGCTAGTCCCCTTGACACTAAGGGGTAATTTAGCATGGCCAATTCACCGAACACCCACATCTTTGGACTGTGGGAAGAAACTGGAGCACCCAGAGGAAACCCATGCAGACACGTAAGAATGTGCAAACTATGCTCAGCCAGTGACCCAAGCCGGGAATCAAACCTGGGTCCCTGGCACTATAAGGCAGAAGTGCTAACCACTGTGCCACCATGCCACGCCCTTATTTACCCTTCTTCTCTGATCATGTTGTTAGCAAGTGGAAGGGCTGTGCCTTAAATTCCTTCTCATTCAGTAGGTCCAGCCAAGCCAATGACCCCCTTTCCCCTGCCCAACCCCACCCCCCCACCCCAGAAAAGTGTATTCTCAGCAGGCACCTCAATATGTGTTCAGAATAAAATTGTTCGCATAGTAGCAGCTGCTGTTTTTTTAGTTAGTACAACTGGAGAGAGATGATTTGCTTCAAGCCACTTGCTGTCATGGATCCAATGAGGCCGGGGATGGTTTATTCCCACATCAATCGGCCCCACTGCCACCCCCCCCCCCCCTACAACCAAACCCCCGCATATTTTAGTGGCTGTACACAAATACACAAATGTCAAAACTTAAAAAAAATTCATTTTCAAATGCTTCCCCCAAAAAATAATGATCCAAAATCCTGAAATGCGACAAGCAGAGAAGTCTGCTTTCCTGAAAGGAAAATGTGACAAGCGATGAAGTTACAAGTGACCTCGACGCAGACTCAGTCTTGAAGCATAGGAAAAAAGGACAAAATAACTGTGACAGCAGAATATCATTTTCCCCAAATCTTGTGCGTTTTTATGTTCCCACAACATTTATATGTGACACGCAAAAGGCAAGTCCGCTCAATGGATCGAGGCTAATTTTAACAGAGCATGCTCATCCTTTGCAGTTAGGTAATGGCACTGTTAAAACAAGACAACTGTGAATGATATTCATCATAAAAGGCGTAAAATAATGCTGGCATTTTTGTTCAAAAAAACCCCATAAAATTAGTGTTCACTTCACCGTGGTTACAGCAAACCTTCTTATTGACTGCTCACGTCCTTGCAATCTTAAGAACAAGTATTTACAAGGAGCGAACCATTTATCACCCGTGACGGGGTAAGTAGCACATCACTTTTATCTTTAACTTAACAAAAACTGAGACATGGAGATACAAAGTAGCAATAGATAAGAAAGCGACATTGTTGTACTAAATCATGTCTGTACAGCCATTATTTAACCTTAACTTTATAGCATTGAAGATTGGAAAGAAGGCAGAAAGCTTTTGCTGTCCATTTTTCACTTTCCCCTGTGAAATCTAAACTGACGAAGTACACAGCCCGAACTTATTTTGTAATTGCCTTCGATTCCTGCCATTGTTGCAGAATTATATGAGTTGATCTATGTCTCCAGAATTTAACAAGCATTAAAGTTCCTTGTGTAATCAGATAGAAAATCATTAGATTTAAATAAATGGACACCTGCAATTAGCTCCAGGCTTTTTATTGATCTTTCTCTCATTGAGCCAGAGAAATTAAAGCAATTAAAATTGATGCTGTTCAAAAACAGGATGTGATGTTATTAGGCGCTTAATTGATTTACTAGGAGAAAACCTGATTGGAGAAAAATCTGTGTGAGATGGCAACTATTGTTCCTCTACAAAAACAGTTCGGTTCAAATGCAAATTGCATTTAGGGCATTGAACCAATACAGTATAGAGGGAAGCCATTCGGCCCATCAAGCCTGCATTGACAACAATCCCAACCAGGCCCTGTCTCTCTAATATCACGTAATTACCCTGCTCATTCCCCCCGACACTACGGGCGGGGTTTCACAGCCTCACTCTTCCTGAAACTGTAAAATCCCACCCAAAGTCAACAGACCTTTCCATGGTCTGCCCCTCGCCCACTCAGATTCCCGTTGGTGGGTGGGACAGTAAAATTCTGGTCTAAGGGTCAATTGAGCATGGCCAATCCATTTAACTCACACATTTTGGACTGTGGGAGGAAATCGGATCACCTGGAGGAAACCCACGCAGACACAGGGAGAATGTGCAAACTCTACACCGACAGTCACCAAAGGCCAGAATTGAACCTAGGTCCCCGGCGCTGAGAGGCAGCAGTGCTAGCCACTGTGCCACCATGCCATGAGCTTGTGTTCAGTTTAATTTTTCTGCACATCAGATGGAATGTAGAATAATTTAGGGGAGGCGATGGCTTAGTGGTATTATTGCTTGACCATTAATCCAGAAGCTTGTGTTCAGGGGATTTGGGTTCAGATCCCACCATGGCAGATGGCGGAATTTGAATTCAATTTTTAATAAAGGTCTGGAATTAAGAATCTAATGATAAACATGAAACCATTGCCAATTGCCAAAAAAAAATCATCTGGTTCATCAATGACCTTTAGGGAAGGAAATCTGTCCTTGCTTGGTCTGGTCTACATGTGACTCCTGAGCCACAGCAATGTGGTCGACTCTCAACTGCCCTCGGGCAACTAGGGATGGGCAATAAAAGCTGGCTGAGCAACAACGCCCATGTCCCATGAATGAATAAAAAAGTGTTGTATGGTACACAGCTCAAGTTAACCTGCAGGCAATTCACTGATTTTCCAAACCATAGCATAATTCAATATATGAACAAGCCGGCGCTCAGTCTATGTTCAAGGGTTCTCTGTGTCAAGTTGATTTTCTGAAGGGAGGAAACAAAAGTCTCGGCTATAAGTCAACAAGTAACTGTGAAAGCACAGATGCACACATGAAGAACAAATGTCTCTTGCTTACGCACATATGAACATCAAATAATAGTTTATCAAATTATTAATGGTTTAGTAAAGCCAGTTCCTGGCGCAGCTGAAGGCTGAATTAAAGTTGCAATCATTTTTGAACAAGATATAGAAATACCAAAAGAAAGAGGAAAAGCAAAAAATAAGTAAGCAGTTCAGGCAAAAATTCACTAGCGGCACTGCAGCCAACGGCAGCACTATCAATTTACCAAGCAGATATAACTTCCTTGAGGTTCTCTATCGCTTGAGCTCTCTGTTAGATGCAGAAATCCTTCAAAATAACTCTTTTCCTGAATATAGTTGTGCATCTCCACAGCACACACATGGATAAAATAAATAGTCCTCTTGAGAGTGTCTCCATAGCACACGGTATAATATCTAAAATATTATTGGATGAGGCAAACAGCACATTCGGAAACTGTAGCCTCCGGTTCTATATCCAGTGTTGTGTACACCATGACCCAGGCATAACGCCAAAGCAGAGTCCTGTATAACATCACCAACTGGTTCCAAGTATTCTGAGAAACTTGGCTCCCTTCGCATTTGTTTGTAAATCAAATTTGCCATCCTTCCCTGATTCTAGAGCCTTTCATTCTCTCCAATAGCCTTCTGTATGATACCTTATGAAAGAATTTGGCCAGAATCTTGCTACCATTCACGCCGGCAAGAGTTTCCCATCCCGCCACAATGAATGGAAATTTTGCTGGCCATCAAATTCTCCAACTTCAGTGCAGCATGAACAAAGTATGAATGGCAGGTAAGACCACGCCCTTAGTGCTGGAAAAATTAATGGGATTGAAAATGATAAATCCCCAGGACCTGATAATCTACATCTCAGAGTACTAAAGGAGCTGGCCATGGAAATAATGGATGCATTGGTATAATATCATTTTCAAAACTTTTGTAAACTCTGAAGCATTCCTGGCAGATTGGAGAGTAGCAAATGTAAGCCCACTATTTTAAAAGAGAGAGGAATTACAGAGCTGTTAGCCTAACATCCATATTAGGGAAAAACCTAGTGGATTATAAAGTATGTGATGACAGGACACACTGTCTAATCCCATGGATATTTTCCAAATCAGTATGGATTTATAAAAGCGAAATCATGTTTGACAAACTTACTGAAGTCTTTTGAGGATGTAACTAATAAAATAGATAAGGGAGAACCAATGGATATGATGTATTTGGATTTTTAGAAAATTTTTGCTGAAGTCCCAAATAAGGGGTTAGTGTGCAAAATTAAAATGCATTGCATTGGTGGGGAGGAGGTAATATACTTATATGAATTGAGAATTGGTTAGCAAAGACAAAATAGAGAGCAGGAATAAAGAAGTTTTTTTGGAGTGGCAGGCAGTGACTGTTGGGATTTTGTAGAAATCAGTGTTTGGACCCCAATTATTCACAGTATATATCAATGATTTGGATGAGAGAACCAAATTTGGTATTTCCAAGCTTGTTGGTGAAACAAAACTAGGAGGGAAGGTACGAGGTGAGGAAGGTGCAAAGAGATTTAAAGGTAATTTAGACAAGGTGAGCGAGTGGGCAAATACATGCAGTATAATGTGGATATATTTAAATACTCATTTCAGTCAGAAAAACAGAATGGTACACTATTATTTGAATGGCGATAGATATCGAAATGTTGATGCACAAAGAGACCTGGATATCCTTGAACACCAGTCATTGAAAGTGAGAGTGCAGGTACAGCAAGCAATTAGGAAAGCAAATGGAATGTTTGCCTTTATTGTAAGATGGTTTGAGTACAGTAGCAAATATGCCTTGGTGCAGGTGTACAGGGCCTTGGTGTATTGTGTGCCATTCTGGTCACCTAAGAAAGGATACATTTAGCACAGAAGAGTGTAACAAAGGCTCACCATACTGATTCCTGATATGGCAGGATTGTCATAGGAGGGGAGATTGGATTGACTTGGTCTGTATTCACTGGAGTTTAGAAGAATGAGAGGGGAACTCATCAAAACGTGTATAATTTTGACAGGGCTGGATTGACAGGATGCAGGGTTGATGTAGAGGGAGGGGGGGGTTTGTCCAAAACAAGGGATCGCCACCTCAGAATATAGGGTAGTCCATCTAACATTGGGATGATGAAAAATCTCTTTGTTCGAGGGGGTGGTGAATCTGTGGAATTCTCTACCACAGAAGGCTATGGAGGCCAAGTGACTGAGTGTATTTAAGAAAGAAGTAGATAGATTTCTAGACTCTAAAGTAATCACGGGGTATGAGGAGACAGTGGGAGTTTGGTATTGAGATGGAGGATCAGCCATGAGCAGCTTGAGGGGCTGAATAGCTTCCTGTGGCTCCTGTTTTCAATATTTCTATATTTGGCCTAGCAACAGCGGAGGAATAGCAATATAATTCCAAGTCAGAATAGTGTGTGGCCTGGAGGTAATATTGCAGAATCTGACAGCAGCAAGATCACAAATAAAATGAAAGTGCTTGTGCTCTGGAGGCCTTTAATCCTGCCCTTGGAGGACCGATTGGTAAAAGCATAATGCCCACCTGCCCTTTTTGCCTGTGCGGCGAATGCAAATCTCATTTGCGGTCAACGTATAATCTGTGCCAAGAGACTTTTTAATGGCCTTAATTGGCCCTCTAACTGTTGGTGGGCATGGTTCCAACCTCAGTGTCACAGGTATGCCCAATGGTGTTGGGACACACGCCATTTCGCGCAATGTTAAGTGCTGAACCTGGAACGTAAAGTTCAGGCCACACATAGCCTTTGTGGATTTAGTAATGGAAGATGCTGCAGAGTAATTTCTGTGAGAAGAACTGTCTAATAAAAACAATTACTCCCTGTGCTGTAATCCATTCACCATCCTCATAATGAAGCTAATTTCCACAAAATCAGTTACGATTTATTATAAACAATGAGCACAAAGCGACTGAGTCATTACAAATCAACTAATTATTTTACTTTGGAAATATCTCAGGAAATATTAATTTTGCTGCTTGCCAAAAATCCTAAGTGTTACATGAATGGCATTGCAGCTTAAAATGAATGCAAGATGTGATACAGGGAATTCAAATGACTTAATATAAATTGGTCAACAAGCTTTTACAATCATTTTTAAAACTTTGCTGTGACATTGAATCTGGTGAATACAATGAGAATCATTTGTATTAATTAAGCATAACTGGTGTCCTGGGAAAGTTAAAGAAGCTTCCAGAAGGATGTTTAGTCATATGACTTCTTGCCAGCAGGCCTGAAAGTGAATAAAATGCTAAAGTGAACCATTTTTTTTGTGCCAAATCCCAATAGTTGCAGAGGTGAAGGATCAGCTTTGTCCCTCTCACCATCCCTATATGGTACTTCTGTTGATTTGAGACAGGCAAAAGCCAAGTGTCACATTAATTCCCAAACAGCATGCTAATGACTTCCCTTCTGAAAGGAATGGAACCTCATGATGATATTGTTATCTATTAAAGACCCTCTGTGAGCGGATTCCTTTGACATTATGAAGCTTGGAAGGCATTTAATGCCCAAAGGAGTTAAGGGCTGTACAGACTTTCAAATCTTTCAGGAATTTAAAACAAATGCGAGTTTAGAATCTTCCGCCATCATCATTGAGATTAGTGCTCCTTTAATATTAGAATCCCTAAAGTGAGGATGGAGGCCTTTCAACCCATCAAGTCTGCACTGACTCTCCAAAGAGCATCTTACGCAAGTAATTTGACCATAATGCTGAATACTAGTGAACATCAGAATCATCTCAGATTTAGGAAACATAGAAGATAGGTGGAGGCCATTTGGCCCTTTGAGCCTCCTCTGCTATTCATCATGATTATGGCTGATTGTCCAACTTCACAGCCTAATCTTGCTTTTTCCCCATTACATTTGATTCCATTTGCCCCCAAGTACTATATCCAGCTGCCTCTTGAATGCATTCAATATTTTGGCATCAACTACTTCGTGTGATAATGAATTCCACAGGCCAACCACTCTCTGGGTGAAGAAATGTCTCCTCATCTCCATCCTAAATGGCCAACCCCTAATCCTCAAAACGGTGACCCCTGGTTCTGGATTCGCCACCATGGGGAACATCCTCCCTGCATCTACCTTGTCCAGTCCAGTTAGAATTTTATAAGAATCTATGAGATTCCCCCTCCCGTCCCCTCATTCGTCTGAACTCCAGTGAAAACAATCCTAGCCTAGTCAATCTCTCCTCATACATCAGCCCCGCCATCCCCAGAATCAGCCTGGGAAATCTTCTCTGCACTTCCTCGAGAGCAAGAACATCCTTCCTCAGAAAAGGAAACCAAAACTGCACACAATATTCTAGGTGTGACCTCACCAAAAATCCGACATCTATCCCCCAATAAAAAATTACTGCTGTGATTCTCCTGAATTGGGGTTAAGTGCTGGTGGGAAAACAATAGCTTTTCCCCCTGGTTCAGGCAGTGTCTCTGGTTGGACTCTAACCTGGTGTTGTGAGACTTCTTACTGAGGCAGTGTCTGTCAGTTGGGATTCACCCACCTGAAATATACTAATGAGGTCATTGCGAGCAACCTTCTGGCCAGCTCCTCTCAGCTGAGACAGGGAGTCTATTTTTAAAAGGCTCCCTGACCTCTGTGCAGACACCCCTGTATATCCAAAAAATGAAACGTTGGCTACTCCCACTGACCCATGGAGCACCCAATAACCCTTCACTAAAGAGCGCCATCCTCCCCTCACCCACAAATAACAGGTAACTCCCACCTCCACACCATGCAAGCATGAAGGTGACCTGACTCAAACCCCCCTCAGCTCCCCTCCCCCTCCAGAATCATCCATTCAGCTTGTTCATCCCTCATTCCCCCTCAGACTACCCCCCCCAACTCAGACCTCCTTCTCCCTCAGACCCCCTCTCCCTCACTCGGCCCCCTTCAGGCACACACCTTGGCAGTGCACACAGTACACTGTCCCCTCACACTCTGGCATTAACACTCTAGCCTGGCACCTTGGGCTCAGGGGCTGGGGAGTCAAAGAGATAGGTCCAGTGGCTATTTGCCTGTCTGCTGCTGCCAGGCTGCAGAGGAGGTATCCTCAGGGGTCCTGGGGGTTGAGTGGGCTAGGACTGGTGCAAGGGGTCGACTTTGCCACTCTTCCCCCCAGGATATGGTTGTCCTGGCTGGACTGCTCCTTCTAGCCTGGGGGCCTAATGATCCCCCCAGCGTGATGATTTTAGGCAGCCCTGTGATCAACGTCTGGATTCCTGCCTGTTGTTAGCTGTGGAAATGCTGAAGGGGCCAGATCACTCTAATCTCCATGCCCCACCCACCACACCCCCATCACCTGGTGGACTTTTAAATCATTGCAGCACTCCATTCTGCTGCAGGGATGTTCCTTTCTCCCTGTCAGAAGCTGCAGGTGTGAGTAGATCCTTTTTAAATCCTCTGACAGAGGGGAGATGTCAGTTTTACCGGTGTGCACTCAGCCCCACAGCTTTGATTAGAAGTTTCTGAGACTTCCTAGCAGGTTGAATTATTTGAAACCCTCTCCATTCGCATGGAATCCTTTGATCTCGAACAAATTCAACAATGGATTGCCTTGAAAAAGGCTTCCATTGACAGCTCAATCAATTTCGATGGGGCAGCACGATGGCACAGTGGTTAGCACTGCTGCTTCACAGTGTTAAGGACCAGGTTTCAATTCTCGGCTTGGGGCACTGCTACGTGCAGTTTGCATGTTCTCCCTGTGTTTATGTGGGATTCCTCCGGGTGCTCTGATTTTCTCCCACAGTCCAAAAGACGTGCTGGTTAAATGCATTGGCCATGCTAAATTCTCCTTCAGTGTACCTGAATAGACGCTGGAGTGTGGCAAAGAGAGGATTTTCACAGTAACTTCATTGCAGGTTAATGTAAGCCTACTTATGATGAATAAATTAACTTTAACTTTCTACCATCCTCCAGCTACCTCCGTTTATTTTCATTATCCTTTTCACTTGAATGGATCTCAAGTGAACCACTGATCCGGACTGCAAGGTTGACAGAGTCTAAACCTGACTGACAGCTTGTGATATGTTCAAAACCATTATGGTTTGCAAAGGAGGACATGAAACCACAGAGGAGCAAACAAAATCATAATAGGCCATTGTAACAAAATTATCATGTCATTAATAATGAACAGTGATATTCACCATTTACAGCCTGCATCTGTTCGGATTTAACAATAACCAGGCTGCTGACGGTATTTTTTAATTGTACAGTCTTCAGTTAAACTCAATGAAGTTAACTGTAGAGGATTCTAAACAGCAAAGCGCTTCAATCTTGCTGTATTGGACAATGGAAATGCTAACAAAACTCATTGTTATTTATATGCAACAGCTTTAGTAGCTGAGCACTTGCAGCTTAAAGCAGAAATTTGGAAGTTGCTGTTCAGATGCCCTGCCCCCTCCAAAAGCTACACAATAACTGAGGGCAGAATTTTAAGTTCCTGTTGAAGGCAGGACCAGAAACAGGCAGACTTGAAAGTTGGTGTCAGAGCGCGGCAGGCAGGGTTACTGGCTTGTGCCCAGCTAAGAGCCATTCCATTCAGGCACGGCAGACGGAGATCGAGACAGCGATTGGGCGGAGGGTGGAATGGGTATGGTCATGCAATGGGGAGGTGATGTCTATTAGATCAATTTAACTGTTTAGGCCCATGGTAATAGCCAACTAGAACTTTGCAGCTGGCACGTGCACCACCACCACCACCACACCTTCCCCCTACCCCCCACCCCCAAGGCTGAAGCATAGCCAGGAAATAGTCTAGTGACTTATCGATAGATTATTAATTCAGAAACTCAGCCAACGTTCTGAGGACTTGGGTTTCAATCTTGCATGGCAAATAGTGGAACTTTGAATTCAATAAAAAAATCTGGAATTAAGAATCTACTGATGTCCATGAAACCATTGTTGGAAAAACCCATCTGGCTCACTATTGTCCTTTAGGGAAGGAAATCTGCTGTCCTTACCTGGTCTGGCCTACAGGTGACTCCACAGCCACAGCAATGTGGTTAACTCTCAACTGCCCTCTAAAGAGGTGCAACTAGGGATGGGCAATAAATGCTGGCCAGCCAGCGATGCCCAAGTGCCATGAATGATAAAAAAGAGAAAAGGATCACCCATCTTCTTAGTCTATTTATTAGTATCATAAGTAGGCTTACATTAACACTGCAATGAAGTTACTGTGAAAACCCGCTAGTCAAACACTCCAGAGCCTGTTCGGGTCAACTGAGAGAGACCTAACCACCACATCTTTCAGACTGTGGGAGGAAACCCGAGAACCCGGAGGAAACCCATGCAGACACGGGGAGAATATGCATACTCTGCACAGTGACCCAAGCTGGGAATTGAACCCGGATCCCTGATGCTGTGAGGCAACAGTGCTAATCATTGTAGCCGTGTGCCGCCCTGATGACAAAAATGAGGCGATATTTCTTGTCTCAAAGCATAGTGAATGTATGGATTCTTTACCCCACAGGACTGCAGAGGCTGGGTTGTTAACCATGTTCACGGTCGAGATGGACAGACTTTTAATCTGTAAGAGGATCAAGAATTATTGGGATACGGAAGGAAAATGGAGTTGAGGATTATCATATCAAATCAGGCATGAGTTCATTGAATGGTGGAGCAGCCTCGATGGGCCAAATGGCCTATTTCTGTTCTTATTTCCTGTATTTTTATGTTACTCGTTTCCATTGCTTAATTGCCACATCCAGTTATACTTATTGGACCACAGTACTCTGCCATGGAAATCTTAAGCAATTTACTGATATTTCTTCAGTTTTATTAGATTATGTTACCTTCAATCCAATTTAGATAAAAACTTCTTAGCCAACAGTAACCTGATAATGTTGAAAATCCCACATAATAGGCTATCCCCACATTAGCATTGTCCTGAACATCACAGTGTCATAGAACCCCTTCAGTGCAGAAAGAGGTCATTCTGCCCATTGATACTACACCGACCACAATCCCACTCAGGTCCTATTCCTGTAATCCCACATATTTATCCTGCTAATCCCCGGACACAAGGGTCAATTTAGCATGGCCAATCAACCTAACTCACACATTTTTGGACTGTGGGAGGAAACTGGAGCACCCAGAAGAAACACACGCAGACACAAGGAGAATGTGCAAACTCAGATCCGTGGCCAGAATTGAACCTGGGACTCTCACGCTGTGAGGCTGCAGTGCTAACTATCGTGCCACCGTGCCGCCCCATAAAAGTCTAATATTCACAATATTTAATTATATTCTCTAACCAACTTGTTCTCAATACTGCTATTATTCTGGCCAATGTTGGAAGATTGAATATAACACTTTTCTCAAAATTCAAGAGAATATGTGCAAATAATGCATATTTAATGCTCCATTTTAAGCTGACAAACAGTTGGGTATAAAACAGCTAACCTTACCTCATTACTGCCCTAAATCTGCAAGCCAATTACTTCATGACAAAATACACACACCTACCTTTGCTAACTTTAACTTCAACCTAACCATATGTGCTTGTTCTATTATTTAATATACATATATAGTCAAATGTAATAGGGAATCTTACTTATGCTATTCAACCCAAAATTGATAAACAAGAAGGTTTTGATTGGATTTGGTTTATCATTATCATATTAATATACAATGAAAGGTATTGTTTCTTGTGTGCTATATAGACAAAACATGCTGTCCATAGAGAAGGAGAGGGCGCAGAACGTGATGTTACAGTCATAGCTAAGGTGTAGAGAAAGGTCAACTTAATATGAGGTAGGTCCATTCATAATAGCACAGACTTTTTGAACACTAGATAAATAGGGAAGGTTTTTCAGGGTTTGTACCCAGGTGCACTGGATCATTTAAAAGCAGCACATTTCTTCTTTGCATATGTCGGGCAGCATGGTCAGTGCAGGCTTGGAGGGCCGAAGGGCCTGTTTCTGTGCTGTAATTTTCTTGGTCCTTTGTTTTTTGTTCTAAGCTTATTTATTAGCTCGTAAGTAGGCTTACATTAGCACTGCAATTAAGTTACTGTGAAACGCCCCAGAAATATCAAATGTCAGAATGCTGGTTGAGTCATATGCAGTCTGGGAAAGGAGCCCACCCAACCTTTGGATATTCAGCATTCTGGGCTGAATCTATGTTCCTGGATCTTAGTTAGGTTTCAAGAACATAAGCATTAGGAGCAAGTGTTGGCCATTTAGTCACTGAGGCCTGTTGTGGCAATCAACAGGATCATGGCTGATCTGATTGTGGTCTTCACTCATTGAAGTGAGAGGAAACTGGGCATCTATCACCAGAATAAAGAAGGCAAGTAACTGTACATGCTTCTATCTAAGAGGCGAAGGAAGCTTAAATTAAAAAAAAATAAAATGTAAGAAGTATATGCTTCTAAAATCTTTAATAACAACTAAAACCTGAAGGAATGAAATTCCATACTTGTTACAGTTAATTTTCAGTACCAGATAGGTTAATTTGCAGTAAAACACAGTTTTTGGCCCAGATCACTCTGTCTCTGGATTGTCAGATATTGGGCATGTGACATGAGATGAGCTTTTGGGCCCCACAGAAATTCTGATGCATTGACTTTGTGGCTATTGCACAGGATGGTTGAAAATTCTGAAGGACAGTTACCCTGATCCTCTTAAAAAGTCATCGACTCTTGAATTAGAGTTGGAAAATTCAGACAGTTACAACTTACTTATTTGAATAGTTACCCCGGAAGTGTGAGGCAGAAAAATCATAGTTTAACTCCTGGGTGGCAATCGACTTCCGAGTCACCTACCCACTCATCCGCCCCACCCACCTCAGCCACCTATCACCCTGTCCAGTTGCTACCCTACCTAGTTACATACCTGTACCCTCATCCATTCACTCAGCCATTCACTAACACACTGAGAAGCTTGCAGAGTTTTAAATGCTTACAGGAATATGGAAGTCAGTGCCATGAAAAGGGTATGGCTCTTGCACAAATCTCCTTTGCTGTGGTCTGTGAAGGTTCCTGCACTGAGGGAGTTCTGCATTGTGGGTTGGAATCCAAAGCTTTTCAATGTATGCAGGTGAACGGTTCGATTTTTGTCTGATCAATATATGACACAGAGGAAGATTTAGGCTGGTCACCATGTCTTTGAAAGGTTGTTAGATTGAAACAGACAAAATCAAGAGGTGGCGTGGTGGCATAGCGGTTAGCACTGCAGCCTCACAGTGCCAGGGATCCGGGTTCGATCCCTGGCTTGGGTCACTGCCTGTGTGGAGTTCGCACATTTGCCTGTGTCTGCATAGATTTCCTCCAGGTGCTCCAGTTTCCTCCCACAGTCCAAAGGTGTGCAGGTTAAGTGGTTTGGCCGTGCTAAATTGTTCCTTAGTGTGAGAGGGACGAGCAAGGGTAAAGACTAGCATGGGGTTACAGGGATAGAGCCTGGTTGGTGGTTGGTGCAGACTTGCTGGGCCAAACAGCTTCCTTCTGCACTGCAGGATTCTATGAATTAACAAGCTGTGGTGAATTTGGTTTGGTTTTGTGAAAGCTAATGGTGGATTGTTACATATTGGAAAGCAATTTTTAGATTTCCATGTCTCACTGTACAGGTCCCCTCACCTGAAGTTGCTGAAGCATTTGTGCCTAGATATAACATTATTATCCTCACTATTAATTTGACAGAAAATTGTGGCCGATCATCATATCGTACAGGATTTTTAAAAGGAAGTGTCTTCAACTGAGTGTTGTATTATGAGATCTGAAAGTAAAAGCTAAATCTGACACTACAATACCATGACACATGATATTCTAGATTAAATAATGCATGACTTTTTAAGCATTAAAATAATCCCAATTTAAACAAAAAATAAACATTCAAGAGGAAACCTACCGTATTCAGTAACAAATATTGTCTGTAATGAAATACAGATGAAATGATCATTCATATAAATTTGCTGTTTAAGTCAGGGTCTAGAAGGTTCAACTGCTTAGAAAATGTTGTTTTCCCCTCCTCGGTTATATTTAGTAGTCTGATGAATCCGTGACAGAACCAACAGCTGTGCAGCACAATGTGCTATCTGCACTGGAGGCTTAGGTATTTAATCATCAACCAGCCCTAGTCATAACTTGTCTATTAGGGGGGAGAAAAGATGCTTTCAATTGGTGCGTTGATTAATAGGTTGCTGTGTAAGCTTGGAGTAAAGTTCCAGAATAGAACTGAGATCACCAGCCAAATGTTTGTAGCAGAAATCCAAAAGGCAACCGGGTGTGCAATGGACATAATTGGCTGTTCTCAAATTTTCTTTACAGCATTCAGTTCATCATGCTGCAAATCATGTAATTTGTTGTTTAATATGGCACAGTACTATTTGGCAAACAGCACAATAGACAGGTTATTGATATTTCAAACAGAAACAATAGATTCTTTGATCAGTGCGCCTATGTGAAGCCCATTAAAATATAAAAGATAAACTATCATATTGACAACTGGATTTATTTTATCATGTTAAATATGTTGCTCCCAAATTTTTCAAATCAAATGATTTATTTTGCTTATGGAGGCCACAGTAAAAAAAGTCCTTCTTTCATGTTGTGTTGATTTTTATCTTCAAGTGTGAATCAGTTCTAATGGGATTTGCGCTTCTTTAACACCCACCTGAATCTCAAGGGCTGATAGCATTCAATTTTCTGGGTGAACCTTATTTGCATAATTATACAAAACCGCTGGTGGAAGCTCAGTTTGGTCAAGAGATGAGAGCGGCAGAATTAAAGGGGTTTGCCACAAGACGGGAGCAAAAGCATGGGAAGCTTTTAGAAATTACTCCAACACATCCCAACCTATCGGCAACCTTTGCCAAAGCTGAGAGGAAATTGGATTTAGGAGTGACTGAACACCCCCACCTCTCCCAATTCCCTTCCCTTACTATATGTGATCATCTATAGTGGTTTTATTTGGAAAAGTAGATGTGTTTGTTTCTCAACCCCCTTTAAGATGTGGTTAGCACAGTAGCACAATTGTTAGCAGTGCTGCTTCATAGTGCCAGGGACCCAGGTTCAGTTCTAGCCTCGGATCAATGTCTGTGTGGAGTTTGCACATTCTCCTGGTCTCTGTGTGGATTCCCTCTGGTTTCCTCCCACAGTCCAAAGATGTGGGGGTTGGGTTGATTGGCCATGATAAACTGACCATAGTGTCAGGGAGGTTTGCTGGGTAAATGAGGGTTACAGGGCTTGGGTGGGGTTGTGGTCGGTACAGACTTTTTGGGCCAAATGGCTTCCTTCTATATAGTAGGGGTTCTATGAGCTTAAATAACCCGGCATCAGGCCTTCATGGATTTAAAAATAAAAATTATTTATTCCCACTTTCGCCCTAGGTCTAAACACAATAGCGAGTATTTCATGCCCATCCCAGATGGGACTCCAAGGAGGTGGGCAGCTTAAAATTGTATGGTTGGAATTCCTTTCAGTCATAGCTAGGATGTAGAGTGGTGTAACGAGCACATCTTTGGACTGTGGGAGGAAACCAGAGCACCCGGAGGAAACCCACGCAGACACGGGGAGAATGTGCAAACTCCACACAGACAGTGACCCAAGGCAACCAGGTGTGCAATGGACATAATTGGTTGTTCTCAAATTTTCTTTACAGCATTCAGTTCATCATGCTGCAAATCATATAATTTTTTGTTTATTATGGCACAGTACTATTTGGCAAACAGCACAATAGACAGGTTATTGATATTTCGAACAGAAACGATAGATTCTTTGACCACTGCACCTATGTGAAGCCCATTAAAATATAAAAGATAAACTATCATATTGACAACTGGATTTATTTTATCATGTAAAATATGTCGCTCCCAAATAAATCAAATCAAATGATTTATTTTGCTTATGGAGGCCACAGTTAAAAAAAAGTCCTTGTATCATGTTGTGTTGATTTTTATCTTCAAGTATCAATCAGTTCTAATAGGATTTGCGCTTGTTTAACACCCACCTGAATCTCAAGGGCTGATAGCATTCAATTTTCTGGGAGAACCTTATTTGCATAATTATACAAGGCTGCAATTGAATCCAGGACCCTGGCGCTGTGAAGCAGCAGTGCTAACAAATTCAAGATGGCGCTGGAGTGAGGTGACTTCTTGAAAGCTGCGCCAAGCGTACCTTCAAATTATATTTTTTACGCTCATTCTATGCTTCTCAAACTTCATTCTAACTCTTTTATACTCTAACAATGCTTTAATTCAATGTCTTACGTGTGAGCAATAGGTAAAGATGTTGTTAACACATATATTTGTGGAGCATAGAGAAATAGCTTAAAGTTAAATAGATTGGATATAGTTAGGCACATTGATAACCCACTTTATGGAAACAACTGTGAGTTTAGTCACAAACATAGGACATAAGGTTCGATGCTGCTAACACAGCAATAATTAGGGATAATAAAAAGACTGCCTGTGATGTAGAGATAACATCAGAGATGTGATGTGCAGTGAAGCATACACCACATCCTGCAGGAATGTAAGAGGCCCACGTTATAAAAAGCAAATGGTCTGCAAGATGTGTTGTTTATACAACTAAGCATAAAAGGGGGAAGGGGTCACTGAGATAGTCGGGACAGCAGTGATTAAGTTGGCAAAGGATTGATTACTGCCAATCTGAACTGGACATGTAACAGTATTGGATAAGATGGATGAGTTTGCTAATGCACTCTTGTGATAACAGGAGGTGATAGGAACTTAGGGCACCTTGAGCCAATAGGAGAATGTCAACACATAGATGGGACAGGGACCACCAATTAGGAGAGAACATCACATTGCAAAGCCATTACAATGCTTGTAAAAAAAGTATAAAATGTGCTGCAAATTTATGTGAGGTGTGCCTATTTCGCTAGACACCCGGTCTTGCAAGAACGTCAAATAAAATCTTGCTCCTTCAGAACTTGACTTGACTAAATTGTTTAACTGTGAGCTGTGTTTCTCACATTACGGAACTGGTAATCCTTAGGACCCTGGATTCATCCAATCTGACTGATCTGAAATTGACCTGGACCAGCCGCCCACATGTTAGCAGCAGCCGGCGCTGCAGTCGCAGACTGGGGATTACATCACACCAGCCTTCAGAGACCAGGAAAATGCCCTAGAACCCTGGGCCTACTCTTGGAAGAGAGCACCCAGGAAAATGCTGCGGGAGGTGGAACCTTCACTCTTCTAGCCTCCAATGACCAGACCTGTATCCCTGAAGCAGGAGCCCTCTCCCCACCACCCCCAGCCCCTCTGACCTGGAGAGCTGCGACCTCCTGCAGGCTCCAGGCACACCCTCCACTCCCACTTTGTACATCTCCCCACACTCCTAAAAATGAACTCCTACAGCCTAACAGTCACTAACACTACTCTTTTAAATTTACTTGCATGTCTAAAGATCCTCCGACCTCCGAAGGAAGACTGTGACCTGGCAGTGATCCTGCAGACCCCAACACATGGACCCGACCACCGGCTCATCCGCAACCACGACCCCAGGACCTCATCCACTCACCAGCCTTCGACCTGTCCATGCTGGAGCGTGGTCTGGGTATCCACCGACCGGCCAAGCCAAATTGCAGCCGGAGAGTGACCCGAAACACCCAACCATGCAGACCATCTGCCGGTTCAGGGACCGCCGGCTGCTGCTAACATGTGGGCGGCTGGTCCAGGTCAATTTCAGATCAGTCAGATTGGATGAATCCAGGGTCCTAAGGATTACCAGTTCCGTAAGACATTGAATTAAAGCATTGTTAGAGTATAAAAGAGTTAGAATGAAGTTTGAGAAGCATAGAATGAGCGTAAAAAATATAATTTGAAGGTACGCTCGGCACAGCCTTCAAGCAGGCAACAAATCCTCCATCCACACACCGACCAGAACAAAGAACCTCATTGGACACAACTACATCCTTAACACTGCAAAATGCTCTCACCATCTCCTAGGTTCGAAAAGAAGCAATTTCAGGAGGCGTAAAGGAGAACGTGCCCCTGTCTACATCAATGGGGGCAAAGTAGAAAGTGTTGAGAGCTTCAAGTTTTTAGGTGTCCAGGTCACCAACAACCTGTCCTGGTTCCCCCATGCTGACACTATAGTTAAGAAAGCCCACCAGCCCCTCTGCTTTCTCAGAAGACTCAGGAAATTTGGCATGTCACCAACTTTTGCAGATGCACCATAGAAAGCATTCTTTCTTATTGTACTACAGTTTGGTATGGCTCCTGCTCTGCCCAAGACCGCAAGAAACTACAAAAGGTCATGAGTGTAGCCCAATCCATCACACAAACCAGCCTCCCATCCATTGACGCTGTCTACACTTCCTGCTGCCTTGGCAAAACAGCCAGCATAAGTAAGGACCCCACACACCCCGGACATTCTCCCTTCCACCTTCTTCCATCAGGAAAAAAATACAAAAGTCTGAGATCATGTACTAACTGACTCAAGAACAGCTTCTTACCTGTTGTCGTCAGACTTTTGAAAGGATTTACCTCATGTTAAGTTGATCTTTCTCTACACCCTAGCTATGACTGTAACAGTACATTCTGCATTCTCATTTCCTTCTCTATGAACGGTCTGTATAGCGGCAAGAAATAACACTTTTCACTGTGTGTTAATGCAGGTGACAATAATAAATCAAGTCAAATCGACTGTACCCCCACTGTGCTGCCCATTGTAATTCAATTAGAATTTTCTGGAAGCTTGAGATAGTCTGTGTTCAATAAGCAAAGGTCATCCAATCCTTGGCAGCCATTTAGCCACCTTGTGAGTGTTCAATTTAAAATATAAATGACAGTTCCAGAAACTTTGACAGGAGTATGGCCCATGTTTGATTGTCCGTGCCTTCACTGGGCACAATACCAAGATCCCTTGGTTGAAGGATAAGCTTGCTGACAAATAGCATTGTAGCCTGAGCAACTTTCTTGCTGTATTGAGTGCCTTTGGAAGAGGGTTTTCCTCTCTGTTGTGACACAGCACCATCTCACAGATGGTCAGCACTGTGGCAAGAAAGGACAACCAGGTATGAACTGACCATTACTATCCCTGCATGATGCAGCGATTTGCCACATGGTAGCTGCAAGAAACTTTGTGACAGATGGTGGAGCTCAGCATCTGCCCATCTGCTGAACTAGACCCTGAAAAGGCAGATTACCACAATCAGTTCTGGGTATGACTGCCAGATCCTATGGAGACAGTTAGTGGCATCCCTCAATGAATGGCCAAACAAGCAACATCTACTGAATGACATACTGTGATTGAATGGGATATCAACACTAACTTTCAAAAATCTTGTGGCGCAGTATTGGCATCCCTACTTCTGGCTCAAAAGTTCCAGGTTCAAGTCCAACTTCAGGACTTGATGGTCAGCCATATTGCAGAAGGGACTGCCATAAACCACTGCAGTACTTTGCCAAACATAATCATGGATTGATCCAATGGAAAACCATGTTTGTCAATGCCCTTTTAGAACATGGTACCAGAATGAGGAGGAAGATCTTTTGAAAGGGAATGGGATAAGCATTGAAGTGAAAAGATTTGCAGGGATTTGCAAAATGAGCAGGGGAATAACCTCAGCAGGACTGACAGCATCTGTGGAGAGAGAATAGAGCCAATGTTTCAAACCTGGATGATCCTTCTATTAGAGCAGTGGATAGGTCTTTCAAAGAGTCTACATAGGCCCAGGGGGCTAAATGGTCTTACTGTGCTGCATCATTCTATGATTAGACAGGATTCCTCAACTACCACCTCACATTGCCATGTATTATGAAGAATATCAAATAATTTGAGAAAATAATTTGCTTAGGTACCAACATTTCTCATATATGTTTTGTGGCTTATTTACCTCTAGCCTCTGTAATTGAAGACAACTCTTGCTTTATGATTCATAAAGAATGTTCCCGATGGTGAGGGAGTCCAGAACTGGGAGTCATAGTTTAAGGATAAGAGCTAAACCTTTTAGAACTGAGGAGAAGAAAAATTTCTTCACCCACAGAGTGGTGAATGTGTGGAATCCACCACCACAGGAAGTAGCTGAGGCCAAAACATTGTTTGATTTCAAGAAGTTAGATATAACTCTTGGGACCAAAGGGGTCAAGGGATATGGGGGAAAGGGAGGATCAGGATATTGAATTTGATGATCAGCTATGACCAAAATTAATTGCGATGCAGGCTTGAAGGGCTGAAAGACCTATTCCTGTTTAGTTTCTATGTTTCTATGATTCACCCAATGCTACCTCTTTTGAATTGATTTGATTTATTATTGTCACATGTATTGGGATACAGTGAAAAGTATTGTTTCATGAGTGCTATACACATGAAGCATAGCGTTTATAGACAAAGAAACGAGAGAGTACAGAATTTAGTGTTACAGTTATAGCTAGGGTGTAGGGAAGATCACCTTAATGCAAGGTAGGTCCATTCAAAAGTCTGATGGCAGCAGGGAAGAAGCTGTTCTTGGGTCAGTTGGTACATGACCTCAAACTTTTGTATCTTTTTCCCGACGGGAAAAGGTGGAAGAGAGATTGTCTGGGATGTGTGGGGTCTTTAATTATGCTCTTCAAGCTGTCTAAATAGATGATTGTATATGTGATTATATTTGCAAGAGACAGAGTGAGTATTGCAGAGTAGTGAGGATGCTGACTTCATTTGCAGCCAGATGTGGGGTGATATCTATTGAAACGTTAGTCCTTCAGCTATTATTTTCACAGTAATAGAAATCATGCCGTTATAATGTGCTTGAATGCACATGAGAGGAAATAAGTGAATATTGGAAGAAAAATTAGTGCACAGATGATATTAACCTTGAAGAAAAGCTCCTGATTTCACCCACTGCCCCATGTCCCCAATGCTTCCTTTAGCAACAGTTTCCATAGTTACCTCTCAAAAACACTCAAATATTGAACAGACTTTCGGTTGTGTGCAACCTTGTCCTCCAAGGAGATAAATAATATTAAGACCTTGAATATCTCAGGAGCACAAACTGTTATGTGCAGGTTTCAATCTTGCAACCACTCGTGTGTGAGTAAATTAACATGCATCACAGAACTAAATCTTGCTGGAGGATCTTCAGGGACATCTTCAAACATGTAAACGTACAAGATTTCCACTTTTATTTACAAGACAGTGGATATGTTAAGAAGTAAAGAAAGAGCTGTAATGATGCGTTCTTTGCTTGCAAACATTATCATTATGGAATGGGTTGATCAATGAGTCTGGAGTTCATACAGTAGTTTGCTATTTGTCTAGGAATGTAAGCAGACCTGACATATGTTTTTATGTTGCGTTCTTGTCTCTATGTGCACTGTATGGTGCTATTAGTATTCATAATGTGTGCCCCTCTTCTCAGACACTGTACATACTCCTCTCGTGTTGGGGAAGTGTTCTAGTGCAACAAGCAACATAATCATTTCTGGCCCACTGCCTGAAGCAGTAGTTCCAGTTCTGATTCATTAATGTTAAGCCCTTGGTGCAACTCTGTCACAGATTTGCTTCAATATTTACTACCTATAATCTCAGCAATTATGCAACAAGTGAACTTATCTTTTAATGAATGGTACAGTCCATTAAATTGTTATTATCTTTGTAGGCAGATACCCCCCAGCCCCCAACAACTGTGTGAGCTTCCATTGGTTGGTTCAGATTGTACTGGGGGATTGCTTTGCTCATGTAATGAGCCTTGTCCAAAAGCAATGATTCAAGGGGTGTTTCCAATTCAGTTTGGAGCAGATGCATCAGAAGTCATGTTAACTGCTGCAAGCAGGATGGTTTGGATGGGTAAGATGTTAAACATAGAAATTAGAGGCAGAAATAGACAATTTGGCTCTTCAAGCCTGCTCTGCCATTCATTTTGATCATGGCTGATCATCAAATTGAATATCTTGTTACCCCCTTTCTCCCATATCCCTTGATCCCTTTAGGCCTGAGAGTTATATCTAATTTCTCCTTGAAATCAGACAATGTTTTGGCCTCAGCTACATTCTGTGCTTGTGAATTCCACACATTCACCGTCTGGATGAAGAAATTTCTTCTCACCTCAGATTTGAAGGTTTATGCTCATCCTCAAACTATGACCCCTAGTTCTGGACTCCCCCGCTAATGTTGAAAATGTTCGAAATCTCAAGCCCAATGGGCCCTGAACCTGCCAATGTTCAGTTTTAACATAGGTGGGCTACCAACCTGAACCCAGGAGACAAGTTGCTCATTTAAATATTTTAATAGAGTGCTTGCCTCAGTTTTACCTTGCCTCTAGCTTTAACATTTCTAGGTATGTACATACATATGTATGTCTGTAATGCAGAGACTTTGACCAAACCATTTATAGTTGCTTCATCAATAACCTACACTCCATTGCAAGGTCAGAAATAGAGATCTTAATGATTGCAGTGTGTTTGTTTCCACCTGTAATTCTGCAGTTAATAAAGCAGTCAGTTCAATTCCCACATACAGCATTACCTGGTCAAAATTCAAGTTTGGACTGATAAGTAGAAAGTAACTTCCGCGACACAAAAAGTTGCAGACAATGATCAGCTCTAACAACTGTCCACTTCCCCTTGACATTCAATGGCATTTTTTTACATCACCATGGTACAGAGAGCCGTTCAAGTGGGGGGAAAAAAAAGAAATGTACTCGTAATTGGAGATATTATAGTGAGGGGCATTGACACTGTTGTCTGTGACCAGGATCGAGAATCCTGAAGCTTGCATCGCCTGCCTGGCATTCAGGTTCGAGATGTCTCATCTGGCTTGCAGGGGAACTTGGAGTGGGAGGGTAAAGATCCAGTTGTTGTGGTTCATATGGGTGCCAATGACATGGGTAAAACAGGAACAAAGTTTCTGCTAAAGGAGTACGAACAAGGTAGGAACAAAATTAAAAAGCAGCATGAAAAAGGTGATAATCTCTGGATTACTACCTGAGCCATGAGCTAATTGGTACAAGATCGATAAGATTAAGGAGGTAAATGCATGGCTCAAAGATTGGTGTGGGAGGAATTGGGTTTGAATTCATGGCACCAGTATTGGGGAAGAGGGGACCTGTTCTGATGGGACGGTCTTCATCTGAATCATGCTGGGACCAGAGTCCTGGCAAATCGTATAACTAGGGCTTTAAGCTAAATAGTGGGGGAGGGTTCAGTTGTATGGAGAACTAGAAAATCAAAGTTAGAGGAGAGGACAGAAGTACAGGTTAATAATGAGGACTTTCAACTAGTTAAAGGAGCTGAGGGCTCAGGAGAGGTTAGTAAAGTTTCCAGACCACATAATAGAACAGAGTATAGAAGATGGCAGGAATCTAACCTTAGGCAGTGTAAAAAAGGTGACAAGTATGAGAAGGGAGGTGGTCAATGCAGGACTGAGAGTGTTGTACCTAAATGCGCGCAGTATACGGAACAAGGTAAATGAGTTTGATGCGCACATTGGAATTGACCAGTACAATGTGGGTATCATGGAGACGTAGCTGCAAGGGGATCAGGACTGGGAACTAAATACCCAAGGATATGTGTCCTATCACAAGGACAGGCAAATGGGCAAAGGGGGCAGGGTTGCATTGTTAGCAAGGAATTAAGTTAAATCAATGGCAAGAAGTGATATAGGATCAGAAGACGTAGAATGTCTGTGAGTAGAGTTGAGGAATCGCAAGGATAAAAGGTTATGTACAGACCCCCTAGCAGTAGTCAGGATGTAGGGCAGAAAATAAATCAGGAGATAGAAAACGCATATAACAAAGGCAATATTACAATAGTCATAGGGGACTTCAATATGTAGGTGGACTGGGAAAACCAGGTAGGTAGTGAATCCCAAGGAAAGGAATTTGTGGAATGTCTAAGTTTCTTTTGGAGCAGCTTGTGACGGAGCCTACTAGGAAACAGGCTATTCTGGATTTGGTGAGGTGTAATGAGGCAGACTTGATTAGAGAACATAAGGTGAAGGATCCCTTAGGGAGCAGTGACCCTAGGAAGAAGCTGGAATCAGATGTAATGGAATTACAATTAAATAAAGGTAACTACTAAGACATGAAGGAGGAGCTGGCCACAGTTGATTAGAAAGGGAGCCTAGCAAAGAAGACAGTGGAACAGCAATGGCAGAAGTTTTGGGGGTTTATTTGGAAGGCACAACGGAAATTCATCCCAAGGAGGAGGAAACATGCTAAAGGAAGGATGAGGCATCCATGGTTGATGAGGGAAGTCAAGGATCGCATAAAAGCAAAAGAAAAAGCACACAAAGTGGGAAGGATTAGTGGGAAGCCAGAGGATTGGGAAGCCTTCAAAAGTGAGCAGAGGACAACTAAAAAAGCAATAAGGAGGGAGAAGATGAAATCTGAGTGTAAGTTAGCTAGTAATATAAAAGAAGATAGAAAAAGTCTTTTTCAATATATAAAAGGTCAAAGAGAGGCAAAAATAAACATTGGACTACTGGAAAATGAGGCTGGAGAAGTAATAATATGAAACAAAGAAATGGCAGAAACTGAATAGTTATTTTGCATCAGTCTTCACGGGTGGAAGAGAGCTCCAGAGAATCAGGGGGCACAGGTGAGTGTAGTGGCTAACACTAAGGAGAAGGTTCTGTGGAAACTGAAAGGTCTGAAGGTGGATAAATTGCCTGGGCCGAATGGGATACACCCCAAGGTTCTAAAAGAGATAGCTGAGGAAATTGTGGAGGCGTTGGTGGTGATCTTTCAGGAATCACTGGAGGCAGGGAGGGTATGAGAGGACTGGAAAGTAACTAATGTAACATCACTGTTTAAGAAGGTAGGGAGGCAGCAAATAGGAAATTACAGGCCAAATAGCCTGACATTGGTCATTGGCAAGATTATTATTAAAGATGAGATTGTGGAGTACTTGGAAGTGCATGATAAAATAGATCTGAGTCAGCACAGCTTTGTCAAGGGGAGGTCATGTCTCATAAATCTGTGAGAGTTCTTTGAGGAAGTAATAAGGAAGTTAGATAAAGGAGAACCATCGGACATGATCTTTTCAGATTTTCAGAAGGCCTTTGACAAGGTGTCTAATAGGAAACTGTTAAATGAATTAAGTGCCCATGGTGTTAATGGTAAGATCTGGCATGGTTAGAATATTGGCTGACTGGCAGAAGGCAGACAGTGGGGATAAAGGGGTCTTTTTCAGGATGGCAGCCGGTTACTAATGGTGTCCCTCAGGGGTTACTGCTGGGACCACAACATTTCACAATATACATTAACGATTTGAAAGAAGGAACTGAAGTTTGCATATGATACAAAGATATGTAGAGGGACAGGTAGTATTGAGGTAGTATTGAGAAAGTGTTTCAATGTTTAGCTGGCATGGATGGTTGCTTTTGCCAATGCAATGGAGAAAGGGCCACACCCTATGGATATTGCTCATCATTGCCAGTGTGGTGGTCTGGAGGGGTGTATTTGCTTTCCTTTATCAGCTTTTGTTTTGTATCCAACTTCGTTCTCAATTTCTGACAGTGCAAACATTCATGAAAATCATCCATTTCCATTTCATACTCCTTCTTGGCTCTGATATTCCCAATCCCATGTGCACATTCAATCCGCTCCTTCTCAAATACATGGCAACAAGCTACACGTCTGTTAGGCTGTACACCACTTTGCGCCAGCAGCCATTTGTCAATATTGATACTTATCTTTTCCTGGCGATAAATAAATGGCATGGTTCTGAAGTGCTTTCTGCCCTTCCACACCAACTGCTTGATTTTATCATCACTGAATCCCTCACAATTGACATTCTAGTGGTCATTATCACCCAGAAATTTAATCGGACTAATCACATAACTGTTGCAACTAGAGGTCTGTTGCAAGTAAGTCACCACCTAACTCCACAAAACCTCACTACCGTAAACAAGATGTTAGTTGCGTTTGCAATGAAATGTGCCCCATATGCCTGGATGAGTGCAGTTTCAACAGCATTCAAGGAGCTCCATAACATCCAAAGCATAAAGGACATCACTTGATCAGCACTCATCCACATTAAACATTAAGCTCCCTCCACACTAGCACATCATGGTTGCACAGAGTACCATCCACAAAGTGTGAAGCAGCAACCTGTCAAGGTTTCTTTGACAGCATCTCCCCAACCCACAACCTTTACAACTAATGTCAAGAACGTCAGACACATGGGAGTACGACCAGCTGCAATTTCATACCAAGTCACACACCATCCTGATTTGGCCAATACACACACTCCATCACCTGTACCCTTGTTCACTTTCAACCCCACCAATTCATCCACGCTCATCCTCACCCACTCTCCCTCACCCACTCTCACTCTCACACACTTTCACCAAGTCACCCACTCTCTCCCTCACCCACCCTCACCTTCATCCACTCACCCTCACCAACTCATCCACCCTCACCCTTACTATTACCTCACCTGCACCCTCACTATCTCCCACTCACACTCATCTCAGGCCTCCACATCCCCAGCCCCTCTCGTGAACCCCTGCCCCTAGCCCTTCTCGGCCTGGCTCCTGTTAAGCCCTAGTTGGACTGACCATGGAACCTTTGGAGGAGTCACCCAGAACCCTGGAGTTCTGTGGAAGCCAGTTTGGGAACCCCAGCTGTGAGCAAATCATTGGATGGGAAGCTTTTAAAAACGACAGCAGATTCCTGGATGGACAATAAGTGCTTTCATCTTCAGCTCTTGGCAATACGCTCAACTCTAGTGATTTTAACTAAAGCATTCCTCAGGGTAGATTTCCCTCGAGTAGCGTTTGGACAGCTGGTGGAGTAGAACAGCTTTTCAGGCCATGCTTGTCCCCAGGAACTGATAACCATTCAAAACTCTTCAGGTAAGTATCCTGGCGTGATTGGGTCTGCAAAACAGAATTTTCCATCCCCTCTTCTTTTCTTACTCCCTCTCCCATCATAACTTCTTTTCTTCTGTTCTCCTGCTCTTCTATATTTTTCTTTCACTCTCAATTCCTCTCCTTCTTTGCTTCTTTTTCAATCTTATTCATGGTGGCATGTAACTAGGAAAAATGTTTTGCATAATATACTACAGGAAGTTAAATCTCATGGGATCCAGGGTGAGGTAGCCAAATGGATACAAAATTGGCTTGATGACAGAAAACAGAGGGTGGCATAGAAGGTTGTTTTTCAAACTGGAGGCATGTGACCAGTGGTGTGCCTCAGGGATCGGTGCTGGGTACACTGTTATTTGTCATTTCTATTAATCATTTGGATGAGAATTTAGTAGGCATGGTTAGTAAGTTAGCAGGTGACACAAAGATTGGTGGCATAGTGGACAATGAAGAAGGTTATCTAGGATTGAAACGGGATCTTGATCAATTGAGCCAGTGGGCTGACAGATGGCAGATGGAGTTTAATTAGACAAATGCAAGGTGATGCATTTGGGTAGATCGAACCAGGGCAGAACTTACTCAGTTAATGGTAAAGCACTGGGGAGAGTTATAGAACAAAGAGGGCTAAGGGTACAGGTTCATAGCTCCTTGAAAGTGGAGTCACAGGTGGACAGAAAGGTGAAGAAAGCATTCGGCATGCTTGGTTTCATTGATCAGAACATTGAACACAGGAATTTGGACGTCTTGTTGAAGTTGTACAAGACATTGGTAAAGCCACATTTGGAATACTGTGTACAGTTCTGGTCACCCTATTATAGAAAGGATATTATTAAACTAGTAAGAGTGCAGAAAAGACTTACTAGGATGCTACCGGGACTTGATGGTTTGAATTAAAAGGAGAGGTTGGATAGACTGGGACACTTTTCCCTGGAGCAGAGGAGGCTTAGGGGTGAGCTTATAGAGGTCTATAAAGTAATGAGAGATATAGATTCAGCTAGATAGTCAATATCTTTTCCCAAAGGTAGAGGAGTCTAAAACTAGAGGACATAGGTTTAATGTGAGAGGGGAGAAGTACAAAAGGGTCCAGAGGGGCAAATTTTTCACACAGAGAATGGTGAGTGTCTGAAACAAGCTGCCAGAGGTGGATACAATTTTGTCTTTTAAAAATCATTTAGACAGTTACGTAGGTAAGATGGATATAGAAGGATATGGGCCAAACACAGGCAACTGGATAAGCTTATAGGTTAGAAAAGGGGTGGCATGGACAGGTTAGGCTGAAAGGCCTGTTTCCATGCTGCAAACCTCTATGACTTCAATATGCCTGGTGAATATTGAAAGTATAAAATAGTTAATTAGCGAGGAAGAAGTACAAAGGGAACCAATGGGGAAGAACTGAAATTGTCAGTCTTAACAATTGCAAAATATGAATTTGCTGAGTACAAGCTAGGACGGCACACGAACTCAACAAATTCAGAAAATCAGCAACATAATTAATTTCACAACTACTTTTCGATTTTGCAGCATTTATTTGGGATTCAATACCCTCGGAGGTCAAACTCTCCCTCTTTGAATATTAGGGATTGATTAAATGTAAACCCACTCCTCAGAATTATTTTGCACAGGGGAAGTTACCAAATCAGTAAGGGAAGTTGAGAAAGCTTTTGTCAATTGATCCAATGCACATTATATCCCAAAAGACTGATTCATTCATCTTTCAATTTGAACAAAGATTGAGTGGATTCCAGTGGGATTGTCAGAATGAGCAGACTGTCATTAGTATGTACACAGAACAGTATTCAGAGATCGTAGAGGCTGTGGTGAGGCTGAAGCCTCCTGCGATCTTTCCTGCCAAGGGTTTTAATGTGTATATTGAGAAACAATAGGTGATGATAGAAATGATCTCCTGATGCTCTTCTCTGGTTCAGTTAGAAGTCACTCATAATGGGTCTTTTCCCCAAATAACTCAGAATCTGAATGTGATAAACAGCAATCTCTCTCTGAATGTCCACCCAGTACCTCCATTGATATGCTGGTGAGTTGCAGAGACTTGGTTGAGCCATTTTCTGATTTTGTGATCCCAAACCCATCCCATGCTCCCACTCACACAATACTTTTATCTCTGAGACATTGGTGGGCAAGGTTTATGTCTACCATCTCTCTAAATAGCCTCAGGGCAACAATTAAGACATGCAGGTGCCAAGGTGGGCTGGTTAGAAAACTGACATTGATTCTTTGGAGCATCGATACAGCTTTTACATGGTCCACAGCCCTCATACTCTCATGCCCACCCCCTCCCTCACCTCATGCCTCTTTCATGCCTCCTCATATCCCCATGTCCCCTCCATGCCCCTTAAAGCTTAAAGTTTAACGCTTATTTATTAGTCTCACAAGTAGGCTTACATTAACACTGCAGTGAAGTTACTGTGAAAATCGCTAGTTGTCACACTCCTGTTCGGGTACACTAATTTAGCATGGCCAATGCAACTAACCATACCTCTCCCACACCCCTATGCTTTCCATACCCCATTCCATTTCCCTATACCACTCTTATGTCCACCTGCATTCTCCATTCCCATTCTTCCACTATGTACAGAACCAACAAGACATTGGCAAGCCTGGCAAGTCCTTGAGATGCTTCTCAAACTCACCTGATTAGCAAAGAGGCTTTGAACTTCTCCTTTATAAAAGAACTATTCATCTTACAACTCAGAGGCAAGAATTTTAAATGCGGAATGCAGCTGCATGCCTGACCTGTAAACATGTGAAATCATACAGATAGACATTACTGTGTCTCTTGCAATATTTCAGTTGACGAGCACGTGAGACTCAGAAGTGTGAACACCGACAATCGAGAAGCCAATTTGAATGACCAAATGACCAGAATTTTACATTGCCTATCTGCCTTTATGGTTGGCAGACAAGCTAACATTTGCATTTAATCTGCAATCTCAATCCAGGGCAGGATAAAAGGTCAGGACTCAAGTATAATTAACAAATGTGCCTGGGGAATAAAGTTTTTGGATGGTTGTGCTGTCGAGACACTTAGAATCATAGAATAATCAAATTATAGAATCCCTATAGGGCAGAAGGAGGCCATTTGATCCATCGAGTCTACACCGACTCTCCGGCAAAGCATCTGACCATGGCCCTATCCTGTAACCCCACATATTTATCCCAATCAATTATGGCCAATCAACATAACCTCCACACCTTTGGACTGTGGGAGGAAAGCGGAGCACCTGGAAGGAGCCTATGTAGACACAGGGAGAACGTGCAAACTCCACACAGTCACTGGGGCCCTGGCATTGTGAGGAAGGAATGAAAAGCTTTGAGCCACCATGCTAACCGTGGCATAGCTTTTCTGACCATATTTATTTTTCACAGGTTAGCTGCTTCCTGAGACAATGGAACACATTGGAAATGCTGGCATTCACCCTCCCTTTTCTCTTTGCCTGCGCTCTTCCCCCCTCCACACCAGCAGTCAGTCCTTCTCAGCTGGCTGGCTGCTAATTGGTCTGCCAGCATGAAACTGTGCTTGTGACTGAACATGGACAGGAGCATGTTGCACACCCATCAAGAGCACATGTCTGATTGGAAAAATATGCATGACCAAATAATCAAAAAGGTATTACAACCACATTGTATAAACAAACTTTATTACAACATTGTAATGCTAACAATAAAATAAAGCTAGCAGTTTACTTCAATGCGTGTAAATAGATCCCTGATGAGCTGAGCCCAGCAGCCATTTTTGGAGATAAATGAAACATTCATAATGAGGCCATCTGGGAAAAAGGACGTCTGGCTCTCTGTTCAAATTGCAACTGTTAATACAGTTGCCAAATGGCCTCATTATGAATGTGTGGTTGAACTCCAAGAATGGCTTATGGACTCAGTTCAGCAGGGATCTATTTACACAGCTTGAAGGAGAGTGCTAATTTTATTTTTACTGACAGTTTTACAATGTTTGATGCTGTTATTCTTTTTTTGATTTGCCTGTCAATGTTTGATTCTTTAATTGGAGAAAATTAAGAAATGTTAAGAGAATTGTAACATTTGCCCTAGAAACAATGAATAGCTATGGCTTATTGACACTTTTATGAGTAGTAAGATAAGCCGTTTTTTTCCCAAAGGAGATTTTCAAAGCTTTTTTGTTTATTATGTCAGTTTCAAAGGAAAAACAGAAAGAAATCTCACAACACCAACTTAAAGTCCAACAAGTTTATTTGTAGCAAACGCCCCAAGCTTTCGGAACACGTTGTTCCTTTGTCAGATGGCCGGGAGTTCTAAGACTTTACACAGTAAGAAGTCTGACAACACCAGGTTTAAGTCCAACCGATTTATTTGATAGTAAACTCGCAAGCTTTTGGTGTTCGTCCCTTCGTCAGGCGAATAGAGAGTTCTGGCCTCAGGCAGAGCCTATAACAGCACAGACAGTTTACAAATTACTGATTAGAATGCGAGTCTTTACACCTAACCTGCCATTCAAGTCTTAAAATGGCCAACAATGTGAGTGGAAGGAGCATTAAGCCCAGGTTAAAGAGATGTGTATTGTCTCCAGTCAGTACAGTAAGTGAGGTTTAGCAAACCCAGGCAAGTCATGGGGGTTACAGATAGTGTGACAAGGCTTGCCAGACTTGCCAATGGCTCTGCATGTAATGGATAGCACAAATGCATATCCAGGGATGATGGGGAGCACGTGGTATGAAAGGGATGTATGAAAGGTGTTGGGGATGATAGAGGGGACATGGAGGATATGAGGGGGCATTGACAAGATCTTATAAATTTACCTCTCAAAAGTTGCTGACACCTTCTAAGGCTTGTCTGAAGAACCATGGCCTGAGTTCCCACCAGCATGCAAATCCCTCCCAGCATGATAAAAGTAGCATGGGAAAGAAATTCAAATTTCCCTTAGCCATTTATTATGGCCAAACCCCAAATAATACAGGAAATGCGAGTGAATCACATCCCACCAGGTTACCCAACAGGGGAAGATTGTTTGGGTCGAGGATTGAGGGGTAAGTCTGAAATTCTGACCCTGCAGTTCTCATCTTATCCATTCACAACACAATTCCAGAACATGCGGGAGAGGAACATCTGGCCCACTATCCTGCGGAAAAAGTCTAATGGGGAATGGAATGGGAATGGAACACTAGATGGGTGTGACACCAGCCCAGATTTTGCTGGGAACTGGAGGAGCACTGTGCTTCAGAGGAATCACTCCACATTCAGGTCTGTTCCAATTGTCAAACAGTTTATTGAACTCTCACACCAGTGGGGAGAGGTCACAGGGGAAACCCAAATGTAACACCACCAAGGCAACGCAAATCATCAGTTTTTATACAGTTACTCCACCCATCTCGGCTGGACACAATCCAATCCTGAAGGCGATTGATCACATACATTATTCTCTTGATCTAATTGGAGTGGCTATCAGTCAAAGTGGGGGTCTCTGAATGATCAGCAGTTACCCCAGGCACCTTGGTGACGAATACCTAAATCGTCATTTCAGCGGGGTCAGTGGGTATTTCTGCTAAGCGGGTAATTTTCTCCTCTTGTTCCTGTCCCTGGCTTAGTCATTAACATCCAACTTTGGATACTATCCTTCGAGTCAGGATGGCTCAATCTCTCCACCTAACCACGTAACAAAAGCATTTTCTGAGAATTACATCCTCCCTGTGTTTTCTAACTAGTGTTCCCAAATGGCATGTGACTTGGGTGAAACATACCATCCTGTTCCCACTAGATTTAAGCAACAAACTTCAGTAATCTTCCCTGCCCTTATTGTGTTATGTCCTCCAGCTAAGACATAAATGTTTTGTTGGGAGATTTTGGAGTGATTCTGCAGTTTGTTATTTGATATATTCATCAGAGACCTCTACTGATCACATAATCAGATCCCAGCTTGACCTGACAGCCACTCAGTATTGTATTGGTTTGTTTAACACTGCATCTTTCATGTTTTAAGGTTTTCATATTGTTTGATTTAGCAGCTAGTCATCCTCCAGTGCTTCACACACACATTCTGGAGGATTTTGTGATTATACATTCAATATACTTATGCATAAAAACATCTAAACTTCCTTCACCTGAACTTGTTTATTGTGCTGCTTTACCATTTTTCCACACCAATGCCTCCAATAGTTAATTTTTTTATTTGTTCATTTTTGGGCCATGGGCGTCGCTGGCTGGCCAGCATTTATTGTCCATCTCTAGATGCCTGAGCGCAGTTAAGAGTCAACCACATTGCTGTGGCTCTGGAGTCACATGCAGGCCAGACCAGGGAAGGATGGCAGATTTCCTCCCCTAAAGGACATTGGTGAACCAAATGGGTTTTTCTGACAATCGACAATGGTTTCATGGTCATACTAGATTGTAATTCCAGATATTTTTTAATTGAATTCAAATTCCAACATCTGCCGGGGCAGGATTTGAACCTGGGTCCCCAGAACATGAGCAGAGTTTCTGGATTAATAATCTAGCGATAATAATACTGGGCCAGCGCCTTCCCATAATTTTATTAAATGACCACCTGTTGGGCCTCTTGATATCTAGGTACTCAGCCCATTTCTTGTTGAAAGTTTAATTGAGGATTTATCACAAGTGTAGAAACCTGATTAACAGAAACAAACAGCTCCCTACCTGGTTTGGGCAAGAGTATTGGGCACTTGTTTGAAGGATTGCCTGGAAGCTGATTCTGCTGGACAAATGACTGCCAAGCTCCCCTCTTAATGCTCAAATGCTGCTCACTTATTTTTAGGCAAGAACAAGGAACCATAGAGTCATAGAATCATAAAATCCTACAGTGTAGAAGGAGGCCATTCGGCCCATTGAGTCAGCACCGACCACTCAGGCCCTATCCCCATAACCCCATACATTTACCTTAGCTAGTCCCCCTGACACTAAGGGGTAATTTACCATGGCCAATCCACCTAACCCGCTCATCTTTGGACATCTTTGGAATAATCAATTAAAAGTCTCCTTTGGCGATATAACACAGTACATAAATGTTTCTATAATCCAAAGTGACGACAAACATTCACAAGAGTCCCCTCCCATCCACAAAATACAAAAAAAATGACAGCAAGGAAAATTAGGAAGCAAGTGTTTGCCAGCAAAATTATTCCAGGGACCTCCAGAAAATTAGTGGATGGAATTTCATGCCCTCCCCCATGGTGAGATTGGTGGCAGGAATATTTAATCATATGGACAGATTGGGAAATGCTACTGTCCCATCACCACCCCAAATAAGTGTCTGGTGCGAAGGTCTGTGGAAAGCCTATTCACCTATCCACCATTTGAGGCCTTTAAGTGGGCAATTAATAACGACTTAGAAGGCTCATTCTGCTACCACTTGTATTAACCCAGAAGCAGGCAAGATGCGTACCATTGAAGAAGAGTGATCTTGCCACTGGAAGAGTCATCCAGATGTAATGATGGTCGTGAAACAATTGTTGATTGTCATTAAAAGCCCATCTGGTTCACTATGGATCTTTAGGAAAAGAAATCTGTTATTCTTACTTGGTCTGGTGACTCTAGATCCTCAGCAATGTGGTTGATGCTTAAATGCCCTCTGGGATGGGCAATCATTGCTTGCCCAGCCAGCAACATCAACATCCCATGAATGAATAAAACAAAACAAAGTGGGGTTGGTTGCAGGTTCCCAGGGGATGGCACTCCTCATTCCAAGGCATACACATCTGACATCAGGAAGGAAGGGACCCACAGAAAACTACCCCCCTGTACTTGCAAACTATCCTTTCCTGCCCATGATTCCCACTCCACCACCTTCACGCACTATAGCCCTCCTGTGACCTGGGATCGAGGGCTGATACTGGTGTCGTACTGGCAGTGGCCTCCATTTCCCCAGTGATGTGACATTCAATCGAGCTGTTGACCTCGGATTTTCTTGCTGCTCTCAGCTAGTGGGACTTCCAAATCTGGGAACTTTGGCCCTGGGGTAGATCCAGTTAGCCAGTTAGCTGCAATGGCATTTAGTGTGGTGAGCCTTTTGTAAAAGAAGTGATCTGGATCTCCAGCCAGTCTGCAAAACTCTCATTGCCTTCATGAATTCTAGAGCTCTGAAGACTATTAGGACTGCAGCTATCTGATTAGTTTTCACACATAAATAAAACTGGCACACAATATAAATTTAATTGTAGGAACCCAGTTCCAAGTGCCAAGTCCAGCAGTCAATAAATAAAACCATGAATGGAAACAAATCTCCTCTTTGATCATTTTAACAAAACTGTACATATAGCCAAAAGTATCCAAGGATTTTGCAATGCTGCTGCACATGAACAGAATGGACTAAAGTAAACGGCCCACTCTGTACAGATTTACATTGGTTGAAGAGAGGACGGCCATTTGCAGTATTTGCATTGGCAGAAAATTTGCATTTCACAAAATATCTCTGAAATGGCCCCAGTTTGTAAATTTTAATCAGAATTAACTGCATCTCACAGCTGTACAAAGCAAAAGACGAGACTTATAGCCCACTGTTACGTTACTAAAGAGACTATTTAGCATCATTCATATTGCAATTCCTGGTCTGGGCAAGATCCCAGATCCTGCTGTTAATACAGCTGCACAACTGAACGTGGACTGACAATGTCAGCATCTGGTGGGTGAGTCCAACCTAGAATTTGAACCCACTGTCTAAATGCAGAAGAGGATGTAGAACGTATTAATTTATCAAAATCAGCATGGACACACATTCTATTAAAACAGAGTGTATACTATTGTCCTGTAAAGACAATTTACAAACTACACCACACAGAATATATCATACCTACAGTGGATTCAGTCGAGCTTCTTCCACTGAAAGAAACAGAAAAGGCACAAAGAAGGAATCAATTTTTTTTTAATAACAGAAAATGATAACCTTGGACGGAATCTTAAAGAACATAAGAACATAAGAAATAGAAGCAGGAGTAGGCCATCTAGTCCTTCGAGCCTGCCCCGCCATTCAATAAGATCATGGCTGATCTGTCGTGGCTCAGTTCCACATTCCCGCCCTCTCCCCATAACCCTTAATCCCCTCTCTTATCAAAAACCCATCAACCCGCGTCTTAAAAATATTTAGCGAGGTAGCCTCCACCACTTCAACGGGCAGAGAATTCCAGAGATTCACCACCCTTTGAGTGAAGAAGTTCCTCCTCAACTCCGTTCTAAACCGCCCCCCCTTTATCTTGAGGCTGTGCCCCCTAGTCCTACTGTCCTTTCTGAGTGGGAAGAGTCTCTCCACCTCTATCCTATCCATCCCATTCATCATCTTATACGTCTCAATGAGATCTCCCCTCATTCTTCTAAACTCTAATGAGTACAAGCCTAGTTTATTCAGCCTCTCCTCATAGCTCAACCCCCTCAACTCCGGCATCAGCCTAGTAAACCTCCTCTGCACTCCCTCCAAGGCCAAAATATCCTTGCGTAAGTACAGCGCCCAAAACTGCACACAGTACTCCAGCTGCGGCCTCACCAATGCCCTATACAGCCGCAGCAAGACCTCCCTACTTTTATATTCAATCCCCCTCTCTATGAAGGCCAGCATCCCATTCGCCTTCCTGACCACCTGCTGCACCTGCAAGCTGGGTTTTTGCGACTCATGCACAAGGACCCCGAGGTCCCTCTGCACCGTCGCCTGCTGCAGTTTTTCGCCACGTAAGTAATAATCCTTCCTACCATTATTCCTACCAAAGTGGACCACCTCGCACTTGCCAACATTAAATTCCATTTGCCAGTTCCTGGCCCATTCGCCCAGCCTATCTAGATCCTTCTGTAGACTCTCCACACCCTCCCCACAATTTGCCGTTCCACCAATCTTGGTGTCATCAGCAAATTTCGACACCCTACACTCGGTTCCCTCCTCCAGATCATCTATATAAATGGTAAATAGCTGAGGCCCCAGCACCGACCCCTGAGGCACTCCACTAGTCACCATCCGCCAATCCGAATAGCACCCATTGACCCCCACTCTCTGCCTCCTATTTGACAACCAATCCTCTATCCACGCTAACACCCTACCCCCAACTCCATGTCCCCTGACCTTCTGCAATAACCTCTTGTGAGGTACCTTGTCAAACGCCTTCTGAAAATCCAGAAAGACCACATCCACCGGCTCTCCTCTATCCACCGCCCTAGACTCCTTGTTAACAATTTAGTAGCTTACAGGAAATAGATTCTTGATTCTGGGCCTGCAGCCCACAAGCCCACAAAATACAATGCTTCACATGAGAGTTCCGCTTATATTCTGTGACCTGCTCAATCCTAGATTATAGATTTGCTCAAATTATCACCAAAATACTATTGCCTTCAAGTCCTGCAGGAGGACAGGTTCCTGGCTTACTCTGAAGACAGAATCAATAAGGCAGTATTGAAGAGCAATCTGTGATGTATACTGTTGGAATAAATTCAGCTCGAATTACCAAAAGAAAGACTCAAAATGGTAAGGCAGTATCTCTGGACAGACATAAGTCAAATAGTTCAGAGGTAGCACCTTTCCTCAGGACTAGATGATATGGATGAACAGCACTTAAAAGAATCAAGTTAACCTACGCCATACTTTGCGTCATTGCGTAATAGTAACGCCAAGCCTACAGAAGATTCTTATTGAGCAGACTTGATCACATGAAACATCAGCACAATGAGTACAACAACAGTAATGGAACTTACAACATAAACCACTTATTTTTGATAAACAGCCGCTCCCCAGTTTACTGTGCTGTTCATAGAACGGATGAGGGTTAATTGAAAATGTAGTTCTTTTTGTAAGTTCATTTGTGGAACATGGGCATCACTGGCTGACCAGCACTTATTGCCCATCCCTAGACGCCCGAGGGCATTTGAGAGTCAACCTCATTGCTGTGGCTCTGGAGTCACATGTAAACCAGACCAGATAAGGATGGTGGATTTCCTTCCCTAATGGACATTAGTTTTAGGGTTTTAATGATGGTTAACAATGGTTTCATGATCGTCAGTAGAATTCCACCATCTGCTGTGGCGGGATTCAAACACGGGTCCCCAGAACATTCGTTGAGTTTCTGGATTAATAGTCTAGCGGTAATACCACTCAGCTCCCCGTGTGCTATATCATTGACACATGTTACACAAATGCAAGTATATCCAATTTCTGGCCTTTAAGCTTTTGAAACGGACAGAACAGAATTAGAGAGAATAAAGGGAGGGAACAGGGAAAAAAAAAGGATATTAAACTACACCAACTTGTAGCATAAGCCTCAGATGCAGAATAGAGCTTCACAAATCTAGGTCCAAGCATAACTTGTAGCAACACTTTCTAATTTAAAATGACTAAACCTGAAACAGCAGAATTAATGATAAAGAGTTCTTTTTGCATTTTTTTATTACTACAGGTCCATCTGTCGATTCTGTACACTGGAACTAAAAGAACGTTTGAGTATGATATGTTATTGATCTTCAGAGACTGCCCAGTGGCAGTCATTGCATTGTCATCCACCACCCATTGGGCTGTAACTTAAATCACTCCCACTTTTTCACAGTAACAACTAAAGGGAGATCCTGTAGTCAAGTAGCTAGTGTCCATGCCCCTGAGCACTACCAACTGAGATGGTTGGTCTTGTTTCAAGCCCCACTTCAGGGCTGGTTTGTCATGATGTTTGTGATGTGGTTTAGCAATTTGATAGTCAGCCTGATAATTCTTCCCCATTTATCCCCATGGGGAAAATAGAATATGTGAATATATCAAACAACAGCGATTGAAGCACCAATTTAACCCTTCCTCCACTCATTCTGTAGTAGGGCAAACCCAGGAAGTGGGCTGCAGCAGGAGAGGAATGTAGGGAAAGGGTTAAATAGACAGCACTGTAGTATCTACACTCATTGCAGGCAGACAGGACAAAATACAAATGAATACATGTCAGATCACACTAAAACAGTCACACCCCAGGTAGGATCGTTCCAAGGTTACAGCAACCATAGGAGAATTACCAAGGCTCAAAACATCTAGGGGAACCATTGTGCCTCTGAAAAACTAATCAAGTACACGGGTGATGGGGCAATTAATACCCCATCAAAATCAGTTTGACAAACACAATGCTTTGAAATTGTAAACAGGTAGACAAGAGATGTCCAGAAAATGATTAAAACTAAAGCACATAAGACAATGGAACTGTATAATGTAATCAAAAGTAGAACTGTAATCAATTCAAAGTAACAATATGACAGCCTGATGTAAACGTCACATTTTGTAATGTAAAGAAAGGGATATAAGAATCTGTAAGAACTAATGCTCAGTCAAGTAGCTCAGAAGCAAGCTGTAGTTACAGCCATGAGTTCTTCTCTCCCTCATGCATGTTGAATAAAACCGTTATTTGTTGAAGTTCTACATGGTTTCAGAAGACTCAGTTCGTTCATTCCTTCCTATAATGAAACAACAATTTAACTGTTCCTCCATTCACTCCCAACATGGAACTGAAGAATACAACTGTGACAGAAAAAATAGTGAGGTTAAATCACCATAATCCCAGTTAACCATAAGCAGTGACTGGTTGTGGATATAGAGATCACCAATTCTCAGACAAGAGATGAGAATCTCTAAACTGTCTGTGCTTTATATGCTCTGTCTGAGGCCAGAACTCTCCATTCACCTGACGAAGGGGGTAACCCGAAAGCTTGCGAGTATATTATCAAATAAATAGGTTGGACTAAAACCTGGTGTTGTCAGACTTTTTACTCCTTTAACAAGGCAGAGCTGGTAAGTTCTTGTAAGTTTATTTATTAGTCACAAGTAGGCTTCCATTAATGCCTCAATGAAGTTACTGTGAAAATCCCCTAGTCACCATCGCCTGTTCAGGTATACTGAGGGAGAATTTAGCATGGCCAATGCACCTAATCAGCACGTCTTTTGGACTGCGGGAGGAAACCGGAGCAGCCGGAGGAGACACAGGGAGGACATGCAGCCTCCACAAAGACAGCGACCTACGCTGGGGAATCGAACCTGAGCCTCTGGCACTGTTAAGCAACAGTGCTAACCACTGTGCATCGTGCTGCCCCTCTACATATTAACTGTGTGCCCATGCTTTTTATGCACTGGCTTTTTATGTGAAATTACAGGATAAATTTCACATTTAAATCTCTGAATCTTAGACTGGCCTCTATTGAAATCTGGAAGTTTGGATCCAACCGGTTTAAATGCTAGACAGTAATTTCTACCAACTCCTGCAACAAAAGGAGCTCATTAGAAGCATTAGGCTCAGTAATTCAATATTGCTTGACCACCTGAATACAATATGGTCTGCCCTCAGTACAAATGTATTCACAGCACATTCCATTAGGGTGATCCTGATCCAAAGAGAATGTGATCTTCACAGGTCTGCAGTGTAAACAAGATTCAAACAATCTTTGTTTCTCAGAATAAATCTGTTCTTACTTTTAGCACTGATGACTATTTATAACAACTGAGTCTCCAAATGCAAAACATTGCATTCAAGATCTCAATTCACATTGCCTGTCAATTTTTACTAAGTGCTCCAGATGAGTAGTAACAAGCAAAGCACCTTTTTTGTAGTCAAAGGACATGTTACAAATATTTCCTTCTGATACCAATTAAGCATAGCCAATTGTTCATTCCTCATAAGGATATAATGCTTTATTTTAAGATCAATGCTATTGGGTAAAGGTCTGAATAATTAATTGATTTGACTGCCCTGTCTCAACAATTAAACACAACTTGAATAAGATGAATAGAAGCTCCATCTTCTGTTATCCCGTTTGTATTAATTACTGCCTCCTTGATATCATGTTGACTCAAATATATTCTAATTAATGTGCAATAAATGGAAACTGATTGACATCAGGGATTTTGATAAATCTCCACGCCTTTTGTGTTTCAAGATGCAATCACATGGTCACATCAGAGACAGCTTCTTTGCCATCCCAAATCTATTTCTCTTTACCTCCGTGAATGTTATTCATTTTTTTTTCATGTTTTTTCATAACATATTTGTCAACTGTAAGGTCTTGTTTGTAGCGTTAGACTGTACAATTGGTCTGTTGCCCAGAATCCCACTGCCCCCATCATCTGCCACTTCCCACTGGGTTAAAACTGCTTGGCTCTCATGCTGTGTAGATCTGGACAACCTGCCTGCTGATTAAGTGCCCGCCCACACAATCCCTGACTTTCAGCCAATATTGACCCCTTAAACCTTTCTGACTGAGCAAAAGTTAATTGTTTCAATAATAATAATAATAATTCAGTAATTATATTGCTATTCAAAGGCCCATCTTGCTTTGGTTCTGAAAGTGAACTAGCATTTAAACCAAAACAGAAAATGCTGGAGAAACTCAGCAAGTCTGACAGCATTTGTGGATAGAGATTAGAGTCAATGTTTTGAGCCAGGATAATCCTTCATAAGAGCTGAAGGCAAGGAAAATCCATCAAATTTTATACTACGAAGATGGGGATGGGGGACGTAATTGGACAAAGAGGATGCAAATGGAGATGATAAAGGCTGAGAAAGGTGCTGACAGCGTGCATTAAGTGATCATAACATTTGAATAGCAGAACAAAGATACACAATATTAGGGGACTACCTGAGGAATTAGGTAGCTGGACTTAGCAGGTGGCAAGGGTGTGTTTGGAGATAAGATGGAGGGCAAGATTTCAGAAGTGCAAAAACAAAAATAAGAATAATGTAATAAAAATGAATTCATTTAAACCATTTCTTAAATAAGTATTAAACAAACTTTTGAATCAGTACATTAGTGAGAAAATTATTTCACTTCCAGTGCTGTATCATTGATTTCCTATCAACACGATTCAAATGATTTTTTTATTCTTAACACTGGTGGATTTCAAGAACAGTCATTGCTGGTAGTTTGATGAATTTCATTATTTGTTTGGTTTTTCCTGGTGTTAATCTGTTGTATTGTTTTTCATGTTTATAACTGCTGAATGTCCACTTGATCTGGGTGACAATTGTTATTTTTTCCAAGTCTGATTGGGGCATTATTTCTCATTGATTGGCTTCTTGCATAAACAATATGTGACTTCTGAGATTCTGCAGAATCCATCTTCATTTAGAATTAGCGATGAACCTTCTTTAACATCCCTTTTTGTTTAATTTATGAATTCGTTCCTTTCGAATAGTTTCAGATGATTTGAGTTAATCCAACATTTCTTTATGGGCAAGTTTGACTTTAAGCTAAAATGCATGGCTGTTCCATCATGTGATTTACCTCACTCTAATGTTCAGCTTCTGTAAAGGAGAAATTCTTTTAGAAATCTGGATTGTTGTGTTTTGCTCTTTTGATTACATCTTTGATGATGAGACAGAGTACAGGGAAGAAATAAAGGGTGAAATGGTGTAACAACAATGATCTTTACCTCAACGTCAGTAAAACAAAGACTTCAGGAAGCATAGTGGAGGGCATGCCCCTGTCTGTATCAATGGGAATGAAGTGGAAATGGGTAAGAACTTCAAGGTCTAGGTGTCCAGATCACCGACAATCTGCCCTGGTCCCTCCACACTATAGTTAAGAAAGCCCACAAACGCCTCTGTTTTCTCAGGAAGCTAAGGAAATTTGGCATGTCAGCTATGACTCCCACCAATTTTTACAGGTGCATCACAGAAAGCATCTTTTCTGGTTGTATCATTGTTTGATATGTCTCCTGCTCTGCCCAAGACCGCAAGGAACTACAAAAAGTCATGAATGTAGCCCAATCTATCATGCAAATCAGCCTTCCATTCATTGATTCTGTCTATACTCCCACTGCCTTGGAAAATCAGCCAGCATAATGAAGGACTCCATGTACCCCACCTTCTTCCACCAGGAAAAAGATACAAGAGTCTGAGATCACTTACCAACTGATTCAAAAACATCTTCTTCCCTGCTGCCATCAGGCTTTTGAATGGACCGACCTTATATTAAGTTAATCTTTCTCCATGTTCTGTAATAATCTTTCTGTAACACCATATTGTGTACCCACTCCTTTCCTTCTCCCCTATGTACTCTATGAATGGTATGCTTTGTCTGTATAGTGTGCAAGAAACAAAACTTTTCACTGTGTCCCATACATGTGACAATAATGAATAAAATCAAATCTTCTAGTATCTGTTCTGTTTTTAGCAAAGTGAGGGCCTGAAGTGGTGCATTCCCAATGCTGTTCAAATCTGCTGACTTCTGAACAATGGATGATTAATTTGTGCAGACTTTATCTGGTACTTCTTATGGATCATAGAATCCTACAGTGCATAAGGAGGCCATTCGGCCCATCAAATCTGTTCTGACCACAATTCCGCCCAGGCCCTATCCCCATAACTCCATACATTTACCCTAGCTAGTCTCCCTGACACTAAGGGGCAATTTGGCAGTGTCATTTTAACTAACCCATGCATCGTTGGATAGTGGGAGGAAATCGGAGCACCCAGAGGAAACCCACACAGACGTGAGGAGAATGTACAAACTTCGCACAGATGGTGACCCAAGCTGGGAATTGAATCTGGGTCCCTGGCGCTGTGAGGCAGCAGTGCAAACCACAGGATGTAAATGTCATTACATTTTTCAGAGTTATATCTGTTGTCCCAGGAATGTAGTGACTATTTCAAAAAAAACTAGAGCAGTAGTTCCAAAAGAGAAAATGCTAGAAAATCTCAGCTGGTCTGGCAGCTTCTGTAAGGAGAGAAAAGAGCTGATGTTTCAACTCCAGATGACCCTTTGTCAAAGCCCAGTGATAGACCAGTGATCTGTGACTTGAATGTACTTTTGTCTGTCCAACACAAATCAATCCATGGTTTCCCGAGTCTTTGTGTAGTTAGTTGGGATTCAATGGACCACATGCAGCAGGGCAGCTGGTAGAGGCTAAGAAACGACTGTAATGCACTGTGGTTCTTTAATTCAGCTACATCATTAACATCCTGCTTCTGGGTTCTCAGCCAGAGGGTGGCTGGGTTTAAATGGCAAATCTGTCAAAGGGAGGATCCCTAGTTAAAGGCCTGTACTGTGCTGTACTGTTCTATAGGAATTGGAAAGGTCAAATTGCACATTAATTGGAAATGGGAAATGGGAAGACTGATTCTCCATTAAACCCCCCGGCCCACCTGCTCCACCCCCAACACTCTTGGTCTCAGGCTCTTGCTTCAAAGTTCTATAGGAGCTGAGGGACTGAACTGATTTGATGTTTGTTGAGGATGAATGAAGAGGCCAGGGTCTCAACCCAAGGAGGCAAGCATGCAAGTGGCTGAGGAAGAAACCGGGAGACAATTCCTCCAAGAGATTCAGGGAATTTTGAAGGGCAGGAGAAGTGAATTGCAAAACATCTCCAGTTGCTAAAGACCACACTCTGAATTTCTCAGCATTTTGATACACATCATTCTTCCAAACAACACATCCTACAGCTCTGCTCACTCCTCTCTGCAGTCACCTCCTCACACTCCCATCTGAACAGCCAATACTCACTCTCATCTGATTGCCATCTCACAACCATCTCTCACAATCACCAACCTCCCTGTCCAAATAATTCATTTCCCACACCCACAACCCTTGAATGTCTCTCCTTCAAGAAGAGAGGGCAGAACTGCAGAAAGAGGCAGCGAATCATGGAGGGTAAGCTCCAATGAGAGACACCTTGATGATAATTGGCAGTTTTGATTTGATTTGATTTATTATTGTCACATGTATGAGTATACAGTGAAAAGTATTGTTTCTATATAGACAAAGCATACCGTTCATAGAGGAGGAAAGGAGAGAGTGCAGAATGTAGTGCGACAGTCATGGCTAGAGTGTAGAGAAAGGTGAACTTAATGAAAGGTAGGCCCATTCAAAAGCATGATGGCATCAGGGAAGAAGATGTTCTTGAGTCGGATGGTCGATATGTACCCACACAAAAGACCAAAGCAAAATACTGCAGAAGCTGGAAATCCAAAATAAAAATAGAATATTTTGGAAATGTGCAACATGTCTGGCAGCATCTGTAGAACGGCTTCAAATGTCACATCCTCATTTTAAAAAGTGTGTAAGGATATATTGAACGAGGGTTTTGGTGCACAGGGCACAATTCCAAAGTTTGCAGCTGACACAGTGCGTGGAGATGTTGTGAATTGTGAGGAGGATGGTGTTAAGTTTCAAAAGGACACAAGACAGACGGGTGAAATTGATGGACAAGTGACAAATGTAATTTAGTGCAGAGAAGTGTGAAATTATCAATTTTGGCAGGGAGGATGGGGAAAAGCAATAAAAAATAAAATGGACAGTTTTAAAGGGGATGCAGGAGCAGAGAGACTTTGGGATAATGTGTACAAATCACTGGAGGTTGAGAGACAGTTAATGTAACTTGGCTTTCTCAACAGAGAATAGAATATAAAAACAAAGGATGGAATTCTCCCAAAAAATTTTACCGGCATGTCTGCCCAAAGCTTGTACGATCCCATCCGAGGCCAACGGAAAATGCCATTTTCTGAGCCTCACCTGCTCCCAAAATTGGAGCAGGCGAGCCAGTAAAATCTGAGCCAAAATGTCGAAATCGCTTCAAAACTGGAGTTGGCTTTTTCAGTGGGAGTTCAGACTAGAATCTCCCACACTCGGTGGACTGCAAAGGCAACCAGTATAAATGTCATTAAATTTCAGGCATCAGGGCCTACTTGTGCCCGGGAGGCTGAATCCAACAGGCCTCTGTGCATGCGCAGTGGCCCCTCTCATTTGCTGGTCAGCTCAATTGCTGGCCAGCGCAGGACCTCCACGGTTCTGTCCCGTCATGGCCCAATCGCAGCCCCCCCAACACTGAGCACTCCCGAGCTAGCCTCAACCTCCTGTCCCATCCTGTCCTGGACCACTCCAATCTTCAGTCCCTATCCTTCTCAGCAGTGCCTATAGCCTCCACCCACTCCTACAGGCAGACTACCTCCCTCCCATCTCTCCACCCATCACCCCCCCCCCAAGTTTACCCTTCCCAGCCTGCCTCCTGTCCCCACCAATCCAATAAGAAGTCTCACAACACCAGGTTAAAGTCCAACCAGTTTATTTGATAGTAAACCTATAAGCTTTTGGGGTTTGCTTGTGGGCTTACGATCAAATAACCTGGTTGGACTTTAACCTGGTGTTGTGAGACTTCTTACTGTGTTTATCCCAGTCCAATGCCGGCATCTCCACCTCATGACTCCCATCAATCCCAATGGCAGATTGGCAGTGGGAACTCGCACTCCTACCGATGAAAGCATTTCGCTGGACCACATTCCAGCACCACTGTTGACTGTCTCAATAACTGTCTCAAGGGTTTGTTGACCTCTACTACATTTGGTAGGAACTTGCCTACTTGGTTGACCATCCCAAGGAATATTTGAAGCTAATTTTTATTCCTTTGTTTTAGTAATTTTCTGATTACTTTCAATTTCTGTGGATCAACTGTGACTCCAATAGCTTGTATTATGTGACTGCAGCATAAGAGTCTGGCATAGAGAGGGTTAATGTGAGACTGGGTACAGTACTGGGGTAGCACGATGGCTCAGTGATTAGTACTGCTGCCTCACAGTGCCAGGGACCCAGATTCGATTCCCGGCTTGGGTCACTGTCTGTGCGGAACTTGCATGTTCTCCCTGCATCTGCATGGGTTTCCTATGGGCGCACCTCTCACAGTCCAAACGATGTGCTGGTTAGGTGCATTGGCGATGCTAAGTTCTCCCTCAGTGTACCTGAATAGGCACCGGAGTGTGGCAACTAGGAGATTTTCACAGGAACTTCATTGCAGTATGAATATTAGCCTTCTTGTGACACGAATAAGTAAATAAACTTTAAACTGTGATGCAAAAGAACACACAACCTGAGTCTAGAGGGCAGTCTTGTACTGGACAGGGATGAGTGTGCATATATATATACATAATATATAAATATATATTTACATAGGTATGAGTATCACTGGAGACCTTGTGATTACCAATGGCACTGTTTCACATTGTTTTAATGCAGTTGTGACATGAGTGGTATTCCCCACTCATAATTTGCTGTCAAACCAAAACGATATTCAACCTATCACACAAATGAGTATTTTGATATCTGAATTTTAGTGCCAGTGTGATGCCAGGTATATAGGCTGTACATTCTAATGATTGGTGATAGATTGTATCAAACAATCTTTTGGTTGTTCGCAACAGGCAAATTACTGACTGTATCCAACCAGCCAATGCTTGTTAAACTATTGTGTCCAACATTAAGTGTGATTCTGCAATTGGACAACACTTACTGAAATATCCCGATTATGCTAAGAATTACATTGAAAACCAATTGGACTTTCAGTGTGTCTCACTTATGCATACTAGAAGCCACACACATTCACACACAGGGGCCTGTCCTTTGCAAACAGAAGGAATATGTCCACATGGTATGCTTTTTTCAACTAAACAAGAGCTTGGGGAACAATTCCCTTGGTTCATTCCCCAGGGAAATGTTTTCAAATTCAAACTATTTGAACAAAATTGAACAATTAACTGTTCCCTGTTGTGTTCTCCATAGCAACACTTCGACTATTCAGAGTCCACTTGCCAACCAATCAGCATTATCTTCTTATGTAGTATGAATTGTTCTTCCTCTCTACTATTGGTATTTTTTTTGTGAGCTACCCTAATGAGTACGAGGTTTGAAGCTTTGATGTTATGTCTCTTGTTTTCAGCAATGCTCATGCTTTTTACCACCAATGTCAGAGTTGGACATAAGAGAATGGAATACCACAAGCTCAAGAGAAAGAGGGATAGAGTGAGTGAGAGGAGAAGAGAATTTGAGACAGCTGACATCGGCTGGCAGTTTTCAATGAAAGATCAAGAAGGGTTAAGGGGCCAAAGGGCAGGACCCCAGTGGAAGGAAAATCCTAAAGACAGGGGAAACAGTACATCTTGCTGGGGGAGAATGCCTGGTCAAAGTAATGGAAGAGCTCAGCCTTGTGCTGAACTCATTATTCATTGAAGTAGGGACATAAGATGACTGTTGAAAAATAAAATGAAACTGAGAAGCAGGCTAGCTTTGAGAAGGAATGAGTCAATGCTGCTGAAGGGAGAGTCATAGAATCATAGAAACGCTACTGTGCAGAAAGAGGCCATTTGGCCCATCGAGTCTGTACCAACCACAATCCCACCCAGGCCCTACCCCCATATCCCTACACGTTTACCCACTAATCCCTCTAACCTACGTATCTTAGGACACTAAGGGGCAATTTTAACATGGCCAATCAACCTAACCTGCACATTTCTGGACTATGGGAGGAAACCAGAGTACCTGGAGGAAACCCATGCAGACACAAGGAGAATGTGCAAACTCCACACAGACAGTGACCCAAGCCAGGATCGAACCTAGGTCCCTGGATCTGTGACGCAGCAGTGCTAACTACTGTGCTACCATGCCGAGAGATCAAGACTGTACATGTCATTGTGCATGGCATTGAACGTGGACCTCAGGGTGTGACAAGAACAGCAGTTCAGGTAATATGTGTTGAAATCCACTCCGAGGGAGATGTCAGGAAAACTTTTGTTTCTTGAGGCATGGCTTTCACATATCTTGAGAGAGTTGATTCTCATACCGTAGGGATCTCACCACCTGTGAGCTGGATCTCTGTGTCCTTCTCCTCTGAACTGTGGAATGCCACGTGGTTGAGGAAGGAGCAGCTGTTGCTGCTGCTGGCATTGTGTCTGGTACAGATGGCATTCATCAGCAAAGGTACCAGGTAGAGCTACATAAGCTGCTCCCATGGCATGACGAAGGCTGACAACAGGAAAGATCAGATTAAGGTGAAGCAGATACAATAGCAATGTTTAAGAGGATCTTGACAGATACATGGATAGGCAGGGAATAGAGGGTTACGGGCCGCGTAGAGGCAAAAGATCTTTAGTTTAGAAAGGCATCATGTGTCAGCATGTTGGCTAAAGGCCTGTTCCTATGCTGTACTGTTTTTTGTTCTTAGAAACATAAGACAGGTGAACTGCCTGCCTCAAAGTTGGAAACCACCTGTCTAGCAGTGACAGGAGACTCTCAGAAATACTGTGAGCAGAAACCTCTCATCCAGGGCTGCAAAGTTCCAGATAGGGCTGCAATTCTTTAGTTTCACAGTTTAAATGTTTCCCATTCCATCAGTTTTACTGAAGTAGCACTTTCTGCTGTGCTCTCAATTCATTGCCTCAGCAAACTTTACACAGCTCAGGGAAACTGCACTGGCTGTTAAATTACAATGTTGAGTTAATTGCCTGTTTGCATATTTTAACGAGTATACTGACAATTGCACAGATGTACCACGTTCACCTGCAAACCAGACTGGGCTAAACTCACATATAGGTGGGATCACCTTGGGCTCCCTTGCCCTCACCTGAACCTGCCTCCCTTAGCAGTTAAAATCCTGCCCAGTGTTTCAGTACATTGACGTCATGCACAAATTTCACATCTCTGCAATTAATTCACCCCTGGTCAATACAATGACATATGTATGTTGTCAACATTTCTGATGCAGAAATGTTCCTCATGTATCTTAGAGAAGATGAATTTCTGCATACTTGTAGGGACCATTATCTTAATCCTTGTGGACAATTTCTCTGCCACTATCAATCCTTCATGTCAGTTCTAATATTCACAGATGTATAAAGAAGAGTTATACTTTACATTCAGGGATCCTTCCATAAATCACCAGTCTCACCTATCAGCACCAGCTTTTTCTTTGCCTCCACTAATTCTGTGATCCAATTTAATTATGTATCAGCATCATTTTTAGGAGCATTGCTTTCTGGTCATCAATACGCCACTCACAACAACTTACTGCACTGTAACCGAACATGCCCGTAGTGTATTATACGTCTGTAGTCTGAGCTTTCACATTCTCAAAAGAAAATCACTCGATGATTTGACAAGTATTAACAATAATAGCTGCTGATTGGTTCCCTGCTATTTGTAAGTATGTTAATTCAAGCTTTCGTATGCAAATATTATCACCAACGATTCTTTCTGAGTTTGTGAATGTGTGGTCTCTGCTTGCGGGATGGAAAACATGTACAGCTTTTAACCCTGGAGCCTTTATTGTTTCTCCACAGCACTGTTCCTGGCCCTGCTCTGGATGATCTGTGGAGATTTGAATTGACCTGCAGGGTCAAAAAACTGCAGCAACCCATCACTTTCTCCCCTGCCTTCCCTTGTCTCACAAAGCATGCTGAATCTTTTCTTCTGTCCACAGCAGTAAGACTTTCATATCCAGTATAAACTTGTTGGCATCATTCACTATATTTAAGCATTCATCTGTTTAGTATAGGTTTGTGTGTGTTTCATATTTTTGACAGCTGCAAAAATTCTTGCCTCAAGTTAACTCCTTAATCAATCAGAATATTGACAATAAATATGACCTGGTTCACTCCATGCCTGGTATTTTCCAGCTTACACAACCGATACCGAATATTAACTCCCCGATGGGAGTGTGGCAAAGCAAGCAGTGAGTCCATCCAGAGGTAGTAGCAGAGATGCTTGGCCAGCATGTTGGTGAGACATTCCTGCCTGGCCATCAGGATTGGGTGACAAGAGGCTGCCATTGGGGATCAAGGGAATGCTCCCTGGCAGAGGGCATGTGTTCCTGAAGGGTTCCCAGTTGGGGAAGGGATGGAGAAGTCAAGGCAGTGGATGGTTAAGTTTTCTGGAGGAGTAAAATGTAACATATGTAACATAAGAGTGGTTAGCATTGCTGCCTCACACTGTCAGGGGCCCAGGTTCAATTCCAGTGACTGCGTGGAGTTTGCACCTTTTCCCCGTGTCTGCATGGGTTTCCTCTGGATGCTCCAGTTTCCTCCCACAGTCCAAATAATGTATAGGTTAGGTGGATTGGCCATTCTAAGTGTCCAGTGATGTGTATGTTAGGTGGATTAGCCATGGTAAATGCACAGGGTTGCGGGGATGGGGGTCAGTTCGGCCTAGGTAGGATGTGTCGAATTAGCCTCTTTCTGCACTATAAGGGTTCTATGGTGATGATTCTATGCCATTAACAGATGCAAAAATCATAGAATCCTTACAGTGCAGAAGGAGACCATTTGGCCCATCGAGTCTGCACTGACCACAATACCACCTAGGCTCTATCCCCATAACCCCACATATTCACCCTACTAATTCTCCTGACACTAAGGAGCAATTTAGCATGGCCAATCAACCTAACCCACATATCTTTGGAGTGTGAGAGGAAACCGGAGCATCAAGAGGAAACCCACATAGACATTGGGAGAATGTACACACTCCGCACAGTGACCCAAGGCTGGAATTGAACCCAGGTCCCTGGTGCTGTGAGGCAGGAGTGCTAACCATTGTGCCACCATGACACTCATGAGTTTCCTTCTAGATTAAAAATCTGCAGAACTGATTAAGTTCTAAAATTAAGCAGAATTCCAATTTTATTTCAGTGTGGCAGCTTTCCCCAGTGTTGCTGTGCGGGAAAGGTACACCATTTGGGATGGAGATACGTATGATTTAAATCTAGCATACACTGCTGCATGCTCCTGGTTAGTTTCAGTGACAGCTACTGGAGGCATGAATGGATGGACGTAAAGCGAGGACATGAGCAGCATGAACTGACAGTTAAACAATCTAATCACAGTCAACAACAAAGATCACAACTGGTTATCAGGTGAGATTTCCTGGGAAAACCATACAAAGCCAGGGAATCTTCAGGATTAGAGGGACTGTGATGGTGCAAAACATGGTCAATGTGTAACACAGTGGTTAGCACTGCTGCTTCAAAGCACCAGGGGCCTGGGTACAATTCCGGCAGTGGGTCACTGTTTGTGCAGAGTTTGCACATTCTCCCCATGTCTGCATGGGTTTCCTCTGGGTGCTCTGGTTTCCTCCTACGGTCCAAAGATAGAATCATCATAGAACCCTACAGTGCAGAAAGAGACCCTTCAGCCCATCGAGTCTGCACCAACCACAATCCCACCCAGGCCCTACGCCCATATCCCTACATATTTTACCCATTAGTCCCTCTAACCTAAGCATCCTAGTACACTAAGGGGCAATTTTAGCATGGCCAATCAACCTACCCTGCACATCTTTGGACTGTGGGAGGAAACTGGAGCACCTGGAGGAAACCCATGCAGACACGAGGAGAATGTGCAAATTCCGCACAGACAGTGACCAGAGCCAGGAATCGAACCCAGGTCCCTGAAGCTGTGAAGCAGCACTGATAACAACTGTGCTACCGTGCCGCCCATGTGCGGGTTAGGTTGATTGACCATGCTAAATTGACCCTAATATCAGGGGATTAGCAGGGTAAATATGTAGGGTTATGGGAACAGGGTGAGACTGTGGTCAGTGCAGACTCAATGGGCCGAATGATTTCCTTCTGCACTGTACAGACACTATGATTCTAAAATTCAGATATGCTTCAGTGAATTCATCCATAACTGAGTCACTTTCTATCGCTATGTAGTTATTTTCCTCAGGTAAGATATAAGCATGTGAATGCATTCTTAGTTGAGAATATAATGAGAGTCTGATATTTTAATTATTGTTGAGCTTTTTTATAAGGTATTCCAAGGTGGTAATAAATATTTGCTTTTCGCAAACTCAGCAGAATTTGGTAAGATGACAAGCAACAAGCCCTTGGGGATTGTCTGGGAAAATAGAGAGGAATAAAAGTATTTTCAGACTTGGCATACACATATAAATGGTATGTATACTAAAGAAAATAGCTTCAATGTTTTTGAGCAGCTCAGCAGTATAAATGGGATTGCTCCACTCAGTTGCTAAGTCCTGATAGATTCACTCAATCTGCCAGCATTGATATGATTACTCAACCTGGAGTACAGCACTGGGACTCAGCACAAGCAAGACACATGAAGTGCATGAAGCATGAGGAAATGGATGTACCACACACAAAGTTGAGTGAGGCGTACAGGAACGGGAAGAGCATAGACACTGAACCACGTCGAGCGTACAGAAATAGATGCATCGCACAATGAACTGAATGAGTCAGAAGCGAATCACATTGACTTGAGCCCTAAGAAAATTGATGTAATTCAAAAAGTTAACAGGGTTAAGCATGCAGAAATAGATGTAATGCAGGCTGAACTGAGTGAGGCATAAAGCAGTGGGAACAAGATTCACACTGAACTGGGTGAAGCAGACTGTAATGGATGTCAGGCACACACTGAGGCATGTTAAAATAGCGTGGACAATGAACTGAGTGAACCATGCACAAATATGAGATGAAAACCCTCAAAAGCTGTAAAAAAAAGGTCTCTTGGAGGCTGCCACCTCATTGAGAAACCTCAATGGTAATCTATTGTCAAGAAAGTCAGTGCGATGTGGATTGCAACGGAATTTCTGCAACAGAAATCAATATTAGATTCACCTCTTTAAAAAGAAATTTCTGACTTAAAAAGTGTCCGTTCAATACAAAGTGACCAGGCATTACAGCTTACATAATAATTCCTATCACTGATCACCCATGAAGGAACTGAATGAAGGAATGAGCCCAAATTCCTGTGAGAAGTATTAAAGGAATGGGGAATGAGCAAGAGAGTGAAATTACACAAGATGGAGTAAATGTTCACCAACATAGGTTGGTGAACAGATTGCCAGCGTGGCACCCGCCTGCTTTTGAACCAGCTGAAAACTGAGCATGTTCTATAAGGGTAGATAATCTGGCCCACTAGATTACTGTTCAGGGGTGAAGGTGAAAATGTACCTTGGAGTCTTGAACAGGAATGAAAAAAGCTTCCAATATAAGTATGTTGAGCAGAATGATCTGTTCCTATGTTTAAATATTCTATGATTCAATCCATGTGTTCTTTAACGTCATTGAAGGTCAACTGGATTATGTAATGGGCTAATCCAAAATTGAAATTTTGGAAAAGTTTGAAGTTTGCAAATTGGAAGAGTTGCCCTCTTTGCTGTCCTCTGTGTTAGGGAAGTGGTAATGCTGAAAAACCACAGGGGTGAAAAGGAGAAGTATACAATTAGAGTTTTTATTGCTGGTGCAGTCACGAATCTAATGATGATTGGAGAGAGGGGGGGACTTTGTTGGCAACATGCGGCAAACAGTGATGAACACTGCTGCCTCACAGCGCCTGGGACCTGGGTTCAATTCCCGGCTTGGGTCTCTGTTGCATGGAGTTTGCACATTCTCCCCTGTTCTGAGAACATGCTCAGTTTTCAGTTGTCTGCATGGGTTTCCTCCAGGTGCTCTGGTCTCCTCCACAGTCCAAAAGACATGCTGGTTAGATGCATTGGCTATACTAAATTCTTCTACAGTGTATTTGAATAGGCGCTGGAGTGTGACGACTAGGGATTTTCACAATAACTTTGTTGCAGTGTTAATGTAAGCGTACTTGTGACAGTAATAAATAAAACTTTAAGAGCTCAAAAAAGAATTGAAGGTGGTTCTTCTCAGTAATAACGAAGGCAGCATGATCAGATCCATCTTAAGATTCTGTCAGCGGGATCAAAATTGTCAGCTGATTTATGATGCTTTGGAGGTCTCCTTCCTTCTCTGCTCTATCATATAAGATTCCAGAGATTAAAGGTTCAAGCACCTAGATACTCCTTTCCTCAAAGCTTGACTTTAAAAGGAAGCTCAAAGATCAGACTCCATGAAGAGATGCTGGGTAGAAGGTGAATCTCAAGCAAGAGTGCTGAGTGCAAGGCATTGAGCTGCACTGCAATGTATTGCACTGGCCTAGATGTAAGCATTCCAGCTCAAGAGACCATGTCCCCACTACCTTGACTGTATTTGTATTTCAGGTGTCATAGGATGTGTTTTGTTCAGTGAGCAGAGGTATATGGATGCCAGGAATGTGGTGCCCATGTCAGAAACTGGATCGTTGATCAGAATGGATGGTGCTTAAGTTCTTTCAAAGAGCTTTTGCTGCACAGTTAAGGGCTCCTCACACGCAAGATGCCGTGTTTGCTTATAGGGTTTGAATTTTAATGTCATGTCAGTCTCAGCGTCATGGGCATGGTTTGATTATAGCATGGCTCACATTTACAGTCTTTGGCATCCATGCGAGAGGGCCAGGCTATGAATAGCTTACTACCATGTGTATTTGGAATATAATGAGGCCCATGGTTATGATGATGAGGGTTTCAGTCATATAGCTGTGTTCAACTCATTAAACACAGTGCTCATGATTCCAAATAAACCTGTAGAGCTTTAACCTAGTGTTGAGACCTCTTACTGTGCCCACCCCAGTACAATGCCAGCATCTCCACATCAATAATAAATCAAATCAAATCAAGCAGAAATTTCATGATGGATTTAGGATGGCCAAAGCCTGTCCCTCAATGTTAAAACTCCCCAATCTTCTAGAATTTATTTTCTCAAGTATTTTAAAATTTTGCATAACGTTATTAGATCAGCCTTTAACCTTCACTATTCTAGTGAATACACTTAGAGTAATCCAGAGGGAGTTCCCTTCAGTTCAGATTACCATAAAGTGACATTAATATCTGAGCAGGACTCTGTACCAGTGTTCCTCCTTGCTCCACTGTGCTATGCTTTGCATTATGTAAGAGGGATGTTCATTGTGGTCGTTGTGTTTGAGAGCAATCTTCTCCCTCCAGCAGTTTTAAAAAATAAAGAGCCTTATTTGAATGAACGCTGAGCAGATCAGAAGAACATTAATCGATACCTTCTGGTGTCATTAACAGCAGGGTAAATTTCTACCTTTTATCTTTAAGGGCATGAAAATATTTCTACAGGAATTTGAAAATGTAACTTCCTGAATTTTGTTCAGGCTGAAACATTGACATAATTGAAAAGAAAGTAACAGAAAGAACTTGCATCTTTCATGACTTCAGAGCTTCCCAAAGCACTTTATAGCCAATGAAGCACTTATAGTTCAGTCACTGTTACGATATAGGAAATGTGCAGACAATTTGTGCACCGCAAGCTCCCACAAACAGTAAATATGATACCGACCTGATGTTTGGTTTAAAGGCAGTTGAGGGGTTACTGTTGGCCAGGACAAGACTCAAACAGGTGCCAGGGTGTGGCGACTAGGGGATTTTCACAGTAACTTCACTGCAGTGTTAATGTAAGCCTACTTGTGACACTAATAAATAAACTTTAAACAGAACACTAGAAATTACCCTGTGCTGATCTTCAAATAGTTCCATGAGATTATTTAGGTCCAATTAATGGGACCTTAACTTGACAATTCATCTGACAAATGGCACATCAGCCAGTGCCACACTCCTTTGGTGCTACATGAGAGTGTTAGCCTAGATTTGGTGCTTAAATCTCTGGTGTGGGACACGAGTACATAATGCCAACTTGGGCACAATCCTGTACTGGCTCAGGGTATGTATACTTAATAATAAAAGCAAAATACTGCAGGTGCTGGAGATCTGAAATAAAAACAGAAAGTGCTGAAAATCCTCAGCAGCTTCGGCAGTATCTGTAGAGAGAGAAACAGAGTTAACTTTTTGGGTCAAATGTGGTTATTCTTTACAGCTCATGCATACTGGATAGTGACCCTTAGGTGGGTTAGCTGTGGTCATCTGCTGTGTGTCCCATGGCACTTTGCAATCAAAGTGGACTTAAAATTTGGGCTACTGCATGACTGGCAGCATCGTTCACTGGGGCAAGGAGATGGAGAGGGCATTGAGTGGGCATCACCAATGGTCTTCAAGACTGCCATGGTGAAAGGAACAGCACCTCCCTTTTGAAATAAAGTCTTATTTTAAAAGCTTGCCCTTTCTGAAGGTGGCCTCCACCTGTCTCTTTAAGCACCAGATGCAGACTGCACAATGCTGAAAGAAGAAGAACCAGCACCAATGCTGCCAAGTATTGAGAAGGGGTTCTCAAACAGATAATGAGCTTCCTATTTGTTCATGCGAAGGGCCCTAGTGCTTATTTCCGACATGGAACTCTGCATGGTAATATTTCAACCTCTACCAATTTAGTGAGCATGTTTGTGAAATAGGCACCTTACTATTTTAGCTGGGAGCTATGCAGGCAGCCAGATGTTAACAATGTGCAGTGTATTCCAATGTAAAAAACACAGGAAAGGTAACTCCTCACCCACGTACAATAGGACAACCTGCCAACTTTATGTATTTCACAAGTTTCAAAGACCATCCCATCTTGCAATAGTTCCAAGCACCAAAGTTAGAATTGACACGCAAATCTTTTGCAACATGCCAATCATCGTAATGGTGCTTGGTATCTTTAGTAACTTATCTCAAAAAAGCCTTACAGCTGCAGCTTGAAAAGAATGTGTGATATGCTGATTTAATTCTTCCTGTTCTTAGTTTTCATTTAGGTAATTAATTATTTTAGCAATTCAGATGAAGGCATCTGTGTGAAATGGCAGGATATTACTTCCTGTAGCTAATTAAATAAATGCGCAACTCACATAATTATCGCTCTTAATTATTTCTGCACGATAGCATGGATGCCACTTTTGAGAGTGGTGCTCGCTTGAAGGATTTTACATTCTAATGAACGAACATTTCATAGATCCATTATGACTCTGATGGGATCTCAATAGTTTGACAATTGCAAGATTTACTTCAAAAAGTACCATTGCTCTCGTTGCAATTTGGTGAGTATCTTTGAAGACTAATATTTCACAAATGATATCTTTGAGAAACCAGAACTAAATATCAACATTATGCCTGTATCTTGTGTCAATCCACTGAAGTCACATCTCATAATGCACAAAGACAAATGCAAAAGAAAACAATTACCACCCCAACAAAACTTGCTATACATCATTGAAGAGAAACTTTCCAATTGAATTAGGCACTTTTTCTGACAGTTCATTTCTCACACCATTTTTGGGTACTGTGGATATAACAGTATGGTCGTTAATAAATTTCCTAATTATTGGGGGCTTAATTGTATGTCTACTATTCATGTCATGTAATGTAGTTTGCGCATTCTCCCCGTGCTTGCGTGGGTTTTCTCCGGGTGCTCCGGTTTCCTCCCACACCCCAAAGATGTGCTGTTAGGCTGATTGGCAGGAATAAATTGTCCCTAAATCAGATTCCCTCAATCTGGATGGCCATAAAACATTAGACAGGGGTCGTGGGTGGACAGGGGGACTGGTGGTGTTGAAATGGTGACGCGGGCTCGTTGGGTCGAAGGGCCTGTTTCCCGGGCTGATTTTGTTCTTTGTTCTTTGCTCCAGGGGAGGTAGTGGAAGTGGATACGATAGTGAGTTTTAAGGGGCATCTGGACAAATATGTGAATAGGATGAGAATAGAGGGATATGGTTCCCGGAAGGGTAGGGGGTTTTAGTTCAGTCGGATAGCGTGGTTGGTGCAGGCTTGGAGGGCCGAAGGGCCTGTTCCTGTGCTGTAATTTTCTTTGTTCTTTGTATCAATATGCATTACGTTACAAGAGAATGCATAAGTTGTGAATGGCAAAGAGGCTATTTATTTAGTCATTCAGGTGAAGATACCCATGTTGCAGGAGTAAGCCTGATATGTTATCTTGAATCTTTTCTTCAGATTTTGAGACGGATGAACGAGTTGGGATTTTCCACTTTGCAGGTGATGAGGGCCATTGCTGCTTGATACTTTTTCCCCCCAGGAACTTTGATGTTCACTGCACTGTTGGTTTTATGTGCAATTGACAAATGCTCATTGAAGAAAGAGGAACAGGTAGGTCATTTATCAATTAGATTGTACTAATTGATTTATACACCTCTACAACCCGAATGCTGCGTTTTACAGTAACATGCAGAAGTAAACTCAACCTCAGGGGCTTGGCTGACATTCAGAAATGAGACAAGCGTCTCTCTCACGCATATAATGTTATCAGTACAGTTTGATTGAATTATGGCATTGCAGTTCACCACCAGCTATTTATTGTCTTTTATAGGTCAGACCTGTAAATCAGCTATTGCAGGAGCAAATAGCTGCACATCCTATTTTTCTATCGCAGGATAGGTACGGATGAGGGATGCCATTCAGCCCATCTATCCAGAAAGAAGTCATAGTTCCTCTATCAAATATTTCAGCAGGCTAGCCTTAAAATCATTGCATGCATTATGTGAAGGACTTTGTGTTCTTACTTTAGTGTCTGATTAACACAGAAAAGGTTATTCAACTTACTTTTCTCAGCTGGGTCAATGATTCTTTGAGCAAGAATTGTCTCTTGCTTGTGCAAAGGTCACTTTGTACTTACTCCATGAAACCATCAGAACCAGAGCGATCTCCTGGACTAGTTTTAATTGTCTAAGTGGGTTGGAGAGGAATTTAATAGGTCTTTTCCTCACATTAGTCTGGACCTTTATCTCCTCTGGTGATGAATTGGTTTTGGATGGGGTAATCATTGTATATATAGGGAATGTAAGGAGTCAGAAATGGTGTGGGACCAGCTGGCTGGATCAGAGTTTTTTGCCCATCCATCACTGTTCATGTGCATTGCTGATGTTCTCCTGAGGCACAGTGTGATCGCTTTGTACAAGGAGAACTTTCTGTGTAATCTGCTGGAATCAGGCAGGAATGAGATGCTGGTATGATTTTAACATCCATTACCATCGTTTTTTCCAGCTAAATCAGGCAGAAAAGAAAGTGAGGAGTTTTTGAACTGGAAAAGTTTGGAGAATTTTCTCAGTTAATCCTATCATTTGGGATAACATCTTGCAAACTTGGTTTTAGCGTTCTGTCTGCATGGAAATGGATGATTCCATCTGAGAGTATGAAACCAGTGGAAGATTTTGATTCCTTTCACCTACAGTGTGTTGCTTCTCAGGAACAGGTATGGTACTGTGTATGCTATCTCTCTGGAAGAGAATCATAGAATAGTTAGGGCACAGGAGAAGGCCATTCAGCCTGCCATATACATGCTCGCTCTCTGCAAGATCAACTCTGCTTGTCCCACAGCCTGTCCTTTCCTGGTAGCCCAGTAATTTATTTTTTTCTTTAGATTCTTATCTCATGCCCTTTCGAAAACCATAATTGAATTGGAAAAGAATGTTAGTACAAAATTGTGCACAGAAAGGTCAGGCTACATCTAAAGAGTATTGATCCCCATCTCCACCATACAATATAATGGCCACACAGGTTATTTGTTAACTTTAGTTTGTAGATGTGTAGAAGAACATGTTGCATCAAATAAGCCCTGCCGTCTTCTATACGAGGGCCATCTACTACAAATCAGGATCGTATTCACTACCCTTATCTCTCCAGCTGGCAGAGTTCATGGGTTTGGAGGGTGTTATTAATGGAGTTTTGGGCTGTAGTGAATCTTGCAGATGGTGCATCAGTGGTGGAGGGAGCACATGTTGATGGTTGGGATGTCAATCAAGCAGACTTCACTGTCATGGGTGGTGTGAAACTTCTTGAGTGTTGTTAGAGCTGCACTCATCCAGGCAAGTGAAGGGCAGTCCATAACATTACTGACTAGTGCCTTGTAGGCACTAGTGGACAGACTTTGGGGAGTCAGGAGGTGAGTTACTCACCACAGAATTCCTGGCCTCTGACCAGCTCTTTTAGCCACAGTATTTAAATGGATAGTCCAATTCAGTTTCTGGTCAATGGTAACTTTGAAGGACAATGGTTAGATTCTCTCTCCAAAAGGGAAATGCCAGAAAATCTCAGCAGGTTTGGCAGCATCTGTAAGGAGAGAAAAGAGCTGATGTTTCATATCAGATGACCCTTTGTCAAAGCAGCTTTGATAAAGGGTCATCTGGACTTGAAAAGTCAGCTCTTTTCTCTCCTTACAGATGTTGCCAGACTTGCTGAGATTTTTCAGTATTTTCTCTTTTGGTTTCAGATTCCAGCACCTGCTCAGCAAAGTCTCCTTGAGTTTTCTCTGCTGTAACTCTATGCTGCTGTTTAAGATGGTCTTCAATTCTTCATGCTGTTGAATGGTCACATATTCCTTAAGCATTTGCCCTTGAAGGATGATCAACTGTTCCTTCAACTGTTTATTTTCTTGTTGACCTCTTGCCAATTCTGGGCTTTTCAGTGCATCTTTTCATTGCTACTGATACTTCCAACACAGCTTTTTCTGAAGTAATATTCAACACCTTTTTTAACTCCTCATGTATTTCCGTGGCTAAATATTGATTCTTTGCCTGAGGTTTCTGTCCGCTGTTTTGACAGATCATAGAGTTGGTTGAGTTCTCTCAACCTCTGCTTTGATTTATGTTAGATCCTCTCTCATTGGAAATGGTCATTGCCTGCCGATTGTGTGATATGAATGCTACTTGCCACTTTTTAGCCCAAGCCTGAATGTTGTCTGGGTCTTTCTAAATACAAACACAGACTTCTTCATTACGTGAGGAGTTGTGAATGGCACTGAACATTGTGCAATCATTAGTGAATGTCCCATTTCTGACCTTATAATGGAGGGAAGGTCATTGAAGATGGTTGGGCAAAGGACACTACCCTGAGGACCCCCTGCAGCTATACCCTAGGACAAAGGCAGTTAACCTCCAACAGCTATAACCATAGTCCTCGGTGCTGTGTTTGACTCCAACCAGTGAGAGTTTTCTCCCTTATTCCCATTAAGTGCAGTTTTGCTGGGACTCCTTGATGCCACATTCGGTCAAATGCAGCCTTGATGTCAAGGGCAGTCACTCCCAGTCAACCTCTTGAATTCAGCTCTTTTATCCATGTTTACACCAAGACTGTAATGAAGTCAGGAGCTGAGTGGCACTGGTGGAACCCAAACAGAGCATCAGTGAGCAGATTATTGCTAAGTAAGTGCTGTTTGATAACACTGCCGATGACCACTTCCAGTCAAGTCTTATCTTTCAGTTTCAGTTCTGTAATTGTGCTACTCATGGCTGCATTATCCGCTTGCAACATGGAAAATTTTCCAGCTTCTTTTTTGATGCCTCCTCTTTACCATTCAGCTGCTTCTTAAGTTCTTCAATCTGTTTCTTGTAGCTTTTGCTTTTGCCTGGAATACGAAACATTGCTGAACCTTCTCTGACAACTGGTCCATCAGTTTGTTCAGCATAACATCAAAGTCATTTTGCTTCTCCTTGTAATTTTCCAGAAGAATAAACTTTGTCCTGATGGATTTGGGTAGCGTGTGATGGTCTTTTAACAAGTTTCTTTTTCTTCACAAAACTTGCTTGTTTCATCTTGAGTTTTCCTGTAATTCAGCAAAGTCTCCTTGAGTTTTCTCTGCTGTAATTCTATTCTGCTGTTTAAGACGGTCTTCATTTCTCCAAGCTGTGGAATGGTCACACATTCCTTTTGCATTTGCCCTTGAAGGATAATCAACTGTTCCTTCAACTGTTTATTTTCTTGTTGACCTCTTGTCAATTCTGGGCTTTTCAGTGCATCTTTTCGTTGCTACTGACATTTCCAACACAGCTTTTTCTGAAGTAATATTCAACGTCTTTTTTAACTCCTCATGTATTTCCGTGGCTAAATATTGATTCTTTGTCTGAGTTTTCTGTCCGCTGTTTTGACAGATCATAGAGTTGGTTGAGTTCTCTCAATCCCTGCCTTGATTTACCATGGTACTAAGGATCGTTACTTTCTCTGAATACTTTTGTGTCATAATGCATTTCCAAATGTGTATACCCAGCTTGCAAAATTGTGCTTGAAATCTTCCCGTTCAGCTTGGTTGCGAACATTTTCTGATAGAAAGCTTCATTTTCAAGAATCCCTATCTTTAAACATTTCAGCTGCTTCTCAATCATTGTTTACTTCTGCACTAAACGCTTTGGCTTGTGCATTTAATTGCATTCACAGGCAGCAATGATCCTGTGGTTGAATAGAATGTTGTCTCCCTCGCTCTGAGGTCTTGTTTCCCTTGCTCTGAAGTCTTTTGTTGCTCTCTCTCTGGAGTAATTTATTTCCCTCAATGCATTATTGGGAGTTGCTCTCTCTCTGGAGTCTCGTATAGCCCTTAATGTTTTACTTATAGTTGCCCTCTCTCTGCTGTCTCTTGTTGCCCTTAGTGCTTTGTTTGTAGTTGCCCTTTCTCTGTGGTCTCTGATTGTCCTCGGTGCTTTATTGGGAGTTGTTTTCTCCCTGGGGTCTCTCGTAGCCTTCAGTGCTTTGTTCATAGTTGCCCCCTTGCTCTGCGGTGTCTTGTTGCACGATACTTTGTTGGGACATACTCGATTTTCTTCTCAGGTCTGTGCTGTCCACAACTTGAAGATATCTGGCAAACCTTTTTAATATCTCATTCTCTGTTGTATTGATCTACATGTTAGCTGAGGATTACTTCATCAACAAGTGAACCAAAGAAGAATAAAAACTTATCAACTTGTACTTCTTCGAATTTCTTTTTAATCTTGTATTTGTCCAGTACACTAAAAATTACCTTCTCAAAGAATCCCATCCTTAAATCTGGTTTAATGCTTTCCATAGCACAAATGTTTTTCTTTGATTTGATTTGATTTATTAGTATACAGTGTAGAAGAACTGACATTTCAAGTCCAGACGACCCTTTGTCAAAGGGTCACCTGGACTCGAAATGTCAGCTCTTTTCTCTCTTTATAAGTGCTGCCTTCTGAGATTTTCCAGCATTTCCTCTTTTAGTTTCAGATTCCAGCATCCGCAGTAATTTTTTTTATCCAGGAGCCATACCAAGCAGTGATACAACCAGAAAGAATACTTTCCATGGTGCGTTGGTAAAAGTTCTAATTTGCTCTCCATGGCCATTTGTATTTTTCTTGTAGTTACAGCTATAAATTGTGTTGCCTCTTTAAGACTCACTGTACAGTAACTGTTTTATTTAACTTCAAGTTCTCTGCAGCCCGTCAATTGTGGCTCTGTAGGTTCTCCACTGTTTTCAGGTTTTTGCAGGCTCCCCGGTGATGGTCTGCTTTGTTTTTGGTAAGTTTTCTAAACATTTAAAACATCTTTAAATGTTTAGACACTGCAGCAATTTCTTTTTTTTTAACTCTGCGGGTGTGAATGTCCCACATTTTGATATTTTGGCAGGCTTGTGTTTTTTTCAAACCTAAAGTGACAACTCTTCTATCTTAACCTCCGCAAATCTCTTTTTTTTTCAAAAGCTGCAGGTGCTTCTCAAACCTCTGATTTGGCCAGTTGATTTTTACAGGTTTTATTTTTACTTGCAGCTGTCTTCCAGCTTCTCTACTGACATGTTGAGGCTTGGGACTACTACCTATTCTATAATGTAAGTACAGCTTCTTATCTGTAATTTTTTGCCAGCACCCTGTCAACTGTCCATTATTCTTCACACTGCATCATTCAAAATCTTGCAATTATTGTAGTTTTGCTCCTTGCTATGTGATCTCAGCATCTTAACTCAGGGTAACTCAGGGTTTTGCTCCTTGCTATGTGATCTCAGCATCTTAACTCAGGGTAACTCAGGGTTTTGCTCCTTGCTATGTGATCTCAGCATCTTAACTCAGGGTAACTCAGGGTTTTGCTCCTTGCTATGTGATCTCAGCATCTTAACTCAGGGTAACTCAGGGTCTTATAATCATTTGTAATTTTGCTCACCCTTCTTTGTGAGTTACCCTGGGCGATTTTTTTCTTTATTCTTTACTCTACCTCACTCTGTTGTCTTGTACAGCTGGAGTTCCTCACCAGAAAAGATATGGTGATGTGGCCCATGCTGTCATGCTGGTTGGAAATGGCCGGATAAAGCTGGAAGCCAGGAATCCTGAGATTAGGGCAATCTTTTTAAAGGGGACGGTACCAGACTGCCAGTGGGAAGTGCAATGGGGCTGTTCCAGGGTACAAGGGTCAGTGCCAGGGCAGTGCTGGGGAGTTGTGCCAGGGCAAAGGCAGGGTGCCAAGAGCAGTCTTGGGGCAGTGCCAGTGCAATGTCAAGGGGCAATGTCAGAGTACTGCCTAGGCATGTCCCAGGGCTATACTTACCTGTGTGCCCCCAGCAGATTTTCTTCACTTGGTTCCCCTCTTTAAAAAGCAGTTGTAAACCTTGCCAATGTGACGTAAAATCGGCCAGAGGCGATTTCCAAAGGTGAGGAGATGGTCTGACGGGGAAACACACTAATTATATTCAAATGTATTTAAGTGAGGTTCCCGACCTTCCTGGGTGGGAACCTCGCAACGTCACTGATGGGGGATGGGGAGAATTGGGAAACATGAGCTTGTCGTTGAGATTCTCATTTTCCAAGTCTGGCAATGTTTTGCTTCCATGTTGCTGTTTGTGTTCATAACAAGCACAGCAGTAATGTGAATTCCAGTAGCAGATTGAAGACCTGGAACTTTGGATGCTGCACACCGCTTTTAGAAAAATTGGTGATCACTTGATTAGCTAGAGAATTTCACAAATCTTTCAACTAGAAGCTTGCATTTTGTGAATACATTCTACTTGAAGTGAATGTTAGTTCCATACGAACTATATCACATCCAGGGAGAAGAATGGAGGAGTTTATAGTTTTTACATGCAGTGCTGGCATCAACACTCATGTGGCAATTATATACAGGGTAAAGTTCCTTCTGTGCCATCTCACCACAAAGTCTCCATGGAATGGCTAATAGACCAATGCAACACTTTCATTTCCCACATGGGGAATTTGCTGTGAGCTGCTCCAACTGTTACTTCTCCAGAAGCATGGCAAGAAATGCCAGATTTCCAACAAAATTACTTGGAGAGGCTCTGAAGACATTTCTTACTTTTGTGTTCCCCTGATTTATTTTAAGTAGTACTGATAGGTTAGAGTCAAGTACTGCTGAAGCATGGTCAGTTTTTCTGTTATTGTCTTTCATTCTTTGGGACACTACTGAAACTGCTCAAACTCCTATCACACAGGCTGTGTAGAAATCAACTTGTGAACCAATTACGTCTCTGACTTTTCCTAGTTCTGATGAAAGGTTATTGATCTGAAACATTTGCCAGAATTTTACTGCCCCGCCTGCCACGGGACTGAGAGCGAGCAAGGGGCGGAACAAGAAAGGTCTGTTGACCTTGTGCAGGATTTTATGGTTTCGGGACGAACGAGGCCATAAAATCCTGCCCATTAACTCAGTTTCTCTCTCCACCTGCTGGACCTAATGTCCTAATTCACCTAATGTTCTTTAGGGAAGGAAACCTGTCATTCTTACCTGATTTGGCCTACATGTGACTCCAGAACAACAGCAATGTAGTTGATTCAGAACTAGCCTCGAGCGACTAGGGATGGGCAATAAATGCTGGCCAACCAGCGATGTCCATGTCCCAAGAATTATTAAAAAAACCTGCTGAGCACCTCCAGCATTTTCTGTTTTGATTACAAATTTGCAGCATGTGGAGTGTATTGTTTTTGCCTGAATGATCAAATGTATTCAGTCTTGATATTCAAAACCAGTTGGGAGGAAGTTTCCCTGGGAGTTTTCGACATTTACCCCAAACCTCATGACATCAAGTCATACAAGGAAACTTCTTGCTGATTACCACCTACTGCCCCTGTCAGCTGGTGAATCAAAACTCCTCCATGTTGAACAGCATTTCAGATGCACTAAGGCACAGAGTGCTCTGGGCGGGGGATTTCAATGTCCATTACCAAGAGAGGCTTAGTAGCACCCTTATTGACCAAGCTGGCCGAGTCCTAAAGGTCATAGCTGCTGGACTGGGTCTACAGCAGGTGGCAAGGGAACTAACTAGGGGAAAAGACCTACCTCACCTTATCCTTATCAATCTACCTCTTTCAGATGCATCTGTCCATGCCAGCACTGGTATGAGTGACCACCGCACAATCCTTGTGGAAATGAAGTCCTGTCTTGTTGTGTGGCATTGTTTGTGTGCTAAATAATTTAGATTTCTAACAGAGGCAGCAAATCAAGGTGGGCATCAATGAGACAATCAGCAGCAGCAGAATTGTACTCAACCACACTCCGCAATTTTGTGGCCTGGCATATTCCCCCAAACTACTGAAACCAGTAAGCCAAGGGATCAACACTACTTCAACGAAGAGTGCAGGAGGGCAAATAGGGATGGGGAATAAATGCTGGCCTAGAGGACAATGCACACATCCTGTGAACAAATACACTCTAAAGGGAAGTCAATACAAATTGAAAACATGAAGAAATATGATTGAATAAATCAGGAATATACAAACAAGTAATAGTACACTGGAGGTTAAAACATTAACATCTGCATAAGTTGCACATTTTCATATATAGCCTTTTGGGCCAAAGGGATCAAGGGATATGTGGGAAAGGTGGGATCAGAATATTGAATTTAATGATCAGCTATGACCAAAATAAATGACAGAGCAGGTTTGAAGGGCTGAACGGCCTATTCCTGCTTCTATTTTCTATGTTTCTATGAAAGGATTTGCTAAATTTATTAGATAGAGAAAACAAAAGTTGTTTTCAAGATGATTTGTTGGTGTTTGGGTTAAGGTTGCTGAAAAGCTTTACACGTTGGATTATATTTTGTTTTTATATTTAGCAGTCCATACTTCAACCCAAGTGAATCAAGTTGAACCTGCTGTTTAGGTTACACGGTTGGATTCAACTCGTCTTGATTCAGAATTGTCAACGTTAGTATTTCCTTTTATTTAAAACAGTTTGCCTCCTGCAGAGAAATTACTGTGTGCTGTACAGTGTACAAAATTTCAATTTCAATTTCCATGACCTTGTTTCATATTCCTCTAGCCCTTGATTGGCAGAAATGGTGTGAGGGAATTAAACTAATGCATGTATATGCAATGGTGCAAATCTCTCAAGTGTTAGGTTCATGACAGTATTGAGTCATCATCAAAGGAGTCTCTGAAGCAGTTTGCTTATTGAGATTATTCATATTTGGTGTAATTCATATAAAACATTCACAAAAGCAACACAACCAGAAAATTGGGTGACAGATAGTCATACTAATATTAACTTGTAGTTTCTTGTTTAATTTTAGATGGTATGGAAAGTTATTCGCTTCTACAGCATTTTCAATTCCTTAAAGTGATTTAACTTGAATACACATGGAAAGGTTAACTTAACATTTTGGTTATTAGAAATGTTACACTGCGCATTTACAATGACTGCTTCCTGAGAGTGAAGTTGTTACAAGAGGCAAAGTAAATATAACATAAATTCAAAACAGAAAATGTCGGTAATACTCAACAAATCTGGCAGCAACTGTGGAGAGCAATACAGAGTTCGTATTTTCAAGCCTGCCACCTTTCACCAGAACAGGGGAAATTTGGAAATGCAATAGTTTTTGGACAAGTGAAAGTGGGATGGGGGTGTGGAGGGAGACACACAGAAGAAGATCTGTGATCAGGTGGCGAGCAGGGAAATTAAATAACTAAATGTTTAATGGTACAAAAGCCACCAGGAGTGGTAATGGGCAAAGAAACCAGTGATGTGTCCAGCTGAGGTGTGAATAGTTGGAAAGAAGTCTTCTGCATATTGTACTTACCTTGAAGTTATGAGTGAAGTGAGGGCAGACAGCTGCATAATTTAGACTTGTCTAATTTCCCATTGACTTGGTCCATGATTGGGCTTACATACCCACTGGGCACTGCAGGGGCTGAGGTGCAATATTGACTCCTTTAATCACATTTTAGTTTGATGTTTTAAGTTTCCTTTCTACTTTGCCTTTTGTTTCGGGCACTTCCCTTTTGTTTGGGGACTGCCTCTTTTTGATTTATCCCTCAGTTAATCTGATTTAATTTAATTGTTTTGCCAACATGATTGGCCCATGACTGGGAAGGAGAAAGTGGTTCTGGTGTGCAGCTTTTTAAATGAATATTCATGACATGATAATGCATGCACATGGAGTTCCTGACACGCATCAGCCCGCTATGAAAGGTGGGGTGGGGGGGGGGACTCCGAATTGATTTCTCACCAACGGGATTCTGATTTTTCTTCTCTCTCCGAAATTTCCACTCTCACCCGCCATGAAACCCACCGCTGGCAGGACCGGAAACTTCAGGCCTAGCTCTCCATGTAATCAGTAAAGAAACACAGTTGATAAAAAAAAGGCCGAGATCATGTCTCCTCTTCCTCTGGTGACAACCTGTTGTCTGCTTTGTGTACCGCCTTCAGCAAGAAAGAATGAGGTGTGTTCATGAGCGTCTTGGAGTTGCATGGAGAATATGGTGGCCATGAAAGAGTAACTGACTGTGAGCTGTGGATAAGTGCAGTTTGCTGTAAGAAATGGGGTGAACGTTTAGTGAGATGTGTTGCAATGATTGGGGAACAGTGCAAGGTAGTGAATGAGGGCAGTTTTGAGAGTGCTATGAGTCACGCTGCTATGGTAGGAAAGCATTTGAGCAGCTTCTCTTTGTTTACAATATTAGTTGGATCATTGATAGGTTTCCTGCATTGCAGTCATGATAGCCTGATTTCAACCCATCAGAACTCATCCACTTACAAAGATTTATTATTTGGGTAATGCTCTTTTTATTAATGTACCCAGCAATCAGCTCCCACTGTTGGATTAATAGATGACTGGAGAGCTTCCTACTCTATGGGTGAAAAGGATATCTCCTTTACTCACTAGTACCTGTACCAAGTCTTCCAGCTCAGCATCAGAGACCCTTGGTGCCTGCCATTCCATCCCAGCACTTGCATGCAAAACCAGAATGCAGTTCCCTTTAAGAGTTGCTGTCTGTCTTTAAGTGGGTCTGGGGCTCTGAACGCTGTACAAGTGGCCTATGAATAATGCAATCAATGCCAAAAGCAGAAGGGGAATTTGTGGGGGGGGAGGGGGGAGGATTTCCCAACCCACAGAAGGGGAATTTTAGGGGGAATTTTCCCGTCCCGCCCGCTACAGGAATCATAGCGGGCGGGTGCGGACCACGCAATGTTGACCATGTTGACCTCGGGCAAGATTTTCTGGTTTTAGGGTGAGCATGGCCGGAAAATCCCACCCATTGGGTCTAACTGCTGTGGACAGTCTGGGTCCCTCCACCACACTAGCACCCCCACTGCCACCTGGCTTTCTACAGGCACATTCTGATATAAAGAGCAATCAGGTTTACTGGATCAGTAAGTTTATTGTTTAACTGGGACAAGTCTGGCTGCTTAGGTAATGTTTCTTCATGTGAATATGAAGCCAATTCATTATGTTCTGACTTCTATTTCTCGCATATTGAGCTTCCAAGGAGAAAGATTAATATCTTTCAAATGTTTTTGTGGATCTGTTCAGCAGCTCTTCCGGTGAAGCCAATAACCCGCTGCGCTTTCTATATCATTACCAACCTGCAGGTTCAACTCTACAGAGGCAAATGAGACCTCTCCGCCTCGAGTGCTTCAAGCTAAATTCCTTTGACCAAATTTAGTGATCCAAATAAAAAGCTTGTGTGCATTAGTTTTTGTCAGAATTTCCTGTGTAACTTAATTTTTATACACTTTGGCATCCTATCTGCTTTGTCCTTGTCTTGATCTGTGACAGTTTTAATGATATGCAGATAGCTCCAGGCACTAAAGATGGACAAAAGGCTGATGTTTGATGTGTGCTCTCCATCCCTTTCCCTCAAATGAGGGTTATTTACAAAGTTACGCTGTGTCTTGCTGAGGTTACATGCACATATTTCATGCTGCGACCCTGTGGCACTTGCTACAGAATGCTTTCTCTTCACATGAAACTGTTTCTCTTGCTGGCTTTCAGGAGACAAGTCGAGAGCAGGCAGCCTTTTGTGTGGAGTTGTTTTCTTTTAAGGTTGAATTCCCCATTAACCCAGCATCCACTTACAATTCTGTCGCCTCCACCAGCAGCCTGGCACTGACATTCTGAATGTTGTGAAGCTGATTCTGGTTTGCCATTACTTGTATAATTACTGCTCCATTTTATTTTCAGAGATTGCTGCCAGTATAAATACCTGGGAGGGATCGTCTATCTCTCATAATCTTATCTTCACAACAATTAATTACAAAAGTCAACATGAACTATACAACACGGTTCACGGTTGAATTTTATGTTAAGTTGTTTATTTATTAGATATATATTTATATAGAATCATAGAATCATACCATTCAGAAGGAAGCCATTCAGCCCATCGACTGAGCACCGACCACAATCCCACCCAAGTCCTATCCCCATAACCCTACGTATTTACCCTGGCTAATCCCCTGATACTAAGGGGCAATTCAGCATGTCCAATCCACCTAACCTGCACATCATTGGACTGTGGAAGGAAACTGGAAGACCCGGAGGAAACCCATGCAGACATGGGGAGAATGTGCAAACTCCACACAGACAGTGACCCAAGCCGGGAATCAAACCCGGGTCCCTGGCACTGTGCCACCACTATGTAATATATTATATACTTATTTGAATCCCTACAATGCAGAAAGAGGCGATTCGGCCCATAAAGCCTACACCAACCCTCCAGAAGCTAAGTCCATTTCCCACCCTTTCCCTGTAACCCCATACAATTTTCCACGGCTAATCCATCTCACCTATACATCTTGGACACTAACGGGCAATTTAACATGGTCAATCCTCCTAATCTGCATATCTTTGGACTGTGGGAGGAAACTGGAGCACCTGAAGGAAACACACGCAGACACGGGGAGAACATGCAGAATTCGCAAACAGTTAGCCATGGCCGGAACCAAACCGGGATCCCTGGCGTGGTGTAGTGACAGCACTAACCACTGTGCCACTTTGCCAACATGGTGGTATAATTTGTAATGTTGTCCTGTTGCTCTTCATGGAGCAGCCTTGATGTTTTGTTCTTAATGTAAAGAAGAACACATTGCCATAAGACAGTATTATATCTATTGCCCATCGTGAAGCTGTATTCTCACCTTGCAGGGTGGCGCTCCTCAGGGTCAGCTGATAAACACAGCACGCCTCATTCAACAACCAGCTTCCTGCTCCCATTTAGCCATTGGGAGATGAGGCAGTTACTCAAGGTAAGCTGTTTTAATATTCCACTTATGCCAAAAGAAAGACATCCATTGGAAAGCACTGCATTATTGAATCAAAAGTAAAGCTCTACAGATTCAAAATAAACGGTGGTTAATGAGAATAAGATTAGGTTTACGTCACTATAAACATCCCTCTTATTCTGTGCAGTAAAAGTATTAATTTTTAATCTATGAGGCTATAAAATTCACAGTGAATCATTGTGAAGAACCATTGTGTTTTGAAGATTATTCACTTGTAATACTTGGCCAGCCTCATATATTGCAATTAAATTGCAAGCTTAGAGTGCTCATTAAGACCACAGTGGTTATTCAGACTAATTGATTACAGTAGACTAGATAATATTTAATTAAAATGTCCTGAGCAGCATCTCGTTGTTGTACAATTCATTCAAAGGCACGTGAAAAATGGGTGACTAAACTGAATATAAAGAAGCAACGTAAATCTCAAAACAAGACAAAAATTCTCTCTCCCTTATAATAGATCAAAATATAATTTAACCAAAGACATTGCCTTACATTAAGGATCACATACATCACACATGTGTCCATCTACCCAATACAGCTTCCAGAAAATTGTTCATCGTAACAGCACAACTCTTTTATCTGTTACTACTATGCATGAGAAATGATTTGAACTGAATTGGAAATTTGGGGTGATATTAGCAGGAATGATTCATGTTGGGTTTGCACACTTTTATAATTGACACAATCAAATGACAAAATGCTTATCCCTCGTGCCAGAAAAGGAGCTTTCTTTTACCTCCACCAGTTAAAGCATAGCCCGGCCAGCCAAAAAGTCAGCAATACAAATGGGGGAGCATTTCATTCCTGTGCATTTCTTTCTGAGTTCTGGACCACTGATGAAATGTTAACTCCTCTAAATCTCAGAAATACAGGAGAGAGAACTGTACAAGACATTATCCCGGTAGTGCAGCTGTGTAATCATGAGTAGTCTTGTGGAGGAAAAGACTACAGGCTAGAATTTTATCCATCTGATCCATCAGACAAGTGACAGGGGTACTGAATCAGTTGGTCCTCGTCTGTGAGGGTGGCAGATGATTTTATGGGAGTGAGATGATTGCAACAAAATGAATTGTTGTGCTGAATCTGTTCGATTGATAAGCGCTTGTTGGTGAAATACGTGGCAGTTTAAAATGAAGGATTTTAGAATTTATTTGACTGAAGAGATAGAGAATTGAAATTGCATTATCGGGTGTGGTTTAAATCGCACGTTCATATGGATCCCAGTGCAGGGCAATTGTCCTGTTGGGATTGTACTATAGACTTCCCAACAACCAGCATGAAGTGGAGGAAATGATATGTCAGCAGGTTATGGGAAGATGTAAAGCGATGGGCGATTTTAATTTCCCCAATATAGACTGGAATTCCTTTAGTGCCGGGGCTTGGATGGGGCAAAGTTTGTTCAGTGTATCCAAAAGTGCTTCTTGTGGTAATATGTAGATAGTCCAACTCAGGAAGGGCCTATTTAGACCCAGTTCTGGGAAACGAGCTCAGACAGGTGATTGATGATGTCTCAGTGGGGGACTATTTTGGGAACATAGATCACAATTCTTTAAGTTTCAAGATACTTGTAGAAAAGGATAGAAGTAGTGTCACAGTGAATGTACTAAACTGGGGAAAGGCTAACTATGACAATATTAGGAAGGAGCTAAGAAATGTTGACTGGAGGCGGCTGTTTGAGAGTAAATCCATATACGATATGTGAGAGTCTTTTAAAAGTCTGTTATTAACAATTCGAGGCAAGTATGTCCCTGTAAAAATGAAGGCTGAAGATGTCAAGATTCGGGAGCCCTGGATGACAAGAGGGATTGTGTGCTTAGTGAGAAAGAAGAAAGAGGCATACATAAATTTCAGGAAATTGAAAATGGATAAGACTCTTCAGGAATACAAGGACAGCAGGAAAGAGTTTAAACAGGGACATAAGAGGATAAAAGGGGGCATTAAATATCCTTGGCAGGCAGGATTAAGGAGAATCCTGAGGCTTTTTATGTGTGTATTAGGAGGAAGAGTGAAGGAAAAGGTGGGTCCACTCAAAGACAGTGGAGGGAATTTATGTGTGGAGCCAGATGAGGTCCTTCTTAGGGCTCTATCATTTGCTGTATACTTTCCTTCTGCAGTAGACCTTTTAAACCATATCACCTCACATTTGTCCAGGTGAGGTCCTGAAGAAGTCCTTTGTATCAGTATTCACAAAATAGAAGGATGTGGTGGATGGTGAGTGTAGAAAGGAGGATGTTGACATTCTAGGACGTGTTGAGATAAAAAAGGAGGAAGTATTAAACGTTTTGAAAAACATTAAGGTGGACAAGTCCCCAGGGCCACATAAGGTCTATCCCAGAATACTGAGAGAGGCAGGAGAAGAAATTGCTGAGGCCTTGGCCAAAATCTTTGTATCCTCTTTAGCCACAGGCGAGGTACCAGAGGATTGAAGAGTAGCTAACACTGTTTCACTGTTTAAGAAGCGTAGAAGAGACAATCTGAGAAACTAGACTTGTGGGTCTTACATCAGTGGTGGGGAAATTATTGGAGAAGATTCTTAGGGACAGGATGCAATCACATCTGGGAGAGAATAGGGTTATTAGTGATGGGCAATATGGTTTAGTGAAATGGAGGCCATGTTTCACAAACCTGATTGCATTCTTTGAGGAAGTGACAAAAAAAATGACCAGGGCAGGACAGTGGATTTTGTATACATGGACTGCAGTAAAGTCTTTGATAAGGTTTCTCAAGGCAGACTTGTACAGAAGGAGAAGTCATATGGGATCTGAGGTAAGCTGGTAAAGTGGATACAAATTGGCTTGGGCATAGAAAGCAGAGAGTAGCAGCGGAAGAGTACTTTTCTAACTGGAGTCTGTGACAAATGGTGTTCCACAAGGATCAGTGCTCTGTTGTTTGTGAGCTAGATAAATTATTTGGAGGAAAATGTAAGTGGTCTGATTAGTAAATTTGCAGATGATACAAAAATTGGGAGGGTAGCAGATAGTAAAAAGGATAGTTAGAAGATACAGATAAATCAGCTGGAGACCTGGGCTGAAAGATGGCTGATAGAAGTTTACCTGGACAAAGGTGAGGTGATGTGATTTGGAAGGTGTACTGCAGAAGGAAAGTATACAGTAAATGGTAGGGCTCCTGGATAGGTTTGCAGATCCACAGTTCCCTGAAGATGGCAAATCAGATGGACAAGATGGTCAAAAAGGACTATGGCGTGCTGGCCTTCATCAGTTGGCACTATATATAGGGCCTTCATTTGTCCTATACTCATCGGTTGAGTATAGGAATTGGAAAATCATGTTGCATCTGTATAAGACTTTGGTTAAGCCACATTTTGTCACTCCACTACCAGAAGGACGTTGATGTATTGGAAAGGGTGCAGAAGAGATTTACCAGGATGTTGCCTGGCTTGGAGGATATGGACTATGAAGAAAGTTCGAACAAACTTGGATTGTTTTCACTGGAGCATCGAAGGATGGGGGGTGGGGGAGGCGGCCTGATAGAGGTTTATAAGATTATGACAGGCTTGGATAGAGTAGATAGTCAGCGTCTTTATTTCCCAAGGTTGAAGGTTCAATTAATTACTCAGGGATAAAGGTTGAAAGTGAAAGTTTAAAAAGTTTAAAAGAGATGTAAGGGGCAAGTGTTTCACACAGAGGGGGATGAATGCCTGGAATGTGCTGCCGAAGGAAATGGTAGAAGCAGATTCTATAACAACATTCATAAGGCATCTGGATGGATCCATAAATAGGCAGAGAATAGAGGGATATGAACCAAGTAGAGGCAAGAAAATATATTAGAGAGACATCTGTGCCAGTACAGACTTTGTGGGCCAAAGGGCCTGTTCCTATGCTGTATTGTTCTTTGATCTTCTTTGTTTTTTGTCCAGAGGAGGTTAGCACTTTTGGGCCATTGCCATGTGAAAAGCTTACCCAGGAACCTCCGAGAAAGATTCCAAGGTGCATCTTTGAGACAACCCCGAAATCTAAAGCTTGGGAGCTCAGATGTTATTTCCTGTAAATGTTTGGCGATTTTTCACTCTATCATTGGAATTCTACCGCCCCGCTTGCCATAGAATTGGAGCGGGTGAGGGGAGGATAACGGAAATGTCTGTTGACCTTGGGTGGGATTTTCCAATGTTGGGTCGAGCAGGGCTGTAAAACCCTGCCCTATATATTGAACGGCTGTATTCCGTTGTCCTCGAGTTCTATGCCTCCTGTGCAGTTTATAAACGATGGCTGAAGAGAACTTTTCTCCAACTATGGTTTGGCATCATCGAGAACTAAACAGCTAGACCTGTACATAACTTAAAGCAAGTCTTGGTTCCCTCCATTGGGGCATCAGCATTCCGGTAGCTTCGTCTATTTGGTTCCTGGATCTCTCCAAGAAAAGGTTTTTCTACATCATTGATACTTTCTCTTTCATGGATCTTGCCACCTTTTGGAGTCTTCTCTTTTTGCTTCCAAAAGAGAAAACGCTGGAAAATCTCAGCAGGTCTGGCAGCATCTGTAAGGTGAGAAAAGAGCTGGCGTTTTGAGTTCAGATAACCCTTTGTCAAAGCTAAAATGCGTAGAAAGTGGGAGATATTTACATTGCAAGGGGAGGGAATGAAAGATGAGTCAAAGCCATAGAAACCAGGATATATAGCTGTCCACAGAGAGAATAAAGGGAGTGAATGGCCAAACAACAGAGAAGCTGTAAGCTCTGACAGATGAAGATGTTGGGGCGGTGGGGGGCGGGGAGTAAATGGGACAGAAGTAGAATGTAGAAAACAGGAAGCACTTATTTTGTACCGGCTTCCTGCTGTGACACAGCCTGGAAGTGATCGTTCTTTCTGGAAAAACGACCTTTAGCCTCTTTGCTGGGATCTTTTCCATGTCCGTACTTGTTTCTACCACACTGACAGTAGCTGGTTGATGGATATTATTGTTGTGTCCCCTACCTTTATATTGCCTACTTTTAAATTTAACATGCTCCATTGAGTCTGTTTTTTTGGTGATATGGTTATTCCTGTCACTCCAAATCACCACTGGATTTTGCTTCCTGACCTCAGCTAATTGTTCGCTTGGTTGAATTGCCTTTGTTAAGGTTAAATCTTCTCTTAACTGCAAGTGGTCAATCAATGCTTGATCCTAGATTCTGACAACAATTCTGTTCCTGATCAGTTCATCTGTTAAGTTGCCATGTTTAAAGTTCTTTGCAAGTCTAAGCAGATTGCTGATAAACGTATCAATACTTTCCCCTTGTCTTTCTGATACTTGTCGAATTTAGCCTGCTCAACAATGGCATTCTTTTGTACATTGAAGTCGACATCAGCTGCTCCTATTGCCTTCATTGTGCGTGGCTTTTTCTTTGCTGAAGCCTTGCCTGAGTAAGACATCATCTGCACATATTATAATGTACTGAGCTGCTTAACTGATCACTTTCTCAGCAAGGACCAATGTGGTGCCATATCTGGTAAAACTTAGACACCAATTCAGCCATGCTTTTGCTTGATTGAGACCTGCAATCTGATCAAAGATTTCCAATCGTGGCAGAGACTTTCACTGCTGCCACCATGTAATAGTTTTGATTTTCTTGTGCTAATACAAAATAACTACAGAGTCTGCTGAGGTAAAGAAAACATTAGCTTTATAAAGAAGCGATCTAATGTGGCTTCATCTTGCATAATGTTCAACAATGATGGAGTTGCCAGTGTTGGATGGGGTGGGCACAGTAAGTCGTCTCACAACAACAGGTTAAAGTCCAACAGGTTCATTTAGTAGCACGAGCTTTCAGAGCACACTCACCTGATGAGGGAGCAGCACTCTGAAAGCTTGTGCTACTAAATAAACCTGTTGGACTTTAACCTGGTGTTGTAGGACTACTTATGATGTTCAACAAGAGAGAACTGGATCATGTGACATTACATTGCTTCCCATGATGATGTTTACTGTGTTTCATTAGTGTACCACACTGTTGGAATTAACCCCTTATATTGCATATAGCTGATACTTTGAATGGAAGATGTCAAGTATTTAATATAACAAGGACTGTGCGCTCAAGATTCTTCACCAACCTCACCTCAAGCATTTTTATCCAACTGGATGTTGCAAAATTGCCCACATTTAATTTTCCTCATACATTTAAACAAAACCCGTGTAAGGACATTGATTCTGTTACAATTAGCAATGGGATTGTAAGAATAGTATCAATTATGAATATACAAAATATATGAAGATCTGTGAAATGTCACTTTGGGGGTTAATCAAACACATTTGGGATATCTGAATTTTCTCAGTAAATCTATATTTAATGCTTATTCTTATTGCATTGTCCGACCAATGTCTCATTAACAGCTGAAACATGCTAATTCTTTTCATCAAAATTGTGGAATTTAATAAGGAACATAGTTACAACTCATCAAGGATACATGGGGGAACGCTAAATTCTGGATGTAAAGACAGAACATCTTCTACATAATATTAAAATAATGTCATTAAGGGGCAGGACTCTGTTTACTTCACATGATGGAAGTAGTCCTGCATTATGGAGTCATAGAGCAATCCATCACAGAAACAGGCCCTTTGGCCCAACCGGTCCATCCCAAGCCTGGTGCCCTCCCAGCTAGTCCCATTTGCCCGAGTTTGGCCCATATCCATCTAACTCTTTCCCATGTACTCATCCAAATGCTTTTTAAATGTTGCTATTGTACCTGCCTCAAGCACTTTCTGCCTGGCAGTTCATTCCGTATATGCACCACCCACTCTGCGAAGAAGTTACCCCTCAGGTCCCTTTTAAATATTTCCCCTCTCACCTTAAACCTGTGCCCTCCAGTTTTCAATTGCCCTTTTCTGGGAAAAAGACTATGTCTGTTCATCCTATCTATGCCCCTCATGATTTTAAGCACCTCAATAAGATCACCCCGCATTCTCCTACATTCCAAGGAATAGAGCCTAAGCCTGGCCAATCTCTCTCTATAACTCACACCCACTTGTCCTGGCAATATCCTTACAAATTTTCTTTTCACTCTTTGCAGTTTATCAATGTCTTTCCTATAACAGGGTTACCAAAACTGCATACAATACTCCAAGTGCAACCTCATCAATGACTAATACAACTGCAACATAATGTCCCAACTCCTATCCTCAATCCCTGACTGATGAAAGCCAGTGTGCTAAATGTCTTCTTCACCACCCTGTCTACCTGTGATGGGCTGCTTTCAAAAAGCTATGTGCTCGTAATTCTAGGTCCTCCTGTTCCTCAACACTCCCCAGGGCTCTACCATCCACTGTATAAGTCCTCCCAAAATGCAACACCTCATGCTTATCTGTATTGAAATCCATTTGCCAATCCTCAACCCTCTTCCCCCTGTAATTTTTGATAACCTTCTTCCCAACAATGATACCTCCTAATTTTGTATCATCCGCAAACTTCTTCAGGCTGACCAGAATGCAGCAAGGTAAATTTAAAAATTTGCTTTCTTTTGGGTCTAGAGAATCAAGTGCAGTCACTATTGTTGTATATCGAACCTCTCAAGAAGCCCCTGGAACTACCTCCTATTGATTATCGTGTAATGTCCCCTGGACATCCCACAATTGGTTCCAGAACATCCTCGCATGGACCCCTGGCTCCAGCCTCCTGCTGCTAAATTTTCACTCTTGCCCACCTGAACATGACCTAGTGTCGGGGGTGGGGGGGATCTCCAGATTTAAATGAGACGCTGCTATGAAGATCAGCAGGGCATCCACAAACAGCCAGCTTTGGGACTTCACTGCATAACTACATCTGGGCGGCACGGTAGTACAGTGGTTAGTTCTGCTGCCTCACAGCACCAGAAACCCAGGGTTTGATTCCCAGCTTGGATCACTATCTGTGTGGAGTTTGCATATTCTCCTCGTGTCTGTGTGGGTTTCCTCTGGACGCTCTGGTTTCCTTCCACAGTCCGAAACACGTGCTGGTTAGGTTCATAGGCTGTGCTAAATTCTTCCTCAGTGTACCCGAACAGGCACCGGAGTGTGGCGACTAGAGGATTTTCACAGTAACTTCATAGCAGTGTTAATGTAAGCCTAATTGTAACACTTGAACTTTAAACTCCTTCTCCTCTTTTAAATGTTATACACAAGTGATGTAAGTTGACCACTAATGAGATCTTGGTTTAGAAAGCTCGCAGTTTGTGTTGACATTGGGGGTTATAAGCATCTCCTGCTCCTCAGCACTGATTTCCTTCAACCTGCTGAGAACCAAATGAAAGAAGCAGCTGTTAGAGAAGAGAAATACACGACATGCTGTTTGTGTGTGTGTGTTGGGGGGGGGGGGGGGGTGGGGGTGGAAATTGTATTCATGTTATTGTGCGTTCCTCTGCATTCAAACTTGGGGTGAAAGGTGGAGTCAAATATATACACTAACACCTAACAAAGCACAATGAAATGTAGCTGTACAAAAAGAATGAGCAATCAAGAACAACAATGAGAATAAATTGAAGTACCATGGAACAGTTTGTGCTGCAGCTAACAGAACTAAATGCTGCTGAATAAGACTGATGATGCTAAGGTAACAAAAGTAATGGGAACAAGCTGGAGAGCATGAGAAATACGTGATTGGATACAAAGAGAGTTAGAGCAAAAGGTCAGACTTAGAGAACATGTTCCAGCTAGTCTTCAGAACAGCAGCTGGTGCCAGTGTGTTGTCAGAATCTGAGGATAGAGTTAGTTGCACCTCTTCCCTGCCCCTGCCAGGGGTGGATTGGCAGGGGAAAGGGGTGTGAAGGATATAAAATTGGATGTCATCCCCACAGTGCCATTCTCGGCACCTAACCTCGGCACCTGCCCATGCTGTAATTTTACCGGTATTGGGGAAGGTGTTGGACAGCCTTTGGGCCAAGTAAGACCATTAAGTGATCACTTCATGGACACTCAAAAGCCTCCTTCCACTGTTGTAAGGTCTTTACCCATGGCAGGAGCATGCCCACCTGCTTATCACATGAGACTTGGTTGCACCCCACCTCCCCATTCGGGCCTACCATTCCTCACCTTGGTGAGACTCACTAGTCAACAGCTTTCTGAGGCTTATTTAAGGGTTCTTTAAGACCATTAATGGCTGTGGGGCAAACAAATCAAACAGGGTGGGCTTAGCCCTGACTTTTACATTGAGGGTGGAACAGCCACCAAATTCAATGTAAAATACTGTCCCTGATCAATTAGAGGCCCCATTAAATATTCTCTCTTATCAGCTGACATTGGTAACGGTCCTGTCCAGTGCCATATGTAATCTTGGGGACAATATTATGTTACAAAGTGAAAAGGGAAGGAACCATAGATGATGCACCAGTCGTTTATATTTAATATTTATATTTAAAAATATTTTATATTTAAAAAGAGATGAACATTTTATGTAATTTTTGTGTTGAAACAAACCACACTCTAGTATATGTTTTGGTGTTTCCTCCATATGGTTGGCCATTTCAAAATTACATCTCCCTCAGAATGCCAGGAACAATGTGGGGGGCAAGAGGATGACCTAAGTATTGGTCCAACATCATCCAGTCCAAGGCAACCACATTTCTGTCCTTCTAAACTTCTGCAGAACGAAATGGAAAGAATTAAATAACATTTTGCATTCTCAAGCTGTAAGATGGATTTTGCTCTGAGTGGGTTTCCAGTCCCAGTAGATTAATTTCCTGCCAGAGATTTAAACTGCTAATCCTGACTGATCCTGATAGTCCACCTGGATTGAGTATGAAACCTGCCAAGATGTACCAAGATTCCAGGTGCAGCTCAAGCAATGGCAATCTGAACCTCCATTTTAATCTTTACTGACAAGAGCATGGCAGCAAAACAGAGAGGGTAAGATAGCTTCATTCTCTGTAATTGAAGTGATTCACATTTAACTATTACTAGCTAGAATGTCACTGTCTTCAGGTTCCTATAACCGTGGATGAGGATTTTCCAGTCTCACCGCTGCCTGGATCATCTGGTCCTGTCACAAGTCAAGGGACCCATGACAGGGCCGTCAAATCTCCCGTGCTGAGCTGGAAAATCTTGGCCGATAACAGGGATTTTCCACTCACATCAGCAAGGGATGGCATGGTGGGTGGGGAAATGTGGAGGAGGGTCAAAGTTCAGTTTCGCATATTAAAAAAAGTATGTGATTGTCTGTTCCTTACTTTCATGCTGGGTTGAGCAACCCGCTGCACCATTTCGGGAACTGCAATTACATTGATTTAAATATCATGAGTACTCATTATTAAGATAGCTCGCCAGAATCACGCCAGATTCAGGTCATAGGACCAGTGGCCTATTAGACTGGGTAGAAGTGATGTTTACCTGGTGAACACCACTTCGCTCGTGACCGTGAGCTATTTTCACCTATCTTTTATTACACTGCATTCACGGCTGTACCAATTGTGTGCTAACCTGCATGGGTAAGACCACTGGGGAGGTATTGGTGTCTCTGAGCTAAGGCTTACCATTCCAAACCAGTGGAAAAGCAGGGCAGGGGAGGGAAGGGAGAGACTGGAAGGCAAAGACTTGATAGCTTCAGAGGTAACATTGGGGAAGGGTGCACATAGACACATATGAATAAGGAGTAGGGGAAAATGGGAAGGGTGTACTTAGGCACTGGGCTGGTGGTGGGGGGGGGTGATGGGGTTGATGTAGTGGGGGCCAGAAAACATAGGCCTGTGCACTCATGCTACAATTTAGAGGACTGTGCTTGGCATACGTGTCCTGATCTAAATCTAGGAAGTGGGGAGAGCCTTTCACTTGTGCCCAGCATGGTCACTGCCACACACATTTTGGGCCTGGGGATTGGTTGCTTCATACTGGACCACAGATGGACTGGTTACAATCAGGGGAGGCAGTCTGTAAATGGGAAAGAGGTATTGGAGGGATGGACACTCAATGGTTCCATTGCCAGGGTGCGGGGGCAGTGGAATGGCTCTCTGTAAGTCACAGTAAAAAAATGCCTCAAGATGAGGATGGAAGGCCTCACATCGAACATTGGGACATCAAACAGTTCAGGGAGGTTCATGTCGTGAGATGGTAGAAGCATCTCCTGATGCTGTGCTACATCCTCCCATGTCCAAGTGAGCCACCTGGGGTCTCTGCACTTACATCCTAGGGTACACACTTGTAAGTTTGGCAGGATTCACAAGGTTCAGCATGTTTCTAAGGGATTCTTAGCTCTGTATCATGGAAATGGGAAGATGGCTCTAATAATGGGGTGATGTTCAGATGTACATGAGGACCTGAGATAACACTGCAGGCAATTGGAAGCACGTTTGGGTGGAACGGTGGCACAGTGGTTAGCACTGTTGCCTCACAGCGCCAGGGACCCGGGTTCAATTCCTGGCTTGGTTCACTGTCTGTGGAGTTTTCACTGTCTCCCCATGTCTGTGTGAGTTTCCTTTGGGTGCTCCTGTTTCATCCTGCAGTCCAAAGATGTGAGCGTTAGGTGGATTCACCATGCTAAATTACCCCTTAGTGTCAGTGGGACTAGTTAAGAGATAGAGCCTGGGTGGCATTGTGGTGAGTGCAGACCCGATGGGTCGAATGGCCTCCTTCTGTGCTGTAGGATTCTATGATTCACATTAGAACTCTGAATTTCCTTTCTGAAATCAAACACAATCAGAGCAGTTGGAAACTATGTGGAGTGGAGAGAAAATCCCAGAGCTTAGGGCAAGGCAACTAAAGACATGACTGTAAATTGTGGAGCAAGAAAAAACAGGGATGTTCAAGAGGCAAGAATTAGAGGAGTGCAGATATTGGAGGACTGGTGGGTTGGAGCATGTTACAGAAGAAGGGGAAGGGGGAAGGACAATGAGGATTTTGAAAACAAGGATGAGAATTTTAAAATCAAAGCTTTTATAGCCAGCGAATCAATATAGTTCAGGGATGCACAACCCAAATGACAATATAGTTCACTCACTAGGTGCACAACACAGATGACATTCACACCTTTTTAGATTGAATATTTATCATTATCAATGCATTAAATATTGAATTTATGTATTATTTCCGATCTATGGATGAATAAGTACCAGATGAATATTCAGAGACTGTATTTAAAATGGATGATTAGGCACATTCTTATTCATTCCTTAATCCTTAAAAACAAACTGTCTCATGTCACAATGCTGATGCCTGATTCTGCAAATGAATTAACAGATTGCTTTGTAATTTTTCAACATTCAACAAATTGTCAATACTCAGTGTAACATCCACATATATTTGCATTTATTTATTCTGCGAAACTGTGAGGTTCAGTAATACCTCCCAGGCTCACTCCTGTTTGCTTTCGGAAGGTTTTAGCTTGCATGTAGGCACTGAAAATGACATTCAGCCGTGTTAAGGGCCCGGTTAAAACATGGAGTCGAGAAGAAAGTGAATGAGAGGACTTTTGGATGGGAAACTAGGGAGAAAGGTTTTGCTGCAGGCCCTGATGTATTTAACAATGAGGCCTATCTTAGATAACTGCAACATGTTTTCTGCCCAAGGGCCAGTTAAAGTCATGGACTGTTTGTCTATCAGGCTAGAAGCAGCTAGGGAATGGATGGCAGGTAAAGCTGTGCAGGTTAGGTAGATTGGCCATGTTAAATTACCCCTTAGTGTCCCAAGATGTGTACTTTAAAGTTTATTAGTGTCACACATAGGCTTACTTTAACACTGCATGAAGTTACTGTGAAAATCCCCTAATTGCCACATTCCAGTGTCTGTTCGGGTACACTGAGGGGGAATTTAGCATGGCCAATGTACCTAACCTGCACATCTTTCGGGTTGTGGGAGGAAACCAGGACACCTGGAGGAAACGCACGCAGACACGAGAGAATGTGCAGACTCCACACAGATAGTGACCCAAGCCGGGAATTGAACCCAGATCCCTGACACTGTGAGGTAGCAGTGCTAATCACTGTGCCACCGTGCCAGATAGGTGGATTAGCCATGATAAATGCATGGGGTTACGTGGATGGGCAGAGAGGTGGACCTGGGTGGGATGCTCTTTCAGAGAGTCAGTGCAGACTCAATGTGCCAAATTGCCTCTTCCTGCACTGTAGAGATTCTGTGGTTTTATGGGATCCAATTCTATCGCAAGGATAGGGAGAAATTGGACTTGGTGGGATTGAAGATTGTGGGGGCTGGGGAATAAGACACTGGGGATGGTGGAGGTGTTGGTGTTAAACCAGATATCACGGAAGGTGAATTGGACATAATGGGAGTGGAAATTCAAAACGGTGTGTGAGAATCAGTGATTGTGGGTATGCCTCCTTGGCTGGGGCTGGGATGGGGAACACTGCTGCTGTTCCTGGCCCACAAGCAGTGCAATAAACACTCTAACCTCAAGCACCATGCCCTTGTTCACTTCCCTTCATTTGCTGGATTTCTCAAGTACTGGGTAACCTGACTGCGCGAATTAAGATTAAAATGTTGCTTAAAATGATGGCTCATGGCATCCTTAAAATATTTTATTGAGCAACCCATCTCCTGAGAAAGGATGTGTCACCCACTGTGGTCAGCCTCTGTGAAAATCGGAATCGGAGGAGTTGTGAGCAAGTTGGACTTGGGTTGCAGTCATGTTTCTAATTCTTAAATTTTTAATCCATCTCCCTGGGAGAGTTAAAATGACCTTGTAATATATTAAACATGTCTTAAGGGCTAAAAATTAACATTTTACTGTAATAAATTTTTCTGTCCCATGCCAGCTTCCCTTTGTTATCAACCCCTCTGCCATTTTCAAATTCTACTGAACCCTCTTCCTCCTCGCCTGACACAGATCTCTAAATCTGCTATACCTTCTCCCAGTCTTGTTCTCTAACCCCACTCTGCCTTCCGTTTGATGTGGACGTGCCAATGTTGGACCGAGGTGGGCACAGTAAGAAGCCTCACAAGGTTAAAGTCCAGCAGGTTTATTTGGTATCACAAGCTTTCGGAGCACTGTTTACTCATCTGATAAAGGAGCAGCACTCTGAAAGCTCGTGATACCAGATTTAATCTAGTGTTGTAAGATTTCTTACAGTGCTTTCCCTTTGTTCAAATCAGGAAAGTACACTCTTCGCTGTCTTGGCTCTCAATTAAAAATCAACTATGACAAGTTTGGAATTCTCCAACAGTGGAGGTTCATTGACAAGTGTGGTTTTTATTCAAATCAAATCAAATTAAATATTTTGGGCCAAATCTGGTGTCACTGATTTTCATGAAGAGAAATCTATGATGGATCATCACCGCAGTGGCAAAAAGTGCAAAGTACAGAGACAATTTCTGTGGCAGAGTCTGTGCTCAGCATCTACTCTGAGTATGCTATGGTGCCATGATGTGGAGATGCCGGCGTTGGACTGGGGTAAACACAGTAAGAAGTCTCACAACACCAGGTTAAAGCCCAACAGGTTTATTTGGTAGCAAAAGCCACTAGCTTTCGGGGTTTACCCCTTCATCAGATGAGTGGGAGTTCTGATCACAGAGAGAGCATATAAAGGCACACACAGTTTACAGAATACTGATTAGAATGCGAGTCTATGGTGCAACAGGATGGAAAGATGTTTGCCAGAGCACAGAATATACAGTGGTTTTCAGGGAAGGAAAGCACAGTGCGCTCATTCTGAGAAAATCAGGCACCTCACAGGTTTTTAAAAACCGGAAAGAAGGATGGGACAAAATAAAAGCAAATTACTGTGGATGTTGGAATCTGAAACCAAAAGAGAAACTCCTGGAAAATCTCAGCAGGCCTGGAAGCATCTGTAAGGAGAGAAAAGAGCTGACGTTGAGTCCAGATGACACTTTGTCAAAGCTAAAAGGCATAGAAAGTAGGAGATATTTACACTGCAGGGTGAGGGAATGAAAGAGTCACAGCCACAGAAACCAGGGGAAAAGATTGCTAATAGCTGTCCACAGAGAGAATAAAGGGTGTGAGCAGCAGAGAAGCTGTGAGCTGTGACAGATGGAGATGTTGGGGAAGAGAAGGGTGGGTGGTGGTGGGGAATGGGACAGAGGTAGAATGTAGAAAAGGGTAAGCGGGGAGGGGGGGGAGGGAGAAAAGATAAGGGAAGGGAGATGAAATAGAGGAAAAGAAAGAGTGGGAGGGGGAGAAAAATGAAGAAAGACCATAAAGAAATAAAAAGTACAGAACAGTAAAAAATTCAATAAAATAGAATGGAAACAAAAGGAGCTGAGGTAGAGTAGAGCAAATCTTCTGAAGTTGTTGAATTCCATGTTGAGACCAGAAGGCTGAGTCTTCCGGTCTCAATTAGCACTTTATAGCTTTCTGGTCTCAACCAGAATGGCAGTTTGGCCTTTCACACCCTTTATTCTCTCTGTGGACAGCTATCAGCAGTCTTTTCCCCTGGTTCCTGTGGCCACGACTCATCTTTCCTTCCCTCCCTCTGCAGCATAAATATCCCCCTTTTCTATGCATTTTAGTTTTGACCTGAACTCAAAACACCAGCTCTCAAAAAGGAAGGGACAGCTAGTTTCTCAGTTAGTGGGCCAAATTTAATGGAGTTGACTGGGGCCTTTCCCACTGGATGGAGTGCCAGAAAGAATCCCACTTGCCTCCTTTCAGCAAGCCCCAATAACTTAATTACATCTCATCTTAAACACATTCACTTAATGGGTTAGCAATGGGCCTTCCTCAGGATTGATCACCCTGGGGTTAGAAACTACACCCCAATGAGAGCAGACAGCCAATCAGAGACTGGCAGCTGTGCATGCTCGCAGAGCTATCAGGAAAGTAATGGTAGCTACACCCAACCTCCCAAAACCCAGGATCGCTGAGGGACCAAGGCCATGTTGAGTGATGGCAATATTGTGGGTCATAGGGGAGGGAAGCCAACAGCAAAGGCAGCGATATGGTTATCTCCCCCAGCACTCCTATTCCCTCACCCCCTTACCAGTGCTGGGCCCCTCCATCAAGTACTGTGCCATTAAATGGGAAACTGTCCCTGGGAGACTGCAAACAACCCAGCTGGATTTGCTCTTTGGGCTTCCTGCATGGTGAGTACCTACCCCCCCACCCCCCCATCTGTACCTGTGTGTGCCAGTGGCAGTGGAATGAGGCCTTTAAGTGTATATTAATTGTTTACTTGCATTCCAGTACAGTGAACCATAGAGACTTTCAGCCTCTAGTTGTTATTTGTCTTCTGGATCCTGGTAGAATAACCTTGTCTGTGAGCTCCTGGATATATATTAGAAATCCTTTTCCTCTGAAAGGCCATTTCCATGGCAACATGAATCATGTGAGCCTTAGATCCAGGTAGAGATGCTGTTTCACTATCCTTGATAGCCCAACTCTCTTTTCCTTGTCATTAAATGAACAATTTAAAGCACAACTGTGTACAACCCTACAGCATTCTCAACACTTTCTGAAGACACCAACCTCTATATATTTTTAAAGCCAGAAGGACTCTATGCCTTTGTACAAAATGGCACTGGAGGCTGAATTCTGGAAGTGCTCTGTTGCCCTGCCCACTACGAGGGCTAGACAATGTCTTTTGTTCTAGTGTTTTATTACACCTGGGACAAAGACCTAGAGCACTGGGGTGAGCTTTTAAAACAGCCCACCTCTGCATGTGGCCATCTCTTTGGCTCTTTCTGAGCTGTTTGGAAGGGGCTGGTTCGTCTGATTCCAGTTAACACCTGCCCTCTCTGAAACAAAAGTCTGTGAGTCAAGGCAGTTTCTCCCGAGTCAGGAAATTTCCTGGCACTGCAAACCCAACTCAGGCGTAAAAGATCGGGCTTATCATCTATCCACTATTAGCACACAGGATGCTGCCTTTCTCAAAACATAAATACCTGGCACCTTCTTCCCAGTAAAACAATCTGGGTATCCTTTAACCTCGAACAATCAAATCACCCAGGCTTGCTGTGACTCATGACCCATGACTCATTCATTTACCTTAAATTATAGACACCGTCCCAAAGTATAACAATCTTATAGACCTTCTAATTATAAAAGGAGGGTAAGTATCTTAGCCAGAACATGAAGATTACAAACCTTAATGTTAGAATCTAATGAAACTGTTCCACAGTAGCTGTAAAATTCTCTGATACCAGACCTCACTTCTTCCACAGGATGGTTAATTACAGACTGGAAGCAATAGCAGTAGAGGTCAGTCACCAGTGGAGTGCCCCAGGGGTCTGTTCTAGGACCCTTGCTGTTTGTCATTTTCATAAATGATCTGGATGAGGAAGTGGAGGGATGGGTTAGTAAGTTCGCAGACGACACGAAGGTTGGTCGTGTTGTGGATGGCCTGGAGGGATGTCAGAAGTTGCAGCGGGTCATAGATAGGATGCAAGACTGGGCGGAGAAGTGGCAAATGGACTTCAACGCGGATAAATGTGTAGTGGTCCATTTTGGCAGGACCAATGGGATGAAGGAATACAATATCAAGGGTAGGAGTCTTAGCGGTGTTGAGGAGCAGAGGGATCTTGGGGTCCGGGTCCACAGGACTCTTAACTTGGCCTCGCAGGTGGAGGATGTGGTCAAGAAGGTGTATGGTGTACTGGCCTTCATTAATCGAGGGATTGAGTTTAGGAGTCGGGAGGTAATGCTGCAACTTTATAAGACCCTTGTCAGACCCCACTTGGAGTACTGTGCGCAGTTCTGGTCACCTCACTATAGGAAGGACGTGGAAGCTATTGAAAGGGTGCAGAGGAGATTTACAAGGATGTTGCCTGGATTGGGAGGCATGCCTTATGAAGATAGGTTGAGGGAGCTGGGACTCTTCTCCCTGGAGAGACGAAGGTTGAGAGGCGACCTGATAGAGGTTTATAAAATGTTGAGAGGTATAGAGAGGGTGGATTCTCAGAGGCTATTTCCCAGGGCTGAAATGCTACGAGAGGACACAGGTTTAAGGTGCAGGGAAGCAAGTACAGAGGAGATGTTAGGGGTAAGTTTTTCACTCAGAGGGTGGTGAGTGAATGGAATCAGCTGCCGTCGGTGGTGGTGGAGGCGAACTCGCTGGGGTCTTTTAAAAGACTTCTGGATGAGTATATGAGATCTAATGGGATTGGGGGTTATAGATAGGTCTATGGCTTAGTAGGTATAGACGTGATCGGCGCAACTAGTGGGCTGAAGGGCCTGTTTGTGCTGTAGTGTTCTATGTTCTGTGTTCTATGTTAATAACAGTCAATGGCAATTACTGTATAGCTATGGCAGGTTGGGTACCTGAGAAGAGTAGCAGGTAAACAGCAGGTCCAAGGAGCTGTGGCAATGCAGAATGCACTGCAGTGGCAGCAGATCAGCCAGATTGTGGAGGACATCCAAAGAAGAGTCCTCCCTTTGATCAACACTGGAGTTGATCAAAGGGAGGGAAGGAAGTTGTAACTGTTTGGGGAAGGACCCTCAATGTCAATCTTTGAGTGGAAAACCTGAGGGAGATTGCAGCATGAGGTAAATAGTGGGCCCAAAGCAGAGCTGGGTAGATGCTGGGCTGGAGGTGATGCAGAACACATCTCTGGGATCTACTGAAGAGGCAGTATTTTAAAAAGCAGGGTGTTTTATTATTAATGTTAAAATCCATTCTCAGGAAGCTCACGATACAAAGCCATGCAAATTCCACCATTTTATTAGTGGATCAAAAAACAATAACGTGGTATTTAATGTGCTTTTCAACGAAGGAGAAAGGTATGATCCAAAGTGATGTTTTTTTTTGCAGGGTAAGATATTACAGGGTGCTGTCAGAACTGTGAAAAGAACAGGAATGCATAGTAAGCTGCATGTGATTAAATATCCAGATTGTAAAGCATGTTGTGAATCTTTTTGAGAAAAAGAATTGTCTTTACGAAAAAATAAATCATTAAATTGCATTCCCAATGAGATTTATATCCATAAAGGTTTTGCTATTTTTAGCAACTAAAATAATATTGTGTCTGCCCCCAATCAATGCAGGTCATAAATTATCCCTTTTGCTTCTTTTTAATTCCTCTAATTTCTTTTAATAATTCGAAAACTCAAAAGCTCTGAGCTGTCTTCCACTCAATCTTTCATTGCTTCTTTTAGGTCAAAGGCATTAAGATTTGTTGATATTCCTGCCAATTAGAACCCATATTATTTGTATCCCAAGTGCAGTCTGAGACATTTATTTAAATTCCCAAATGTTTGTTTGATTTATGTGCACGTCCTTTTGCACACGCTGTGCCAAGCTGCACATCTATCCACTGATGTTTACTGGATGGTCTCTCTTCGTGCAATTATAATCAAGATTCGGTTTTCAGTTCCCAGCTCTGGATTGCAAAGTAGCTTCTATCACGTTTTGGAACAGCTGCAAGTGTGCAGTGCATTCTCTCACTGTCGCTATTTGTAATACTTGTCAGGCGCCAGCACAAGATAGACGAAAGCTACAGGAAGTCCCTAGGGTCCGCCACTAAGCTCAAATTGTTTTGCTCACCTGCACTGATAAAATAGGATTGCCTTAGCCACAAGACCCTTTTGTCAGCTCCATTCAACCTCCACGGCCACACCACTCCACACAGCAGGGGCTGCCCTGCTGTCAGAAGCGTGGATGAAAACAAACAAATTTGATTGTGTGAACCAGCACTGATGATAATAATACAGCAGCAATTAGATTGGCAAATTTGCCATCAGTAATATTAGCAACAATGTCAAATGGCCTGTCTAAATATTATCTTCAATTTCCAATGACTCTCAGTTTAATTTGGCCACGTTAGCTTTTTTTTATGGTGATATTCATTTCCTCAAACTGATTTCCTCTGTTGCGACTGCAAATAAAAGAACAGTGCTCATATCCTAAATCCATCCCAGAGGGTACCTGATTAGCAAGGCAAGTGATTTGTTATGGCTCAGATCTGCTCAGAAGATGGAAAGTTCACTGCCTCTGTGACCTTTTGTACAAAATTGTAGTAGCCATGCAGAAAATTCATGGGATATGGTATCATTTGTCATAATCATTATTTCCCAGTTGCTCAGCACAACAAATCCCGAAGCATATCTCTATCATCTCCACACCTCTAGCAATTGATGCCCGGGATTTCTCACCTTTATGGCCCAGCGTGTACGTCATTGCTATTGTAGATTAATACTATATTCTACATTTCATCGTGCAATGTGCTGTTTTCATAGCATCATCGCTTTTGTAATAACGTCAAGAAGAATATTTAAGTATGAAATATTTAGATTAAGCATTTGCTTTCTGGACAGCAAATAACCCAGCTAGCTCTTTTTTCAATTTGTTTGTGGGACGTGAGGATGTGAGGCCAACATTTAATGTCCATTCCTAATTGCCCTTGAGATGGCACAATGGTTAGCACTGCAAACTAACAATGCCAGGGACCTGGGTTCAATTCCTAGCTTGGGTCACTGTGCGAAGTCTGCACGTTCTCCCTTTGTCTGCGTGTGTTTCCTCCGGTGCTCCGGTTTCCTCCCACAGTCTGAAAGACATGTTGATTAGGTGGAATAGTCATGCTAAGTTCTCCCTAACTGAACAGGAGCCAGAATTTAGCGACTAGGGGATTTTCACAATAACTTCATTGTAATGTAAATGTAAACCTACTTGTAACACTGATAAACAAACTTTAACTTTAAAAGAAGGTGGTGGTGAGCTGCCTTGTTGAATTACTTTGCTGAAAAATTGCTGCTGTTCATGCCAACATGATCTCATGGTCCAGCCAACAGCACACGTCCACCATGGGTTTCCCAGCAGTGAGGGATGTGTTCGATGGGCAACCCCACTGACAACAGTGGGACTTAAAGATGCTGCCGCCAGCAAGTGGCTCACTGCCACCTACCACCACCAAACACAGAGGGTGAAAAACCATATCCACTGTGTCTGCATGGTGGAGGTACATTCAAATTGCTGTAAGGGAGGGATTTCCAGGATTCAAAGCTAGCAGTTGCTCTTCTTTCTATTTTTTGTGCCTTCAATGTAGAAACATAGAAAATAGGAGTAGGAGTAAGCCATTTGGTCCTTCGAGCCTGCTCCACCATTCATTATGATCATGGCTGACCATCCAACTCAATAGCTTGATCCTACCTTCCCTGCATACCCTTTGAACTCTTTCACTCCAAGAGCTAAGTCTAACTCATAGAACCCCTACCGTGCAGAAGGAGGCCATTCAGTCCATCAAGTCTGCATCTAACACAATCCCATCCAGGCCTTATTCCCATAATCCCACATATTTACCCTGCTAATTCCCCCAACACTAAGGACAATTTAGCATGACCAATCAACCTAACCTATCTTTGGACTATGGGAGGAAATTGGAGCACCCAGAGGAAACCCACGCAGACACAGGAAGAGTATGCAAACGTCACTCAGACAGTGACCCAAGGCTGGAATTGAACCTGGGTCCCTGGAACTGAGGCAGAAGCGCTAACCACTGTGCCACTGTGTTGCCCTTCTTGAAAACATAACAATGTTTTGGCCGCAATTGCTTTTTGTGGTAGCGAATCCATAGTCTCATCACTCTGGGTGAAGAAATTTCTCCTCATCTCAGTCCTAAGTGGTCTATCCTGTATCCTTAGACTATGGTCCTTGGTTTTGGACTCCTTCCCCATTGGGAATATTCTTCCTGCATCTACCCACCTCGACTTGATCAAATTTTATAGGTTTCCATGTGACCCTCTCATTTTTCTGAACTCCAGCAAATATAATCTACCCAAATCAATCTTTCCTCATACATTGGATCCACCATCCCAGGAATCAGTCTAGTAAATGTTCGCTGCATGCCCTTTATCGCAAGAACATCTTTCCTCAGATAAAGAGACTAAAACTGTGCACAATATTCCAGGTATAATTGCAGCAAATCATCCCTGCTCCTGTATTCAAATGTTCTCACTATCAAGACCAACATACCACTTGCCTTCTTTACCATCTGCTACACTTGTGTGCTTACCTTCAGCGACTGGTGTACAAGGACACCCAGGTCTCGTAGCACATTCCCTTTGCCTAATTTATGGCCAATCAGGTAATAATCGGCCTTCCTGTTTTTGCTACGAAAGTGGATAACCTCACATTTATCCACATTATACTGCATTTGTCATGCATTTGCCCACTCGATCAACTTGTCCACATCACACCTAAACATCCCTGCATCCGCCTCACAGCTCATCCTCCCACCCAGCTTTGTGTCACCAGCAAATTTGGAGATATTACATTTAGTTTCCTCATCTAAATCATTAAAACATATTGCAAATAGCTGGGGTCCCAGCTCTGATCCCTGCAGTGAGTACCCCACTAGTCACTGCCTGCCATTTGGAAAACATCTGGTTACACCTACTCTTTGTTTCCTGCCTGCTAACCAATTTTCTATCCATCTTAATACACTATCCCCAATCCCCTGCCCTTTAACTTTACATACTAATCTCTTGCTTGGGATTTTGACGAAAGCCTTCTGAAAGTCCGAATAGACCACATTCACTGGCACCCCTCATTAACTTTATGAGATACACACTTGAAGAATTCCAGTAGATTTGTCAAACGTGATTTCCCTTTTGTAAATCCTTGCTGACTCTGTCTAATTCTGCCACTGTTTTCCAAGCACTCTGCTATTAAATCCTTGTTAATGACATTCAACACAAGAATGTTGTATTTATTCTATTTTCTTTTCTAATTTCAGTGGATCTTTTTCTGCTGGGGTACAAAAGACCAGGGGAGCCAAATTGGATAATGCCCCACACCCGCGCTCCTCCCTGTGTATTTACCAATGCTCAAGGTGTACAAGATTGTGAGAGACATAAACCAAGTGGATAGGAGCAGCTGTTCCCCTTAGTTGAAGAGTCAGGTACAAGGAGACACAGGATCAAGGTGAGGGGCAGGAGGTTTGAGGGGGGATGTGAGGAAAAACCTTTTTACCCAGAGGGTAGTGTCAGTCTGGAATCCACTGCCAGGAAGGTGGTGGAGGCGGGTTGCTTCACATCCTTTCAAAAGTACTTGGATGAGCACTTGGCACTTCATAACATTCGAGTCTATGGGCCAAGTGCTAGTAAATGGGATTAGTCAGGTATCCCTTGCATGTTGGTGCAGTCTCGATGGGCTGAGGGGCCTGTCCTGCACTGTATGATTCTATGATTGCAAGTTGGTACATGGGATCAAGCAGGGGTTGTGGGCCATGTTCTCAAGGAGAGATGTGGGAGTTTAAGACACACCCACACAAAGCAGCACACACATGACAAATGAGGAATGGTTCCTCCATTGAAAAGAATGAAATATGAGGGTAAAAGTCAGAACATTTTATACTCAGCATAAATTTACCCCTCCCATTTTTGGAAAGATTTTTTGAGGATTTGAAAGTCTAGTTAGAAATCGCAATCTATGATATGTATCTTGATCATGCTACTTAAAACTTTGTCTTTTTAGCGCTTTTGCCTTCATTAAATATTTTAACCCATGCCTTAGAAAATGAAGGAAATAGTCATCGACTTCAGGAAGTGTAGTGGAGGATAAGCCCCTGTCTACATCAATGGGGATGTAGTGGAACTGGCTGAGAGCTTCAAGTTTTTAGGTGTAAAGATCACCAACAACCTGTCCTGGTCTGCCCATGCTGACATTATAGTTAGAAAGCCCCTCAACGCTTCTATTTTCTGAGGAGGCTAAGGAAATTCGGCATGGCAGAAATGACTCTCATCAACCTTTACAGATGTACCATAGAAAGCATTTTTCTGGTTATATCAGAGCTTGGTATGGCTCCTGTTTTGTCCAAGACCGCAAAAATCTACAAAGGGTTGTGAATGAAGCCCAATCCCATCTATTGACTCTGTCTACACTTTCTGCTGCCTTGGAAAAGTAGCCAGCATAATCAAGGACACCACGCATCTGGACTTACTCTCTTCCACCTTCTTCCGCTAGGAAAAAGATACAAAAGTCTGAAGATACGTATCAACCAACTCAAGAACAGCTTCTTCCCTGCTGTCATCAGACTTTGAATGGACCTACCTCATATTAAGTTGAGCTTTCTCTACACCCTGTTTATGATTGTAACACTACATTCTGCACTCTCTCCTTTCTTTCTCTATGTATGGTATGCTTTGTTTTTATAGTGTGCAAGAAACAATACTTTTCATTGTATAGTAATACATGTGACAATAATAAATCAGATCAGTTCAAAATTCCAGTGTTTTTTATTCATTTGTGAGACATGAGCTGGCTAGTATTTATTGCCCATCCCTAGTTGCCCTAGTTCAGAGGGCAGTTGAGAATCAATCACGTTGCTGTGGCTCTGGAGTCACATGTAGCCAGACCAAATAAGGATGACAGATTTCCTTCTCCAAAGAGCATTTGTGAACTAGTTGGGTTTTTCCGAAAATCATTTCATGGTCATGGTCAGATTCTTAATTCTGAGTATTTTTTATTGAATTCAAATTCCACCATGTGTCATGGTGGGATTCAAATCCGGGTCCTCAGAACATCAGCTAAGTTTTTGGATTAATAGTCCAGCGATAATATCATTGGGCCATCGCCTCCCCAGTTTTTTAAATTAGTTTTTTTTTCTTGGATTATGAGGAAAGATACTCCTGCTATCGTCTGGGTGACCCAGTAGAGGAAATAATTTCTCCCCACAGGTATACCTAATTTCTTCCATTTCCTACATCTAGGCAATGCAGTACATGGAGGCACAGGGGCAGGAATATTCGTGCCTGGGACATTAAGTATTTTGAGATCAATCCTGAATGATCTTAGTGCTTGATACTCTGATTTTTGCCCCCTTTTGCTCGCAGGATATAATTCAAAGAAGAACAGTGTGACAAATCTACCTATACACAATTGTCTCAAAGTCTTCACTGTGATTTTCATTTTCTAGTTCATGCGTACAAGCATTGTAAATAACATAATACTGGCTTGAATTTACAAGCAGTGTGTTCAGCTCATATCTGACAGGACAGCTCGTAAACGGCAGCATGTGGCACACCTGCCCCCGTTGGAGGCCTTTCCAAGAACACAGAAAGGGACTGATGCTCCATGCCATCATAGACATTTTCACTGCCTTTTTTAGTTTGTAGTCATGTCAGGAATTGCAGGATGCAGTATTTGATGTCTGACGGATGACTCAATTGCATATGTGAGCCACAGGCAGAAGATCCAATTTCGATCTACCGGTTTATGTTGATCTCAACTTGTTTGGCATTAGAGGTGTGTTATTACACTCCAGTGTCTTGGGTTAACATAGAACATAGAACATTACAGCGCAGAACAGGCCCTTCGGCCCACGATGTTGCGTCGACCAGCTTTTAAAAAAAACACTAACCCACTAATCTAAACCAATCCCATTTCGTCCATAAACCTATCCACAGATCTCTTAAACGCCCCCAAACTAGGCGCATTTACAACTGCAGCTGGCAGGGCATTCCAGTCCCTCACCACCCTCTGGGTAAAGAACCTACCCCTGACATCAGTCCTATAACTACCCCCCCTTAATTTAAAGCCGTGCCCCCTCGTGCTAGCTTTCTCCATCCTAGGAAAAAGGCTATCACTATCCACCCTATCTAAACCTCTAATCATCTTATATGTTTCAATAAGGTCCCCTCTTAGCCGCCTTCTTTCCAGCGAAAACAACCCCAAATCTCTCAGTCTCTCCTCATAGGATCTCCCCTCCATACCAGGCAACATCCTGGTAAACCTCCTCTGCACCCTCTCCAAAGCCTCTACATCCTTCCTGTAATGTGGGGACCAGAACTGCACACAATACTCCAAGTGCGGCCGCACCAGAGTTGTGTACAGTTGCATCATGACGCTGCGACTCCTAAATTCAATCCCCCTACCAATAAACGCCAAGACACCGTATGCCTTCTTAACAACCTTATCTACTTGATTCCCAACTTTCAGGGATCTATGTACACATACACCTAGATCCCTCTGCTCCTCCACACTATTCAAAGTCCTCCCGTTAGCCCTATACTCAACACATCTGTTATTCCTACCGAAATGAATTACCTCACACTTCTCCACATTAAACTCCATCCGCCACCTCGCGGCCCAGCTCTGCAACCTTTCTAAGTCACCCTGCAAACTATGACACCCTTCCTCACAATCTACCACACCTCCGACTTTGGTGTCATCAGCAAACTTACTAATCCACCCAACTATACCCTCATCCAGATCATTAATAAAAATTACAAACAGCAGTGGCCCCAAAACAGATCCCTGAGGCACACCACTCATAACCAAACTCCATGATGAATATTTACCATCAACCACCACCCTCTGTCTCCTTAAGGGACAGAAAATTGAGAATGGTGGTTACTTATAATTGTTGTCCAGTAACTTTCCTAATCCCCCGTTACCACACCTCTCCCCACAACCCTGTACCCCTCCCCATCACTGCCACTGAATGTGTTCATGGGTAAATATGTTTTTTATTCCTTCATGGGATATGGGTTCAGTGATGAAAGAATTAAGTTCAACTGTGATAGCCACCACAATTAAATAATTTGGTCACGCGAATCAGAGCCATTTAGGCAAGATTATGGAGGGTTAATGACATTGTATGCTAATAAGAAGTCACCTCCTCTGGAAGAGATGATAAAATTAGTTAGACAAAAAAAGAGTAAATGTTAATCATTGTAGTCACTCTTTAAGTCACCTTTTATTTCAAACTAATGATCAGACAGGCAGCATGGCGGCACAGTGGTTAGCACTGCTGCCTCGCAAAACCAGGGACATGGGTTCAATTCTGACCTCGGGTCACCGTCTGTGTGGTGTTTGCACATTCTCCCCGTGTCTGCGTGGGTTTCCACCGAGTGCTCCAGTTTCCCCCCACAGTTCAAAGAGGTACGGGTTGGGTTGATTGGCCATGTTAAATTGACCCTAGTGTCAGGGGATTAGCAGGGTAAACAGGAATAGGGCCTCAGTGGGGTTGTGGTCGGTGCAGACTGGATGGGAGTTCTATGATTTTATACCAGGAAGGCAAATCTGCAGTGACACAAAAGATGTGTCTCAAAGTAACAACCAAACAAGTAACCACCTTCTCTCTGAGACCACACAACAGAGACAAAAGTTAGATCCTGTGAGGTGAAGCAACACTGTTTGGAAGTGGCAAAGCAAAAGATTCATAGCTGCACCAAGGCTGTACAATGGTTTGTGTTGTAAGCAGACTGCAAGGGCTTTTGAATTAGAGGCCAGAATTCCATCAAATTGTTCCAATCCACATCTGATCTATTGTCAGATTAAAGAGGCCATTTCCCTTTTGATTACACTTAACCTGCAGAGTTGCTATTGATAGTTGGCTGCTTTCCTTGGTTACTGTGTGTAACCCTGCAGGCACTTTTATCATGAGTGAGTGCTATTGATGGCAGCCTGGTGCCTCTCACTATTGAAGGCGTTCAAATATAAAAGAGCCAACCTCTAGAGTCTTGATTAAATTGAAGATGTGGGTTCTCCCAGGGCTTGTGAGCTCCCATTTGCAATCTTACCCACATGACAGGTAAGCAACTGGTTCATATTAGTTATTTTTACAACCTGCTTACTTTTTATTTGACATTGATTTGGTTTCATTTGAAATAATCCCTGCCATTTTAGTGCGCTCCACGTCCTTAAATAGTTCTGTGTCTTCACATGCCCATAATAGGACTCAAAATTGTGTCCTAAATAAGCCTATGGACAGAAAGGGGATGATTTACACCTAACCCAGTTGGTGAGAATCCCACCAAATCAAGCTGAAAACTGACTGTACATCCCATTCAATATTGCTTGCTCACTTCAATAGAGATTAAAATAGGGCGGGGTGTGAAACCACTGCACCCAATACTCTGACAAAGAAACGTTGAATCTATTCTCTCTCCATAGGTGCTGTCAGACCTGCTGAGATTTTCCAGCATTTTACTGTTTCTGTTTCAGATTCCAACATTTGCAGTATTTTGCGTTTATATTATTGGACCCAATACTGTTTATTTCCCAACTGATAGGATAAGTTAAAATAAGGGCGTGAAATCTGAATGCCACTTACTCCCCCCAAATAACCTGCAGTGTCAGGTAATCTAGAAGCTGTTGGTGAAGACACTTTGACAGTAATTTTATCTTTCCTTTTGCTTTCCACTAGCACTCCAATCCAGCGAGGACAGAGAATGTAAAAATCTCCTCAGTGGGCCACATTTCCCTGTCCTCCTGGAATTGGGAATGGGGTCAGAAATCACTTTGCTTTTCTCTCAGCAGATTTAAATGTCCTGTCTAAAAACGGATTGGCACAATTTTCCCATAGGTGCGAGGTGAGTTGGGTTAAGGATGGGTCACAATCCCGCATGCATATCCTTTGACATCAGGGTTGCCATTGACAGTTCAGGGGGAACATTGTATTTCCCATCCCCCAATATTTTCACTGGGTAAGGCAGGAAAACCCGTCTAGTTTGAGAGTTTGCGAACATTGGGGCACTCTGGTTGAGGAATCCAGAACATTCTGACAGGTAGGGGTTAAATGTTTTAACAACTCCAAATGTCATTATTAGATGCTGTATTATAAGTTAGATGTGTTTTTACTGCATTGATTGATCAAAGTGTTCTGTTAAGTTAGCCATTACATTGATCAGCACTGTGCACATGATGAGATGCATTAGAATACTTTTATCATTGGAAAAAGTGTGATTATGCATTATGTGAAACTCTGGTATCTTTTTTTTATTCCTTCATGTGACGCTATGTAGGCCAGCATCTATTGCCCATCCTTAAGTGCCCTTGAGAAGCTGATGAACTGCCTTCTTGAGTGATTTGGAGGGGAACTTCCAAACAGTGGCCAAGAGGAAATAAGACGGAGGGCTGCCTTATGAACTTTGTGATGGACTTGTACTGTGGCACTGCCTTAAGAATGCTCACAAAAACTTTGCAGGAAGCCTAAGGAGTCTGAAAGATAAGTAGAAGAACTTCCAAAGGATTCCCAACTGCATCTTTCAGTCTTTGATCAACAGTTTTGCCACACTTCACAGCCTTGCTGCTATACTCCAATTTCGCCCCTGGTTTTCTCATCCTGGACCTTACAAGGGGTAGTCCTGTTCTGGTGGCACTTCCAGGCAATGTTAATAATCCAGGTGAGGAAATGAAGGTGTGGCTAAGTCTGGACAGGCACAGCACAATTTCTGTTCCAGTCCAATGTCAAGGCTGAGGGGATGAGGAATATCATTCCCAGTGCTATTTTTCTAAAATATGCACTCATCTCAGCCACTTCCATCCACCTTATGATCTCCAGACTTTCCAATGTCAGCACTAACACCTTTCTAGAGAACTATGACTTCTTCACTGGCCTTGGCTTTCAAAGAATTGCAATTTACTGAAGAACAGCTTTACGTCCAATATTTTTGGAATAGCTCCTAGCTGGAGGTTGGAATGCTTATTGCCTCCCTAGCTGCCCTGTTGCCTGAGGAGGAACCAAGTTTTTTTCCACAGTGGTTTGTCTGCATTGACACTATCTCCTCATCCTATAGGTCACAATAGAGCAGCAGTTCCCTGACGTACCACATGATCAGCCCTATTTCCCTGTCTGCAGCCAATAATGATCCAGGCCTGATAAAGGTAAAATAGGTATGATCTGGGCCTGACTACCCTCAGCTTCTGACTTAACGACTCTTATGATGCATGATCTTCCATGTTATAATGACAGCTCTGGCAAGCTGCCATTCAGATAGTTGAATGACAGAAGCGATTGAATTTTAAATGAATCTCCCTAACCCTAAATGAAAGCGTGAAGAGATAACAGGTATTCCAGACTATAATACTAGCCAACCATAAGTGAAATATATCTAAGTAAGCTGATTAAAGTACAAATTAAACCTCTGGAAAGAGAGGAATCAGCAAGCCAATGAAATTGAGATTGGAGAAGAATTGCTTTTGTCCTCCTTGAGTATCAATATCACAGTCAGTTATCAGAAAAATGAAGATTACACGCCAAGACTTGGCACTAGTAACCTTTGTTTTAATTACTTCACGAACGGCAAAAGAGCTGGAAGTGAATGTGAAATATTGTCAATGTTACTTCTGAGGGCAATCAAAGGAAGACTTTAATGCATCTTGAACCTAACAGAGTGCCTTATTTGTCAGGTTGTCCTGAGCTAAAGACAGTTTTTTTTCTCTCTGAAGGCTAATCCTTTCAGGTGAAATGCTGAGTGTGTGAGTTGTAAGATTCAAAGTGCTTTTAGGACTATCCAACTCATTCATCAAACCGTGCCCGTGCTGTCTTCCTAAGGGGCAATTTGAAACTATTTTATGTGAAATTTACCATTTAATACACTCCTGAAAACTACTGCTCCAAAGGTTGTTTCTTACTAAGTGTATATGTAATATTTTACGAAGATTTTATTCAATGTCTATGTTTTAAATTATCATTTTATGTGGATATAAAGGCAGTTTTGTTGGTAACTGTAAATATTTTATTTTTACATATATTTCACGGTCGCATGGTCCTTCAAGGGGACCGTTCCCTGAGGGCCACTTGATTAGGTCAGACCCTATGGTGTCAAGGCAGGTAGCTGAATCAATCAAGTGCAAGGGCATATATCCAAGGTCAGAGACGATCCTCAGATGTATAGTTATTCTGCCTTACCCTTTTATTGTAAATACTTACTTAATCTTTAGCAATAAAGTCTTTTCTTGCCTCATCAAGTTGCTTAGAACTCATTACACTAACGATGAGAAAAAACATTCAAAGTCCTTGGGGATTGTAGTGCACAGCTAGAGGGGGAAGAGACCGGAGCATCAAAGTTACAAAGAAGTAAGGTATAGGCATATATTAAAACACCTTTGGAAATAGAACTATTTGATCCTGAAATGGAAAAGTCCCAACCCGCTACAGTGAACAGAGATTTAGCTGAGTGTCAAATTCTCCATTCTCACTGGCAGTAGTGGCAGTGCGTTAACAGCTGGAGAATTCCGTCCAAAACCTTTTGACCAGATTGTTGAGTCAGTTAAAAATCATTTCAACCCCTGGCCCACAGTCATTATGTTGAGGTATAAATTTCATTCAATAATCCGGGATCCAGGGGAGATGGTCTCAGGCCTTGTGGCCAGTTGGAGAGGATTAGCGGAGCATTGTGAATTTAGCCCAGCTTCGGAGGAATGTCAAGGCACCGTACGGCCTATGGTATAAACAGTCTAATCAAACAGAAGAAGTTTCTGGCTGAGAACCAAATCTCTTTTGGTTGAGCTGGTGACGCCAGAAATCTGGCAGCTGGAGATGTGTGGAGGCCGTGGCACCCAGCGGGAGGCCCGCTACACGGCCTGTGCTAATGTCTCCCACTTGCTGCACCGCTCTAAAAGGCCTGCAATCATTGAGACTGAATGAGCGAGGAACCATAGTGCCCACATATACAGGGCAAGTATGACAGACTTCAAGGGCAGCAACGGTCACCGTATCCTATGAGACTCAGAAGGCACATTTACAAGTCTTGGTAATTATGGGTCATTGACCTTGTTTAATGGGGCATGACTGGCTCAAGCAGATTAAATAGAATTTGTTTGAGATATTAAATAACCTAAGATCTTCCAAAGTGAACTAGGATGTATAAGGAAGGGTAAAGCCAAAATATATAGAATCATAGAATACCTAGAGTGGGGAAGGAGGCCATTCGACCCATTGAAACTTCACCAACAACAGTCCCACCAAGGCCCTATCCTCGTAACCCCACGTATTTACCCTGCCAGTCCCCCTGACACCAAGGGGCAATTTAGCATCACCAATCCACCTAACCCACACATCTTTGGACTGTGGGAGGAAACTGGAGGAAACCCACACAGGAATTGGGAGAATATCTAAACCGCATATTTAATATCCGAATCCAGGGGCAACACCTAAGTTTTTCACTTCCCTTATAAGGTTGAAGTTGAGCTCAAAAGACTGGAAGATTGAGATATTATAAGGCCTGTTCAATTCTCACAATGGGCTGCACCCATTATCTCTATCCTCAAACCAGATCATACAGCCAGAATTTGTGGGGATTATAAATTAATAGCCAATAGAGGAACTCAGATAGACAAATACTCCATTCTTAGCATTGAAGACCTTTACGCCAAACTATTTGGAAGTTTAAAATACATTAAGCTAGACCTCAGTCACGCCTATCAAAAGCTGGAATTGGATGAAGAGGCTGAATTCCATCAACACTGACAAGGGTTAATACCAATATACATATTTACCTTTTGGAATCTCATCGGCCTGTGTCATTTCCCAGTGTATGATGGAAAGCTTATTACAAGGTATTCCTAATGTAGTGGTTTATCTTAATGACGTTCTAATTACAGAAGCCTCATCTAAGAACACCGATCAAACTTGGAATAAGTCTTGAATCAATTTAAAGAAGCAAGTGTTAAGCTGAAATGGGTAAAATGTACTTTCTAGGCATATAAAGTTCCCTATTTAGGGTTTAGTGTGGATGCAAAAGATTTACATCCTTTGGAAGACAAAGTAAAAACCATGCAACTGACATCTAATGAAGCTACAAAATCAAAGCACATTTTTAAACCATCCAAAAATTAACCATATTAAGACATCAAATTGTAATACAATATAGGGCAAGAAAATTCAAAACGCGAAAAGACCTTTCAGCTCTTCAAGTCTGCTCCAACTATTTCCCAGGCTGCTAACCTGTACCATGGGGCTGCTACTGTTAGTGACAGTGCTAGTCAACTGCATATGATGTCCCATGTCTACCACTTCACACTAATCTGACTTGTGCAAATATGATGAGAATCACCCCAATATAAGTGATAGTTCACTCTGTTTGTATCTGGATAATAAGCCAGGAATTTAACCCATACCATGGTTTTTATAAGGGGATGTTTGGAGTTATCGTCTGTCACATGACAGAGGCAACGATAATTTGCTCCAATTGAAATGATCGCAGATTTCTTTGGGGTATTTCATAAATATATGCAAAATCATGTTTTGTGCCCTATGTAAAATTTATATGCTCATCAAATTGTAGCATTTTGCTCCACTATAGGTTTATGTCGCAATGTAAGCATCTCGTCAGGATTACAGTCTGCTCCACTCACCAGCCATGAAACCCTTTGGAATTACGTTAGTCAATGGTGTACAACCAGACATATAAATCTGAAAGATCACATCAATAATGAAATTGTGATCTTCTGGAAACAGTTGGTTTTGTAGGCATAACATAATCATCCCAAGCAGCTCAGAAAGATGCGATGGTGCAGAAATTCATTGCTTTTGCAATTTCAGTGCTAGAGACAGCGCAGTGACTAACCAGAAGGGTAATTTCAGGTCAGCATGGAATTGCTGGTATAGCATTAATTGTCAGAGAACCCAACAGTTAAGGCCTAAGCAGTGCTATTCTGTAAAAGCCAAATACTTGGTACTGCATAATTCCTCAATCTTCAGGCTTTCTTCCTCCTTTCTTTGTTGTATCCCTCAAGTAGCTAAAGCATTAGCGGACAAAGCAAACACTCCATTCACGTGACATCATTCAACTCAAAGCTGTAGCTGCAACAACAACTTATATTTACATAGAGCCTTCAATGTAGTAAAGCATCCCAAAATGGCTCACAGGAACATTATTAAACAAACCTTGGCACTGAACAGCATAGCTTGACGGTGTAGCACGACCAAAGAGGTATGTTTTAATTAAGGAGTGGCTTCAAGGGGGAAATCAAGGTAGAGAGGTGGAGGAGAGAATTCCAGAGATTATGACCTCAACATCTGAAGGCACAAGGAAAAGCAGGAATGCATAAGTGCCAGATTTGGAGAAATGCAGGTATGTTGTTGAGCCGGAGGTGGTTAGTGGTATTTCATGGAGGACTTTGTAAACAAATTCAAGAATTTGGAACTCTCGTCTTGCAGTAATTTTATGATTTATAATAAATGCAAAATGCAAATTAATTTTATCAAGTTGATTTCATGTTAATTTTTGACAGTGGTGTAACATTATGGTAACTGCTGGAGATTTCCCATCTTGCTGCCATGGGAATCATAGCGAGCAGGACAAACAGTTCAGCAGACCGCTTAAAAGCCCATTGTGCTTGAGTGGGAACTTCCGGTCTTGGGGGCACGCACGGATGGAAAATCCTGCCCAGCATATTGACCAGTCATTTCTAACCTAACCTAAGTCAGTAAACTGGAGGATCTGTAATGGATGACCAGCCAATACTCACTGGAGCTTTTAACTCTTGAGTTCATTATGCATCCTAATATTATGTGCAGTCTTTGTTTCTAAGGAATAGATTTTCACCTCGAAATTTGGAAATAATGCTAATTTTTCTTTGTGGGAATGCAGTATTTCGATCATGGAGAGCCTGAAATTGCTAGTGAAGATTGGCGAGAGCACATTATGATGCAGCTGCAATGAAGATAGTTTAATGCTTCATAGGCAGCTAATGAGCCATAATGTTAATGTCAAAGAGTTCATTAATGTGCCTATGGAGCATGCAATTTTTGTGGATAATGGGTAGATAACATTTACACAAAGATTTCATTAGCAAACATAGCCCACATGTACTGGATACCTCTGAGGGGAGAAAGTGATATTCTGGTCTCATCAGGTGCCTTCTATTTGCAATTCAATGTTCTAATGCTTCTAGTAGGATCTTGATGCAAATCTTGTTACCAACTATATGCTCGTCCAAGTGTTCAAATTCCCCAGCAGCCTCTAGAATCCACTCACCTAAGTGATCACAGAATAATAGAATCATAGAATCCCTACAATGCAGAAGGAGGCCATTTGGCCCATCGAGTCTGCACTGACCACAATCCCCCCCAAGGCCCTACCCCACAACCACACACATTTGCCCTACCTAATCCCCCTGATACTAAGGGGCAATTTAGGACGGCCAATCCACCTAACCTGTACGTCTTTGGATTGTGGGAGGAAACCCATGCAGACACGTGAAGAATGTGCAAACTCTACACAGAAAGTGACCCAAGTTGAAAATCAAACGCTGGTCCCTGGCACTATGAAGCAGCAATGGTAAGCACTGTGCCACCATATTGCCCCTAAAATCAGTAAAATATTTTTCACTTTCATACCAGCGGAGGATCCAGGAGTAACACTTTTAATAAAGCATGCCACTGTTGACCTGGCTTTTAGCACTTCGGGTTGTGTTCCCCTGCTTTCCCAGAACCTAGCTCCAGGCATTGGAATGAGCCAGTATAAACCAGTGAACTGCAGCAAATTGCTTAATCTGAACCTGCAGTTTGCTGCTCTCATGTGGATGAGACACAAGGCCTCAGGCTGATATCTGGAGCACACAACACATAGCTGTGTAGAATGGGTGATGGTGTGGCATGAAGCAACATGCACCATCTGTAAATAAAAATGGAATTCATGTAGGGATTTACATGAAATTTGGCAGGACTTTAGTGGTAATTCCATAGGGACATCATGCATGGCCATTTGTACAGTGTTGCTGCATGGTTGTCTCCCTCACTGAAGGGAAATGAGGAAGAAGGTCACGAAAATTCAACCCTGAGCAGTTGATTGATCTCAAAAGGTGAAGGGTGTGGAGAAATTGCGAGGGGTTTCAGAATTATTTCAAACTACGCAAGTTGGGGGTCATGGCAGCACAGGCTGAAAGTTGCACACAAACACATGCCAGGGAGGGGTGGAGGGTGGATGAGCACTCTTTCACAGCTGAGACTCTTTAGCTTGAGCTCAATTGACATGCTTGGAATCAGGCTTGTTAAGCAATTGTGTCCTCTCAGCAGCACTGATATCTGAGTGCCAATGATTGGTCTTTTACTTTTAACCCTTTGCATGCAGACTTCAAAATCAAATGAGTGCTTTGTGCTGCAGAACTATTGGCTGACCCTTCAAGTTGTAATTCCCCTTGGAAAGATGGCCATGGAACACTGATGGGAGGGATGCACTCTTAATATCTTGTGGGAGAATCTTACCAAAATTTCTCTAAGTGCCAGGCCCCACCAGAAAACTGGTGTGAAGTCCTCCAGCTCCACAGACCAGCTTTCTCTCAAGATTTTGAGCCACTTATCAAAACAAATGTGTGGGCACAGTTTACACCATCACTCTGATAAGGCGGGGCCTCATTGACAGCAAGACTGACTCCCAATCAGAACAAAACGTTGACTCCCCGCACCACCACAGATGTACTGGGGGCTCTTCCCACATCACCCGCCTCCCCCCCCTCCCCCCCCGCACAATCATTGGCAACGTTCCAATCCCCCCCACCTGCCCCACAATCATTAGTGTTTCGGGATGCATAGGTTAGAGGGATTAGTGGGTATAATATGTAGGGATATGGGGGTAGGGCTTGGGTGGGATTGTGTTCGGTGCAGACTCGATGGGCCGAAGGGCCTCTTTCTGCACTGTTGGGTTCAATGATACACGTTCTCCCTGTGTCTGCGTGGGTTTCCTCCGAGTGTTCCAGTTTCCTCCCATAGTCTGAAAGACATGCGCGTTAGGTGCATTAGTCATGCTAATTTCTCACTTGGTGTACCCGAGCAGGCGCTGATGTGTGGCAACTAGGGGATTTTCACAGTAACTCGATTGCAGTGTTAATGTAAGCCTACTTGTGACACTAATAAGTAAATAAACATCTGACTGCATCCATGAAACCAGCTAATCTAAACAGACTACAACATTTAAAACTCTACACCTCAAAGTACAATCAAGGGACACTTAACCTTCTATTCTTTTAGCTTGTTTTTATTGGTCTCTTTGTTCTGATAAATGTGTGTATGTGAGACATTGCTTTTGTTTATCCTCTCAGGTTTAGTGGTGAATAAATTTGCTCTTTCTTTGTCTCAAGAAAAGCTTGCTTGATTGGTTCCTTACCACTCACTTAAATTGTTAAATGCAGTTAGATTTGGAAAATGCATACCCTCATGAAAAAAGAACTTAAACCTTTGTTGGAACCAACCAAGGATACAGAACAGAAGGGAGCCAGTTCATAACTTGTCACCTGGCTGTAACATTGATTTTGCAGCTTCTCCCCAAGACGTGGAAGCTGGTGGTGGGATCCAGGAAGTCCATCATGATCCACACGTCCCTTAAAAGAGGTTTAAGGGCATATAATGATGGTATAATTGGGATTTTCAGCCAAATACACCGACAGGGTTCCACTCAGTAATAGAAGTCCCCTTGATATAAAGTAGACTTGATTTATTTATATCTTGCAACTTTATGTTATTTCCCAATCTTATTTTCACCAATTAAATCAAATGCAGATCTATGAGCTTTTCTTTTATCACTTCCAGTTTTAAATCTCTGAAGTAAACTGACTTTGTTCTTGAAACAAAGTCCTCCAGTGAAGGGACATTGCCCATGCAGCAAATGTTGCATATGTGACCTTAATGAGGAGTTCATAGATAAAATAATGTTTCATTCTATAATTAAATGCACATCAAATGCTTTCTATTGCCAGATTGTCCTTGTTGATAAGTCTCAGAATGGGCAGAAATAGTCAAAAATCTGGCATCTTTCCAATTGTACCTCTCCCTTATTTCCTCACTATTTTGCATCAGCTTACATGTCTTCACTGTATATTTGTACTTTTAGTTCCTAACCTGCCTACTTAAAATCATTGGGTCCCATTATATTTTCTGACTGCCGCTTATCTCACCATATAACTTAAAATCACCAGCAAACATTGTTTTTACCCACAGAAGCGTTTTGAAGAGAGTTGATGTGAAGGGACCTAGGACAAACCACAGGGGAACTACATTAATTACAATTTTGCTTTGACAAATCCTCATCCATTTGTTGTCATTTTGAGACCAAAGCCTCGAAATTTCTGATGGTAATATGAGCAAGTGAGTGCTTCTCTATCAGCCCTCATCCATCGTCCACCTCCATGACACTGCCCACATGCTTATACTTCTCTGATAGGGCATTCTCTAATCTTCTCAGTACCATCGTCTCTGCAATCACCCAATGATCTATCTTCCTTCATTCCCCACATACTGCTGTTTGGTGCTTATAGCTGCAGGCACAGAGCTAATCTCCATACTTATGTTACTGAAACCCAATGCTACCTCACCACCACTTCTTTCAACCTTTGGCCACTTCTATTTTCAGCTGACCACCAAAAACTGAAGGAATTACTTAAGCCCTGTGCCCCCACCAATTCTGATTCTAGGTCACACTCCCATCTTCATCCTTGATCATTTACCCATATTGAACAAGACCAAGCAACCATTTTACAGGCTGTGAAAAACAGAATAGAATAGATTAGAATCCCTCCAGTGCAGGAGGAAGCCATTTGGCCCATCAAGCCCGCACCAACAACAATCCCACCCAAGCCCTATACCCATGACCCCAAGCATTTTACCCACTAATCCTCCTGACACTAAGGGGCAAATTAGCATGGACAATCAACCTAACCCGCAAACCTTTGGAGTGTGGGAGGAAACAGAAGCACCCGGAGGAAACCCACACAGACATGGGGAGAACATGCAGACTCCTCCGCTCAGACACCGGCCCAAGCTCAGAGTTGAATCTGGGTCCCTGGTGCTATGAGGCAGAAGGGCTAACCACTGTGTCACCGTGCCAGTGTTAGCTATCTGAAACAAAAAGCTGGGTTTCAAACACAACCTTATATCCATCTCCATCACTGCTTATTTCCACTTCCATAGCCTTGTTCACACCCAATTAAGTCTGGGGTGAGCAAGCCCATGACCTGAATTCTCACCCAGCCATTAATTAAGGCTTTTTAATGGTCAATTGTCCCTTAGTGTCAGGAGGAATAAGTTGGGCAAAATGTTTAAGGTCATGGGGATAGGGCCTGGGTGGGATTGTTGTTGGTGCAGGTTTGATGGGCAAAGTGGCCTCCTCCTGCACTGGAGGGATTCTAATCCATTCTATTTTATTTTTGACAGTCTGTAAAATAGTTGCTTGATCTTGTTCAGTACGGGTAAGTAATAATCACTTAAGGGCCTCATCCCACAGCTGCTGGTATTTACTAACTGCGGACAGGCCTGCCACCTTACACCATGCATGACAAGTAGACCTGTGCGGGGTCACTCATTCAAAGGCATTCAGTGTTTGATTGAGGTCGTAGGCATCAGCATGGGAGAGCAGCTGACTGCCAGTCCCACCCCCATCCTTGCTGCCCACCCTCCCACAACTCCCATCCCATGAAACCCCTCCCACCCTGTGTCTGACCTTGATCCTAGATGGCTCCTTAAACATGGGCATCCAGTGAGTGTCATTCACTGGAGCCACAACCTCCCAGTGATTGGCTAACAGCTTTCGATGGGAATGGGGTTTTGGCTTCCCGGATGTCCATGATTCTGGAGAAGGCCACTTAAATACTTAATAGCAGCAGGCCTTCACAGAGGAGACAACACGGGTCTCCCACAGACTCTCCCACAGACTCTCCAGCCAGCAGGCAAGACTTCTTAAACCTCCACAAAATCCCTCCCAATGCATTTGAACTTGGAAAAAAAATATTTGCTTTCCTCAGAACCCATTCAGGCCTGGAGATCTAGTTGGGAAATATATGGGGGTGATTCTCCCAGCCCACTGTGCTACTTGAGCATTCCAGCGGACTGAGAGACATCAACAGGGGGCCTGTAGCAGGACTTGCGTCTGGCCGATTGCGAATCTCCCAGGCTATGTTTTTGAATGTAATCAGCCAGCCCGGTGGCAGAATTCAGCGTGAGGCTGATACCATACTGAAATTCCAATTTTGATATGATTAGCAAGCCCGGGTTAGTAGTATCTGGGCTCGCTAGTGACTCTCCCCCACCCCATCCCGGGAGAGGTTCCCACCAGCTGGGATTACAACTGACCCCATCAACAAGCACCAGGCGTGATCTCCAGGTGGAGACAGAGACCACTGAGGCCACCCCAGTGATCAGCCCCTTGGGCTGAGCCAGTCTGGCAGTGCCAGCCTGGCTCCTTGGCACTACCCACTGGGCAATTGGGTAGCGGGAAGGACAGGGAAGGACAGAGCCTGCTTGGGGTGGAGTTGGGGGGACACTGATCGGTAGTGGTGGTGGAGGGTACTCATTCCACACTCTGCAGTGGGATCGGGTAATGGGATCGTTGGGAGAGAGAAGGAGGACAAGATTGGGGCTGCAAAAGAGGGGGAATCGAGGCTGCACATGGGGAGGAAATAGGGGCTGTACATGGGGGGCTGGTGATTGGGCTGGCCCAGAAGTGGGGATTTGTGGCAGTCAGGTTGGCATGTGACCAGATGGGGTGAAAGTTTGGAAAGCCAGAGAGTGGAGTAGAAAGCAAGCGATTGGGAAGCTGGTGATGGGGAAGTCAGTGCGCACACACTGATCTCCCCACTGATAGATCGGCGCATGTGCAATGGCCCACTCTGCGCGTTGATATCGCCTCTCCAGTGGGATGAGGCCCCAGCACCCCACTTATCGGGGAGAATCCCCCAGAGGCACTCTGTGGAGAACAGTGGACATTCCTGAAACTAAGTACGCCCTAAGTACTGGGAGAATCCCGGCCATGGTATTAAAAGGAAATTCACAACAGCCTCTAGCTATCAGAAGTAAGAGTTTGCTTCCACTGCTGTTTTTGAGTACATTATTCTTTGTAAGCTGTATCTGCAGCACAAGGGTGTTCTGTAATGTAGTTGCCTATTACATAAATTGGTTGTTGCAGATTCCTACAGCAGAGCAAGATAGATCATGCGTGTCTGCAGAAAGATAATTTACTATTTTGCCTTGATGAGTCGCTTTGATCCTTGATTTTAAGCAAACAAAAGAACATGATGTATTTATGCAATATATTATTCTTACTTAATAAATTTAAACATTTGACAAGCCATTATATTAATGCACACAACAACTTATCTCCCATCGAGGGCTGGTGTGGAATATTGACAGCCTCTAAATGAATTAGTCAGGAGAATTTATTTAACAGTTGCATTGTGCTATTTGGAACTACAGTGATTTGCAAAGAAATTGTCCAGTGAAAAGCTGATCTTGCAGTTCAGTAAGAGGATTATATTTTGCAACCAGTTTTTGTTTCAAAATGGAGCTCTGAAAATCTAATAGGTTAGTCAGTTGCGAACCAATGTTAACCCTGGTAAGGTTTTGGGTATTTTCAGCAATGTGGCCCAGGTTATTTTAACTTCACGCTCCATTCAGGTTTTGCTGATTGACTTTCCCACCTGTAATGGAGTAGAGAAAGAAAACAGTGAGGATTTCTATTTACTTCAACCTGTGTCTGTACGGCATGGTAGCACAGTGGTTAGCACTGCTGCCTCACAGCGCCAGGGACCCGGGTTCTGTGTGGAGTTTGCACATTCTCCCATGTCTGCTTGGGTTTCCTTTGGGTACTCTGGTTTCCTCCCACAGTCCAAAGTTATGCAGTACAGGTGGATTGGCCATGCTAAATTGCCCCTTAGTTTTGGAGTGAGAGAGTGAGCTAGGATAAATGCATGAGGTTATGGGGATAGGGCATAGGTTGGATTGTGGTCAGTGCAGACTCGATGGGCCAAATGGCCTCCTTCTGCACTGTAGGATTCTATGATTCTACCTGAATAATTGAGTAACAGACAATGGCCTGAATCTTCCAAGCAGCAGCAATCCTCATCGGATTAAAAATTCCCCTGAGTGAGGTGGAAAGGTGGGTACGGTGGATGAGGTGAGCATGTACATAAGATAAAGTGGCAGGTGGGAAAGCTGACAGATAGATGTGGTGGTAGTTAGGTGGGGTGGGAGGGTAGTGGCTCATAGGGTGGTCAGGTCGAGTCATGTGGGTAGCCTGCTGGTTGGAGGGGTAGTTGGGGTGGAGGGATATCAAGGCAGGGAGGAGTCGGCTGGTTGCAGGGGAGGAATTAGCCTGTCTGTAACCAGCCAGACATGCGCTGGCAATTGGCATGAGGCTGATTATCAGATTGGAATTCCAACTTCAATATGATTAGCAAGCCCAGAATTTTTAAAAATTCATTTGTGGGACATGGGCATCGCTGGCTGGCCAGCAGTTATTGCCCATCCCTAGTTGCCCTTATCCAGCGGAAAGTAAGGGTCACCACATTGCTGTGGCTCTGGAGCCACATTAGGCAGATAAGGACAGCAGATTTCCTTCCTAAAGGACATTAATGAACGAGATGGGTTTTTCCGACAATTGACAATGGCTTCATGGTCATCAGTAGATTCCTAATACCAGATGTTTTTATTGCTATGGTGGGATTTGAACCCTGGTCCCCAGAACATTAGCTGAGTTTCTGGATTAATTGTCCAGCGGTAATACCACCAGGCCATCGCCTCCCCTAAATGAATGGTAGTCTCTAGGTTCGCCAGTGTCTCCCCTTCGCCCCCACCCCCACCAGAGAGGTTCCAGCCAGCAGGGATTACAACTGGCCCCATCAGTCAGTCGTTTAGTTATTCAGATGTTAAACTAAGTTTTAATCTATTATTTCTTGGGTGACTATCCAGTTAAGTACATTGGAATTGCCCAAAACCTCCGATTCAAGCACAGGGTCAGTAACATTAGCAGGGGGCTCAGAACAGGGAATCTTCCTATCAGAGGATGAAAATTCCTGGGCAATTCCCACCAAAGTCAGCTGACTAGACACTTCCACAGTGTCCTGACACACATCTCAGATGATCCAGAGATGAGACGGTTTGGGCCAATATTATTTATGAACATGTGACGATGAGTGAAGAATTTTAGGCATGAGGAATGATTGGAAACCTTTGGGTTGTTGTCCCTGGAACAGAGGAGGCCAAGGGAAGATTTAGCTGAGGTTCATAAAATTCATAAAAGGAATGAAAAGAGGTTAAGTTCCCTGGGGAGGTGCTTCCTGCCTTCCCACTAATACCTCTGTAGACAGAGGCAAACTGAAATTGTGTTGAGTTCTGATGGAAGTTCCTTTTCCCAAAGGAAACCAGGCAAGCAGATCTTGGTAACGTCACTAAGATTTGTGTATTACTGCAACTCTGTATCCTCACTGGTTATTAAAAAGTTATCCTTCCAAAGTATCATACTTTATATGGTCCTTCCTGAAGACATGCCTTTTAAGATAATTATTTTATCACTCTTAATAACAGAGTAGACAATTACATGTATTATTGTTTCAAAACATTCATTTTAAGTCTACATATTGAGGAGTACGCACTGTCCTACATTAGAAAATTACATGTAGGGGATCTTCTTGTGGATCATAAGCATGCTAATCCAAACCTACTTACATGGCCTATCAGAAATTTTGACATCATTTGCCATCTTATGTGCTCAAAACATTTAGTAACATCATTTGTCATAATTTGACATCAAAAGGTGTCATTTTGGAACAAGATATCAAAAGTATTCATACATCAGAAGTGATCATTTGTCCTCCCACCTCATACGCTCACTCATACCCTACCTCTTTCCCAACTCAGCCTCCACTCACTCTCTCCTGCCCTATCCCTTCTCCACTCTACCTTCCACCTGGGTTTCTCCACCTGGCCTGGTTGTGGCCTTACTCCCACAGCAACCCTGCTCTCTGCCCCGGCTGCAAACTCACGCTCTCCTGCAGCAAAATTCCCATGCTCTCTCCCTGGCCATGTTTCAACACCCCCCTCCACTGAACACAACCCTGGACTCAGCCCCAGTCAATGGCAGTGACTCACACAGCAGAGGTAGCACCATGAAGGCACAGCGCAAGCAGGTTGCTTATGAGCTACTGGGGGGCTGGCCTCTGTATCACCTGATTGAAAAGCAAGTTAGAAACAAGTGGATTTACTTCAAATATTGATAGTTTCTCAATCCCAGCTGATATTAAGTTGGACCCCAAGGTGAAATCTGGCTTGATAGATCCTAACCTTTTTTAAAGAAGCTATGGAACTAATTTACTGAACTAATTCACATATATTGAGTCTATTGATAACCTTTTAACACCAAGAATAAAATATTTATCAACAAGAAAAATGTTACAATATTACACTAGACAAGAATGTTGGGTAGGTCTCAATACAACCAAAAGCACCAGAATTATCCTGTCCCATCCGCCACGGGAATCGTAGTGGATGGGGGATGAAGACCATGCAAAGGTTCATTGACCTAGGGTAGGATTTTCCAGTTTTGGGGTGAGCACAGCCGGACAATCCCGCCCATGGGGACACTTCAAATTCCCCCTATCCCGTTACCCCAGCAATATCTTTACAGACACATGTTTATGATGAAGATTTACCGTTAGCTTGACCCAACGGCGGCTCAGTTGGGACTGGCACAATTGCAAAGAGTTTTTTTCCCAGAGGATTCCTGAGCTTTCACTTGATGCTTCTCCCTCAAATCATATTTTTCCCTGAGACACCTGAAAAACTACACTCTAAAATCACTTACTGTTTCTTCAACTGCAGAGCAAACAAATGAGTTTCCTAAACTCAGTCTCCCAGTAGCACGCCTGATAAACTGATCAATTCACTGAGTTCTGCCACTAACGATTCAGTTAACTACTGGCCCAACAGTCTCACAGTTTTACTCATCAGAGAGCTTAAACTTCCTGTCCTCTCTCTCTGACACACACTGAACTCTCCTTTTATCTTTTCCTGTGCCAGTGTCACTTGGCAACAGTAAAATTTTTTTTTCTACTTTGTGCGTTTCTTTCCTCAATCACCAAATGCCTTTAAAGCCCATCTCTTTAACTCCCATAAGTTGTAAAACCTCATTAAATTTATATATACGAGCAAACCCAAAAGACATGACCTATAGTCAGGAGTGCATCCAACTTCCTAGGCACCGAGACTCACATTCTAAATGAAACTGAAAACATTTTATCCTTCTTAACACACATGCATTTAAACATCCCTGTCCCAGTTGACAGTGCGTAGGTCAGATTTTCATCTGTTTCTATAGATAATTGTTCCTGGAACAGGTCTCTAGTCTGTTGCCAGGGACTTATAGTTTGATGGGCGCTACATGATATCAAGCAATGTCATACTCATACTCTGCTCAGACAGCCTAAGGGGCAATTTAGCATGGCCAATCCATCTAACCTGCACATCTTTGGACTGTGGGAGGAAACTGAAGCACTCGGAGGAAACCCACACACAGACAAGGGGAGAACTTGTCCCACGCAGACATGAGGAGAACATGCAAACTCCATGCAGACAGGCATCCAGGTCGGAATTTAACCCAGTCCCTGACGCTATGAAGGAGTAGTACTAACCATCATGTATACGTACATATTCAACTTAAATATTATGTATTGTTCATAAGGCTGGGAATGCATGCATCCATGAACATTTTCTGAGATGTGTTATTGCTATTGAGGTTTGACAGTGACGAAGTACATTGGTGACTGAAATTATTAATTTGGTTGTCTGTTGTGCCTCTAGGGATGTTGAATTGTCTTCCATTCAAGTATGTCTCACACACTGCTGCTCACAATGCTTGCTGAATTGGACAAGGAGGCTGCTGTGTCACAATATAAGGCTTTTACAATTCCCTGATGCTGTGGTGAATAACATGCTCGGTCACAGAAACGATAGCCTACAGCAGGATCCAGAAGTGTAAATATCAGTGTAATCCACACCTTTTGTGCCACAGTCGAAACTGGCTTAAGAGTTAACCGTGTATCCAGATGTAGATATAGAAGAGAGGATAGTTTTGTGACTGTGGGAAAAATCTTACCGGAAAATGGCAGTGTTGGTTTCGGCAAGAAAAACACTGGTTTTCTCTCCCTATCTTATCACACTCTACTACAAAAAATCCAGATAGGCATGTTTTGCACCATCAACTGGGTGGGGGTGGCAGGGGGTGGGGTGGGGTGGGGGGGAAGAGAGCCTGGCCATGCCGACAAATCCCAGCTACACTGATATTGGGGTGCCATCTTTAATGGACATCCCAATCAAACTAAACAATAACCTCCCCTCCACTCCTCCATGGAGGCTCCATACTCCCCCAGTCAGAGCCACATTCCGCACCTCCCCACACCTGCTGTAATTAGAGCCAGCATTTACCCCCCAATGCCAGTCCCCACTGTTGGCGCCAGCATACCACGCCCGCCCCTGACCCAACAATCAGTGCTGGCACCTCTCCTTCCCCCAAACATTGGACCCTTTCCCTCCCCACCACCCTCAGAGTCAATGCCAGTACCCACTCCACTTCCCCCTGCCTCCCCCAAATGGCCATTGCTGGCACTCTCAACTCCTATGTCTACCCCCATCGATACAACAAATAAATTAACCTCCCCCACCACAAGACTCTCACTGAGGTCTTCCACTGGCACTGCTGCTACACAAGTTAGCACTGCCAGGTTGGAACTGTCCCCTGGCATGGGTTGGCACTGCTGAGTTGGCACCATGCCAATCTGGCCGTGCCAACCCTGTGCCAAAGGGCAAAGCTAGGGGACACTGCCAGGCCATGTCCTTCTCTCCTGGGAACCATACTCACCTTTACATGCCCGGGGGGATCTGCATGACAGGTTCACGTCTGGGTGAACCTGTTGTAAATCATATTGATGTGAAGTCACATTAGCATGGTTTGAATAGACAGCAGAGGTCAATATTCTGCGAGGTGGGGGTGTTAATGTAAATGCATTAAAATGTATTTAAATCAGGTTCACACTCGATTGAGGCAGAGAAAATTGAAAGTTGCAATCTTGCCAGTGAGAACAGCGACTTCTGGGGTTTCACCAAATCTTGAGTTTCTGCCACCATTCGCACAGAAGGCAAGCATGGGCTCGAGATTGCCCCCCCTGTCCCCATACCTTTGTTGATACCCTGCATTTTCCTTTCCCAATGGTGGCAAACACTTCATAGTGACGAATACTGAAGAGTTCACCCCACCATTGAGGGCCAAAATGGCACTGCAACTTTTGGCTATTTCACTTGCGTCAATGTCTGGAAGTTGCAGTGTGTCTCAATGGGCTCTGAACAAACACAACCTACATATTGCATGTATCATATATTCCATCAACTAGGACTTAGAAAAATACATAGTATGATATTGTTGGCATCAACTGATGACTGAAATATAGTCAAATCTTGTTGTGATCGCTACAACTTGATTTATGAGAAAACATTCTCTCGCTTTTGTTGTCAGTTGAATGTTTCTGAATGATTTGAAGGCAAGTAAAATATGTCAAATGATCACAAATTCTATTGATTTCATTTGATGTCATTTGATCACCAATGATCTCACATGAATATTTCTGAGAATTTATTGGCAATTAAATGATGCTAAGTGATTGCAAATGATTTTGTTTATGCGCACTGTGTGATTTCATTTGATGTCAATTGATAACCAATGATTTCAATTGATCACTGTCGAGATGTCAGGTGATGGCCTAAATTATGACTTTTGGGTGTAGCTAATGTCAAACGATGGCTGAATGATGACTTTTGAGTGTGGATAATCACAAGTGAACATATATGGTGCCTTTTAAATATTGTTGACTGCAAATTATGTCAAAAGGTTTGGTAAAACTTCAGGTAATTCCAAGGAAAGCTATATCTCTTTAAACCATCTTATAAACGGGATTCCTGTACAATTCTTGACTCAGTGCTCACAGTTGCCATGATGCCATCAATCATTCCTGCAAGGCCGACCTGACGGAGACATGGAAACCTGGGTCAGCAGGAAGGCAGATGCAGAGACTTGTCATCTGTTGCAAGTAAAAAGCGGCAACTGAGCATTCGCAGCTGGATCATCTAGCACACGTGCTGCCATGCTGATCTAGAGAAAGATAGCTTGGAATGGGAGCTGAGGTGAGGAGAGATTTCTTCATCCAGAAGATGGTGAATGCGTGGAATTCACTATCACAGAATATAGTTGAGGCCACAATGTTGTCTGATTTCACAAAGAAATTAAATATAGCTCTTGGGGCTAAAGGGATCAAGGGATATGGAATGAAGGGGGAGAATCAGGATGTTGAATTTGATAATCAAGTGTGATCAAAATGAATGATGGAGCAGGCTCAAATGGCCTACTCCTGCTTCTAGTTTCTATGTTTAATAGACATAGAACCTGATATTCCTCACAAACAGCTAAGGGGACACTAGCTTCACTGTAGCAGGGACTGATAAAAGAGGGTCAGGTGCTGTGCTGCTCTGTTACTTATCCATTGACTTATCAACACTTATAGTCCTTTCCCCTGGTTTCTGACATCTGGGGCTATGATTTTCTGGCCACATCATGCCTGGCGCAGATCACCTTAGAGTGGAGAGAAGCCAGAGAATTGCAGGTGAGGGGTTTAGTGTGTTCAGCGCCAGCGCAAAGCTCCGTTGTGAATCTCCCAACCCGGACATAATCTGGTCCCTGCCCAGCAAGGGCGGAAACCAGATGAATATATTTGAATAAGCATTTAAATATGCTGAATCCCTTTGAGGCCGGATTCTCCCTGCTCCTGAGATCTTCCAGCACCCAATGGCAGCGGGAGCCCTCAAGGATCACATTAATGGATGGCCACACCAAAGAGGTTCAGAGGCCATTGAAACTCTTGGGTGGTCAGGGACATGGCTCACCTGACAGTGCCAGCTGACACCCTGACAGTGTCAGTCTGGAAGTGCCAACAGGCCAGCTTGGCACTGCCAGGGTTTTGGGGCAGTACCAATGCTTGGATCCTAAGGGCAGGTGAGGCCTGAAGGGGGGGAAGGTGGCATGAAGGGTGTTCACAAAGGGGAGCCAATTTCAATACTCACAACATTGTTAGCATGTCATTAATAGTCCCGGACACTAGCATCCAGGCTCACTTGCATTTAGCTGTTCGCCAGTCAAGGTCTTCTCAGGCAAGGATAACATATGGTCCCCACCAATGGGGAACAGACGTAATGGCCTTTCCTGTGGAAACAGCGGCCAATGAAGCACCCTGGAGTGTCGAGAGCAGAACCCGGGAGTGTCCCTTGGGTAGTGCCAGCCTGGCACTGCCAGCTTGGCATCCTGGCAGTGCCTACCGGACACTGACCAAAGAGTGTGGCCTGATGGGACAGGGCCTGATTGGGGCAGGGATTGAGGGGGCAGAACCATTATGGGGGAGGCAAGGGGGAAGCTCTGTGGTGGGGAGAGAAAGAGGGAACTCTGTCGATGGGGATCAGCTAGGGTAGCATTCAGGAGGTGTGGGGGAGGGGGTGGCGACGTCCAAGCCAGCGATTGGAAAGTCGGGGGGTGGGGGTCGGTGGTGTTGATCGGCGAAGGTGATGGGGTTGGGAGTTCATCAGCCGGGGCAGTGAAGCGGGGCGAAGTCTGGGACGGCAACTGGTGGGGGGATGGGGAGGGGTGGGGGGGGGGGATGCTGGGCGATGTCGGGTGGAGGAGTGGGAGCCCAGCAAAGAGAGCGGGGTGGAGCCTAATCTCCTGTCATTCCCTCCACCCCTCCACCCACGGACACTGGGCCCCACTGCCATCCTGATATCCATGGGTGGGGGTGGAGGGAGTAACAGGAGATTAGGCTCTGTCCTGCTCCCTACTGGTGAGAATCACATCCTGGCAGATTTCTTTTTTATGAAACTTTATAAGATTGCTTCTTTTAACTCATCCAAAAATGAGTCTGAAACTCTCCCGTTTTCCCACTCATTCAGCACTTTGAATTTTTGTTTTGGTAAGGTCACCACCTCTGCCATTTTTTTTTGCTGAGATTTAGCCCCATCTCCCATCAGAAAATTGAGTGCCATTTCCTCTTAACCTTCCTGGTTATTATTCACTTAGAACCAGGCTACACCAGCAGACAAACAGCACCTTTCCTCCATGCCTGAGCACCAATGAATTGTAAAGATACATGTTTGCATGTTCGAATGCGGCTCATGAGTTTGAACTGAAGTTTAATTATGTTGTTTAAAGGGCACACTAATTTATAGGAACATTTTACCAAGTATCCATTCCCACTGAAATATCAATTGATTTACTTGCATTCAAATGAATTCTACAGCAGAGTCCACTGAGAGTGCTCAAACATTCAGGTGACTTCACATATAACGAAGCTTGTAAGGAGCATTTTTTTTGTTTTAGGAAGCTTTTTTAAAAAAAACTCAAGTCATAACTTGGTGCTAGTTTTTTTTAGTAAATTGCTCAGTTTATGCTTTAGTAAATTGCTCAAATCCGCATATAGTCATCCCAGAATTGCTTTTGCTCCCATTCTCAAATGGAATAAACATTCTCTTACACATCAGGGGAATAAAATACAAGCTTCCTTCTATTGTTTTCCGTTGGGAAAGGGTAATAGCTGAATATCGTGTAGTGGCAATAATATGATGCAATTATACTGAAACAAATGACAGCTACCATTTTATCCAATGACTTTTATCGACACTGCGACACACTCAGCTGTCATGGTGCTCAATATCAGACAGAAGTGCCTGAAGCACTGAAGTTTGATTCTTACTACTATTCTTACTCTATTTCAATTAGTGGCAAAATGATTTTGCCTTTCCTATTGATCTAATGGGCTGCTGTTAGACATTAGTTTGACAGTCCTGTGCTGCAGCTTGGCAATCTTTCTGTAAGGTTTACAAAGAAGGTAACGTTACGTAGAAACCCCACAGCACAGAGAGAGGCCATTCAGCCCACCGAGTCCACACCGACCACAATCCCACCCAGGCCCCAATCCCATATCCCTACACGTTTACCCACTAATTCCCCTAACTTATGCATCTCAGGACATTAAAGGCAATTTTAGTATGGCCAATCAACCTAACCCACACATCTCTGGACTGTGGGAGGAAACTGGAGCACCTGGGGGGGGGAACCCATGCAGACATGACGAGAATGTGCAAACTCCACACAGACAGCGACCTAAGCCAGGAATCAAACCCAGGTCCCCGGAGCTGTGAAACAGCAGTGCTAACCACTGTGCTACCGTGCTGCATTAGAGAAAATAGAAACATTGAAACATAAAAGATGGAAGTAGAAGAAGGCCATTTGACCCCCTTCAAGCCTGCTTCGCCATTCATTACAATCATGGATGATCATCCAACTCAATAGCTTAGTCCTGCTTTTTCCCCATAACCTTTGATCCCATTCTCCCCAAGTGCTATATTCAGCCACCTCTTGAATACATTCAATGTTTTGGCATCAGCTACTTCTTGTGGTAATGAATTCCACAGGCTCACCACTCTTTGGGTGAAGAAATATCTCCGCACCTCCACCCTAAATGGTGCACTCAGCTATTCGGATGCACGAGGGACGGTGTGCATTGTATTATTCCATTTTATTTTACCTCCTCTCCAATTTAAATCACCCATCATTTCTTTACTGCTTTGACAAAGGGTCAGCTGGACTCGAAACATCAGTTCTTTTCTCTCCTTACTGATGCTGCCAGAGGTTTTCCAGCATTTTCTCTTTTGGTTTCAGATTCCAGCATCCACAGTAATTTGTTTTCACTTCTTTATTCTTTTCCTGTTTCACGTGCTGCTACTGTAAAACAGTTTGGTTGATTTCTGATCAAATTTACTGATCAAACATCACTGATGACTTTAGAATCTGAGGGCTCTATGTTGAGCCTGTCAGTTCGGTCACCTGGAGGTGAGGAGGTTACCCACCTGACACTTTTATGTCATTTCCCATTGTGACCTACAGGGTTCAATTGGTTAGGATCTATCGAGCCAAGTCTCACTCTGGGAACTGACTTGTCCAGTGTTAACACCAACTGGAATTGTAACACAATGCAGGTCAAGTGTTACCTGAGCTAGAGATTTGCAGCCATACTGGGTCCCCATGGGTACAAGAGAGTTATTGATTACACCCACGTACCCATAGAATCACAGCCAGATGCATTCATTAATAGAAAAGGGATAACACTTGAAGGGCGACACAGCACCAGGGACTTGGGTTTGATTCCTGGCTTGGGTCACTATCTGTGTGGAGTTTGCATGTTCTCCCTATGTCTGCATGGGTTTCCTCTGGGTGCTCTGATTTCCTCCCACAGTCCAAAGATGCATGGTTAGATTGATTGGCTGTGCAAAATTGCCCCTTAGTGTCCCAGGATGGATAGGTTAGAGGGATTAGCAAGATAAATATGTAGGGTTGTGGGATAGGGCCTGGGTGGGATTGTTATCGATGCAGACTTAATGGGCCGAATGGTCTCCTTCTGCACCGTAAGGATTCTATGACGGTTCTATGACACCTCATAAATTTTCAGGTTGTGTGAAACTACATTCAAAGAATAGTGCAAGCCTCTGCTTATTACCTGGCAAGTAGCCATGACACACAAGCATCCTCAGAAAGTCCCAGTTACCAAGGGCATTTACTAATCTGGAAGGTTTGGGTGGCAGGCTGCTTGGTGATAAAGGACATTCATTAAATAAATGGCTGATGACTCCAGTAAGGAATCCATGGACAGATCCTGAGCAGAGGTGTAATGACAGTCATGCAATGGTCAGAGTCACCATTGATCTGCTTAAGATGTGTGTCAGATTTCACTTGACAGCCTTTCAATTGTCAGAAATAACAAGCTGGGAAGCACAATATTTAATGGTCACTTACCCTTTCTGGTCACATCGCCGTCATCATTCATTATGAAATGCTGTAGACCGAACTATATGATGTATGATATAGCTATAGTCTACAGCATTTCAGAATGAACTGTAAAGAGGGCAAAACCTTTATTCCTTTATCTTGGAGGCATTCCAACCACCAACTCATGGTTCACGGACCAGATTATGTTTCTAGATGGAGGCGGGAATTGGAATGCAAAACGATCCACTTAGTTTCCTTTCCCTCTGTCACCTTGACTCTGTGCTATTTTTGTGTCGCTATTTAGAAAGGCCAGTTATGGAAAACACTCACACACACCTTTCCCAAAGTTGGGGTCTCCATTGTAAGTATCGCAGGAAAATTGTATTTCCTCCTGCACTTTGTTATGGTTTTGGAAGTCCTAAAAACACGTATCTCCTTGGGGAGTTCCTGATCACTACGGGAGACCTGCTGAGGAGTTGAAAACATTCTGACAGTTAAGTGTGAAATGTTTTGACACCTTCTAAAGTTACTATTAGATGCCGTATTGTAACATGGACGTGTTTTGTTTCCGTGCAGTGATTCTTCATGGGGCTCTCTCCTGTAAGTTAACCCTTACATTGACCAGTATTTTGTAACTGGTGTCATGTGTTACATAGAGACATAGGAGCAACATCAGGCCATTCAGCCTTTTCATAGAATCCTTACAGTGCAGAAGGAGGCTAAGCAGTCCATCACATCTGCACTGACTCCTCAACAGCACATCTTACTGAGGCCCTATTCCCATAAACACGCATATTTACCTCACTAATTCCACTACCTACACATCTTGGGACACTTAGGAACAATTAAGCATGGCCAGTCAACTTGTACATCTTTAGACTGTGGACGAAACGGGAGCACCCAGAGTAAACCCACAAGGACATAGGGACAATGTGCAAACTCCGAACAGTCAGTCACCCAAGGCTGGAATTGAACCCAGGTTCCTGGCACTGTGAGGCAGCAGTGCTAACCACTGTGATATCATGAGACCTGTGCTTTGCCATTTGATAAGCCTGGCTGGAGTCTCAACTCCTCTTTCTAATTACAGAATTGTTCCAATTGTTAAAAGTGCCATAATGCATTAGAAATGTTAAGGAAAGTCCTGCTCAGCTCTACTATAATGATTTGTCCCATAATTTAAATCAACTGACAGCTCTGGCTGTTAGAAATAATCTTGCTTTTAAAAGTTGAAAAAAAACGAAACTTGCTCTTCTCCATTATTGACAGGCACTCTTTGTAGAAATGGAAATTTGATGTCATGTTTTATGAGTTTCAGATAATGTAGCTTTAAGCTTTTGTTATGAAAGCTCCAGCCATTATGAATTCTTGGTTGGGTTTCAAAAAGCTTGTAATTCCTTTTTCACAGTAGGTCCATTGATCCAAGATTAATTTACACTTTTAAGTGGTTATAGTAACAGAGTATGCCTTTGATGTGGTTTTCTGTGTATTTAGAAACCTAATAAGCAATTACAGTTTTCTGACATACTGGAGTAAGTTTCTTTTTCTTGTCTTAATAACAGGTGCATTTAAATTCAGGCTTTTATTAAGTTGTTAAGGGTTTTTTAAATAATAATTTTAAAAATAATTTGTAGTGGAACTACATAGCTCATGTACATATTGGATACAGTATGTATGACTATGGAGAACACATGGGGAGGGGGCCACAGTATGCGGGATCTGAAAGAGAATGGGGTATGGTTGGGCAACGTAAAGTTTCAGGGGCTTTCAAATGGTGTTGCGAGCTAGGTTGCTGCGATGGAGAATCAAGATGGGTCTTCTAAATAGCACACTCTAAACCCACTGTTCTCAATGATTCCATCATGGCTTGCAAAATGCAACCCTGTGTGAAAAGTCAAAAGTCCTGGGGAAAGTCACACATGGTTTGGAATGCACAAAAGTGCACAGATTATATTTTCCCTAAGCCTACGTGAAAATTTAGGCCCACGTCTCCTCAGCCTTTTGGCTAAGATCCAGCGTAATATCAACATGCTGTGCTTGGTTGAAGTCATTGGGTTACATTTTAGCTTCATTTGAAGCAATTTCTAAAAGCGGCATCTCGGCCTTTTGGCTAAAATGCAAATGAGATCAAGCCTTGGAGGAGGGTCTATGCCTACTTCAATCAGCTTGGATCATGTAGATCGAGCCCCAGACAGGAGGTGAGAGCCCTGTCTTGTCAGCTTGGATCGGGAATGTCTCAACTTGTTGAGACATTGGACTTGATTTGATTGAATTCGAATAAGAAAATAGCTGGGCCCACATCTCCACACTGCAGCATAAGAACATAAGAACATAAGAAATAGGAGCAGGAGTAGGCCATCTGGCCCTTCGAGCCTGCCCCGCCATTCAATAAGATCATGGCTGATCTGTCGTGGCTCAGTTCCACATTCCTGCCCTCTCCCCATAACCCTTAATCCCCTCTCTTATCAAAAACCCATCAACCCGCATCTTAAAAATATTTAGCGAGGCAGCCTCCACCACTTCAACGGGCAGAGAATTCCAGAGATTCACCACCCTTTGAGTGAAGAAGTTCTTCTTCAACTCTGTTCTAAACCGCCCCCCCTTTATCTTGAGGCTGTGCCCCCTAGTCCTACTGTCCTTTCTGAGCGGGAAGAGTCTCTCCACCTCTATCCTATCCATCCCATTCATCATCTTATACGTCTCAATGAGATCTCCCCTCATTCTTCTAAACTCTAACGAGTACAAGCCTAGATTTTTAAGCCTCTCCCCATAGCTCAATCCCCTCAACTCCGGCATCAGCCTAGTAAACCTCCTCTGCACTCCCTCCAAGGCCAAAATATCCTTGCGTAAGTACGGCGCCCAAAACTGCACACAGTACTCCAGCTGCGGCCTCACCAATGCCCTATATAGCCGCAGCAAGACCTCCCTACTTTTATATTCAATCCCCCTCGCTATGAAGGCCAGCATCCCATTAGCCTTCCTGACCACCTGCTGCACCTGCAAGCTGGGTTTTTGCGACTCATGCACAAGGACCCCGAGGTCCCTCTGCACCGTCGCCTGCTGCAGTTTTTCTCCACATAAGTAATAATCCTTCCTACCATTATTCCTACCAAAGTGGACCACCTTGCACTTGCTAACATTAAATTCCATTTGCCAGTTCCTGGCCCATTCGCCCAGCCTATCCAGATCCTTCTGCAGACTCTCCACACCCTCCGCACAATTTGCCTTTCCACCAATCTTGGTGTCATCAGCAAATTTCGACACCATACACTCGGTTCCCTCCTCCAGATCATCTATATAAATGGTAAATAGCTGAGGCCCCAGCACCGACCCCTGGGGCACTCCACTAGTCACCAACCGCCAATCCGAATAGCACCCATTGACCCCCACTCTCTGCCTCCTATTTGACAACCAGTCCTCTATCCACGCTAACACCCTACCCCCAACTCCATGTCCCCTGACCTTCTGCAATAACCTCTTGTGAGGTACCTTGTCAAACGCCTTCTGAAAATCCAGAAAGACCACATCCACCGGCACTCCTCTATCCACTGCCCTAGACACATCCTCATAGAACTCAAGTAAATTTGTCAGACACGACTTTCCCTTATGGCCACCTCCATGAGAGTTGCAGAGGTTCTGAAATACCAACAACAACTTCTGGATAGTAGTGTATGGGATTCCCACCATGTGTCCCCTTTCACATATCATCGAGAATAATTGGTGTGGAAATTGGGGTAGCAGAGCTTCCAGATCTGTTCTCCAGCTGATATGCCTTTCTCCTGTCCATCTTGATGTGGTCCCAAATCACTAAATCCAGCCACAGGCCTTTCTGTGGGAATGCCCTCCCCCTATACCCAGTAAAATGAATAGCTTGATATTCCAGAGAGAAAATAAATGCAAAGATGTAAAGTGAGTTTCAAGCTTCCACCCATTTTGCTTATGTGACAGAAAGCATCTCCTTCAATATATAAATATTTTTAAGCTTCTAATTCTTATTTTTACCCTTTGTTTTTCTATCAATATTTTCCCACATTTATTTTTTCACTTTGCATTTTCTCTCATTAAAGACCAAGGGACAATAGTTTTTTTCCCCTATGAAATGTTCCCTGTCAAGTAGTTGAGCTTTCATTTTCTCAGCAGGTCTGACAGCAAATGTGGGGAGAGAATAGAGCCAATGTTTCGAGTCTAGATAATCCTTCATCTGATCCTTTGTCAGTGCCTCTATACTCAAAACAATGGCTCTATTCTCTCCACAGATGCTGTCAGACTTGCTGAGGTTTTCTAGCATTTTCTGTTTTTGTTTCAGATTCTTGCATCCACAGTATTTTGCTTTTATCTTACTGTATAATAGTTTTGTGGTTTAGCCTAGGGTCATTCTGGGCTTGACTCTCAAATTCATGTATCCTCTAATTGTGATTATTAAGGGATCACCCAATATTGCGATCAGATTTTTAATGCAACAAGATAAAAAGTAATTTTTCTGACCGGCCCTGTTCATCTCTGGTGGGACTCCTGACCCATCATGTAAACCAACCTCCCATCTATTGAACCTATCTATATTTCCCTTTATTGAAGAAAAGCAGCCAGTGTAATTAAGGACCCCACACACCATGGACATGCTCTCTTCCACCTTCTTCTGTGGGGAAAAAGATACAAATGTCTGAGGTCACGTACCAACCCACCCAAGAACAGCTGCTGCCCTGCTGCCATCAATCAGTTAATGGATCTACCTTGCATTAAATTGATCTTTCTCTACACCGTGGCTATGACTGTAATACTACATTCTGCACTCTCTTGTTTCTTTCTCTATGAACGGTATGCTTTGTCTGTATAGTGCACTAGAAATAATAACTTTTCACTGTATACTAATAGATGTGACAATAATAAATCAAATCAAAATCAAAATGGTCTGCTGAATGGAAAGGCTATATTGGGATTCTTGCTGGGTGGCGAACATATCACCTATAACCCAGCCATCATCCCTGACCAGGTCCCCACCCAAAGCAGCTATTCGAAAGTTGTAATTTGAATGTAATTAGCCGACTTGAAGCCTAATTCAAAGCCCACCTGTCAGTCACCTACCTCCCCAGCAGGATCTGCACTAGCTGTGCTTTGGTGCTAGTCATGAGCATTATGGACCTGGTGCATAAGAACTTGGATCCAAAGTGGATGCATCCCCCCTTTCTACTTGCAGTGTTTAAAGTTTTTTTAATAACTCCTCTCCACTTAAACCAGATTATTTGCTCCACCAGACCTCCAACAACTCCCCCTGACTGGCAATCCCCATTCTGCGCCCTCACCAAGCCCCTCCCTCATCATCAACTAAAACTGTGAAAGCTTATTTTATACACGGCAATGTCAGTCACTGAGAAAATATAATGGATGTTAAACAATCGCTTGCAGTGCTTGTCAGGGACAATATAGCAGAGCATCACATATTGGTGCTGACTGAGAACCATGACAGGTAAATCATCAAAATAACATTGAAACTCCTACTGGAGCTTCACCTACAAACAGCAGAGAGAACAGCCACATCTGGACATGGGTATAACAGCTGTGTTCAGTAGTGTTTATACAACCGTTTCACTGAATGCTCAACATCTGTGTAAAAATTTTAATGTTAACATTTATGACTGACCATAATTTTGTAGATTTAAATTAAGTTGGATTTTGCAGATGAGGTAATTTGTGTTTGCAATTTTCCCTTTTAAAGCATTACACTAGGTGGTAAATTATATTGCTGATATTGTTGTATAATTAATTTGAATGTGTACTTGTTGGGATAGATTCTCAAACTGCTGCTTGGGCAATCTGGTTTTCCGGATCTGTTTTCTCATTATGGAAGCCCAGCCTTGGAGCCTCTTCTCTGCTTTGATGATAATGGAAATAGCACAGCTTCTAAAAAGCGGTGGGGGGTGTGGGGACAGCTGTCAAGATTGATGCTAAGGGGCAACTCATTGATACCGCCTGGGTTACTACTCAATTGGGTTACTCAAAGGGTGGTGAATCTCTGGAATTCTCTGCCCGTTGAAGTGGTGGAGGCTGCCTCGCTAAATATTTTTAAGAAGCGGGTTGATGGGTTCTTGATAAGAGAGGGGATTAAGGGTTATGGAGAGAGGGCGGGAAAGTGGAACTGAGCCACGACAGATCAGCCATGATCTTATTGAATGGCGGGGCAGGCTCGAAGGGCTAGATGGCCTACTCCTGCTCCTATTTCTTATGTTCTTATGTTCTTATGTTACTAAAAAATGGCAGAGTGTTGGTTCAAATGAGAAAAACAGTGTGTTTCTCTCCAGATGAAAGCAAAATGTTTCCTCCCCCCACCCCGCCCACCTCACCACAGAGCTCCCAGGAATCAGAGATGATATTTCAGCCCTACCCACCCCGGATTGGAGCCACCGTTAACCCCGATTGGCGCTGGCAATGACCCCCATACACCCCCCGATTAGAGCTGACATTCTCCCCTCCCAGCACCCCCGCCCCGCAACAATCAGTGTTGGCAACACACCTCCTCCCCCCAAACATTGGACCCCATCCTGGGGCTTAATATCTGGCAGGGGGAAGGTTTTTTAATAATATGGTAATCTAGTGTAATGCATGTAAATCATGTTCATACCCATTCTGGGCATGAACCTGATGATATCACTGGCGAGGGGCAGAAAAAATCAGAAGTTGTGATCTCACCAGCGTGATTTACAACTTCCAAGTTTCACCATATATTGAGCCCCCGCCGACATTCCCGCAGTTGGCAAATGTGGGCTCCAAGATCCTGCCCACTGAGTTTACAAGCCAATTTCTGCACAAGTGCCCACAGTACAGTGAATGAAACTTGCCAAGCAGTGCAGTATTGTGATATCTGGGTAGTGCAGGCTTAGAAAGGCTCAAGTAACTGACATTGCAAATGCAAAGCAAACTGCCTGGATCAATGAAAGGCAAACAATGTGAAAAGTATTAGACAAGCCTTGAGGGGAATGGACTGGATTAGAAACGCCTGACAGGAGTACAGAAGAATACAAATAGAGATGAGCGATAAGTTAAAAGGGTAGGGAAGAAAAAAATGTAAATGAAGAAAGTATAAAATTTCAGCTTTCCCCACGGGGAGAATTTTTGGAAACCGATGCAAGTTCAGAGCCCATCTTAGATGCATTTTTAAAGTATGAATAAGTAATAAAAGATGGTTATTAATCTTGTTACAGTCAGTAAAAAGCAAAGCTAAGCCATTTGCAAGGTATTAACCATCTGGCCTTCTGTGGCATTTTTTGGGAAACTTGAGGAAAATTCCAAAGATATGCAGGTTAAATTGTCCCTTCGTGTCAGGGAGCTTAGCAGAGTAAATACATGGGGTTACGGGGATAAGGCCTGAATGGGATTGTTGTCAGTGCAGGCTTGATGGACTAAATGGCCTCCTTCTGCACTGTAGGGATTCTATGATTCTATTTTTTGAAATGCAAAATAGAAGTACATGGTGTATTAGGCTCCTGATGTCTACTCAAACATCCCCGATTAATGAAATGCTTATTAGAATAGGTGGGTTGGTTTACTAATCTCGTGCAGCAATTTGATTTATTTCATATAAGTCTGAACAAGTGGGCGACATGGTGCCGCAGCAGGTGACATGGTGGCACAGTAGTTAGCACTGCTGCCTCACGGCTTCAGGAACCCGGGTCCAATTCTGGCCTTGGGTGACTGCCTGCGTAGAGTTTGCACATTCTTCCCGTTCGCTTCCGGTTTCCTCCCACAATCCAAAGATGTGAAGGTTAGGTGGAGTGACCATGCTAAATTGACCCTTAGTGTCCAAAGATGTGTAGGTTAGATGGATTAGCAGAATAAATATGTGGGGTTACAGGGATAGGGTGGGGCAGAGGTCCTGGGTAAAATACTCTGTCAGAGAATCGGTGCAGATTCGATGGGCTAACGGCCTCTTCTGCACTGTAGAGATTCTATGAAGTATACATGTGGGTAAGTCTTTCATAGTACTGCTCGTGATAAATATGTTATATCAAATGTAATTATTGAAGCCACCAGGTAAAATGTCAGGTTGATATATGTCAACTTGGAGATAATTGTTCATGTGTAAATCCTCAGGTCAATGAGAGGACACAGTGGCATGTCTCATGTATTTATTTGATCGAGAAATCAACTCAAATCTATTTACTCATTAGTCAGGAAGGTTCTTGCTCCCTTGGAGACAGTTGGCTGTTGTCCTAATTTTTAACTGCTATGCTATGCAAAAAAATTAACATGTGACAAGTGAAGCGTACAACTCAAATCTTAAATTTTATCTCAGCAAATGTCTCAATCAGTGCTACAGTCTGGAGCATTCCTGCTCTGTTGAACTGCTAGTCTGTTACTTTATGTTATTCAGATCTTGCATTAGATATTCTCACAGGTTCAGCATCATTGTCACTCCCACAAATGGATCTCCTTCTGCACTGTAGGCATTCTATGATTTTATTCATTTGTGGGACATGGGCATCATTGGCTGGCCAGCATTTATTGTCCATCCCTGATGGCAGTTGACAGTCAACCACATTGCCATGGCTCTGGAGTCACATGTAGGCCAGACCAGGTAAGAATAGCAGGTTTCCTTCCCTAAGGTACATTTGTGAACCAAATGGTTTTTCTGGTAATGGTTTCATGGTCATCAGGAGATTCTTAATTCCAGATATTTTTTGGCTGGATTGCTGGTTGGTGATGTAGAGTGACACCAACCGCATTGGTTCAATTCCTGTACCGACTGAGGTTATCCATGAAGGCGCTTCCTTCTCAACCTTGTCCCTCACTTGAGGTGTGGTCATCATCAGATTAAATCACCACCAGTCAGCTCTGCCCTTTGAGGCTTTGGTCATGAGTCTATGGTCATCTGGGAAAATATCAACTTTATATTTTTTTGATCTCACTCACTTCCTGAACACAGAACTTCAGTAAAATCCCTCCGGGTGATTTATTGAATGTTAGTGATCATTCCTTTGATCCTGTCCAGTGGCTTCCTGCCTGCTGATCTGTTGCTACCTCCCATCCATGTCAGGTAGGCAACTGATTGACATGTGCAAATGGGGTGCATGAATTAAAACTACCAGTCTTCACTATGTCTATAAATTGAAAGAGTCAGGATACTAATAAATGTGTAAAAACTTGTCTAAAAATCTTGGGGCAATTTTCCCAGTGCTGCTCTCAAATGGGCTGGAAGACACCAGCGGAGGCCATCCCATGGGCTTCCCACTTGTTGCCATGGCCTCCATTGTCTCCAAGACCAAGATTTTCAGGCTAAATCAGCTCCACACCGGAAATCAATGATTGGGAGGCCAATAAGATGGGGCGGCTGCGCATGCGCTACTTTTGGCACTGATTGATCGGTGCATGCGCCGTAGCTCTCTCAGCACTATGCTGCCAGCATCTCCAATGGGAATAGGCCCTGCCCACTGATTTTCAGAGGGAATCCCAGTAGGGCACTCTGCGATGCAGAAGCGTGTCGGAGATTCAATCTGAAAATCCCGGGAAAAATATTGGCAGGAGTTACTTCTGTTTTCACTTAGAATCTTTTTGGTAAAATCCCAGCACTTGACTTTCTAGAGGTTTGGAGAATTTCCAGATACAATCTCCAACAGCACAGCATTATTGGCAAACAAACCAGAAATTACATGAGGAAATGTACTTTCCATGTGATGAGTGGTTAGGATCTGAAATGCATTACCTGGAAATATGGGTGGTGGCAGACTCAGTTGTGCTTTGAAAAGGGAGTTGGGTAATTATCTGAAGAGAAATCTTTGCAGGGGTATGGGGAAGATGTGGGAGGATGGATCCAGCTGAGTTGTTCTTACACAGCAGGCATGTACACAGTGGGCACAATGCTCTCCTTCTATGCTGTAACTTTCTATGATTCAAGCTTTGAAAAGCTGAGAATTGAAGCCTTCTCACCATAACTGATCATTGGAACCTGGAGTATTAATTCCAAGAAAAATTCTATAGCACTCCTAAATCAAATTTCAGCTGTTTGAAACATCTCAATGGTGACCCAAGGCCTGTTTCGATTGCATTATACATCTTCACTGAGGAGCTGGTTAAAAATAACAGCTCCATCTCACAACATCAGTGAATCAATTTTCACTGTTGATAGAATTGTCAATGTAAATTTTCAGAGGTCTGAAGGTCCATGGGAACATTGGTAACACTTGACCGCAATAAAACACGTGGGAATAGCAAGACGCCAAGGTTACGCGGGTTCACGAGTTCATCTGCAATTCCGCTAGTGTGGAATTGTCTCACTCCAATATACAAAATGCAATTGTTGTACTTTATTTTGTCTGACATCAATATTAATTGACATGAAAAATGGTTGCTTAGCAAAATTATTGAATTCTTTCTGTCGTGCATTTTCTTGTGAGAGGCGCATGACTAAAAGATATGGAACAAGCTCGGTAGGTAAGATCTAAAGCAGTCCGAAGGAGTGTTTATTTGTGATTCAAATCAAATAGAAACCTTTTTCCAGAGAAATACGCTGTAGGAGTAATTTTAACTGTGCAAATGTAACTTTGTATTTTTTAAGCTTTTTTTTCCCTTTTACAAATAAATGTCTTAATTCAAGATCTCCAAAGATGTCATCGGAATTTATGATTCCTGACTTCAGCATATTTATGTCTTCTTGTCATAAAATGCAAATTGAAAATAGCTTGCCAAGTTTCCCTTTGGGATTTGGTTCACGTGACAATTACCATCTGCCGTATCATAAGACTGAGGTGCACCATGGAAAAGAGGATTCACCCACCATTCCAGACAATGTGTTCCTCCAAGTTCCGATGGCTGCAGGTCTCTTAACTTCTCCTCGGATGTCCATGATGCGAGCCCTAAAGGTAAGTCCCAACTTTTGTACACCACATTGGTCCAGATGTGTTCTGGACCAACATGTTTTCCTGCTGCTGTTAAAGACCATCTGGAGTGGGAGCAAGATTCCGGTTGGGCCATCCTATGCGTCCGATTAGCAGGATACAAATCACTTTTATACTGGTTTCCTAATCTGCTATGGTAGGCACCATTGGACCCCTGCTGAATTCGCCCCCACCACCAGCCTGCCATTGATTTGATTTGATTTAATTTATTATTGTCACATGTATTTGTATACAGTGAAAAGTATTGTTTCTTGTGTTATACAGACAAAGCATATCGTTCATGGATAAGGAAAGGAGAGGGTGTAGAATATAGTGTTATAGTCATATCTAGGGTGTAGAGAAAGATCAACTTAATGCAAGGTAAGTCCATTCAAATATCTAACAGCAGCAGGGAAGAAGCTGTTCTTGAATCAGTTGGTACATGACTTCAGACGTTTGCATCTTTTTCCCAACGGAAGAAAGTGGAAGAGAATAATGTGAACCCACTGGTGGGGGCATGAGAAAATTTCACCTGTTCTTTTGAAAAACGTGGAATCACCCTTACAAGCAAAGGATTCTAACAACAGAATCTATTTTCACTTTGTAATTAATCGTTTATTTTGAATATAGAGTGTGATTACAGCAAGTGCATGAATTTCATGTTACAGTAGGGGAGATTAATTTAGCAGAAAATTACAAAATAAAACTCCCGTTTACATTTCCTCTTTGCATATTTCTCAGAAGCATCTCAAAGTGCTTCATATACAATCACTGTAAAGTGCAGTTACTGCTGTTGGCAAACCATAAAATACCCAACCATTTTAGACACAAATCCCCACAGACTGGGTATGTGACCACTTAATCCGTTTTGGTGGTATTGTTTAGTCAGGTATGTATGCAAGGCTGCCTGGAAAATTAGCATATTTCCTTCTTGTTAAACAGCTGGCAATTAAATGAACATGATTCTCCTGGTTCAGCAGTTTTCCCCTGAAGATAATGAATTTGTGATTTGCTCTAGTTTCAATGTAGCTGATCATTGCAATCAGTCACTGAGTGGAGTTGGTCATTTGCTACTCTCCACCACTCAACGAAAAGAGATTCTACCAACAGCAACAATACAAGTACATTTCATTGTAACCCTCATTTCGTACAAGTCATATTACTATCCACCCAGTTATGATGGATTACTTCTCTGATCAAAGGGGATACAGTTCACCAAAAAAATTGTTTTTCGATGTAAACTGAAATAAATAAGGCCCAAGATTCCTCCTAAGTCTGTGTCCATTATCATGCTATTGAAAGACAATATTGTTGACTTTAAAATGCCTTGAGAAGATTTATCACAATGCGTTTGTTCATCGAGCCAATTTACCAGCCCATCGCAATGAGAGATGTTCAGTGGTGCCTCTGCTGATTGGATTCCTTGGTACCTCGCAATGGTGAAACGTGCCTTTTTCACATATCTGTTAGAATCACAATCTCAGGAAAAAGGTGAACATTATACATGGACTGCCACTCAGAGTGAGGATAACATTCAATAACAGCAAAGACAAAATTGTGAATTGTTTGATAATAGTCACTTGGACACAGCTGAGACCTTCAAACTTTGCTGATTTTTTTCAATTTTCTGTGACAGCTTTTCACTACAGTTGGGTGAGTGATGACTGGGAACAGGGAAATAGTTCTGTATGTAATGGGGAAGTGCTTCAGTGAGGTAATGTTAAAGGGACATTAGGGCCTTATAACTATTTCTGGGTGCTCAACAATCACATACTTATATTGATCTTGAGGATGATTTTAAAAAATCTCCATTTTTCTCCTTCATTAACAGGAAAATCTTCACAATTTTGTTTGGATGGCAAATATATGTTTAAGAAATCCTGAGACTTACTATGTTTATGGTGGCTTGGTTTCAGTGTAGTCACCAGCTTGGGCGAAGAGAATACTGATTAGTTTTGGAAAATTCTCCTTTAACCCTCCCGTTTCAAGATACTTGCTGGGTTATATTACTGAATGTAAAAGCAAAGAGGCCCTATTTTAACCTGCAATATCAATCAAACAGACATGGGATTGAGGTGAACGTGAAAATTAATTCATGGGGTCCCATTCGCATGCTTCAATCAGTTGCCAGCCTGCAATGGATGGTTATCGGCAACAGATTAGGAAGCAGGAAGTCACTGGACAGGACCAAAGGACTGATGCAAGAAGGCAAGTTATGTTACAGCTTTACAAAACTTTAGTTAGGCCACATTTGGAATATTGCATGCAGTTCTGATCACTGCAGTACCAGAAAGATTTGGATACTTTGGAGAGGATGCAAAGAAGGTTTACCAGGATGTTGCCTGGTCCGGAGAGCTCTAGATAGGAGGAGAAATTGAATAAATTTGTTTTCACTGGAAAATGAGGGGACGACCTGACTGAGGTCTACCAAATTATAGGGCGGATAGTCAGAGGCTTTTTCCCAGGATGGGAAGGTCAACTATAAGAGAGCATAGGTTCATGATAAGAAGGGGAAGTTTTAGGGGAGACATGCAGTGAAAGTTTTTCAACAGAGGGTGGTGGGTGCCTGGAATGCATTGCCAGTGGACGTGGTGGAAGAAAGCACGTTCAAAGTGTATCATGATGGACACATGAATGGGAAGCGAAGAGAGGGATAGAAATCACATGTGGGCAATAAGTACTTAGTTTAGGTATCAACTGAGGACTCGTGTTGCATAATGTGGTTGACTTCTGACCTTAAACAAGTCCTCAGCTCGAAGGAGTTGAATCCTCAGAAACATCTGCTATCGACTGCAAGTCATGTGCAATAGTCTGAGCAGCCAGGTCCTCCCCACTGTTTCTTTAAATCTGTATGATATTTGGCAGGATGCCTGTTAGGTATTGTTAATCTAAATAATGATTAGGAATCAGTGCAGGCTTGGTGGGCCAAAGGGCCTGTTCCTGTGCTGTGTTGTTTTTTATTCATTTTCTATACCCAACATTCAGATGAGCAATGCAGAAGGGTTTTACAAATGTCCCATGTCCAGGCAGTGAGTGAGTTCAGTCAACGGGAGGCCTAAACTGTCAGTCCTCCCAGCACCATGAAAGGAAAAATAAATAAATTTTAAGACATTATTTGTTTAAGCTGGGTTAAAATAAAACAAAACTTGAGTGCAGCTGATTGGTAGATAAGTCTGATGGATGATTTTAATTGCTTGCCCAGTAGTGCACAGGGATGACAAGTCACACATACTTATTGGGTACATGTTTATTTTTAAGGAACAGAATTTTATGTGTATAATGATATAGATGAACTACCTTGTCTTCTGTTCGGAACATAATCAGGAGAAATAGGTCTTGCTGTGTGATGCAGCAGTTCAGTTTGCTCTTTGGTTGTAAAATACTAATGTTTATTAAATGTAAATTGGCTGCAGTTAAGAAGCTAATGAAGTCTGGATATATTAACCTCAGTATATCGACATTATGGAGAAGGGCAGTACGTTAATAGCAAATTGAACAGTTAGCAGAAGGGATGGATGTGATAATGTGCTAAGTGGTATAGTGCTCTCTATTGCTACCTACTTTTGAAAGTCGTTAGATCTTAATCGGCAACTACACAAATCCTACCTTACCAAATCACCCTCCACAGTTGTGTAAACCTCAGTTAAAATCACATTGCTGTTTGATTGTTAATTACACCTGGACTATTTCAGACTTTTAAACATATTGCAATCAGGGCCCCGATTCTCCCATTTTCAGGCTCAGTGATCCCGTTGGCATGGAAATGGGAGGGATCCGTGCTGGGAGCGGTTGTCAGATGGGATTCATCCAACTGATGGATGCAAATGCATTCATCTCCCGATTCACATCGGAGAACCCTGCTGGTATCTCCATGTTCGCAGACAGCACCCTTCCCCTGGCAAAAATCTCTCAGCCGCCTCCCTCCCCATCCCACTGACCAGGATGCACCACCAACCACACAGCAAAGCTGGGCATCCTTCTCCCCACCACTCAAATAATTGATCACCACTCCCCAACCCAACATAGGAAAGTGTCATTCCATTCCCCCTCAAATCCCCACAGCTTCCCTTGGCCCTGAAGACCCACCCTTTACCCCTGACATCCTAGGAGGGCCTCAATAGCCTTTCTTCACCTTAGTGGATCCAGGGACATCAATCCTGGGCTCGCTAATGAAATGGGAATCCAGATTCACGTACTGAAATCAGCTACACTCTGATTTACAGCGTGGAGTTCATTACTCTGAAAATCTCGGGCTGGGAGATACGTGGACACCATGGTGCCCACAGGAAGCCCACAAAATGGCCTCTGTTGATGTGTCCTGGCCCGTTACACTGTTAGAGAGCGCAGCAGGTTGGAAGAATCATCCTCTATGTGTTTCAATCAATGTAGAAGCAGTCTATTCCGATCCCGGCCCTGACAGCTGAAATGCTCCTGTCTGATGTGCTCTCAGTTTTGGAACCTGTGAGGGCACCACCAAACCTACACGTATGCAGAGCCAGTCTCTGGACTCAGAGGTGGGCAGTGGGAGAAAACTCAAAGCACTTTGATTGATGGAAAATAGCTCATGCAAGTGGGACCATCATCGTTTTCATACCCAGGTCACAAGTCACTGCTCCCATTGTGTTGGAGAAGACTTTGATAATAGATCACTGTGACTGTAAGGCCAAGGCAAAGTTATCTATCGGCCTATGAAAGTTGCCAGACATATTGGCACCCAGAATCTGTACAGTGATGTTGCAGGCACATGTGAACTCATTTGACTGGAGCAGATAACAGCCTCTAGCAGTGGCCGCTCTGATGTGGCGATGCCGGCGTCTCGCTCTATCCAAGGAAGAATACATTGTTTAAGTGACCTGTGATATTAACCACCTCATGCTGGAGGCAGATTCCATTCATCTGTACAGAAACTCAGTGGCTGCAATTTGAAGATTCGTCAGTGATTCTCACATTCCCTGCTGCTCTATAATTCTGGAATGATTCTCTTATTCTGCAATGATCCCCAGGGTACAACACGTATTCAGCTGTGCAGAGTTTGTAGAGGGCTGCACCCTCTGACACAGGCTATCCACTCTTGTCCCTGTCTCCTGTTCTCGTTTCCATTGAATCACCAGACGATAAGCCAGCTATCTGCTTTAATGGTCCCACCAGTGTATGACTACTTGACCCAGCAAATGGTCCATGTGAGTACCTGAACTAGCGCAAGGCCTGAGTGAGTACCTGAACTACTGCAGCGTCTGTCTGAGATCCTGAACTAGTGCATGATCTGTCTGAGAACCTGAACTAGTGCACAGTCTGTCTGAGAACCTGAACTCGTGCATGATCTGTCTAGAACCTAAACTAGCGCAGGGTCTGTCTGAGAACCTGAACTAGTGCATGGTCTGTCTGAGAACCTGAACTAGTGCATGGTCTGTCTGAGAACCTAAACTAGCGCAGGGTCTGTCTGAGAACCTGAACTAGCGCATGATCTGTCTGAGAACCTGAACTAGTGCATGGTCTGTCTGAGATCCTGAATGAGTGCATGGCCTTATGAGTCCTGTAATGGTTCACCCTCAAAAGGACTCACTTCTTCTCAGGACTCACCACATTCACTAACTCTGACCGCATGTGTGAAGGATAGTAAAAGACGTGAATCAATCCTGACAGGATTAGAATCTGTTGCAAATGATCTTTATGAAACTGATTCTCTTTCACTCATTGTTAAAACAAATTCACCATCACTGATTGCTGTATCATCTGGTGACTATTAGTTCATGATATGACCAGGCAACTGGGGGCACTCCCTTCCCACAACACCCAGGGACACCACACTTGCAACATACTCCAGAACCTTGGCAGATGTAGACTGCATGATCCGTGGATGACATTCTCAGGTTTCTACTCAGCATCCTCTGCTCTATTTTCTGCAAATAGGGAAAGAACAATTCTATGGGAAGAATTTTTCAATCCCGCTTGCCATGAGCATCGTAGCAGCTGGGAGCGGCTGGGGAAAACCTATTGACCTCAGGTGGGGTTTTCTGGTGGTGGGCTGAGCATAGCCAGAAATCCCTAGCAATCTGAAGAGTCAATGTAATGGCATGTGCTCATCCAATAACCACAGTGGATTTATGAGGGTAACATGGTGGGAGAGGCATGACATGACATCATTGCTGCTGATTAGACAGAAAACCAGAACGGAAAACATTAGTGAGATGACTGATAGTGCAGCGTGCCCCTCAGTGACTTTCACAAGCAAACAGCTTTCCCGCCCGCGGGGACGCTCCGCGCTCCGCACTCACTCCCAGGTTTCCCGCACACTGGGACGCTCCGCACTCGCTCCCAGGTTTCCCGCACGCGGGGACGCTCCGCACTCGCTCCCAGGTTTCCCGCACGCGGGGACGCTCCTCACTCGCACTCGCTCCCAGGTTTCCCGCACGCGGGGACGCTCCTCACTCGCACTCGCTCCCAGGCTTCCCGCACGCGGGGACGCTCCGCACTCGCTCTCGCTCCCAGGCTTCCCGCACGCGGGGACGCTCCGCACTCGCACTCGCTCCTAGGTTTCCCGCACGCGGGGACGCTCTGCACTCGCTCCCAGGTTTCCCGCACGCGGGGACGCTCCTCACTCGCACTCGCTCCCAGGCTTCCCGCACGCGGGGACGCTCCGCACTCGCTCCCAGGTTTCCCGCACGCGGGGACGCTCCTCACTCGCACTCGCTCCCAGGTTTCCCGCACGCGGGGACGCTCCTCACTCGCACTCGCTCCCAGGCTTCCCGCACGCGGGGACGCTCCGCACTCGCTCTCGCTCCCAGGCTTCCCGCACGCGGGGACGCTCTGCACTCGCACTCGCTCCCAGGTTTCCCGCACGCGGGGACGCTCCTCACTCGCTCCCAGGTTTCCCGCACGCGGGGACGCTCCGCACTCGCTCCCAGGTTTCCCGCACGCGGGGACGCTCCGCACTCGCTCCCAGGTTTCCCGCACGCGGGGACGCTCCGCACTCGCTCCCAGGTTTCCCGCACGCGGGGACGCTCCGCACTCGCACTCACTCCCAGGTTTCCCGCATGCGGGGACGCTCCGCACTCGCTCCCAGGTTTCCCGCACGCGGGGACGCTCCGCACTCGCTCCCAGGTTTCCCGCACGCGGGGACGCTCCGCACTCGCTCCCAGGTTTCCCGCACGCGGGGACGCTCCGCACTCGCTCCCAGGTTTCCCGCACGCGGGGACGCTCCGCACTCGCTCCCAGGTTTCCCGCACGCGGGGACGCTCCGCACTCGCTCCCAGGTTTCCCGCACGCGGGGACGCTCCGCACTCGCTCCCAGGTTTCCCGCACGCGGGGACGCTCCGCACTCGCTCCCAGGTTTCCCGCACGTGGGGACGCTCCGCACTCGCACTCACTCCCAGGTTTCCCGCACACTGGGACGCTCCTCACTCGCACTCACTCCCAGGTTTCCCGCACACTGGGACGCTCTGCACTCACTCCCAGGTTTCCCGCACACTGGGACGCTCCTCACTCGCACTCACTCCCAGGTTTCCCGCACACTGGGACACTCTGCACTCACTCCCAGGTTTCCCGCACACGGGGATGCTCTGCACTCGCACTCACTCCCAGGTTTCCCGCACACTGGGACGCTCCGCACTCACTCCCAGGTTTCCCGCACACTGGGACGCTCCGCACTCACTCCCAGGTTTCCCGCACACTGGGACGCTCTGCACTCGCACTCACTCCCAGGTTTCCCGCACACTGGGACGCTCCGCACTCGCACTCGCTCCCAGGTTTCCCACACACTGGGACGCTCTGCACTCACTCCCAGGTTTCCCACACACTGGGACACACTACACACAAGTAAATGAGTTGTGCAGCACACAAGTAAATTTGGAGCCAATGAGTTGTGTTTGAAATGAGATGATTGTTGTTGTAGATAAAATCCCTCAGCTGGTCTCTTCCAATACAACCTCAGCACTGGCATTTACTGAACAAAGTGTAAATTGTTCAGTTATGTTCTCTTCATAAAAAGCAAGGCAAATGTAACCCTACCATCACCTTACTGTTGATGAAAAAATTTTAGAAAAAATTATTAGGGATAGGATTTATAGTTATTTGGAGAGTAATGAATTGATTGGAGATAGTCAGCATGGTTTTGTAGCGGGTAGGTCGTGCCTTACTAACCTTATTGAGTTTTTTGAGAAAGTGACCAAAGAGGTGGATGGGGGTAAGGCAGTTGACGTGGTGTATATGGATTTTAGTAAGGCATTTGATAAGGTTCACCATGGTAGGCTTCTGCAGAAAATGCAGATATATGGGATTGAGGGTAATCTAGGAAATTGGATCAGGAATTGGCTAGCAGATAGGAGACAGAGGGTGGTGGTTGATGGTAAATATTCGTCATGGAGTTCGGTTACGAGTGGTGTGCCTCAGGGATCTGTTTTGGAGCCACTGCTGTTTGTAATTTTTATTAATGATCTGGATGAGGGTATAGTTGGGTGGATTAGTAAATTTGCTGATGACACCAAAGTCGGAGGTGTGGTAGATTGTGAGGAAGGGTGTCATAGTTTGCAGGGAGACTTAGACAGGTTGCAGAGCTGGGCCGAGAGGTGGCGGATGGAGTTTAATGCGGAGAAGTGTGAGGTAATTCACCTTGGTAGGAATAACAGATGTGTTGAGTATAGGGCTAACGGGAGGACTCTGAATAGTGTGGATGGACAGAGGGATCTAGGTGTATGTGTACATAGATCCCTGAAAGTTGGGAATCAAGTAGATAAGGTTGTTAAGAAGGCATACGGTGTCTTGGCGTTTATTGGTAGGGGGATTGAATTTAGGAGTCGCAGTGTCATGTTGCAACTGTACACAACTCTGGTGCGGCCGCACTTGGAGTATTGTGTGCAGTTCTGGTCCCCACATTATAGGAAGGATGTGGAGGCTTTGGAGAGGGTGCAGAGGAGGTTTACCAGGATATTGCCTGGTATGGAGGGGAGGTCCTATGAGGACAGACTGAGGGATTTGGGGTTGTTTTCGCTAGAAAGAAGGCGGCTAAGAGGGGATCTTATTGAAACATATAAGATGATTAGAGGTTTAGATAGGGTGGATAGCGATAGCCTTTTTCCTCGGATGGAGAAAGCTAGCACGAGGGGGCATGGCTTTAAATTAAGGGGGGGGTAGTTATAGGACGGATGTCAGGGGTAGGTTCTTTACCCAGAGGGTGGTGAGGGATTGGAATGCCCTGCCTGCTGCAGTTGTAAATGCGCCTAGTTTGGGGGCGTTTAAGAGATCCGTGGATAGGTTTATGGACGAAAAGGGATTGGTTTAGGTTAGAGGGTCATTGTTTTTTAACTGGTCAGCGCAACATCGTGGGCCGAAGGGCCTGTTCTGCACTGTAATGTTCTATGTTCTATGTTCTATGAAACCAGCAATCTATGACTTTATAAAGGTAAAGTAAAGTTTATTTATTAGTGTCACAAGTAGGCTTACATTAACACTGCAATAAAGTTACTGTGAAAATCCCCTAGTCACTACACTCCGGCACCTGTTTGGGTACACTAAGGGAGAATTTAGCATGGTTAATCAACCTAATCTGCACATCTTTGGACTGTGGGAGGAAACCAGAGAACCTGGAATAAACCCATGCAGACACGGGGAGACTGTGCAGACTCCACTCAGACAGTGATCCAAGCTGGGAATTGAACAAGGGGTCCCTGGCACTGTGAGGCAGCAGTGTCAACCACTGTGCCACCTCAACAGTACTATCAAGCAATACCTACCAAACCTGCTCAGCCAGTTCAGTCTCGGTTCTGTCAGAACCACTTGGCTTTAGAACAGCCCTTACAATATGGCGAGACAATAACAAACAACAAATTATTCTATGTTGGCGGTGTTTGCTTAGGGAGAAAATATTTTGCCGGGATGCCATGACATCACCCTCCTCCTTTTCAACTATTGATGCCATTTGTGGTGCAGGATTTTAGGATGCTTAGCTGGACCAGCTGTTGATTTTAAGAAAATAACACAGATTTTAAAAGCAATATCTCATCTAATCTATCACTTTCTGCTTTATTGCGGTAGGGAAAGCAACTGTTTAAAATGATACAAATCAGACACACTTTCTATCCAGCGCCCACTATAGAATCTAAAGAGGAAACTCCCTCCAAGGGTTGACTAACATTTTGATTTTAAGGATGAATAAAAACTGACAGGAAATTTGATTGGCTTTCCAACAGTTGTAGTTATTCTGAATTGAAGTTAGACCTTCTGAAGGTGACATTACAGAACTGCAAATTGCCATTGCTTTACTAAATGTGAACAAAAATGTTAAAACACCCTCAGTCACCATCGGCTCATCTCCCCAGTTATACTGCAGATGCAATGCGAAACCTGTATTTGATTTATTCAAAGGCAGCGGTATAATTGGGCCATTAATATATTACCTCCTTCCTCCTGGTTCTCTGGAGTGTCTGTTACCTAGAAGTGTCAAACTGCCACCTTCAGCCACTTGCAGAACAATCGAAGAGTCATAATAAATAGACAATCATAAAAACAGGACATTCTAGGAACACTCAACAGATCTGGCAGTAGCTGTGGAGAGAGAAAGAGTTCAGATTGCTAACCTTTTGTAGCTATTTACAGATGACACATCTCCCTTAGTACTTACATCCTGTGATTAATAATCAGCAATCTACCACTCTGAAGGACTTGTGCTTGTCACAAGTAGGAAGGAGCAGATGAATGCTTTGATGTTTGGGAGGTGAGCTGTGTGATTTTACGAGCTTTAAGAAAACCAGAGTGCTGCAACAGTAGCCAGATTTCCGAATAAGCGCTACCAGTGTTCCTCCCTGTCACAAGTGCACTCTCATAAATATTCCCCACTTCTGCTCTGGTTAGCAACAAACATTCCAAAACCAGATCGAATGAAGCTCTGGATGACATCAACTGACCAACATCCCTCATTTGCATGTTTGTGTTTCTGGCCAGGTGATGATTCCTGCTCTTGCCACATCTGGAGCTAGTTATGATGCACTTTACCCAGAACAGACACCTGGTACATCCCAATGCTGCCCTCAAATTCCTACAAAACATCCAATGTCCCCCCACGTGAATGCCAAGTTGTAATGGGTGAAAATCTCAAACCACTGTCCCAAGGGCTGTTACTGAGCTCCATAACACAGTGGCACACTGGTTAACACTGCTGCCTCATTGCACCAGGGACCCGGGTTCAATTCTAGCCTTGGGTGACAGTCTGTGTAGAGTTTGTGCATTCTCCCCATGAATGTATGAGTTTCCTCTGGGTGTTCCAGTTTCCACCCACAGTCCAAAGATGTGCAGATTAAGTGGATTGGCCATTCCAAATTGTTCCTTAGTATCCCAAGATGTTGAAGTCAGATAGATTAGCGAGGTAAATGTGTGGGGTTATAGGGATAGAGCGGGGGAGAGGGTTTAAGTTAGATACTCTGTCCGAGAGTTGGTGCAGACTTGATGGGCCAAATGGCCTCTTCTGCGCTGTAGGGATCCTATGATTGGATATTTTGTGAGTTGGAGATGTGCAGGCTTCCAACTCTCGCTTCCTGGCCTCCATTTCAATTGTGTTCCAGAGATGTTAGGAACCAGTGATGCCATTCAAGATCTTGAGTTTCAATTTGTATCCGTACCCACCCTCAATCCAGCCCCAAGCGTCTACTGTCAGTAACACTCACTGATGATGAAATTGCCTGCAGAGAGACAATCAATCATATTTCCTGAAATTAGCTCTCTCTACCACCCTGAGATGAACACAGGAGGAATCTACTTGCATAGCATATGAAAAAAAGATCAGAGTATTATTACAGGGTGAGTTAGCGGGAGGCAATTGTCTTCTGGTCCTAAGTTCCTCAGAAAAAATAGAAAATTGCTTTCCTGCCAAATTATGCTGGCTGTTTTATTCAGTTTCAACAAGGGATGTAATTTAAACATATGAAAAAATCAAAGAATGTAAAGACTGTTTCGCTCATCAGAACTCTTCTCTCAAATGCACAGATCCATCAGCTCAATGTGAGGTTAAGCAGAGACCTTTCCTCCAGTTTAAAACTAGAAAACTAGCAGAACAAAAGCAGAACAGGGATTAGAATTATTACCTCATTCCTATCTTTGCTTTACTAACGATGACAGTCATTTGCAAACCTTGCTAATCTTACTAACAGTGCCTCTGGATCGCATGGTGCAGAGTCAATGGATATTGACTTTTATTTTAAAAGTCAGGAAAGACAAATGTGTTATTGCACTGCTGCTTCTAGTAGTGTTATCTGAAGTCCCCTATGTTGTTTGAGCCAGATTTTGTGACCAAGTTTACCCAAAAATCAGGCAAAGTCCAATTGGAAAAGAAGGCAGATATTTGAGGTGTCAGATGCCCAATCTGTGTCAAAAGCTAACTGGCATGGTTAAAAATAGATCAGGAAATTCATTGGAACAATGCCCAAACATGTATTCCTAACCTGGTCTGTCTGAGCTGTGCATCCAGCTGATGCTTATATTACAGGAGTTCATGTGAGTAATAGAATCACTCCCAAGAACATTGTTATTAGTTATTTTGGCTATTTTACTTTTTGTTGGCATTTAGGTTCTGTGAATCTTGCTGCCAATCGGTGAGCCGTATTGATTTGTTGCCAACAAGACCTCAGCTAACAATAGATTTTTCAACTGAAGTTCAATGGTGCCAATGCAGGTGGGTCATACTCAGCAGAGCACTCCGTACCCTTCTCCAAGTATCCATAGACTTACATCTCAACATAAAGGTGCACACAGCTTGTGTTGGCAGAAGCTGTGCACAGATGGAGCTTTTTTTCATGAATGAAGCTGACCAACAGACTTGATAGCACAAACGGGATATGTGAATGCCTGACTAACCAAGTTATGCTGCCTCAATCAAGGTAGGGTGTACATTTAGCAAATTGAAAGCAGATCTGGTAAGGTGCCAAACATGTGAATTACCTAACTGACCGTACCCACGGAAATGTTGCCAATCACATAGGCAGGTATTGTCACCTCACCTGGCAACAACCATTGAGCATTGCCTTCATAGAGTTTGTCTTGTTTGCTGAACCCCTGTTGCCGCTGAGATTCTTGCCCCAATTGTTCATCCATCCAAAAGTAAGAAGCAGGAGCTTTGCCCGGATATGTATGGGGGAAATGTCAGACATTCTCAATTGGAAACACAGAATCGCACAACAGATCATAGAAAGTCATGACCTTGGTGTCTCTAGATCATTGCCTGTTTGAGTACAACTTATGTTCACTTTAGTCAGTTTCCATTGATCTATCACCCCTCCACTCCAACTTTTGGACCCATTCAGGAATGTCAGAGGAAATGGCACCATAGTTGCTGTTGATTGAGGGATTGCTAGGTAACTGACATCCTGGTATTCTGAGAGAAGACAACACATTCTGCTCTTGCCAGAACACCGTCACTCCCATTAGGCTCAGTTTTACTGATCTGTGGCAGAGCAGTCTATAGTAGACGAGTAATCCTACCCCCATCCCCCCCCACCAAAGGCATCCATCCATCTGCCCCATCAGTCTGCCCAAGGTGGGTGTCTCTGTCTCTGAGACAGAGCATGAGTTTGAGATCAGAGCCTACAGAGAAAGCATTCAAACTACGACTGAATCTGCAAGCATTGTAGACTTTAACTCCTGTTCTGAGCGGCTGGCATAGTGTCCCTGAGGTGGCCACACTAATCAAGGTTGACTGCCAAGTGTGGACGCTGAGCAAAATCACATCACACAAGCAGGAGTGCTCAGCACACCGACCTAGTGGTGAATAAACAGAGTGAAGAGAAACCCTTCATGGCATGCTTCATTTGTCAATCTACTTGATAAACAGAACCATTAGTTAGCCTTATCCAGATAGATTAACTAAGGATCTTATATATTTTACCCTTCTGCTCCTCATGTTGGGCACAGCACTCTCTTCCCTTCACTTGTCTGGATGGAGCTCCTTTGGAAGGGAGTCCCAAGTCCCAAAAGATGATTGGAGATTAAATTTTTTATTATTCCTTCATGGGCTATGGGTATTGCTGGCGGCCAGCATTTATTGCCCATCCGAGTTAGCCTTGAGAAGGTGATGGGGGCTGAGCTGCCTTTTTCAACAACTAAGTCACTTGCTAGGCCATGTCAGGGGGCAGTTGAGAGCCAACCACATTGCTGTGACTCCGGAGTCACACTTCGGCCAGACCAGGTAAGGATGGCAGATTTCCTTCCCTAAAGTACATTTCTCGACAATGGTTTCATGGCCATCAGTAGATTCTCAATTCCAGATACTTTTTATTTAATTCAAATTCCACCACCTGCCATGGCAGGATTTGAACACAAGTCCCCAAAATATTAGCTGAGTTTATAGTCTAGTGAAAATACCACTGGGCAAACACCTCCCTTCGTGTCCATTGAAAAATTGGCCCTCTGATTTCCATGTGGAGATCAAATTATAAAATCATAGAATCCCTACAGTACAGAAGGAGGCCATTTAGCCCATCAAGTCTGTACCAACCATAATTTCACTCAGGCCCTATTCCCATAGTCCCGCATATTTACCCTGCTAATCCCCCTGACACTAAGGTCAATCAACATAACCCGCACATCTTTGGGCTGTGGGAGGAAACCAGAGCACCCAGAGGAAGCCCACGCAGACATGGAGAGAACATGCAAACTCCACACAAACACTGACCCAAGGCTGGAATTGAACCCGAGCCCCTCGCGCTGTGAGGCAGCAGCGCTCACCGTGTTCCCTGTTAATCACATTAACGTAAGGCAGTGACTGTAGAAGGTGGGTTTCACCCAAATTTTGATATTTTTCAAAAGTCAGTGAACCCACAGGACTGATAACATAAGAGGTCTCAGCATGATATAAGCTTTCTCAGAAAAAAGAGACAGACAAAATGTAAAGAACACATGAGAAGGGAAATAAAATTAATCTTCAGTGCCAGACCTTGAAAGAATTTGGAGTGTATGGAAGCTAAATTAACTAGATTGTTACTTTGAAGTGCTCTTCAAATCTTCCACGTGAATTATATGAGGTGCACATGCACTGGTCTTCAGAACTTTAGTGAGCAGAATTTTAATCCTTTGTTTAAATTGTTTGTAATGGCAGCATTTTTCAGGTATAAAAATAACACATTTCCAGCTGCCATGTGTCAACTCTGAGTGCTTCTTAATGGCAGTGGAAAAGAAAATGATCTAACGATATGCTACTTTCCCCTTAACAGCTATTAATTGCTCATCTGCTTGAGTGAGAAAGCTGTGGGCAGTAAATGCATCATGTTGAGCAAGTGCAGCACTCCACATTCTCTCCAGGTCTTTCATTGTTGGATCTTAAATAGGATGAGAAAATAAAGCAATATGTGTTTGCAGTTTAATTTCCTTTACTCTTTTTTTTAAAGGCAACTTCATCGATGCTAGATTTGTAATTGAAAGCCTTTTTCAGACATAGTTTGTGAGCAACCAGGCTCCTAAATTCAATGTTGTTGTGCTCGTTTTATTGGTTGTTAAACAGGTACTATAATAACTGGAATGGCAGCGCAGAGCTCTTTGCCTGATCTGCGGTGGCCTTTTTGCTACTGCTAAATTGCTCGTGCTCTTTTATTAAGCATCCTAGAGTAAGCCCAGGCCATATTGTAATATTGAAATGTGGCTTCTGTGCCCAGTTCAGTCTAAACTATCTAAAATAAGATCAATCTGTTATTTTTGGATCTTAAGCAGCTCAATCAGAAAACAACCAGTACCTGCCTGCTCTTGTTACCCTCCTCACTGTGCACCACCCACGATGATCACCTCCTCTCCATCAGACATACACATGGGCTCTGATACTGCCCAAAATGTGTTAGGCCATAACTGCAAGCTGCATTGGGTCACACATTTATTTAAAAATTCATTCTTAGTATGTGGGTGTCACTGGCTAGGCCAGCATTTATTGCTCAACCTTAATTACCCTTGAGATTCTGCAATCATCTGAATTATGTTTATCAGGAGTTCATGCGCGTCACCATTAGCTGTTGAGTTCCAACGGGTGAAGGTAGTGCCGGGAACTAGTAGTGTGGTCTATTCTCCACTCCTCGCAAAAGTCCCTGAATGACTTACAAGTAAATTGAGAACAATTATCTGAGATTAAAGCTGTTGGTGCCTTAATTGAACTGAAAATAGCACTTAGAGTGGGTGCCACTGTGGTGTTTGACGTATAGTGCAACTGATTGATGATGGGAAACTTCAAAAAATAATCAGTGTCAATTAAGAAATCATTCCCATGGACAGGGAAGAGATCAGAGGTGATTTTGGCACAAGGCTGAGTAGGAATCTTGTATGGTAAAAGCAGTTCCTGAGGCTGATTTGGCATATTTTTCTGACATACCTCATACTTCTCAATTTTGGCTTTAATGTCATTATTCATATCTGGTCAATGGATTGTCCCTCTCTCTTGCCTCCGTGTATTATTTGTGGGCGAATCTTCCCTCCAGTATATACACACACACATATGAATGAGGAGCAGAAGTGGGTCACCAGGTCCCTTGAGCCTGCTCCACCATTCAATAAGATTATGGCTGATCTGATGGTAACCTCAACTCCACATACCCAACCACTACTCCACATTCCCACCTACCCAATAATTATTATATCAATAATTATTATAATAAATATAATTAAATTTAACATAGCTAATTAAGATGAGGGGGAAAAGAAAAAAAATGGCTAACCCGAAAAAAAGAATTTTGGAGCATTGTCTACTGAATTGCAATTAGGAATGCTTGTGACTCTAAACTCCGAAGAATTTCACACTCCATCTGTAGACTTGCTCTTTGTCCATTACTTTTATCAAAAGCATAACTGGTCAAAATTTAACACAGGAGTGTTCTGGTTTGCAGTGAAGGAAGAGATGATGCAATAGCATGGTAACTAGCAGTATACTTCCAGGTCACAAACATCATTTCCAAATATTTTTCGTTGAATCACAGAATCATAAAATCCCTACAGTGCAGAAGAGGCCATTTGACCCATTGAGCCTGCACCAGCTCACTATCAGAACTCACCCAGGCCTTCTTTCCCACCTATCTCTGTAACCCCATACATTTACCATGGCTAAATCATATAATCTACACATCTTAGGACACTAAGGAAGAATTTACCATGGCCAATCCATCCAAACTGCACATCTTTGGACTTCTTTGGAACATTAATGAATTGTTTTTTTAGAACTTTTTATGCAGCATTTTATTGCAGGTAATGACTGTTCTTGAATAATTTCTGCCATTTAAGAAAGTAATCAATGGCAGAACTACACCATTCATGAATACACTGCTGCCTCTGTGATGATGGACTGGTTGCCCAACATCCACTTCTCAATAAGCTACAAGATCTTTGAATTGAACAAGACTGAAGCCATTGGCCTCAGCTTGCAGCATAATGTTTGCTCCCTCACCACTAGTTCCATCCTTCTCTCAAGATACAAACTGTTCAACAATCCAGCACCTTCTCCCTGAGCTGAATTTCCAAACTCGTTATCTCTCTATCCAAAAAGTGCCTCTTTCCACCTCTATAATCTTGCTCGTCTGCACTGTTGCCATAACCCAACTGCTGCTGAAACACCCATCCATGCCTTTGTTACCTCTAGCTGTGACAATTCCTGGCTGGACTTATCCAAATCTCTGCTGCACCTATCCTAACTTGCACCTTATCACATTCACCCAGCAATTCTCTATTCTCTGATGTACATTGACTCCTGATTCACCAACACCTTGATTCTAAAATTCTCATTCTTGTGCTGAAATCCTTCCATGGCCTTGCCCTCTTTATCTTTGTAATCACTTATAACCCACTGAGAATTCTGCATTGCTCAAATTCTGGCCTCTTGTACAACTTCTATTCCTTTCACACCAGCATTGGAACACATTCTTAAAGACTTTTAGGCCGTATTATTTATTTATTTGTGTCACAAGTAGCCTTACATTAACACTGCAATGAAATTACTGTGAAAATCCCCCAGTCGCCACAGTCCAGCGCCTGTTCGGGTACACTGAGGGAGAATTTAGCATGGCCAATGCTCCCAATCAGCGTGTCTTTCTGACTGTAGGGGGAAACCTATGCAGACATAGGGAGAAAGTGCAACCTCTGCACGGACAGTGACCCCAGCTGGGAATTGAACCTGGGTCCCTGGCGCTGTGAGGCAATGGTGCAATAACATTCTTGTGCCATCCATAGGAATTTCTTCCTGATATTCCCCACCTCCAGCTCTCTCTCCTCTTTGAAGAACCTGCTTAACCTTTCTGTTTATCCAATGTTTTTATTCACAAACCTTAAAACTCCTTCTTTGAAGCGATGTCAATCTCGTCTGAATATACTTCTGTCAAACACTTTTGGATGTTTTCCTACCTTTTAAATACTATACAACTATAATAATACTATATATTAGTGGGATAATGAGAAGAATGAACCTTAATAACACTCCCACCCACTCTCAGGATGAGACATGTACCACATTAATATTTTGTGGATGTGTGGGGCGGAATAAAAAGTGTTAACCATGCTATTTTTGTATGTGTATGTTAGTGAACTGAACAGATGCAATAACGAAAAGGCAACAATATTGTAAAAAATGACACTGAAGTATAGGTGGCTGCCTGATGAATTACTGAAAATGGGACAGAAGAAACTGAAAGCATAGAAATATACAACCAAAGAATCCCTATGGTGCAGAAGGGGGCCATTCGCCCCATCAAACATGCACCAACAACAATCCCACCCAGGTTCTATCCCTGCAACCTATTGTATTTACATGGGGTTATAGGGACAGGTTATCCCATGTATCCCTGCTTGTCCAATTTAGCATGGCCAATCAACCCATTACATACGCCTTTGGAGTGTGGGAGGAAACTGGAGCACACAGAGGAAACCTGCACGGGGAAAATGTGCAGACTCCATACAGACAATGACCCAAGCCTGGAACTGAACCCGGGTCCCTCACATTGTGAGGCAGCAGTACTAACCACTGTGCAAATAATTGCATTCAAGTCAAGCAGTGACAGCTATCAAAATTCAAACTCAATTAACTTCTGGAAATAATTACCATGAAAGATTGATTTTTAAACAAATAGTGTTAGCATCGCTGTGAGTTATACAACATGGAATCTCCACGTAAATCCGAATGGTGCTTACACAGAGGCTGTCATCTAGGCAAGGTAAATTTCTATTGTGCTTCATTTAGAGGCAGCACAGTGGCACAGTGGTCAGCACTGCTGACTCACAGCACCAAGGACCCAGGTTCAATTCCCAGCTTGGGTCACTGTCTGCGTGGAGTCTGCACATTCTCCCCCATGCCCAGGTGTTCCAGTTACCTCCCACAGTCTGAAAGACATGCTGGTTTGTTGCATCAGCCATGCTAAATTCTCCCTCAGTTTATATGAACAGGTGCCAGAGTGTGTGGACTAGGGGATTTTCACAGTAACTTCATTGCATGTTAATGTAAACCAACTTGTGACACTAGTAAATAAAATAGATTTCTGTTATAGTATTATGTGGGAAATGTAATATCATGCCCTGTGTCTGTTATGTCTCTCACTAGAAGCAGCCAAGGTCAGGATTGAAAAGTACTCGACAAGCAGCTTAAATAATGGCTGGAATATTTTCTTGATGAGCTGTTCCATGCTAAGAGAATGCAATTACCGTTAATTATTTCTGTCCATCTCTAATTTTCACTGAATTTCAACGATCACTCAGGTGATGTTCGAAAAGTTCATTTATAAATTAACAGTCATGTATATGGTCATCCTTTTTTACATAAAAGAGACTCATGAGCAGTATTCACCAGTTCTAACAGCATTTATTTTAAGAAAGGACATATACGCTATGTGAATAAGAATAATGCAGGGTAATTGTATCCTTCAGCACAGGAAAGGCTCTCATCCTTCTTGTGAAATGATACTAATGATAATTCGAACAATTAATTGGTTTCTTAACATCAAGAGCCAAAGTAACAAGTCTGTAATGTTTTCAGAGAATACGAGCAAAAACTCAGCCATCATCAGTCATTGATACACGCGCAAGCAGGACTCCTGGGCCAAAATGACATCGTTATCAAATTGATTGGAAATTGGCATAATTAAAATACAAGAAGTATAGCCTGGAAGTGTAATGCCGCTAAAAGTTTCATGAAGCATTGACACAAACATATATGAAGTTATGATTGTAGTCAAGTCAACATGTTGAAGCATTGGTATTTTCTAGCCTAGTTACATGCCAGAGTGTCTGTGGGTGTTAGACACATTAATGACATTAATATTGAAATAAAGGGTTTTTTCAAAGAAAAAACCTTATCCCTGTTCACAGGAATAGGTTAGAAACCCAAGCAGAAATTGCATTGAAGTATTGTTGTCAGCCTTAATAACTAATGCATCATCAATGAAAGTTAAATATTCCATCAATGGCTGAGAGAAACTATATCCTTCCTTTCAAAGAGTGACTGATGCTCTGACAGACAGCAATAATGCCAAATATAATGAATTAGATTTCTGCTTTGTTTGCTGTTTCACTATCAGGTAGCTGCTGTATTGTATCTAGAAACATAGAAACCAGAAGCAGGAGCAGACTGTTTGGCCCTTCGAGACTGCTCCACCATTCATTTTGATCATGGCTGATCATCAAATTCAACATCTTGATCCTCCCCCCTCTCCTTTCATATCCCTTGACCCCTTTTGTCCCAAGAGCTATATCTAATTTTTTCTTGAAATCAGACAATGTTTTGGTCTCAACTACATTCTATAGTAGTGAATTCCACGCATTCACCACTATCTGGGTGAAGAAATTTTTTCTCATCTCAGTTCTAAAAGGTTTACCCCTTATCTTCAAACTATGACCCCTAGTTCTAGACTCTCCCACTATTTGGAACATTCTTTCTGAATCTATCCCATCTGACCCTGTTAGAATGTTATAAGTTTCTATGAAATCCCTCTCACTCTTCTGAACTCCAGTGAATATAATCCTAACTGACTTAATCTCTCCTCATACGATAGACCTGCCACCCCAGGAATCAGCCTGGTATACTTTTGTTGTGCTCCCTCTATAGTAAGGACATCCTTCCTCAGATAAGGACAATAAACCATACAATATTCCAGGTGTGGTCTTACCAACACCCTTCACAATTGCAGCAAAACATTCCTATCCCTATATTCAAGTCCTCTCCCAATGAAGGCCAACATATCATTTACCTTCTTACTGCCTTCTGTATTTGCATGCTTACTTTCAGTGACAGATGCACCAGTATTCCAAGGTCTCCTTGAGCATTTACACCCATTCATGTAATAACCAGCCTTCCTTTTATTGCTACCAAAGTGGACAAGCTCACATTTATCCACATTATACTGCATCTCCCATGCAAATGCCCACACACTCAGTCTGTCCAAATCTAATGAATTCTGAATAAATTTTGTACAAAAGATGAACTACTATTTGACAGAATTTTAGTTATTTATAAAAACAGGTCTGGATTAAAACCTTTTATAGATCTCAAAGACATCAGATGTTTAGTTACTGTACGTAGCATGTAATTATCTTCAACAGTTTAGTAAATAACAACTGCAACATTTATTCATGGTTGCCTATCAGCTTCCAGAATCAAACTGTTACAGAAGCCTGTGTGTTGCTAGGGTGATTCCCCACCCTGCTCCCTGATTGCTTACCCTGGTCAATTGACCCTCTTGCCCGATTACTCTATTAAAGGGACAACACCACATCCATCCCCCTCTAATTCCTTTTGTATATCAATTATAATTAAGTTATTCAGTCCCTGATAAATACAACATTAAAAGCATGCATTCAGTCCATCATAAATTTAGTCTTACGAGTGATTTCTGATTTCTAGTAGAGAAGAGTAACTCCTATGTTGGGGGTGCTCCCATTGCAGTGCTTTCTGCAGAAACTACTGTTCCAGGCGTATCCTCAAGTGCCGCTAACTCTGCGTCACCTTTTTGATAGGGGCGATAGACTCGTCTGTCACAGGCTGACTTGGTACTTTACTGGTTGGATAGTCAACCACGTTTCCTGCTGGCGATATGGCTTTACTCACTGCCGGGATAACTCTCATTCTCATTTGAGTCTACATGCTTCTGGATGATTCTTCCTTGTACATCCACTTCATAAGACAAAGGTCCTGTTTTTCATACAACAACTCCTGGGATCCAACTTGAGCTGCTTCTAAAATTTCTGACATACAGTTTCCTCCATTGAAAATGATCTTATTGATTTGCTGTATCCTGATTTTTCTTTTGAATGCACTGACTGACCTTTACCCTCCCTGGCAAATCCGGAAACACCAAATTTCCGCTGTTGACCCGATCTGGTCCTAAGACATCGGCTCATCAACAACTCTGCTGGAGGCGCACCCATTGTAGGGTGGAGTGGTTCTACAACCCGGGAGGAATGATGAGATTCTAGACTCCAGAATCATCCTTACAGCTTTTTAAGGCCTGCCTTGATGATGTGAACAGCTTGTTCGGCCAGTCCGTTGGAAGTTGGGTGGTAAGGCACAGCCTAACGTGCTTGATACCATGTAGGGAGGTGAAATTATGAAACCCAGCACTCGTGAAGGCTGTTCCGTTATCCGACACAATGGCTGGAACTTTATCGGCATGCCCACCCCAATTCCGGGGACGGGCAAGGCTTGGGGAATGGCATTCTCCGTTGTCCTTGGGAGGGATCGAACAAACCTCAGGCAGATGTGCAGGTAAAATTCTGCCCTCTAACTTTAGGTATCCCCTGGTCAACTGATGTTCATGACTTTAAAGAACTATATGTTCCATCTTGTATCAGAGACGTTATAACAGAAGATCGACTGAATCAACAATCAGTGAGGAATGACTGTACTTGATAAATAAAAGTTTATGTACTACAAAATGCACAGCAATGAAACTTTTGTTTCAGGTCATGAATAATAACACTGATTCACATTAAGCACCGTTCCTCGGCAGCTCTGCAATAAACATGTGTTTGTCAGACAGAGTCAGGACATATTTCAGGTGTAGAAAACATTTGTGAAAGGTTGGCAATCAAAAACGACTCTTCAATTAAAAATCCACCCACTCAATGAAATACCAATAATAAAGCAGGTTTTAAAGTCCAGTTTGCAATGAATTTCTGACCATAAATGAAGGGTTTGCAGGTGGAACTCACCTGGTGGTGGAATCCTATTAAGGACTAACAAGTTGTTTCATTGCACAATTAACTGTTATTGGAGTAAGTAAAATAAACCCAATATCGATCAGTACAGCACGGTTTCTGTTGGCTCAAATGGTTGCCGATTGTAGAATTCAAACCTCGGCCCCCTCAAAGATATTTCAATTGGAACAAATCCTCTGGACAATTGCAGGGGTCCAAAGTTCTCTTGATTCAAAAATTGTCCCATCAGATTGGAAATTTGCAATTGTAACTTCATTCTGTAAAGAAAGCAAAAGTGAGAAACTAGGGAACGTCTGCTCTGGCAAAGTTATTGGGATCTATAATGTGCATAACGGTAATTTTACTGGACTAGCAACCCAGAGTCTTAAACTATTGCTCCAGAAACATGAATTCAAAATCCATCACCAGCAGCAGGAGGAATTTAAGTTAAGCTAATGCAATAGATCATAAACAAAAAAGTTAGTCTCAGTAATGATAACCATGAAACTAGTTGTCAAAACACATCAAATTCATTTGTGTCCTTTAGGGAGGGAAACCTGATGTCCTTACCTAGCCTGGCCTATATATGACTCCAAACCCACGGCAGTGTGGCTGACTTTTAACTGCTTGCTTAAATGGCCTAGCAAGCCACTCAAGATAAATCCAATCATTGTTTCAAATAAATGTAAGAATCTGATCACTCAGATTCAGCCCAGGCATCAGATATAACAAAAGCCCAAATAACCTAGTCAACTTTCCAAAGTTCTCCTCACTAATATCTGGGGGCTTGTGCCAAAATTGGGAGAGTTGTCTTACAAACTAGTCAAGCAATAGTCTGACTTCGTCATATATACCCAGACAGGGGATGGAGGCAAAACTGAACTCCTTTATTTGTTTCAGTCTCTGTCCATATACAGAAGTGTTTTAATCTTTGAAAATGGACTGCAGAGTGTTTCCCCAAAACCCTCTGTAGTGAGGTTAGGTTACTTACAGCAAATTCTCTTTAGGACTAAACCAGAAGTATAGTTTATTCACACAGTCAAACTCAGGGAGTGATTGCAATTTCATACAAGCACATAATAAAAAGATAAGAGTTTATACAACTACGAATAAGTTTAAGAAAAAATACCACAGATGTGGACATCAGTTCACATGATTGCCAGAATCCAGAAAGTCAGAGCCCAGTGAAAGTCCCTTCACAAAGGGGTTACAGTTCAGCTAGTTAATGCAGGAGTTTGCAGAATCCCTCTAAATTTGATGCCGATGCTGTGAGAGAGTTGGTGTACACTTGGGCTGCACAGCAGGCGATAGCAGGAATCTTCCAGAGAATCAGGGAGGAGGCTTAAAGCTGATACAGACCCTTGGTCAGCTTGATATCTTTTGGTATTTTTAGGTTGATGTTTAAACAGCAGACTGAGTTGTGAACCTGGAAATGTTATATTAAAACTTCCAAAGGCCAGAAGCGTGGTTCATGTGATGTTGCCCATTAGTGAGTCAGTTGCATGCTAAAAAGTAGTTTCAATGTCTCTGGTGGAAATGCATTGTTCACTTTAGGAGATAAATGGTGGCTGTTAACATCTCTACAGGCCGAACAAGTGCACGGAGCTGACAGGAATGTATTGATAATAGGGAACATTATAGTGAAGAGGATAAGTGCAGTTCTCAGCAGCTGCGTGTGGGAGTCCAGGAGGCTGTGTTGCCTGACTGGTGCCAGGGTTCAGAACATCAGGTTCAGGCTGGAGGAAAACTTGCAGTGTGAGGGAGAGGATCATGTGGTTGTGGACCAATGTGATATCAATGACAGGTAAGTTTAACAATGAGGTTCTGTTAGAGAGTATGAGCAGCTAGGGTCTAAATTAGAAAGCAGACTATTCCAAAAGATATGGCTAATGATGTCTGCTTAGTGGCCACAAAGTGCTTCAGAGGAGAGGTACAACGTGGCTCATTCCATGACATGTTCTTTGATTGAGCAGACCATTGGCATGCAGAAGAGCCATTTAAGATGCCTGCACCAGTTGGGTGATGCTCTCCAATCCTCTCCCCAGACGATCTGTCAAATCATCATGGTTTGCAGTGCTCTACACAACCCGGTGATCCAAAGAGGGATGAGTCACCAGATGGCGAGAAGGAGTAGTTGGATATCTCCTCCAATGAGAAGGATCGAGAGGGATGTTCTGGATAAGGCCAAGGATGTTGAGGCCTCGAGAAGGAGCATGGACCAAACACAACAGAAATGCCCATGAGATCCTAACAGCGACAAGGTTCCAGGACAACAATGAGCAGCGTAGACAAGCCTGTTTCACTAGTGCCCTCGATGCCAGCTAAACATTAACACCTTCTTTGCTTTCTCATTCTCTCAGTGAGGGACATCAGTCTTGGAACGACAGTCATAATCTTGCATGATAAAGGCTTCATCCTTTCAAATAGCTATAGATTCTGAAATGGTGTCTGTCGATTGGGAGGTTGCAAACCTAACCCCAGAACTGAAGAAAGGATGGAGAGAGGAAAAAAAAGAACTACAGATCTATTAGACTGAAATTCTAATAGGGAAAATTATAGAATCTATTAAAATGATAACTGGGCACTTCAAAGGTAATGGTAGGATTGGGTGGATTAAATATGGATTTACGAAAGGAAAATCATGTTTGACAAACCTGTTAGAGTTTTTTGCTCTTATTTTGGCAGGATAGATAGGGGAGAACCAGTGGATGTGGTGTATTTGGATTGTCAGAATGTTTTTGATTAGGTCCCACACAAGAGGTTAGTAAGCAAAATTAGAGCACATGGGATTGGGGTAATATACTGGCATGGATCAGCATTGGTTAAGGGATGGGAAACAGAGCAGGGATAAACAAAACATCCTCAGGTTGGCATACAATAAATAGTGGCGTTTCACAAGGATCAGTGCTTGAGACACAGCTATTCACAATCTAAATCCATAATTTAGATTTAGGGATCAAATTTAATATTTCCAAGTTTTCTGATGACATAGAACATAGTGAAAACGTGGGCCCGATTTTACCATTTTCATTCTAAGTGCTGAATCTGGACGCAATTCTGATCTGACTTGGAATCTGTTTTCAGGTGCTCCCACACACAGTCAGCCTGAAAACAAAATTGCAAATCTGGATTGTACTGTGGGCGGGGCTTAGCGCGCCCGAAATGATCAGAGCTCTGAACTGCGCATGCGCAGTGAGGAAAAAATTGGAAAATCGCACCCTTGTCCATATTGTTTCAGGCCACAAAAAGCGGATAAAGCATATACAGGAGTGAAAAAGGGGAGCGATCGTCCCCACAGACGTCCCCCCATCCCTACAACATAACTTTCCCCCTTATCCACCCACACTCCCCCACTATCCAGAACAATTGCAACCACCCCTGCCCTCTTCCCCCTCCCCACCCCCCAACCGATCACCAGCGGAGTGGGCAGTGGATCCACCTACCCCTGCTTCCTCTCTCCACCAGAGATCCATCTGGCCTCCCTCCCAGTATACTTCACAGACTCACAGCCAAGTACGTTGACAGTTTCACTGATTAAGTGCACGTGCACTATTATAGCTATGGAATCCCTTCTCTCTGCTGCCTGTACTTGCAAAATCCACCCACGAACATATCCAGGCCTTTATTGAAGTTGTGTAATGAAACATGTAGGTGCGTGTGCAAATAACTGTTGCTTGGTTCACCAACTTTTGCAATTGTGTTTAGCAGCAGCCAACTTGCATAAATTCTATGAGCTGCATTTCCAAGTTTAGAGGATAATTTGGGAAATGGCAATAAGATAATTTCAACTTCTTCTGAATTTGCTGGTGTTGGGAAAAAGAAACAACATTCATGGCAAGTGAAATATAATCTAAGTAGCAATTGTAATAGGAATGATCAGAATTAGAAATGTGATGGGATTGAATTAACTGCCCCCTCACCCTGAGAATGATCGGGCCTCCCTTCCCTAACACCCCCCCCCCCCCCACCAGAATGATCGGGCCTCCCCCTCCCCGCCCCTCCCCAACCAGACAACAATCTGGCCTGTCCCCACCCCCCACCCCACCTCCCAACCCCACCTTACCAGACAATGATCAGGCCTCCCTCCTCCCTTCCCTCCCCCACCAGACAACAATCGGGCCTCCCTCCTCCCTCCTCTCTCCACCCCCCACCAGACAACGATCGACCCTCCTCTCTCCCCCCTCCCACGAGACAATGATTGGGCCTCACTCCTCCCTCCTCCCCCCACCAGACAACGATCGGACCTCCCTCCTCCCTCTCCCCCTGACCAGACAGCGTTGTGGCCTCCGGCTTTTCCCCCACATCCCCCACCAGACAACAATCTGACCTCCCCCCTCCCTCCCCCACCAGAGATACATCTGCCCCACCAGAAAATGATCTGGCCTGCCTCCCTCCCCCCCCCGCCCCCAACCTCACCCCCCTCCCCCAACAACTGATCTGAGTCAGAGAGCCATTGGAAGCTCTGAACTTACCTCTTCAGAAGCTGGAACGCCCAAAAATAGACATTTGCCGAGCAGATCTGTTTTGTGCCAAATTTGGACGTGATGGAGAAGTTGGGCAGGCAGCCCATTAATTCAATTTAAATGCGTGCAAACGCACTTAAATCGCTGTTGCGCCTGTTTTGGATGTGAATTGGATTGTGGCTGTTTTCGGGCCTTGGTAAAGTGGGCATCTGTGCGGACACGGGCATGGATCGCATTAATGGCCTCACGCCCGATTTTACCAAGTTTTCATGCCCAAAAACGGGCATGATGCAATCATAAAATCGGGCCCTGTGAGTTGTAAGGAAGATGCAAAATAGTTTCAAGGGGATTTAGGTCTACTAAGTGAGTGAGCAAGAACGTGGCAGATGGAACATAATGTGGAAAAATGTGAAGTTTTCCACTATGATAGGAAAAACAGAAATGCAGAGGATTTCATAACCGGGGATAAATTGTAAAGTGTTTATGGCCAAAGAAACATTAGTGTTCTTGTTCATAAGTCACTGAAAGCTAACATGCAGGTACAATAAGCTATTAAGAAGGTGAATGGTCTGTTGGTCTTTATTGCAAGAGAATTTGAGTACAGGAGTGAAACAGTCTTGCTGCAGTTGTATAGAGCCCTGTTGAGACCATACCTGGAGTATTACATACAGTTTTTGTTTCCTTACCTAAGGAAGGCTATACTGGTGATCGAGGGAGTGCACCAGACTTACCCCTGAGATGACGGGATTGACCTATGAAGAGAGATTGAGGAGCCTAGGGCTGTATGCGCTCAAATTTATAAGAATGATAGGCAATAGAACATAGAACATAGAACATAGAACATTACAGCGCAGAACAGGCCCTTTGGCCCACGATGTTGCGCCGACCAGCTTTTAAAAAAAAAACACTAACCCACTAATCTAAACCAATCCCATTTCGTCCATAAACCTATCCACAGATCTCTTAAACGCCCCCAAACTAGGCGCATTTACAACTGCAGCTGGCAGGGCATTCCAGTCCCTCACCACCCTCTGGGTAAAGAACCTACCCCTAACATCAGTCCTATAACTACCCCCCCTTAATTTAAAGCCGTGCCCCCTCGTGCTAGCTTTCTCCATCCTAGGAAAAAGGCTATCACTATCCACCCTGTCTAAACCTCTAATCATCTTATATGTTTCAATAAGGTCCCCTCTTAGCCGCCTTCTTTCCAGCGAAAACAACCCCAAATCTCTCAGTCTCTCCTCATAGGATCTCCCCTCCATACCAGGCAACATCCTGGTAAACCTCCTCTGCACCCTCTCCAAAGCCTCTACATCCTTCCTGTAATGTGGGGACCAGAACTGCACACAATACTCCAAGTGCGGCCGCACCAGAGTTGTGTACAGTTGCATCATGACGCTGCGACTCCTAAATTCAATCCCCCTACCAATAAACGCCAAGACACCGTATGCCTTCTTAACAACCTTATCTACTTGATTCCCAACTTTCAGGGATCTATGTACACATACACCTAGATCCCTCTGCTCCTCCACACTATTCAAAGTCCTCCCGTTAGCCCTATACTCAACACATCTGTTATTCCTACCGAAATGAATTACCTCACACTTCTCCACATTAAACTCCATCTGCCACCTCGCGGCCCAGCTCTGCAACCTTTCTAAGTCACCCTGCAAACTATGACACCCTTCCTCACAATCTACCACACCTCCGACTTTGGTGTCATCAGCAAACTTACTAATCCACCCAACTATACCCTCATCCAGATCATTAATAAAAATTACAAACAGCAGTGGCCCCAAAACAGATCCCTGAGGCACACCACTCGTAACCGAACTCCATGACGAATATTTACCATCAACCACCACCCTCTGTCTCCTATCTGCTAGCCAATTCCTGATCCAATTACCTAGATCACCCCCAATCCCATACATCTGCATTTTCTGCAGAAGCCTACCATGGTGAACCTTATCAAACGCCTTACTAAAATCCATATACACCACGTCAACTGCCTTACCCCTATCCACCTCTTTGGTCACTTTCTCAAAGAACTCGATAAGGTTAGTAAGGCACGACCTACCCGCTACAAAACCATGCTGACTGTCTCTAATCAATTCATTACTCTCCAAATAACTATAAATCCTGTCTCTAATAATCCTTTCCAAAACCTTACCCACCACAGAAGTAAGACTCACCGGTCTATAATTCCCAGGGAAGTCTCTTCTCCCCTTCTTAAACAATGGGACAACATTTGCTGTCCTCCAATCTTCCGGTACTATACCAGAGACCAACGACGACCTGAAGATCAGAGCCAGAGGCTCCGCAATCACCTCTCTTGCCTCCCAGAGAATCCTAGGGTAAATCCCATCCGGACCAGGGGACTTATCTATTTTCAAACCCTCTAAAATATCCAGCACATCCCCCGTATCAACTGCAATACTATCTATTTTACACCCCTGCACCCCAGTGTCCTCCTCAGCTACATTCATGTCCCCTTGCGTGAACACCGAAGAGAAATATTGGTTCAACGCCTTTCCAATCTCCTCCGGTTCCACACACAACTTCCCTCTACTGTCTGTAACTGGCCCTAATCTTGCCCTAACCAACCTTCTGTTCTTGACATACCTGTAAAACGCCTTAGGGTTCTCCTTAATCCTATCAGCCAAAGTCATCTCATGTCCTCTTTTAGCCCTTCTTAACTCCCTCTTCAACTCCCTCCTAGCCAATCTAAAACTTTCTAATGCACTACCTGAGCCCTCAAGCCTCATCCGAACATAAGCCTTTTTCTTCCTAACCAACGAATCAACTTTTTTAGTGCACCACGGTTCCCTGGGCCTACCAAATCCTCCTTGCAATCTCATTGAAATGATATGTTTTGTCCAGAAAAAACAAGACATATCCTCTCAGGCCAATCACTCAGCACTGGAGGTTGTCACTGATAGTGCTATCAAGTTAAAGTTTATAAAGTAACAGGTAAGGCTTACATTAACACTGGAATTAAGTTTCTGTGAAATTCCCCCAGTTGCCACATTCCAGCACCTATGCACGTCAATGCACATAACCAGCACATCTTTCAGACTGTGGAAGGAAACCAGACACCCAGAGGAAATCCGTGCAGATACAGGAACAACGTGCAAACTCTACACAGTCAGTTACCCAAGCTGGGAATCAAACCCAGGTCCTTGGCACTGTGAGGCAGCAGTGGTAAGCGCTGTGCCACCATGAAGTGGGCTTACATATAAACAACCTGCTTACACATGTACAGCACCGCTCAACTCCAAATCTATTTTGATCTCAAAAGTATAAGGATATTTTAAGAACTTTATTTACCAATCCATTTCAAACTCCCTTGGATCTGGGGAATTAGATGAATAATTCACATCTCTAACAAAAACAGGACAATTCTCCTGATATTTACATTTCTCAGTTCCCCAGCTGAGAAGTGGGACTTCTCAGTCCCACCCTTCTAATCCTGACCTTGTAAATACACATGGAAAGACTTTTCATGTGTAACAACCTTGATTGATGTGTCAACTTCTGAATTCTAGACTTTCAATTTACCTTACAAATTTAATTTCCCCTTATCTAAAAGTTATATTCCCACAACATATGAATCATGTAATCAGATATTTTCACAACCAGATCATCTGAATTGCACGGAATACAACACTAGTTTGTATAACCTCTCCTCATAGTGAACTTTGAAATCCAAATACACCACATCCACTGGTTCTCCCTAACCCAGGTAACATTGTAATAAATCTACATTGCACTTCCTTCAAGGACAATACATTCTTTCTATGCTGTGATTCTCAAATTTCCTTGCTCTACTTCAGGACAAGAGAACATATCCATAAAATCAGAGCCCTGCTATTCAGACAGGTTAGGAAATACTACTTCACATAATGAATAGTTGAAGTAGGGCATTTTCTCAATTAATCATTTTGAACCTAAGATCATTAATATTTTGCCAGCTTAGGGTAATGAGGAATATGGATCCAAAGCAGATGGTGAGAGTTCCGATCTAGATTAGCCATGACCTATTAAATAGCTGAACAGGCTCAAAGGGCTGAATGGCCTACTCGTGTTCCTGCAGTCTAACTGTAAAGTGTGTCAACCATGTCAGCTCACCAAATTAGGGAACTTTCTCTAATGTTCCGCTTCCTTAAGCTATGGTTACTTAATTATTCATTGGGGCTTTGCAGTGCTTGCAGTCTTTAATTTTGGAAGGATGGTAAGAATCAGATTTGTAAGCAGTAAATTATTGAATTTGGTACAAATTCTCTTGCTGCCTACCATTGTTGCAGTACACAAAGATCCAAATGGGTAATAAAGAGCAATGAGTTTTTATAGGTTCGTAATCATTATGTAAGTGAAACAGATGAGTTTAATGGTGTGTGGCATCAGTGAAGCGATCATGAAACTTGGCATAAAATGATGGCTTGACAATACATATTTAAAAAAATTTAATGACAGATATAAATCTTTCACAACAAATGCCAAAATGTAAAGAAAACCCTGAATCTGCACTCTCAAAATTGAATTGGTAAATTACACTTTCCATGTGAGATGTTCTACTGCACAAAGTCAAGAGCACAGATATGTGAGTAGCATGGCTAAAACTCAACCCATTAGTCAGTGTTCAAAAAAACAAAATATACACTTCCATTTGATTAAATTGAAGGCCAATATGAAATATCGTTATGAACCTTGATGATGTAGATTGTCTCTTTTTTAGAATTAAATGCCATTTTTCTAGAGGCATGGAACTGGGCACAATTCTATCACATCCCATAATGTTCACTTGTATCAGCTACTTAAGAGTAATTTCCTGGCCCAATTTTTCCTTTTGAGCATTAAACTTGCTGCTGCCTCTGTAACTCAGTGTTCCTTTCTCTGTCATCAAACACATGGAAGTTCTTGGATTCTTTTGCATGTTGGTAAAATATTTTAAAGAGCCTTCAGTTTTCATACATTTTATTTGGTTAAGATTTCCAATTCTTACTGATCATGGTAATTAAGTGAATCTACCAACACCAGCACTTGTAGGTTCATAATAATTTCTGAAGTGGTTGGCCAGAATTAAGATCTAATCGTCAATGTCTCTGTTACTGGCAGAACTAAGTTATTAAATGGAGGTTTTGTGAATATCCTTACAGACCCATTTTCAGAATTTCATGAAATATAATATCTGTTCTTACAATTTGTTAGCCAATTGACAGTTGACGAATGACTATAATTTGCTGCCAAAATAACAGTGAGACTAATGGCACATGCCAATATTTAAATGCAAATACTAGAGCAGCTTAAAACAAGGATGGATAAAAGTTTAAACAGGAAAAGTCAAAAGCTACAACCAGAGATGCACCATGCCACCATCTGGCTTGCCATTGAAGTGCATTGAACATCGTTGCTGTCCTTGTGTGCAGCATTACTAATGATACCATAAGTGTAACTTACAGTCAATCATCCTCTCCAGCACTGAAAATTAATGATTACAAGTGTGGAATCTCATTGCTTCAGGTATTAATTGTTGTTGGAGATTTTAAAAATGCAAATTTTTTTTGACTTTTCCTTTTTGTCCCTTTTTTCTGCTCTCTTTATATTTCATTCTCTCTGTTTAATTGTTTTCTCTGTACCTGATTTGGAATTACATTTTCTTCTCAGTTCTTGCACTATTACTTTCACAATCCTTCAATCTGATTAGTTAGAGAGATGCACAGTTGCTTGTCCTGTTCACTTGGGTCCCAGTTACGCTGTTTCCCTTGTTACAATATTACACTTTCAGAAATTTGCCATACAAAAATGTTAAAAAATCTAAACATGCAAGGACGTACCTAATTATTGGCAAATGCATTAACTTCACTCCTATACAGTCCAGGACAACCCCAAAATTCAGATTTAACCATGGCAATCTTCAGCTTTTATCTTCTTTGGTTCAATTACTGAAGAGATTCTTTGCTTGTTTCCACTACTTAGAAAGTATTATTGATCAGAGATCTACTGCAATAAGATTTGTTTGATAGAGGGATGGGACTGGTTATATTTTCAAGAATAGATTACTTTGTTGTCCATTTTCAAAGGAATTCAATTTTCTGTTTGAGATAGTTTCTGACATACCAGAACTAAAATGGTCTGTTGTCAATATATCACCAGCGGCTTGACTCGAACAACAGAATTACTACTTAACCTCTTACCATTTAGCCACGGCCTTTGATATGGTCTTGCTCATTCACGTATTGATTAAATTAGAAAATGCAAATACCTCTCACTCTCATTTAACTCTCCCAATGGCATTGATGTTACCAATGAAAACAGTAAATTGAAATCTCCTCACATGGTAAAACTAAAATTGGTTTTCTGTACACGTTAACTCTTGAATGCAAAATGTCCTGGCACATGGTATCTCATCCAACAAAGCAATTGTTATCCCCAGTGAGCCTGTTATATATTAACGATGTTCACATGCAAACATCTTCTGTGCAATCAAAACTCGCCTTGAATATTGATGATATGTCCTTCACAACCCCTTCGATCTCACTGGTTTCTCTGCTGTTCAGTATTGTAAATTATGTGCAACATTATTAATTTTCTCCCCTAGTAATTATTTCATTTATTTCCATGCCAATGCACTTCATTCTATCTCCTGTTCTGATGCCTTTGATTTTTTTACCAGGGTAATTCAGCTCCATGAATGTCAGTTGCTTTGCAGGGCCTCACCGAGGTAACCATTCCTCAGCCCCTGTGTGGCTGGTTACTGGGCATGGGATGTGGATGAAACCACAGCAGAGTTCAGTTCTGCTTTCATCTGCCTTCCACACACTGCATCTTCAGTCAGCATTGTATCAACAAACAGAATCCTACCCAAACTTCCTTTCACTTACCCAAAGCATTAAAGGAAATTGTAACATCCTACCGCCGCTTAAGTCTATAATTGTGCATCAATTATTCATGGCTCAACTAATTACTGCCTTTGGGGAAATTTGTAAGTTGAATTTATGATAAAGATTCACCATTCTTAATGATTGTTAAGATCTCCTGTGGAGCATTCCTTAATCAAGAGAATGGAAAGGCAATCGGATACTAGATTCTAACCAATGCACTTGAGTTAAGTAATAGCAGATAAGAAAAGAGTCTTAAGTGATTTGCCATCTCTGTGGGAGAGTCTTGTAGTCTCACAAAAGAGATTGAAAATAGTTTGACTCCAGGTAATCCTGGCATTAACAAATAAGTTTCAAATGGTTTACACTGCATTTTTAAAGTCACAAACCTCTACTATGTCCGTCAGACAAAAGTATATATTCAGTAAGATCCTGGATTTTGAATTTCCTTTCATGTCTGTGCTGAATCCTGCCATAAATCCAGATTAAGAATAATTCTCTGAAGGGCTGCCAACTTCTGCGGCGTGAGAATGAATCATGTGGAGTTAAAGGTTCAATTCAAGAACAGCCTGCTGCCATCAGACTTTTGAGTGGACCTACTTTACATTAAGTTGATCTTTCTGTACACCCTAGCTATGACTGTGACACTACATTCTGCACCCTCTCCTTTTCTTCTATATGAACAGCATGTTTTGTCTGTGCAGCTCACAAGAAACACTACTTTTCCCTGTATGCTAATACATGTGACAATAATAAATCAAATCAAAGATGAGCAAAACAGTAACTGCAAACTGGGCTAGCTTTAAAGAAGGGAAAGTTCAAGTGCAGTCAAGGTATATTCTGACGAAGGGGATAAATAACACGAACAAGTCCTGAGCTTCTTGGGTGACGAAAAAGAAAGTGATTACACGGAAGCAGAGCAAGTATGCCAGAAGAAAGGTGTCAGGTGAGTAAAAGAATTGAGAACCACGGTGAAAGAAAGGTTATGAGGGGAATTGAAAAGACAAATAAGAGAAGCAATGTGAGAGTAAGAGTGATGATTGGTGGTTAAAGTGAAAGGGGATTCAAAAGTTTTCTATCGACAAATAGATAGTAAAATGGTGTTGAGACAATGGGCGGGATTTTATGACCTTGCTCAGGTAAGGCTCGTAAAATCCCACCCAATGCCAATGGAGAATTCCTTACTGTGGCCCTATTCCTGCTTCTAATTCCTATGTTTCTAAGGCAAATGACCTCTCTGAGTGATCAGCGGGTTGGGTGCAGTTTGCAGTTCAGAAGTTAAGGGAACAAGCAGGGCAATTTGTCCATCCCGCTGCACTGCTTTTTTAGCCAGGAGGTTTGAGCGGCAGCGGATTCACATGATTCACACTGGGCGTCCCGGCCTCTGTGCCCCTCCCAGCACCAGATTTCCAGTGGTGTCAGTTCCACACCGGAAATGAGCACAAAGCTGCCTAATGTGTGCAGCCCCTAATTTGAATCTAATCTAACTTAACTCCCACTATGGGGCCCAGAGATGGAAATCTATGGGCCTGCTAGCCTCTCTCACCACCCTCCCTCACCAATCCCCCCAGGAGTGGTTCACCACTTGCGGGCAGCTGGCAGCCCGACCCCGTTGAAGTGCAGAGGGGGGGCAATCAAAACCCCTCAGAGAGTTGGGCATCAGATGGGCGTTTCCCCTGGGCATTGCGATCTTTGGCAGTGCCGGCCTTGGATCCTGGCACAGCCCAAGGGGCAAAGTGCCAATGCCTAGGGGCACCTTGGCATTGCCCATCGCGCATGAGGCAGGCTGGGAGAGGAGTGGGGGGTTGTGGGGGGGGAGGGCGAGGCTGGCCCAGACATGTCCAGGAGACCAGTGATCAGGCCGTGGGAGGTTTGGAGACCAGTGATGCAGGGGTTGCAGGCTGGCTAGCAATTGGGAGGCTAGCAGTGCAAGTTACTATGCATGCGCCAATCTCAGCACTGACAGATCGATGCATGCACAGTGGCCCACTCAGCGCTGTGCTGCTGGTTTCCTGGGCGGGAATAGGACCCTCTCCCTGGTTTCTGTAGTGAATCATGTTAGAGCACTCTGCAGTGCACATTGTGGGAGATTCATTTTGAAACTCTGGCTGAAAAAAACCCAGCGTGATTTATGTCAGTTTTTATGCAAATTTGACACTTAGAATTTTTTTTGGGAAGAATTCCACCCTACATTTGTTTTAACTTGAAGGGAACAGAGTACAGGTGTTTGTAAATTATCAGGGAGTACTGATATTTGTAAGTTATTGGAGGTACAGTACACTATTAAAAGAATACTGAGGTGTATTCAATTGTGAGCCTTGACTAGTTTCTCCACCAGGACAGATTTAGGCTGAACCTTAGAGTTAGGAGTATAAGAGGGGAGGTGGAGGTGTACTGAGCCACAGGGGCCCAGATGTCAAAAGATATACATCAGAACTGAGCACTTCAGTACTCAAGGATGCCCTTGCAGGGTAGAGCTTTTAAATCTGAACTGAACTCTAATCTCATCTAAGCATTTCACTGAAAAGCTATCAGAAATGGATCAAAATGTTCCAGAAAGATTTCTATATAGCCTCGACTGTCAAACCTCCAGGAATGATTGCATTCTGTCCCAAGCCCTGAGAGACCCTACTTTCCCACTGAACTCAACCTTGAAAACTGCTGCTCACATTTTGTCATTGCCTTAGCAATTGAATCGGGGGTGTGTGGGGAGATGTAAGTAATTCCTACTTTATATCCACACTTGAACATAACTTAACAGATAAAAATAAACACATATAAAATACGTAGAATCTGCATGGGCTATAATGAAATCAGCCAGATTTTGAAGGGGACAGCAAATGAACATTGCTTGATTTGCCCACAGATTTCCTATGGATTTTTGCACTATGGCTCCTATGTAAAGAGGATAAAGTATGTATTTCCTCAGCCAATCTGGTTGAAAAGTTCTTACTGTGTTATGCAAGGTGGTATTGTCTCTGGGGACCTGGGTTCAAAGACCACCATTGGCAAATAGGCAGATTTTGAATTCAGTAGCTTGCTAGATCTGTTTAAAATCTATCCCATTTAGCATGATAATGCCACACCACATGATGGAGGGTATCTTTGTATTCACAAGACTGTGTTGTGCTCGCCCCTACTGAAACTATCATGGACAAATGCATCTGTGGCCGGAAAGTTGGTATGGATGAGGTTTTTTCACTTTGTTGATTCCCTCACCACCTGCCGCAGACCCAATTATTTAGGACTAGACCAGCTTGAGCCACTCTTTGATGATGGACACTGATGTTCCCCACCCAGAGTACATTTGGCAATAGTCTGCACCCTTACCACCTTGTCATGCTTCTTCAACATGGTAAAGTCAGCAAGGGGTTTTCTTGCCAGGCCTGATGCCAAGAGTCAATGTTGAGGACTCCAGCCAACTCCCTCAGGCTTAAGGTGTGACAGGCAATGTTTAAAGGAGATGTATGAGGCAGATATTTTACACAGAGGTTGATGGGTGCCTGGAACTTGTTGGCAGGGGAGGTAGTGAAAATGGATATGGTAGTAAGTTTTAAGGGGCATCTTGACAAATACATGAATAGGATGGGAATGGAGGGATATGGTCCCCGGAAGGGTAGGGAGTTTTAGTTCAGACAGGCAGCATGGTCAGTGCAGGCTTGGAGGGCCAAAGGGCCTGTTCCTGTGTGTAATTTTCTTTTATTCTTTGTTCTCATGATTATATATCTTTGATGGTGATATTTGGGACATTGATTCCATCAGTATGGTTATGTCAGATTATTCCGTGACAGCTCTTCTCCGCAGATGTTTGGAAGGAGGATCTGCCATTGTCAGTCTGTTTTCATTCCTTGAAGGTCATTTAAAGTTCACATGCAGGCCAGACTTTTAATTTAATTCCAGATTTTTAATGAATTCAAATTGCACCATCTGCCATGGTAGAATTTGAACACATTTTTCCAGAGCTTTACTAATCCAGCGACGATACCACTGCGCCACTGCCATCTCCTGCCTAACACAGTAAGATTTTTTCGACCAGATTGGTCAAGGAGATCCATAGCTTATCCTGAATTCACTACCCCAAAGTGTGGTGGATGCTGGGACAGTGAGTAAATATAAGGAGGACTTAGACAGATTTTTAATTGGTAATGGGTTAAAAGGTTATGGGGAAAAGGTAGGAAATTGGGGATGAGGAGCATATCAGCCATGATTGAATGGCAGAGCAGACTCGATGGGCCAAATGGCCTAATTCTGCTCCTGTATCTTATGAACTTATGAAGCAAGTTCATAGTGCAAAATCCCACAGAAAATCTGTGGACTAGTTGAAAGGAAGATGATTGTGGTTGTTGGAGGTCAGTCATCTCAACTCCAGGAAATCTTTGCAAGAGTTGCTCATGGAGGGTGCCCAAAGCTGCTTCATCAATGACCATTCCTCCATCATAAGGTCAGAAGTGAGGATGTTCGCTGATGATTGCACAATGATCGGCACCATATGTGACTCCTCGCATACTGAAACAGTCCATGCAACAAGAGCTGGATAATATTCATGTTTAGGCTGACAAGTGGCAAGTAACCTTTATGCCACACAAATGCTAAGCACTGACTATCTCTAATGAAAGAGAATCTAATTATCACCCCTTGACATTCAATGCATTACCATTGCTGAATCCTCCACTGTCAACATCCTGGGGGTTATCATTGACTAGAAACTGATCTGGACTAGTTCTATAAATACTGTGACTATAAGAGCAGGTCAGAGGCTAGGAATCCTGTAGTGAGTTAACTCACCCATGACTCCCCAAGTCCTGTCCACCATCTAAAAAACACAAATCAGTAGTGTGATAGAATACTTCTCCCTTGCCTGCACGAGTGCAGTTCCAACAATATTGAAGAAGCTTGACACCATCCAGGATAAAGCAGCCTGCTTGATTGGGATCTCTTCCACAAATATTCACTCCCTCCACCTCCAATGCACAGTGGCAACAGTGTGCACCACCTACAACATGCACTGCAGGAACTCACCAAGGCTCCTCAGATAGCACCTTCCAAACCTTCTAGTAGCAGGTACATGGGAACACCACCACCTGAAAGTTCCTCTCCAAGTCACTCACCATCCTGAATTGGAAATATATCACCGTATCTTCATTGTCGCTGAGTCAAAATCCTGGAACTCCTTCCCTAACAGCACTGTGGGTGTACTTCCACCACATGGACTGCAGCAGTTCAAGAAGGCAGCTCACCACCGTCTCCTCAACGGCAATTTGCGATGGGCAATAAATGCTGGCCTAGTCAGTGATACCCATATCCCATAAATAAATAAAAGCCTAAACCAGGAAGTGTAAGTCAGATTATTTAATTCAATGTGTATTTATTCATAGAAAACAAAATACAGCCAGGAAAAGAGAGGTTGGATTAAGAGATAGATGTAAAAAAAATAGAAAATAAAATAAAAAGAATGTAGATTTTTTAAAAGTCTTTAACAATAACTGAAAACCTGAAAGAATTAGACCCCTGCTATTTGTAAAATTAAAATTTCAGTGCCAGATCAGTTGTTTGGTTATAATGGGTCACCATTAAAATTCATTTACACATGAATGGACAAGTCCTAACATATCCTGGCAAGTTTAGCAGGCATTGAATAGATAAGTATAGCAAATTCATTCCTTTCCATGTAAATGAATTGCCTCACCATTATTCTTACCACTAAATCCAGGCCACTGTCAAGGGTATGTATATGAAAGTCAGACTTCCATAACTTATGTTTTAATTTTGCTGCTGGAACATGACAAATATATTATGTTTATTGCACTGTTTAAAGGTCAGACATTCTACATTTAAATGTCAACCACAACTTCAATCTATTTCCACTTAGCCAAAGGGAAGGGCACTCTTCCTTTGCATAATAGACTTTCTTGCTAATATTACAGACAGTGAACATCTCCCATTCCAACCCTTTTATTTATTGGGCATTTTATTTTAATCATGTTCTACGAGGTTGTAATAGGAGAAGATTGGCATGCTTACCCAGTGAACCAAAATATCCTTATTCCTTAAAGACATCATAATGTAAGTAACTAATTTACCCCATATAATTGATCATCGGTCGATTTTTTTAATATGTGACTTCCAAATATACTAAATAAAATATAACAAGAAGGAGAATTAAACACAAAACTGATTAACTCCTGGACATCTATAGAGTTTCAGCTTTAGTCCAATGTGAACCTGGTTTCAATATAATACCAGGGCAGTCAGTTATGTATACACTGATGCAGAAAACATTTTGGATACATCAACTACTCTGAATAAGTAATTTAATCAAGTTCAAATGTTCCCACAACCTTCAACAGAACATCTAAGAACCGAGAATCATAAGACAGACAGGCCCTACTATCCGTTATTGGTTTTGATATTATCTGGTTTAATTTTACATAGTACTGTTCAGTTTATATGCTAATAGTGACTATGAGTGGAGCACACTTCATGGCCTTGGTATGTGGTGGCATTAACACATCAATGATTTCAATGCTGAATGTTAGTTAAAGGTTATCAGAGTCGGTTACTGGGAAATTCTCTATCTTGTACATTGCATTTAATTATAATGCTTTGTTGTTAAAGCAATTGAACAATTTATCTGGATTATATGGTCAGTACATATCCTTGCTATAGGACAACATATTGGTGGGGCAAACGGGAAGTACTGAACTGCCATGAAACATGTCCCACATGCTTAATATGTTTTCTCCTATCATAATTCATTGATCAGACTTATTCTACATTACTTGATCTGGCTGAACTGAGAAGTACAATTTCTGGCAGAATCAAGTTTGCAAAATGTCCAAAGTGGATCATGCCTCCATTACTTCCCCATGGCTCATGACGATCAACTAAACATTATTAAAGCAGTCACATACGCTCTCTTTAATTTCACTTTTTACACACTTATACAGGATTGTAACTTCTAAATTTGGATTTGGGTGGGGAGGAGTTGGGAATCCTGAAGATACTCTTGGGAATCCCTCTTGGAGCTTCACAGCTAAGCATTTGCATGATGGTGGTCCAGAATCGCAAAAATTTTACTGTGCTGGGAAGCATCTGAAAATATAATTTAAACTATAAACTTTGGATGGTTCTGCCAGGTTACAACAATAATTATTCAGAGAAAGTTAGAAGAAGTAAAACCTCTTCCAACCTTTGGGTAAGTATTGTTAAAACCCAGACCGGCTGCCCCACCCATCACCACACCTCTGAATCCCCAGGGGACATCCCCACTACTGTCACGATACTCCCCAACCTCAATATGCCATGGGATTTCCCCCTAAAGCACAGCAGATTCTTCAATACTCCACTCCCCCATTTCCATCAAACCACAAGCCCCACATGAATTCCAACTGGACATCAACTCACCCCCCCTAACTGAACTCAACCCAAGCCCCCTCCCTCCTTCCCCAGCTTCCCCTCCGCTCTTTGATATGATCCAACTACCAGCCCCGGGACTTGACCCAATCCAAAACCCCTCTGTGACCTACCCTGCCCCATGAAGCAATCCTCAATCCCCAAACCAACCTGACCTGCTTCAATCCCCACCAGACCACCCTGAACTGGACCCCCACCACCACCTCCCTCACCCCCGAAGTCATAACTCCCCCACCCCCAGGAGGTCCGCTATAGGTTAGGAATGTAAACTATTTTCTTTCTGCAGTGCTAAAGATGCGGCACAAAACCATGTCAAAATAGTTGGACTAAGCTGCCAATGAATTAGTGAGTGTGAGTTTGTGAAATATAACTTATAACACATAGGATATCTTGATGAATTAAGAGTTGTAGTCACTTGGGTTATGAACTGTCCCACACGTGATATATACATTATGTTCTATGAATCCTCATTGTACAGTGAATTCTGTGCAAATGTAGGTGGTAGTAACCTCATGCTCTGAAGAAAATAAATAGCCACACTAGTTTGAAAGTGATATATAATTCCCGTGATATTGCCATATGTGACCTAAATATCATAAACAATTGAACTTTAAAGCAGCAATTTAAATTCAGTGAAAGCAGCCCCAATGGCTGAAGCAGTAGAATATTAGGATTGCAACCAGGAGCCTCAAATTCAAAATGCTGCCAATCTCAATTAAGGTTCAAATTTGGTTAAATTGACTGGATATGTTTTGTGAATTCTTTCCAGGTGGTCCTGAGAGGTCTTTTTCCCAGTAAAGGAAAGGCTGACAGTGTAAAACTCAGTACAGTCTAACTCCTGTCAAAAGATTAGTGGGGAGAATTTATTTTATAGAATCTTAGAATCCCTACAGTACAGAAGGAGGCCATTCAGCCCATCGAGTCTATACCAACCACAATCCCACCCAGGCCCTATTTCTGTAACCCACATTTACCTTGCTAATTCCCTACACTAGGGTCAATTTAGCATGGCCACTCAATCTAACCGGCACATCTTTGGACGGTGGGAGGAAACCGGAGCACCCGGAGGAACCTATGCAGACACAGGGAGAATGTACAAATTCCACACAGACAGTAACCCGAGTCTGGAGTTGAACCTGAGTCCCTGATACTGTGAGGCAACTGTGCTAACCATTGCACCACCGTGCCGCCCGAACTTTACTTATATAGACAAGAAGCCAAAAGACCATAAGACATAGGAGCAGAATTAGGCCATTTGGCCCATTGAGTCTGCTCCACTATTCAGTCATGGCTCATATTTTTCTCATCCCCATTCTCCTGCCTTTTCCCATAATCCCTGATCCGCCTATTAATCAAGAACCTATCTATCTCTGTCTTAAAGACAGTTAATGACCTGGCCTCCACAGCGGCAAAGAGTTCCACAGATTCACCACTCTCTGGCTAAAGAAATTCTTCCTCATCTCTATTTTAAAGGATTGTCCCTTTAGCCTGAGTTTTTCCGATTTGTTGAAACATCCTCACCATATCCACTCTATCCACACCTCGCAGTATCCTGTAAACTTCAATAAGATCCGTCCTCATCCTTCTAAACTCTAATGAGTGCAGACCCAGAGTCCTCAACCATTCCTCATACAACAAGCTCTTCATACCACAGGTCATTCTTGTGAACCTCCTCTGGACCCTTTCCAAGGCTAGCACATCCTTCCTTAGAAACGGGGCCCAAAGTACTCACAATAGTCCAAATGGGGTCTGACCAGAACCTTATACGGCCTCAGAAGTGCATCCCTGCTCTTGTATTCTAGCCCTCTCGACATGAATACTAACATTGCAATTGCTTTCCTAACTATCGACTGAACCTGCACATTAACCCCAAGAGAACTTGAACAAGAACTCCCACGTCCCTTGGCGCTTCTGATTTTCTGAGCATTTCCCCATTTAGAAAATAGTCTATGCCTCCTTTCCTCCTTCTAAAGTTCATAACCTCATACTTTTCCACGTTATATTCCATCTGTCACTTCTTTGCCCACTCTCCTAACCTGTCCAAGTCTTTCTGCAGCCCCCATTCTTCCTCAATACTACTTGACCGTCTACATATCCTTGTATCATCTGCAAACTTAGTAACTGCCTTCAGTTCCTTCCTCCAAATCATTAATGTATATTGGGAAAAGTTGTGGTCCCAGCACTGACCCCTGAGGCACAGCACTAGTCATCCTGAGAAAGACCCTTTTATCCTCACTGTCTTCTGCCAATTAGCCAATCTTCTATCCATGCCAAGATCTTACCCTTAACACCACAGGCTCTTAACTTATTTAACAGTCTCCTGTGCGACACCTTGTCAAAGTCCTTCTGGAAATCTAAATAAATCACGTCCACTGGTTCTTCTTTATCTAAATTCCTTATTACCTCTTCATTCAGAATGCCAAGAACTCTAACGGATTTGTCAGAAGTGACCTCCCCTTGACAAAGCTGTGTTGACTCAGTCCTATTTTATCATGCCAAAAGATGTGTTGCATCATTAGCCAAATGAAAGCTTGTTGTAAGATTTGTTGTTGCTTAACAGCTTTTTTTCCCATAATGATTTCAAAGCAGAGAAAACTTGATGTGGTGTTCCCTACTTTTGCAATAACTGTCTCACATGGCTTCCTTCTCAGTGGCCATTGATCAGGAACATAAACATCAACAAGTGAGCTAAACATAGATGTACCTGTAAAGGTTTTGCCACCATAGGAGGTAAAAGATACAGTGGTAGCAGAAGAGGTGGCAGTTCAATCACAGTCCCAATGAAGGAATTGATTAAAATGTTCAACATCGGAGAGGACATGTGTGAATGAATGGGGCCTGAAATACAGTGCCTAGCCTCAAAGAAATGGTCAAAATGGATTTGATATTGCAGAAGGATGATGGCACCATCACATTTAGTGTGTATAGCCTTGTGCTATAGTTCTGAAGGAGTATTTAATAGGGAGAGCTAGCTTTGCCTGATATTTTTAATATCAACATCCAGACACTTTTAGTTGCATTGCTATGTTACAGGCGGCACAGTGTCACAGTGGTTACCACTGCTGCCTCACAGCACTAAGGACCTGGGTTTAATTCCCAGCATGGGTCATTGTCCGTGCAGAGTCCGCACATTCCCCCGTTCTCCTCCGGGTGCCCCAGTTTCCTCCCACAATCCAAAAAGCATGATGGTTAGGTGCATTAGCCATGCTAAATTCTCCCTCAGTATACCTGAACAGACGCTGGAGTGTGGTGACTCAGGGATTTTCACAGTAAGCTCGTTGCAGTGTTAATGTAAGCCTACTTGTGACTCTAATAAATAAACTCTATTGGCTGTTTGTATATCCCTTTAAGAGAAAATGTACACTTTCTCACTGGAGCACAATACACATCCATATTAATATTAGTCGAGTTGGGTTTTAAAATTTAAAAGACACCATTGTGCATCTATCAATGATCAATATCAAAGAAATTCATATTAAGTATTTATTCTTATTTTAACTCTCTTCTGATGACAAGATTTAGGCTAACAGAAAAACATATCAACGCTAAATGTTAACGCTTTGGGGAATCATTATATTACACTAGAAATTCTGTCAAGCACAAAATATTGTTAAACGATTAACAGTGAACTGGGCTGTATATCTGTGTTTGGTCCACTATAAGTTTCTCTCCAGTATATCCATCAATGAACTTGACTGGCCTTTTCTGTGTTGGCAGGATGAGATGCAGCTGCAGTGTGCACATTTTGGTCAGGATGTTTTCTTGGCTTCACAGCTATTGGTTTACTTTGCTGACTCCAGCTGATACCAATGTGACTGATCCTTACAGCAAAAATTCCAAAGTACTAAGAAAGAAACTTAAGCAAGGAACAAGAAGGGCTAATAGGGGTCATGAAAAGGCATTGGCCAGCAGGATGAAGGAAAATCCCAAGGCTTTTTATACATATATAAAGAGCAAGAGGGTAGCCAGGCAGAGGGTTGGCCCACTCAAGGACAAGGAATCTATGTGTGGAGCCAGAGGAAATGGATGAGGTATTAAATGAATGCTTAGCGTCAGTATTCATAAAAGAGAAGGACTTGGTGGATGATGATCTGGGAAAGGATGTGTAGATAGTTTGAGTCATGTTGAGATCAAAAAGGAGGAGGTATTGGGATTCCTGAGAAACACTAAGGTAGACAAATCCCTAGACCCTGATTGGATATACTCCAAGGGAGGAAATTGCTGGGGCCTTAAGAGAAATCTTTGTATCCTCACTAACTACAGGGGAGGTCTCAGAGGATTGGAGAATAGTCAATGTTGTTCCTTTGTTTAAGAAGGGTCGCAAGAATAGTCCAGGTAATTACAGGCTGCTGAGCCTTACGTCAGTGGTAGGGAAATTATTGGAGAGCATTCTTCAAGACAGCCTTTATTCCCACTTTGAAATAAGTGGTCATATTAGTGAGAGGCAACATGGTTTTGTGAAAGGAAGGTCATGTCTCACAAACTTAATCGAGTTTTTTGGGAAGTGATGAAGATGATTGATAAGGGTAGGGCAGTTGATGCTGTTTACATGGACTTCGATGAGGCCTTTGACAAGATCCCTCATGGCAGACTGGTGCAGAAGATGAAGTCGCATGGGATCAGAGGTGAGCTGGCAAGGTGGATATAAAACTGGCTTAAAGAAGACAGAGGGTAGCAGTGGAAGGGTGCATTTCTGAATGGAGGGCTGTGACAAGTGATGTTCCTCAGGGATCAGTGCTGGGACCTCTGGTGTTTGTATTATATATAAATGATTTGGAGGAAAATGTAACTGGATTGATTAGTAAGTTTGCAAACAACACAAAGGTTGGTGGATTTGCAGATAGCGATGAGGACCATCAGAGGATACAGCAGAATATAGATCAGTTGGAGACTTGGGTGGAAAGATGGCAGATGGAGTTTAATCTGGGCAAATGTGAGGTAATGCATTTTGGAAGGTCTAATACACATAGGAAACGTACAGTAAATGACAGAACCCTAAAGAGTATTGATGGACAAAAGGATCTGGGTGGACAGGTACATAGGTCACTGAAAGTAGCAGCGCAGGTGGAGAAGGTAGTCAAGAAGGCATACGGCATGCTTGCCTTCATCGGCCAGGGCACTGAGTTTAAAAATTGGCAAGTCATGTTGCAACTTCATAGAACCTTAGTTAGGCTGCACTTGGGATATAGTGTTCAATTCTAGTCACCACACTGCCAGCAGGATGTGGAGGCTTTGGAGAGGGTACAGAAAAGATTTACAAGGATGTTGCCTGGTATGGAGGGCATTAGCTATGAGGAGAGGTTGGAGACACTTGGTTTGTTCTCACTGGAGTGACAGAGGTTGAGGGGCAACCTGATAGAAGTCTACAAGGTTATGAGAGGCATGGACAGAGTGAATAGTCAGAAGTTTTTTTTCCCAGGGTAGAAGAGTCAATTACTAGGGTATATAGGTTTAAGGTGCAATGGGCAAGCTTTAATGGAGGTGTACAAGGCAGATTTTTTACACAGAGAGTAGTGGGTGCCTGGAACTTGTCGCTAGGGGAAGTAATGGAAGCAGATATGGTAGCGACTTTTAAGGGGCATCTTGACAAGTACATGAATAGGATGGGAGTAGAGGGATATGGTCCCCGGAAGGGTAGGGGGTTTTAGTTAAATAGGGCAGCGTGGTCGGTGCAGGCTTGGAGGGCTGAACAGTGCTGAAATTTTCTTTGTTCATTGCATTGATTTTCACGATGAAGACAGCTAGCTAAAATCGGGAAATGTACTGACTCAGTAGATCTGCCTTGTTTTACAAAGCCCATTTTACCCAATCATTTCTCCGCCAGAGACAGGATGGACTCAGGCACGCCAACCATTGCCAATCATGGTATCCACAGGAGCAGGTGAGTGCCGAGGCAGGCTGGTTGGACGGCCCTCCTTGGATTTCAGGGACTTTGTTCCAAATGTTTTTGAAGCTCTTAAGCCATTGAGCCCTCACTCCTCACACCCCATCACCCTTACCTAACTATCCAAGCCAACTCATGCCTCCTAGATATTCCAATGCCCCCTCATACCCCATGTCACTACATTCTATCTCATGCCCCTACCGCATACCCCCTCAGAGATTACATGCTGCCTACATACCATCTCATGCCCCACTAATCCCATGTCCACAAACAGCCGTACCACCTCTATTCCAAATCATCCCCCCCACCTTCCCATGTCCCTTCATACTACCATGCCCCCACCATAGTGATTCATTGAGTATCCAACACAGACAGATCTCACGAGACATGTGGAGCTGAAAATATAAACTTCTGACAATATATTATAGCTTGCACTCATGTATATTCCATTATTAAAAAAATCCCATTCATGAAAGCCTTTCAAATCTCTTAAATCTCAAGTGATTAATCTGTTATATAAACAAACACACTTTGATTCAGTAGTCACATCAAAGATAACTAATCTGTTAAAAGACCCTTCAAACATCCTGCGTGAACCTCCCGTTGAGACAATTGTAGCTTTTCAAACTCCTCCAAATATTTCTGGAAACACTGGACTTAGGAACAGGAGTAAGTCATTTGGCCCTTCAAGCTTGCTAAACCATTTAATAAAATCATGATCTGGTTGTGGCCTCACCTCCACTTTCCTGACTCTCTCCCATAACCCTGGATTCACTTATTGACCAAATGTTTATCTAACTCTGCCTTAAATAAATTCAATGATTCACTCAATTCTCTCCAAGAGAGAGAATTCCACATATTAACAGCCCTCTTAATAGAAACAAAATTCTTTTCATCTCAGTTTTAAAAAGGAGACTGGGCTACTCCCAAACCTCCCCCCACCACCCTGTCCTCCAGGCCGCATTCTCACCCCACCCTAGCACTCCCGATCTTCCGATTCCGTCCCCCCATCCTCCCCGCTCCATCGGCATGATGGCATTGCTGTCTCACAGCCCCAGGGACACAGTTTCGATCCCCACTTAGGTCACTGCCTGTGTAGAGTTTGTATGTTGTCCCCATGTTTGCGTGGGTTTCTTCTGGGTCCTCCTGTTTCCTCCCACAGTCTGAAAGATGAGTTGGTTAAGTGCATTGGCCATGCTAAATTCTCTCTGTGTATCCAAACAGGCACTGGAGTGTGGCAACTAGGGAATTTTCACAGTAACTTCATTGCAGTGTGAATGGAAGTCTCAAACAACGGCCCCCCCCACCCCCCACCACAGTCCCGATCCTGCCCCCCCCCTCACTCCACTGTAAAGCCCCAATTACTGGCTTCATTCCCTCTATCACCAAGCCCAAGTTCCGGGTGGCAGTGGGACCCCCCCCATCTCTACCCATCTCCCCCAGAGGCCCTGCCTCCTCCGGCTCTGTCCCTTGTCCCAGCCCTCCCCATTGACACTGCTGAATGCACAGTCCCAAGGGGCAGTGCCAAGCTTGGGCATTGCCACTTTGCCCTTTGGGCAGTGCCATGGGCCAGACTGGCACTGCCAAGCAGGCAATGCCTAGGAGGCAGCACCCCACCCTCAACCTCCTGGGTGTTCCATGGCCTCACACCACTCCAGTGGGGTCGGGCCGCCAGCTCCCTGCCAGTGGGGTGCTATTGTAAACCCCGCTGGAGTGAAACATTCCTGGTGGGGGGGGGGGAGAGACTAGCAGCCCCGGGCCTGCTCATAATATGCTAATGATCATTGAGCTCCACGCCGATTTCTAGCACAGAGCTGATGGTGCCAGAAACCCGGTGGCCAGAGACACACGGAGACCATGGCGCCCAGCTGGAAACCCATTACATGGCCTCCACTTGAGTCTCCCATCCTGCTGTGCAGGGGGCTGGGAGAATCGCACCCTGGATCTGCCAGAAATGGGGCACAACATCCACCTTCGGAAATCCAACCCTAAGATTCAAGACCAACTGATACCACTTTGACAATGTTGCTCGGACAGATCATTAGAACTAAGTGAGGGAATCAGGTGCATGAGGCTAAAGCTCTGAAGGCGCCCACTGAACTATAGTTACCTTTGCTCTCTGTTTTTCACTACAACACCCTATAGGCAAAGTCTGCATTAGATTTGTTGCAGACAATGTCTGACCTAAAAGGATTTGATGTTGTCAAAAGAATGCAAAGAGAAAGTATTCCAATTTTGTAGACGCAATCATCTGTCACTTTGATGAGCGATCACGCATACAAACAATAATAAATACACGTAAGTGTCTGAACCCAGCAATTACTGCAGTTTCCCAGCAAAATCAAATTGAGGACATTTCCCATCTGCACCATCTTCAGTTCTATTTAATAGATTTAACTGCAGCTCTATGAGCAAGTGTGGCTCTTGCCCAATTATTACTCTTTGTTTCTGCTCCATCCCCATTTTTTTTAAATTTATGGCAGCAACTCAGTAAAGGATAAACAAAAGAGAGAGTGCAATATCGTACCATAATGCCCTTGGGGCTGACCTTCCTCTGTTTGAAAAGAATGGGAGGAAAATATGCTTTTCAACTGCTTTAATGAAAAACCAACACATTTTCTGGAGCAGGTGGCATTTCTAAATTATGATTGTAAGAAATGTATTTTAATTTGCACCAGCCAATCACTGCGCAGCTGCAATAACAATTTCTCCACACTTCTGAAGCAGCAAATAAGCCAATTGACCACTCTGAATTACAAAAACTATCACAGACTCAGTGCTGAACAGCCAACGATACCGATCCAGTTCTGGGGAAAGATGCAGAGTTTTTTTTATTCGTTCATAGGCATCACTGACTGGCCACGTTCCAGCCCAACAGTCGGCATCTCCACATCATTTATTGGCCATCCCTAGTTGCATTTCTTCAGAGATCAGTTAAGAGTCAACCGTGTTGCTGTGGCTCTGGAGTCCATGTAGGCCAGATCAGGTAAGGATGGCACATTTCCTTCCCTAAAGGACATTAGTGAACAAGATGGGTTTTTCTGACAATCAATAATGGTTTCATGGTCATCAGTAGATTCTTAATTCCAGGTTTTTTTTAATTGAATTCAAATTCCACTATCTGCCGTGGTGGGATTCAAACCCAAACATTAGCTGAGATTCTGGGTTAATGGTCTAGTGATAATATCACTAGGCCATCGCCTCCCCTGAAGGCTTTTCCCCTCAGCAGCTAAAGAAGGCCAGCAGTAGGTCACAGGCTGCATCAAAGCTGTCTCCTTCAATCAGGCCATTTGCCAGGTGTCTGTAAAGATGTACTGAATTCAAAGAAGAACAAATATTTAATAGGGATTAATATGACTTGGTTATTGTAAAAGGTATGTAAATAAAAAGAAAGATCTCTAGCATTGTTAAATTAAAAGATGGATTTAACAAGTGACACTAATTCCTCAGTTAACACCATCTTGGTAAGTTTGTTTACTTTTAACATCACTGATAAAATAGGGAACATATATCCTTCCAATGTCATTTGTCAGAAAGTTCCTATTCCATGACCTTCAATCCCAAGCTGAAGGTCTGAGATTCTCCTTAACCCACAGATGGCCTGACATGATGGGTTCACATGTCACCCAACCAACGTCTTTGTGTCAACTTGCTTTGGCCTCTTATCCATCAATGCCCCTTCAGCCCAGTGCCACTAAGGGCTGCACAGAGCCGATCAGTCACGATGCAGCTGATTGACTGAAAGCAGTTTCCACTCTGCCTGCTGTCCCTCAGCCAGTGGATGCTGCTACAGCCCCGCACAGTTCACAGAGGCCTTTCACTTGCCATTGACCCAAAGGAGTCCAAAATCCCATTCACAAGAGCCCACCACAAGAGCACCCAGTGTCTCTGGCCTGGGGGTTGGTGCAGTAAGAAGAAGGGTCAGCCCTTTCCCACAAGTTATCCCCAGTGTATGTCAGATGGCACTACTTAGGAGATAGTCCACAACATCAGGGAGTTTGGCAACTCAGTCAGAATGCCACTCCACTTGTAATTATATCTTGAAATGCCATCTTGCCTGAATTTAGTTTTGGCAAGATCACTCCAGCTTAGTGGGTTCATAAGGCCTATACCTGATGGCAGCTCAATTGAAGGCAAATAAGACACAACCTCTTTTATTTTACAGCATTAGCTGCCATAAAACAGACATGTCTGAAGGTCCAGACATTTTGACAAGCCAGGGAGAAGACCTGAGCAGGTGGGGTCAGCTCAGGTCAGGTTGGGTCGGGGAAGGAGGGGTGGGTGGGGGAGGGGGGCAGCCAGGTGTGCGTACTCAGGGGCTAGTGGGGGTTAACGGGAATGGAAGGTGGGTGCAGTCCCGTGAGAAAGTAATTGGGTGGTAGGGGGATTATGAAGGGGTTGGGGAAGTGCCGTGAGGGTAGTTGGTGGAGTCCCAAAGGTGGTCAGTGGGGATTGGGTAAGTCTGGTGGGGATCGAGGTGGGTCAGTACTATAGTTCTCCAGAAGCTAGAAGTAGTATGGGTTGTCCCCACCCCCAATTTCTATTGTCCTGGAACTTGACACAAGAGCTCACAAATATCCCCATCAAACATAGCAACTGGTTAAACAGAAATATTTCATCAATGTAATAACACCGCTTTCCTCACCAGTGTCATCATTCCCTCACCATCCTTCCCCTTCTCCATGATCACCAAGAACATGATGAAAATACATGCTAAAAATCTGCCTCTGCACCCCACCCATCCACCATCCCCTGCTGGGAAAGGAACCCTACAACCAGCTACACTTGCTGATGAATCTATTCCACAGAGAGTAGGGAACCAGTCACCCTGAAACCAGGCAGCTGAACTTCGCATCCATCACGAGTGAGTTTCCATTATTTACATTGAAATTTCTCCTATATTTATGAATGTATTTTAAAAGTCATTTCTTTAGGAATGTACAGAATTTCAACTCATGTTTCGTTCTGATGGGAAATGTCCAGAAGAACCTAACTGCAGTTTACACATTAAATCCAATGGGAAATCTGAGTTACTTAATTGTTTCATTTAAAGTTGCATTTTTCAAGAATGCAGGTTGGATGTTAAATGAGAAACCCTCTAGCTAAGATACAAGAGAAGACAATGGCCAGAATTTTACCATCCCACCCACCATGGGAATCGGACCAGGCGAGGGGCAGATAATGGAAAGGTCCATTGACCACGTGATTTTATAGTTTTTAGGATGAGCGAGGCCATAAAATCCCATCCATTGGCCGTGTTGAATTAATTACAATATGGATACCAGGTTGGGAGAACGAATGGACAGCAGGAAGAAATTACCATGAGACAAAAGTGTCTCAAATCTCACTAACTTTGTATTTAAAGATAAAACTCTCACAACTGCCGTGCAAAATATGTTGGTGACCCCCAGGCCTGAGGGAACAAACATCATTTGAGGGAGTAGAGATTCATTTGTTCCAAAGGAAGAGGTAATTATAGAATCATAGAATCCATACAGTGCAGGAGGCCCATCAAGTCTGCATTGACCACAATAACCCCACCAACCCCATCCTTTTACCCTAGCTAGTCGCCCTGACACTAAGGGGCAATTTAGCATAGCCAATCCACCTAACCAAAGACTGTCTGATCTTTGGTCTGTGGGAGGAAACTGGAGCACCTGGAGGAAATCCATGCAGACATGGGGAGAATATGCAAATTCCACACAGATAGTGACCCAAGCCAGTTATAGGACTAACCACGGGTTAAGGACTGTAGGGGTTGAAGAAGAGAATAATTCAAGTGGTAAGTCCCATATTAACCATATTCTATGCTTTTCATTACGCAGTTTTTAAAATATATCCCCGACAGGCAAGGTAGAGTTGGCATAATGGGAGGAGTTAAATCTAATATCCAAATCCATCCTGTCACCATCCTTTTCCCTGTTTAGAAGGATTGGTTGCTGGAACTAAATGACCTATAAAGCTGCCTGCACAGTTAGTGGATACTGATGATGATCTCCATCATGATTTTTCACAATGTTAAAGTGATGATTTTAATTTTTGAAGAGATTCTCTTGATTCCTGCTGTAACTTTGGCAAAAGGTTAGTTGAAATCTCAAAGCAAATGGTTGGCAATCTAGATTGTTTCGTCAAGATTTGCATTGAACTTGTGTGTCAAAGATAGAGCGGGAGCTCAGGAAATTTCCTGTGGAACATCTATTCCTCAGTTAATCAAACTCCCTCTGCTCCATTTCTCAATGCTTTTTGTCCTGGCATTGGAGTTTGAGGAATATTCAGGCAGCAATAAAAACAGTTCGTGCGCTGGTGTTTCCCCTGACAATCCTTCACCATTTATTCATGCCTACTTTACCAGCAGAGCAATATTTCCCCAAGTGTATCCTGTCCATTGATAAACATCTCTTATCCTCCGAATTAGAATAAAATGAGATTGTCAATATTCATTGAAATGCACTCGGTGGATGCTTAATATTATAACAAAATAAATATTGACTGAATTGAAACTTCCTTTCTTTCTTGTTAAAGCACTCTGTGTATAATTAAGTGCCAGATGTGCTTCATGGAAATACTGAGTGCAAATCAATGCATTTGTTTGTGGGGTATTTGGTTTTAATTTTCTGCTAAACTCCATATTGTCCCAATGCACTGAAATATTAAATAGTGTTTGTTTTATCAGTAAAGTGTCATCAGCAAATTACCATCTTGGATGTTGATTATTGTGTAATTTAGTCAGGAGGAAGGTAACTGGGGAAAGATAGACCTCTGTTCAGGACACAATATATGTTCTTGAATGACTTTGAAAAGTTATTGCCCTTTGGCATCCATTCTGATGCAGTGGTCTTTCCCTTTGGCTAGTTGGCACTCTATAAACAGCTTCAGGGCTTAATTAAAGAACCCTGGTTACTGGGCTTAAAACATGAAGATTACCAAAAAGTCTTTTGACTTTTGCAAACCTTATAACATCCATATTTTCAGATTCATATTAAAATTAAACATTCAAAAGGCTGATTGTTTTTATAGCATTAAGGTCAACTGCAATTTACACGCAAAACAAGCTGAATCCTCATCTTACAATGTGTAGTTACCAAGATAAATACAACGCTGAATAAGTGAGCATCCATATTCATGTTGAGTGCCATGGCTTGGAAAATGATAGCAAATATTTTGCAAATGTATTCATGCTGGAATACCACAGTCTGTCAGTTTGACGGTCCATCCTGGGTAATTTCAACTTCTCATTCGGATCATCTGTTATGGAAAATGGTAAAATCCACACTGATGCAGTGAAGATTGCTTCTTACACTGGGGTTAGGAAGTACTGTTGGAGTGATGTAACATTCATGGCCTTAATGCCTAAGGCTAGCAAAAATCTAGCAATCTCAGAATTCAAAGGAGCGTAATAATCTACAGTAGACACCTAAACTTCAGCAATGTTTTCTAATGCGATCAGTGGTTTACATAGAAAGATATTAATCATATGCTGTTACAAATTAAGTTAAGTTTGGTACCTTGTGCTGTTCTTTAGAATAGAATCCCATTGCATCCCTACAGTGCAGAAGGAAGCCATTCGGTCCATCAAGTCTGCACTGACTACAATTCCACCCAGATCCTATTCCCGTAACCTCACATATTTATCCACTAATTCCCTGACACTAGGGTCAAATTAGCATGGCCAATCCATCTAACCCGCACATCTTTGGACTGTGGAAAGAAACTGAAGCATCCAGAGGAAACCCACACAGACATGGAGAGAGTGTGCAAACTCCACCCAGATAGTGACCTGAACTGGAATTGAACCCAGGTCCCTGGCGCTGTAAGGCAGCAGTGCCAATCACTGTGCCACTGTGCTGCCCTGCAAATGAATGCTGTTTAATATTTATGTTTACATGTGAGTATTTTGAATGAATTGCAATCCTGAAATAACTCCTCAGAGGTCCATGTCCCTTTCCTTTATTTACAAATGCAATTCCACTCCTAAGAGTGCTTCAGGTATAAAGTCAGAATCCCTGACACTCCTCAATATATGTACAGGTTAGACTCCCTGATTGGGTAGGTAATCATTACCTCAATCAGAGAGCTCATACTCCAAGAGGCTAACTTTATGAATCTCATTGAGCTCATTACAAATTCTTACTCTGATATTTGCAAAAACCATGAGTTAACTAATTCCATAGTTGGGCTGCACCAGCAGACTCTAATATTCATCCAGCTCATTGGAAGGAGCTGGAATAAAATATTTCATTACCTTAAATGATCTTGAAACAGAACTTCTAAACTTTTAGCTTTGTACTCAAAATTTCACCATTAAAGAAATTACTTAAGTTGGAGCAAATATAAGAAATATAGATATAGAAATAGAAAATAAATGCAGGAGTAGGCCATTCAGCCCTTTGAGCCTGCACCATCATTCAATATGATTATGGCTGATCAGGCACTTTCCGCATCCCACTCCTGCTTTCTCTCCATCCCACTTGATCCCTTTAGCAGCAAGGGGTATATCTAGCTCTGTCTTGAAAATATCTTAATAAAAAGTCTGACAACACCAGGTTTTAGTCCAACCGATTTATTTGATAATACTCACAAGCTTTCGAGGGGACTGCCTCTTCGTCAGGTGAATGGAGAGTTCTGGCCTCAGACAGAGCATATGAGGCCAGAACTCTCCATTCACCTGACAAAGAGGCAGTCCCCTCGAAAGCTTGTGAGTATTATCAAATAAATCGGTTGGACTAAAACCTGGTGTTGTCAGACTTTTTACTGTGTTTACGCCAGTCCAACGCCGGCATACCCACATCTTGAAAATATCTAACAAACTAGTCCCAACAACTTCCTTTGGTAGAGAATGCCACAGATTCACAACTCTCTTAGTGAAGAAGTTCTTCCTCATTTCAGCCCTGAATGGCCTACTCCTCATTTTTAGACTGTGACCCCCTAGTTCTGGACGTCCCCAACATCAGGAACATTCTTCCCACATCTAGCCTATCCAGTACCATCAAGATTTTATGTTTCTATGGGATCACCTCTCATTCTTCAAATTCCAGTGAGTACAAGCTCAGTTGATCCAGTCTTTCTTCATATGTCAGTACTACCATCCTGGGAATCAGTCTGGTGAACCTTTACTGGATTCCCTCTGTAGCAAGAATGTCCTTCCTCAGATTAGGAGACCAAAACTGCATACAATACCCAGGTGTGACCTCAGCAAGATCCTGTGTAATTGCAGCAAGATATCCCTACACATATAGTCAAATCCTCTTGCTATGAAGGCCAGCTAGCCAATAGCTTTCCTTACCACCTGCTTTACCTGCATGCCAACCTTCAGCGACTGTTCCACCATGGCATCCAGGTAATGTTGCACTTCCCCTTTTCCTAAACTGCCACTATTCAGATATTAATTTTCCTTCTTGTTTTTGCCACCAATGTGGATTGATTTGATTTATTATTATCACATGTATTAGCATACAGTGAAAAGTATTGTTTCTTCTGTGCAGTACAAACAGAGCACATCGTTCATAGAGCAGGAAATGAGAGAGTGCAGAAGGCAGTGTTACAGTTATTGTTAATACGTAGAGAAAGTCAACTTAATGCAGGATAGGCCAGTTCAAAAGTCTGATGACAGCAGGGATGAAACTGTTCATGAGTTGGTTGGCACTGACCTCAGAATTTTGTATCTCTTTCCTGATAGAAGAAAGTGAAAGAGAGAATGTCCAGGGTGCGTGGGATCTTTAATTATACTGGCTGCTCTTCCGAGGCAGTAGGAACTGTAAACAGAGTCAATGGATGCTTTGTGTGAAGAATTGAGCTACATTCACAACCTCAAGTGAGATAACCTCACATTTATCCACATTATATTGCATTTGCGAAGTATTTGCCCACTCAATTAGCCTGTCCAAACCAACCTGCAGCCTCCTAGCATCCTCCTCACAGAACACACTGCCACCCAGCATAGTGTCATCTGAAAATTTGGAGATATTTCATTTAATTCCTTCGGCCAAATTCTTAATATATCTTGTGAAAATATCAACAGAAATATAAAAATACTACATGCTCTCGTTTTAAAAACAAGTCTTGCATTTATATACAAAGAACAAAGAACAACCCAGCACGGGAAACAGGCCCTTCGGCCCAACAAGCCCGCGCCGCCGCATCACCCTACACCTATTCTACCCTGCGTATCTACAAATAGAACCCCTGACTTAGCCAGATTCAGAATAGTGTCAATTTGGTAAAACCAATCAGCCTAAGAGCACATCTTTGGGGTGTGGGAGGAAACCGGAGCGCCCGGAGGAAACCCACGCAACCACAGGGAGAATGCACAAACTCCCACAGACACAGGCCCAAATCCATGTATCTGCACAGCTAGCAGTGCTAGTCACCGAGCTGTTGCGGCGCCCGTCTACCGGTCCAGGATCAAGCACACACACCGACACGAAGTACTAGGCCACTCCCGGAACCTCCAGGAGCAGCCCACGCACGACCCACCGTGTGCATGCCCCTCGTTTGACAATGAGGTGGACCTCCACCTGCGAAGTGAAAAGACAAAAACGTTAATCACAAGCCTGCCTTTCCGGTGTCTCCCGAGGTTCTAACCCTTATTCAATAACCCCTACCATAACCCTCCATCCTCGTTTCACTCATGTGCCTATCTAACTGAACCTTAAACGAGTCCAACGTTCCCGCCTCCACCACCCCACTCGGTAGCGCGTTCCATACCCCCACTACTCTCTGCGTAAAGAACCTTCCTCTCATATCCAAATTATACCTCTCCCCCCTCACCCTTAAATCATGTCCTCTTGTATTCGTAACCAATCTAGGGAGCAGTCTCTCACTATTGACCCTGTCTATATATATATATAGCACCCTTTCTTCACCTCAGGATGCCCCAAAGCATTTTGCAACCAGTGAAGTATTTTTGCCAGTATTGTAATGCAGGAAAAACAGCAACCAATTTGTGCACAGAAAGCTCCCAGAAAAAAACAATGTGATAATGAGCAAACAATCTTATTTGGTGATATTGATTGAGGGATGAATGTTGGCCAGAACACCAGGGATAACCATTACTTAAAATAGTGCCATGGTATCTTTTACAACCACCCATGAGGTGCAGATGGAGCCTCAGTGCATAACGACTTGCTCAAAAGCCAGCACCTCCAACAGTGCAGCACTCACTCAGTGCTGCACTGGAGTATCAGCCCTGGCTCATGCTCAAGCTTTGGAATTTGAATTCTCAACTTTCTGATTTAGAGGCAAAAATAGTACCACTGAGCCATGTCTGACTTAACGTTTTAAAATTGCTGTCAGAAACACCAATATATCAGCATTAGCAAATTATTTATACATCTTTTCCTGCAAAATAAATTTGTTTCTCACTTAGATATTTTTTGAAATAACTGGATTTGACATTGTAGCAGTTTCTGCACTTACAAAGTAATTTGTTCTGTGAAGCACTCAAGAGGCATTTAGCAATGAAAGAGCCATTTATAAATGCAAGTCATATTCTTATCAACTAGTGCAGTACTCAGCGGTGTTGCAGCAGCACAAACCTGTGTTTCTTTGTTCTCGGAATTGTTCTGAGAAGAACAATATTTGTGGTTTCTTTCTGGAACATTCCACAGAGTTCTGCAGGTTAAATATTCCTTCTTTGTACATGGGTCCTCTGTTAAAGGGCTTCCAATTTGCAATCTGGCAGAGTTAGAACCAATTAACCACAGAAGCATAGAATCCATACAGTGCAGAGAAAGGCCATTCAGTCCATTGAGTCATTGTCGACTCTCCAAAATAACAACCCACCCTGGCCTTCCTATCCATCCTATCCCTCGCATTTACCATCATCAATCCACCTAACCTGCACACCTCTGGACACTCAGGGGAAGATTAGCATGGCCAATCCACCTATGCACATCTTTGGAGGGAAGAAACCGGAGCACCCAGAGGAAACACACCCGGACACTGGGAGAAGGTGCAAACTCCACAGACAGTCACTCAAGGCCGGAATTGAACCCAGGTCCCTGGCAGCAGTGCGAAACATTGTGTTCTGGTTTCTTTTCCTTTTTATATTTTCTATTGAAATGATCAGCTTCAAATATTAATAATATGTGTATGTGCATGTTTATTGTAGCAGTCTCAAGGGACCAAAGTGAAAAATGAATATAATTGTTCTGGCTTTTTTAAATCAGTGGAACCAGACTATAGGCTATAGGTGCTCAAAACTCTCAAGTGTTTAGGGAAAGTTAGTATACAGAAAAGGGGGAAAAAAGCTCACAAAAAACTGAGCAGCTGATATAAATAACAGAGATAATCTGGAGCAAACTCATAGCAGAATAGATTGTGATTTGGATTCCTCTGTGTGGACAGTGTGATACTCCAAGTGTTCACATCAGCAGTTGATATTTCCATCTCAAATTTCTCCGGATCATTCATGTAAATGGAATGTAATTTGGAGACGCTCCATTACATAAAGGATGGGGAGGAGCATCTGGACAGTTTGCTGCAGACCTCGGTCACACCTCATAGTGAGGTGTAAATTCAGACTGGGATTGGTGTGACCAATCGTGTACAGAGAAAGGCGAAGCTAGCTGAGATAGAGAATGAATATCTGCAAAAACTGCTTTTTATCCAAGAGGCATCGAGCATTTGTTGCTTGTGAAGTTAAAGATAAAAAATGTTGAAAGAGCAGCCAGAATATAGTCCATGAAACCTTGAAGCCAGTGAGTGTCCAAAACAGGGAGAGGAAAAGGCGGAGGAAAATCTTGATGTGATAGTCATAGGGCATTCAATAATTAGAAGGATGAATAACATTCTTTGTAAGCGGGACTGAGAGTCCCATGTGATATGTTGCCTAACTTGTGCTATGGTGAGAGGAACATCTCAAATTCACAGTATTGTTACAGTGCAGAAGGAGGCCATTTGGCCCATTGTGTCTGCCCCAGCTCTCCAAACGAGAATCATGACTTAGTGCCGGTCCCCTGCCTTTTCCCTGCACCCCTGTGCACTGTTTCTGTTCAAATATTCCTCTAATGCCCTCCTGAATGCTTCGATCGAACCTGCCTCCATCACACTTCTAGGCAGCACATTCCAGACCCAAACCATACACTGCGTGAAAATTTATTTTTCTCACATCACATTTGCTCCTTTGGCCAATCACTTTACATCTGTGCCCTCGTGTTCTTGTTCCTCTTACTAGCGAGAACTGTTTCTCTCTATCTATTCTGTCCAGCCCCCTCATTGAACATTTTGAACATCTCAATCAGATCTCCTCTTGGCCTTCTTCTCTCCAAGGAGAATAATCCCAACCTCTCCAATCTATCCTCAGACATGAGCCTCATACCACTACAAATAAAACATTAAGCCCTGGCCAAGCAACCTTTCCATGGCCACTTAACATTACATCCTGGAAGCAGTACTCACTTTATCATAGAATCCTACAGTGCAGAAGCGGGCCATTCGGCCCATTGAGTCTGCACCGACAACAATCCCACCCAGGCCCTATTGCTGCAACCCCACATATTTACCCTGCTAATTCCCCTGACACTCAGGGACAATTTATCATGGCCGATCAACCTAACCCATGCATCTTTGGACTGTGGGGGGGAAATGGGAGCACCCAGAGGAAAGCTATGCAGACACGGGGAGAATGTGTAAACTTCACACAGACAGTGACCCGAGGCTGGAATTTAACCTGGGTCTCTGGCACTGTGAGATAGCAGCACTAACCACTTTGCTACCATACCACCCAATTTAGTCTATTGCATTCACTGTGCCCAATGTGGTCTCATTGGGAAGACTAAAAGCAGAATGGATGACTGCTTTGCGGAACACCTTCGCAAAGTCATTTGGCATTTCAACTCAGCACCTCAGTGGCACAGTGGTTAGCACTGCTGCCTCACAGCGTCAGGGACCTGGGTTCGATTCCCGGCTTGTGTCACTATCTGTGCAGTCTGCATGTCTTCCCCATGTTTGTGTAGGTTTCCTCCAGGAGCTCTGGTTTCCTTCCACAGTCCAAAAGATGTGCTGGTTAGGTGCATCGGTCATTCTAAATTCTCCCCCAGTATCCAAATAGGCGCCGGACCATGATGACTTGGGGATTTTCACAGTAACTTCATTGCTATGTTAATGTAAACCCACTTGTGACATTAATAAATAAACTTTAACCACCTTGCTCTCACCCTGAGCCCCACCTCCCCTGAGGCTGAACTGTTACCCCCACCTGCAAGGCCCACTCTGCTCCCTTCCACACGCCAGCTCTGAGCTCCATTCCTGCCTTCCCATTTCTCTGCCTCTCTGGAAATCAACCTGTGATTAGGCAAACAATTCTGCAGCAATTTTTCAAATGTACCTGTCTTACCGCAGACTCCCCTCAGAGGCTGTCACTGACTCCCCTCAGAGGCTGTCACTGACCTACCTGCGCTCTGTAGATCCCAGTTTGGGAAGCCCTGGAATAATACAAAGCAGAATGGTAGTGAATTCCTTGAATGTCCAAGTTAGTTTTCCGCTGCCATATATCATAGGATCAACAAGCAGGCTGACCATGTTCGATACAGTAATGAGCTAGATTTAGTTAACAGCTTAACAGTGTGTACACACTTATCCAATTGCAAACATAATTTACTCAAAATCAACATAATGTTTGAAAGGGGGAACACAAAACAGCTCCTGTTCTTGGCTTCGGTGAGACTTATTTAAATGGGATGAGACAGGGACTATTCCCAGTAAACTGGGCAAATCTTCTAAAAGGTAAGATGACAGAAAATCAATGGGAGAGGTTCAGAAAGGAATGTAATGTGATGCTGAACCAGTTCATCTGTCTAAGGAGAAAATGTTTTCATTGCCAAAAAACAAACAGCTATGGGCGACTAAAGGGAAAAGAACCAACATAAAACTCGAAAAAAGCATACAAAATGATTTTTAAAATAAAGCACAGATCCTGGAGAAAGGGAAAGATATAAGAAACACCAAAGAGTGACAAAACAGATCGTAAGAGGTACAAAAAGGGAGTATTTGGGCAATATCATAATCAACATAATTTTGACAATTATATTCAGAAAGAGAGGCTGGTTTGGCAAGGTTGAAAACTGACAGTGCTGAATTATCAATGAAAATGTGGATGTAACAGATACATTGAATTTGTAACAGAATTTACAGTAGAGGAAGAGTTGATAAATCACCTGGATCTGATGGACTATATTCCGGAGTTCTGAAGGAGATATCTGAAGAGATAATAGAGGCATTGGGGGTGATCTTTCAGGAATCACTGGAGTCAGTGAGAGTTCCAGAGGAATAGAAAATCACTAATGTAACATCCCGGTTTAAGAAGGCAAAAGACAAGAAATTACAGGCTGGCTATTCTGACCTCAGTCGTTGGTAAGATTTTAGGATCCATTGCTCAGGATGAGATTTCGGAGTACTTGGAAGTACGCGCTAAAATAGGGTGGGGATGGGGATCCTGCTGCCACTCTGCAGACAGGATTGGCCTGGGATGGAGGAAGGACAGCGATTGGGGTGGGCTGGGGGGGTGTGGGTTGTTCTGCTCAGAGGTGCCTGCCTCCTGGGTGGGTCTGACCCCAGGAGAGGGGTCAGTGGGGGCGGCAGTTTGCCAGGTTAAGGGGATCGGGGAGATCACCACAACTAGGGGGTGGGCTGTGCATCGGGGTGGGCCAGGACAGGAGGGCATCAGGTCTGGCCTAGGAATTGCAGTGGGGGCTGCAATCGGGCCACAGGGAGGGGGTTGGAGGTGCAGCACTGCAGGGATCCCGGACTGGCCAGCGATCGAGCTGACCAGTAAAGGGGGAGTCTGACAGATTGGGACCACTGTGCATGCACAGAGTTCCAAAACTGTCAAACTCTGGTGGGAGTAGACCCTGCCCCCTGGGTTTTTAATAAGACTCATGACTGGGATCTCTGCAGTGCACAAAGTGCGGAGATTCAGGTGAGAAACTGAACTGAGAAAATGGTTGGGCTCTAGAACAGTTTTCCTGCCAATTCGATGCATTTGGGAGAATTGCAGCCTGGATTCCTGTGGAAACTTTTCAGGGTTTGCTGCCACAATGTCAGACCTTCTGGCAAAACCCTGGAGAAACAATAGAAGCTAGTTGTAGATTTGGAGAAGCCTTCAGAATGTCTTCTCTTGATGAACTAAAATGAGGAAAATGAGTTCAGAGTAAAGGAATCTAAAAATTATTTCCAAAAGAATACAGGATCAGCAAAAGACTTCCCTTCCACCTCTCCAAATTGCCTCCAAATCTCTTCTTTCCCCAGAAACATGATTCTTGAGCTGATCTAAATTTATTCTGTGCCCTTTGTAATGAGAATAAGCCTTTCTATGGAAAACATTATGGGGGCATTTCTCCAGCTGTTCAGGCCAGTGGGATTCTCCAGTCCCGTTGCAGTGAATGGAGATTTGGCTGAATGCCAAATTCTCTAACCTCACTGGTAGCAGCGGTGGGACATGAATGGCCAGAGAATTCCAGCCTATATTTGGCTTTGCTTCTCACTCACAGTTTTATTATTTTAAGCTTTGTCCCTGATATTTAAACCTTTTGTGTGACGACACTGAGTGAATGCATAATATCATTTAAAATTAACTAACAAATCCAATATCAAAAATTTGTATTAATTTAGATGGGTTGTATTCCATTAAAACTACCCTTTGCTACAGTGGCACAGTGGTTAGCACTGCTGCCTCACCGCACTAGGGACCTGGATTCAATTCCTGGCTTGGGGTCACTGTCTGTGTGGAGTTTGCACGTTTTCCCCGTATCTGTGTGGGTTTCTTCCAGGTGCTCCGGTTTCCTCCCACAGTCTGAAAGATGTGCTGGTTAGGTGCATTAACCTGAAGAGGCACCAGGGTGATCTGAACAGGCAACTAGGGGAATTTCACAGTAACTTAATTACAATGTTAATGTAAGCCTTACTTGTGACTAGTAAATAAACTTTGTTATTTATTCGCTTTATGAGCTACATTGAAATAAAGTACTTCTGCAGGGGAAGCTTGGCAAGTGAAGAGTTAATTTATCCGTATTCTGTGGAGACTGCTCTAAGAGTGTGAGAATCCAAAATTGCCTTTAAACTTTGGAAACTAGGGATCTAATTGGATCATTAGGGACTAGGGAAAAAGAGAAATCCTACAGGTGTATGAATTATGCAATGGATGAGAATTTATTAACAAAAAATGAATGTGGTTATATGCGCTAATTAAAGGGAAAAGCAATGGCCAGAATTATCTGGCCATTCATCCCCATGCTCCCCCGCCATCCCTACCCCACCCCCCCGCCCCTCCCACCACCACCACTGCCAGCGAGCCCAATCTCCATTCACTGCAGCAGGACTGGTGAATCCCCACTGCTGGCAAGGTCAGAGAATCCGACCCAATGTGTTTTCTGTGGGGAGGCTTCAGCAAAACAGTTAAATAGCTAGTTCTTCCTTTGTAAAAAGGAATTATAACAAGAGCTAATATTCTCAGTGCAACCATCTTGACTTTTCCTCCTTCTACACGGCAGTGAAGAGTCTGTTATGTGGAGTTTAGTATTATTCCTTAGCTTTAGATTGCTCAGACTAATTAGCAATGTAATTTCAATCAATGCGGTTAGAAATTGATATCTTTGTTTTGCAAATATTTACTTTATTCAGCAAATATTTGTCCTGGTGTGCACCCTGGGAACACCACATAGAGCTCAACAAATACTACTCTTCACTCTCCAGACTGTCTTTACAAAAACACATTCCACAAGGAGATGTGTGACAGACTCTTCCCCCCTGCCTCACCCCCACCCCGCAGCTACTTCAAGGGTAGTGTGCAGTCATAAAGAGACTTCAGGCATGCATGAGGAGAACAGCCCTTCTCACCACCAGCCAAGATAGGTCTTGGTGCTTGTTGGAAAGTTCTGGTAATGAAGCATTCTACTAAATGACTCTGGTAATTTGCTCAGAGGACCATCTGATAGGATCCACCAATTCCTTTTCCCTCAAGGCTTTCAGGATGTTACCTGCAGACCATTGTATGACAGACTTGTGGGCAAAGATTTTTTTCTGAACAACCTTTTCCACTGGAGACAGGAGATATGGCATAGTTCGACTACTTAGAGCATTCCACAGCGGCATGGCCAGACCCATACTTCACAACACCAGGGACAGTAGTGCGTCACTTCAAATTGACACTTGATGTTTGGGTACTGAGGGACTATGCGCAGCTTGATGCAGCCAACATAAACAAGGTCATCAGGATGAAGATGACATTGGGTACATTTCTCCCTCCCTTATCTGGAGATTTGTACATGGTGTCCCTTCAGACATGACCCATCTTTGATCTCCAGATTAACTTGATGATAGCTCTGGTAGCTACTGCAGGGCAGGATGGGGGTATGGGTCAGGCCTGTGCCACGTAACATGACACTGAGAGCACCTGATGTCCAGGTTCTTACCCACAATGAATGGACTCCACTCCCACATGCCCAGTTTCCATCTCCCCTTGGCAATACGCTCCCCCCAGTTATTGGCACATGCTCCAGCCACTCTGAACTATATCCCCAGCATCTTCTGGTAACCTGACCTGACAGTGAAGGGGACATAGGATCAGTCAGCCCAATTTCCAAAGAAGATGGCCTCGCTCTTGCCATGGTTTACCTTAGCTCCTGATTCCAGGGCCACTTTGAACTGATCACAGATGTTCATTAGCCTGCGTCAGATCCATGTAGAAGATGGCAATGTTGTCCATACACAGGGAGACTTTGACCCAGTTGTTTCTGCTGCGTAAGATTGTCATTCCTCTAACACCTGAATTAGGAAGTAATAATGGCATTTAAGAATTAAGTAGATTATTTAAGACCAAAATTAATCTTCAAGTAGAAAGCCACTGGGCAACTGGAGGAGAATATACCTTTAACTGACACTTCCATGCATTCAAGATATGACAGCTGCAACAATCACTAATGGGAGCCTGGCTTTGAAGAAAAGGTTACTGTAGCTAAAGGATTGGATGCCACAGCGCTGTGTTGTCAGAAATACCAGGTGTTTAGAGATAACTTATTTAAAAGAGGAAATGCATTAATTGCCACGGTTTAGAGCAGAATGCTTGCTTATGGGACGTAGCATAACAATTTAATTGAAAGACTTCAAAGCTTACAGAGCTAGGCTAGTTGAAGACAGTTTGTTGCCAAATACTGATACTGCAGTAAGAGGGAACTTCTGACAAAAATGATTTGTGTTTTAACCTCTTATGCAATGGAGTATTTGACATAAAGGATAGTTTTTTCTTGCCATAGTCTAGCCTTGTAGAATGTTTAGTTTGCTCTCACCATTTTGTTCTGTGCAGAACTGTCCAGAATTAGCAAGAAGAACAATTATTAATGGATTTAACCTGACCAGTAGCTTTGGACAAACATCATTACTATGTGACATTTTAAATAGCATTCGATTGACACACAAACTACCCATTTTCATTAAATGTGTCTCAATTTCTCATTGAGATGATGGATTTAATTTTATTCAGTCAAGCATCTTCCAAACTGCACATCAAGTATTTAAGGAATAGACAGTAAAACATTTTATTTATTTATTTTTAGAGTTACTTGTTAGACTTTGCCTTGGAGATTGACACAAGAGTTGAGATGATGATGTTTAGCTTAATGAGAGCTAGAAGCACTGATCTTGTAACTGATATATTGGATAATTGTGAAGTAACTACCACTAAGGGCTAGTGAAGATTAGAGTGTGTGCACCACTTTATTGATTCGAGGCAAATTTTTACCTCAGAAATTATGGAGCTGAAAATGTATAGTATGGCTTTACAGAACCTGTGTGGAACCTTCAACGATAACAAAGTTTGTGGAATCAGAGAGAGGTCATTTAACTTAAATATCGCTGTGACATGTGCATTAATACTCGAGGAAGTGAATCATTCTCATAAACACTTTTATTTTCCCTCCTTGACATTCTTTGTAAAGGGAGAGAGGTAGTATTTTAATAATATTTCTCAATTTTCAGGGCTTCAAGAGACCCCTTCACCCCTTTGCAGCTCACATCAAGCAAAATGTGTAGGAAGTTCTTTGAATTATCAAAAGGAATTTAAATTTCCAATGCTTAACCTTAATGACATGCCATGGAATCCCTACGGTACAGAAGGAGTCTGCATCAACCACAATCCCACCCAGCCCCCACCTCCATAACCCTACCTACCTCCTGACACTAAGGGGCAATTTAGCATGGCCAGTCAACCTAACCAACACATCTTTGGACTGTGGGAGGAAACTGGAGCACTCGGAGGAAACCCACACATACATGAGGAGAATGTGCAAGCTCCACTCAAACAGTGGCCCAAGCCGGGAATCGAACCCAGGTCCCTGGCTCTGACAGGCAGCAGTGCTAAACGCTGTGCCACCGTGCTGCCATAATGAAATAGCAGAGAATGGTTTTGATCCATCAAACTGGGCTATGGGCCAGCACACTTCCGGTGTGCACGTGGATACAATATATGTGAAGACAGCAGGCGGGATTTAATGTCCTCATTCGGCCTGAGACTGGAAAATCCTGCCTAAGGTCAACGGATCTTCCCTTCGTCCGCCCATTGCCCGCTGCGATTCCTATAATGGGCAGGGCGGTGGAATTCCGGCAAGTGGCTTTGTACCAGAGAAGGATGAATAGAACCCTTGCCATAAGAACATGATGCAGTGGGAGCAATCTTACTGCCCATTCACGCCACACTCCCACTGCAACGAAGTCCGCCAGTCAAACTCCATTCACTGTGGCAGGATGGGAAAATCATGCCGGCAGGAACAGTGATAAGATTCTGGAACTAGTGTGTCTGCGTCCTGGTCTAATTTGCCGTATTCCAACGACAATAATGGCCTATTAAATTTTAACCAGTACTTACGTTTTTTTGACCTGTCACTTATTCCTTCTGTTGTGATATAGACATATAGAAACATAGAAAATAGAAATAGGAGTAGGCCATTCAGCCCTTCCAGCCTGCTCCGCCATTCACTTTGATCATGACTGATCACCGAATTCAATATCCTGATCCCATCTCCCCCATATTTGATCTGATTCTCAATGCACCACCTACAGTGAATAAACCACCACCTATAGTACCGCCTTATCCAAGAAGCAACTTTTCATGTATGAGTCAGGCAATTTGCATTTATTGAGGAGGAAAATAGGTAAATTGGTAAAGCACACTGTCAAATTCTCTAGACATCCAAAATTTTTCAGCAAGATTCCATAAATGATAAAAGAACAAATAACCGGATTTGTTTGTGTTATCTCAGGAATAACATTGCCAAGGGTTCCTCGTTCATGTGCCATGAACATTTTAATATCCACCTGTACTGGCAGTTAGGACCCCTGTTTCATATCTCAACCAAAAGGTGCTATCTTCAGCAATGAAGCACTCCTTCCAAAATGTTAGTCCAGGACGAGGTCATGTGCTCAAGTTTGTAGTAGGGATGAACCCACATTTAGCTGATTCTTGGTTTTTAGACTAATGGCAATATTCACACTGTTCCCAGGTAGCACTAAAACTAATGGTGCCGATGGCCAGATAGTGGCATGGATTATTGATTTTAAATGTATCCTCTGATTACACTTAAATGAAGTGCTAATGTGTTTGTTAACTGAGACTTGTTGAAAATGTTGTTAAAAACTTATTATCAACAGTTATTTTGGTTATTTAAGCACTGATAGGGAGAAACATTAATTATTATAAAACAGTGGCATAAACACTTGCAAAAATGACTAGACTGGAGGGTGCAGCAAAAGCGTTGCAAGGAATATTCATCCCTAACATTGCAAAGTTGAAGGACTCCCAGCCCTTCTCAAAAGACTTAAATTTAAATATTATTTTTCACTATGCCAGCCTTGTGAACCTGAGCGATGCCTGCTGTTATTTTAAGCAGTTAATCTTTGCACCCCACCAAGGTGATACACTTTACATTACAGTGTTTTGGTTGATTTGCTGGGCAAAATGGCCACTATGCTGGCTGCAGTACAGTCTTATTAGAAGTGTACAAAATTAAGCAGGAAGCTATTGACAATGAGATCATCAACATGCAGCTAAATTTACAGCGTAAATCACCAATCATGCCATTGCAACCAGAAACTGGGACATCACACTTATCTTATTTGACATTTAGGTCTGCTCTGATGTTTCACACAGCATCTGAGTCTGTACTGCCGGTATGTCATTGATTCTGAAGTTGACTGAGTGGTTTCAATGTTCTTTAGTGCAGATTTCGGGGAATGGCGAAAGATAAAAGGGCTGTCGATGCAGAGGGGTTTTGTGTAACCTTTGTGTGACAAGCGAATGAGCAGGTTACCAAATTGCTGAGTGCTATCGATGTAGGGACTATCAGTTCAGAATCCTGATGTGTAATCATAGAATCCCTACAATGCAGAAGGAGGCTGTTCAGCCCTTTGAGCCTGCACTGACTCTCCGACAGAGCATCTTACCCAGGCTCATCCCCCTAACCTCACATATTTACCCCACTAATCCTCCTAGCCTAAACATCTTGGGACACTTAGGGGCAATTTAGCATAGCCAATCCATCCAGCCTGCACATCTTTGGAGTTCCAAAGATTCTGATACATTGGCTCAGTTCATATGTTCATAAGACATAGGAGCAGAATTAGGGCATTCGGCCCATTGAATCTGCTCCGCCATTCGATCACGGCTGATATGCCACTCATTCCCATTTTCCTGCCTTCTTCCCATAACTCTTCAACCCACTACCAATCAAACTCCTCCTTAGATTTACTCACTCTTCCCAGCATCCACCATACTTTGGGTAGCGAATTCCACAGATTCACAACCCTTTGGGAGAAGTAGTTTCTCCTCAACTGTGTTTTAAATTTGCTTTCCCTCATCCTAAGACTATGCCTCTCTTCTTAGAATGCCCCACAAGAGGAAGCACCCGCTCCAGGTCTACTTTATCCATAGCTTTTATCATCTTGCATACCTCAATTTGATCTCCCCTCATTCTTCTAAATTCCAGAGAGTATAGGCCTAACCTCAATGAAATAAAATTCAAGTAATGAAAACCATATTGATAAAATATTTTAACAAGTGAATTGTGTTTCCATGGTTCTTTGGTTCCAACAAAATTAGTTCAAAGAAATCAGTTTTAATAACGAAAAGTAAAATAAAACAAGCCAGAGAAACATAAATGTTGGCGTATTCTCTAACGTGATACCATTGTGAAAGGAATAATGTTAATAATAAAAGAACCAAGTTTTAGTTTGACTGTGTTTAAAATGTAAGCTTTGTTATTCAATCTCAGTCGCTAAACAACATATCCTGGATTTTCATTACTAGGGCAGCTATCAGGAAAATTTCCAGCTCGGCCTGCCCAGTTCAGGAGAAGGTGTCCTCAAAAATGGGATCTTAATTAGTGTGAAGGCTAGATGTGGACTACAGTCAGATCAGATGGAAAAGAGATCAGAAACAACTCCAGGGGCTGCTAGGTACAGAGGTGGGCTGTTAGAAGGCATGTCTATAGGACATCATCACAGTTAAAATAGAAAGAACCTGCAGCCCCTTCAAAACCCCACCCATTCTCCAAGCCCCCGTACATGTCACCTTATGTCAGGCTATGTCTCAACTCAGCCCCATGACTGATCATGTCTCCAATGCCAAATAATGGCCTTCCACCCATCCTCATACTCCCTATGCAAGCTACAGCACAGTGCCAAGCCTCACTATATATTCTTGGTTGAGAGCCCATTACTGAATGGCATCCATTACTCAATGAAACACCTGAGCTCCAGATTGATTGTCAGCTCTGGCCCTCTGATCTCTGCTGTCAATTTTACAACATTTATTTACACAAGGTAAGAGGTTTTGAATGCCTGCAGTTTCAGTTATTGAAACTTCAAACAGTGTGAATGATTGACACTTTTATTGTGCTATAGGAAAATGACACTTTTTAACATATTAGGAAGTAAGCATGCTTTGTGGCTATTTAACATTGATGAGGAGTAAAATGATAGGCTAATCTATTCCATCCCATTATCTACGTCTTATGATATAGACAAATATTGAGACTTGCTATAGAAAGATCCAGAGCAATGAGAGCTCTCCTCACCAACTTAAAGGAGAATAAGATGGACAACAGAAACAGAGTGACATTATTTTAAAACTTTCTTCCCTTTATTCCAATTGATTTAAGGAGAAGATCTGATTAAAAGTTTGGGAAAATTTAATAACTACGAGGATCAACAATTACGTGACAGGTGGAACTTAACAAAATGGTTTATTCAAGCTTTTATTATTTATTCATTTGTGGGACATGGGCATGGCTGGCTGGCCAGCATTTATTGCCCATCCCTAATTGCCCAAGGACAGCTGAAATTCAACTGCATTGCTGTGGCTCTGGAGTCACATGTAGGCCAGGCCAGGTAAGGATGGCAGATTTCCTTACTTAAACATTAGTGAACCTACAATTAAACTATGTACAAGGGAGGACGATAAATGTCACCTTACTCCTTGATTTCCTGGACATCAACTGACCTGACAAGTCCACTGCTCCACAAACTTGGACTTGTGCACCACTCCCGCTTCACGTATTTGCATCCGCGCTCAACTGCCCCTCCGTGCTCTCTGCCATGCTTGCATGGAAAACCCAACTGGTGAAGTCACTTCCATACATGGGCCATGAATCATACAGACCAGGAATGATCACTGATGTTATTCCCCAGTCTTTGCTGAGTTTTTTGATTTAGATCACAATCAGGACTCTTATTTATGACTACAATGGCTGGAACCACAAATATTTGTGGGGGGGGGGGGTGGGGAGAGTTTGGGGTGTACAGGCATATGGGTGCAGCAGAATAATAGTCAGCCAAAGCTTCTGCTCTTCACTGCAAATCCAGTGACTCAGTAACAGGTTCATGTACAGAGATGTTATTTAAAGACAGATGGCAGATTATGTCACTATGTTTGAATAACCTGTAAATATTCATTGGTTAGATTCACGTGTTAGAAGAAATGGTCACTTGGGTGAAGTACTGGAGGGCAGACGGTGGAACCATCCTCCAGTTTGACTTCATACCTTGAGGGGACAGATGTAGAAAAATGCGAAGGGATGTTAATTGTTACAATAATGGTTAATTCACACTTGATTGAGGACTGATTATGCAAAGCTCAGGGCAGGGACATCATGCTCAAATATTGATTTAAATTCTATGGCTTAATGTCACTAAGAACTGACATACCCAGGCAATAGATATATAATGAAAACAGGATAACCAATACATTTTCTGAAGCGAAAGCAAAATTGATGTATTAAGTAATTACGATTAGCCTCACCAACCCTTATGGAAGACATCAGACAGATATAAATTTTGAAACCAAGTCTGTAAATATTCCATTGAGTGATGTGACTTCAGAGCTCAAAACAGAAAAAAGAATATTTGAAGCTAAATAATTAGCAACTTTAATTTAGCATTTATTCTTTTCAAGTATGACTGAAGGATGAAGAATAATCCTGCCCTCTTCACTGATCTTTATCTGACTATATTAAGGAAATGAATGGATGGGCGTAAGGTAAATTTGTGATCAGTGGTCTGATAACATAACCACCGAGGGCGACACAGTGACACAGTGGTTAGCACTGCTGCCTCACAGTGCCAGGGACCTGGGTTCAATTCCCAGCTTGAGTCACAGTCTGTGTAGAGTTCGCATGTTCTCCGCATGCCTGCGTGGGTTTTCTCCGGGTGTTCTGGTTTCCTCCCACAGTCCGAAAGACATGCTGGTTAGGTGCATTGGCCACGCTAAATTCTTCCTCAGTGTGTCCCAACAGGTGCCAGAGAGTGACGAGTGGAGGATTTTCACAATAATTTCATTGCAGTGTTAATGTGTGTGACACTAATAAATAAATTAACTGAACTCAGGCCAGTTCTACGTTTGGCAGTTATGCTTCCTTCAGGTGAGATTGAACAGTTGATTTTTTTTAGTTCTTAGCAGTTATTGATGGGGCTGAATTTGCCACAGAGTTTTCTCAGTTCAATTCAATGCAAAGTCTCAGGAAGGGAAGTATCAACAAAATCATCATCCTGGTCTCTTTTATTTCCATTTCTTTTCAGGTTTGGAATAGTTTTCCATTTACCTTCCTACATTTATCTTCATTTTATTAATACTACAAATCCCTCCATGATGAAATATTATTAGCCACATAAACATACCATCATAAACAAGGTTTCACTGTACTGAATGCTGGTCCAGGGCTCCCAAGCAACATGACAATGCACGTGCAGCACACACACTGATACAACTCCAAACACAAATGCCCAATCATTTCTTTGCATTTATATTTGTAATATCTTGAAAGTATTGGTGATGAAGAGCAAATTGTTCCAAATAAGCAGGGGAGGATGTGATTAGGCTGCTGATGGGTATGTTAAGTATTGCATTGCTGAATCATATTTTGGTCATTCCAGCAAAAAAAGGGTTTTGAGTGAAAGTTGGATTATGGCTGATCTGAGGAATCAGATTAGATACCGTGCCTGCTCTGCTAACATGCAGTGGCACGGTGGCACAGTTATTAGCATTGCTGCCTCACTGTGCCAGGAACCCACATTCAATTCTGGCCTCGGTTCACTGCCTCACCAGAATTTTACTCTCCCGTCTGCCACAGGAATCAGAGCCGGTGAGGAGAGGATGATGAGAAGTTCTGTCGACTTCTGGCAGAATCTTATGGGTTGGGATGCGCGAGGCCATAAAATCTCACCCTCTGTGTGGAGTTTGCACATTCTCCCCGTGTCTGCATGGGTTTTTTCGGGTGCTCCGGTTTCCCCCCATGCTCCAAAGATGTGCAGGTTAGACCTTGCTAAATTGTCCCTTAGTATCAGGGGGCTACCAGGGTAAATACATGGAGTCACGGGGATAGGATCTGTGTGGGATTGTTGTTGGTTCAGGCTCAATGGGCCAAATGGCCTCCTTCTGTGCTGTAGGGATTCTACTGTTCTATGACTTTTATGACATCTTCTGGCATGATTGGGGCCATCAAGAAGGTAGGCATACTTTTCTTAACTTTGTTGAGTATTCCTTCCAGTTCACTCCAAAAGCCACTTCAGGTTTAAGATCGCTTCCCCTCCCACGGTGCAATGCTACCTCACTGCTGAGGCTTACCTAAGGAAGGCTACTCATGAAGTCTGGTGTTTTTGAATTCTGGTACATCAATTAAAGTGTACAGTTCATGCATGCTCATGACCCACCCACCTATTTCCCCCTAACTCAATCCGTTGTTTATGTGTTTTCTTTTTCAGAGGTTTATGTAATTAATAATTTAGGCATACTCATGACGGTATTAAGAGATGTGTTCACATGACTGTAAAAAATGACAGATCTTTAGATCTATCGGCTAAATGATGGATTCGAACCCTTTTTAGTCAAGGAGATTTTATCCCAAATAAAAAAGAAAATGGGATTGATGAAAATAGACAATGTGAACCGCAAGGCAGACCACTCTTTATTCCCTAAAATAAATGAAGAATCAGCGGCTTTTAGAAAACTGTCCATGAACAAATGATAAAAAGAGAACCCTCCATGCACTTGGAAGGTTAACAAGATAATTAGCAGCTCATGTACAATTTTTAGTGTGCTTAGTGATTCATAATGAACAGATCATGACTATAAATATGTCAGATCAAAGAGAAAGGGAAAAAATATGTTTTGTAAAATTAAATAGGTTTTCTAACTTGCTGCAAATAATGGGCCAAGCGGTACCTGAAAGCCGTGATGCGCATTATAAAATCATACTCTCGCTCGCCTATCTGGCAATCAGGAAACAGCTCTTTCATGTAATTTTAAACATCAGGAACATACACTTCACTCCGTTAAAAGAACAGCATGTAAAACAATTTAATGCTTTGATTAACTGACACAATGTAATCTCTGCAGGGTTTTCCACATAAAGAGAAAAATGTAGGAAATTGTTTGATTTATTATCATCCGGAATTTCAATTTCTAGGGAAAATTCTCTCCCTAAGGATCAAGTGTCACCTCTATGACAGGACTAAAAGCTCTGAATTAATATACAAGGGGAAAAGTGAATTCAATATACATTGCCACGAGTGATTAATGTTAAGCATGTCGGTCTTCGTCAGTCTGCTGCAAGCTAATTAGAACGAACAGCCACCAGTCAAATATTTTGTATATCAATGTCTACAAAGATACAGTTTTGTATGCTATGGAGGATAGATACTTTGCTTCATAAAATTTTAATATGTGATTTACTGTTATTATAAGATTGATCTTTCATGGGTGACCACGTAAGCTTGATTCGATTTTTGAACCAGTAGTATACTGAACATCGATCTAAAATTGCAGGTTTCTAATTATTGTTTATGTTCTGCTAGATACTGAATTGGAGAGCACCTTCTGCCATGTGCGTGATGAGTCTAGCAGTAAATAATTTCTTTAAAAAGACAGTTCTACATCACAAATAGAACAGAATCATCACTGCAGGCTATCTGGACCAAATGAGAAACACATTCTTTAGGTTAATGAATAGTTTCAAGCAGTACGACAAAGAGTCATCCTGCCTTGAAACGTTGGCTCTATTCTCTCCCCACAGATGCTGTCAGACCTGTTGAGATTTTCCAGCATTTTCTGTTTTGTGACCAGTTTGTGCAGGAGCCTAACAAAGGTAGTGCTGCTTTTCTTTCATAGGGAACTTTGTTAGACCGGGGAGGAGAGGCACTGAGGCAATGTGATTATACGGTGGCAGTGCAGGGCTAAATGAGGGAAAGTGGTCGTGGCACACCTACAAGAGATTGCAGGGAGGGAGCTGGATTACACAGTGAAGGTCAATATCTTTGGATGGGAGATAAAGCATGACTGTGGGGTTAGAGAAGGAAGTTCAATGGCGAGATTCTGGGAGTCGATGCTTACAGAAGGCAGGCCGCGGGTGATGGAGGGAGATTCAATGATGGTGGATGGATGGCACATCCAGGGTAACAGGGAGGAGGCCCAAAGTTCCAGAGGATAGCACAATGGTGATATGAGACTGTTACGATCAATGGAAGTGGAGTAGGAGTGATGGTGGATAGTTTGGGGGTCAATGGTGGAAGAGCAGGGATGCTGAAATGAGGATCGAGGCTGATGGAAAGAAGGTCAGTCAGATGAATGTTGCAGGATGATGGCATCAAGCTCCTGGGTCAATGTGGGAATGTCTTGTGATATAGTTGTCACAACACAAGGAGGTCTCCATGTTAAGGATTGAGGGTAGAAATAGTGATTTGGGTGATGCAAAGTATAGGGCTCTCCGTTGGTCAAAAGTTCTTAAGTCAGTGGAAAGGCCTTCTGCTGCCATAAGTGACAAACAGGACTTCCTGTGATTGTTAAAACCAGACATCCATGGGTTATTGTCAGAATATTGACACAACAACTATTTCAGCACTTTTACCCTGTTACTGACTCACAAACCCACATTGCCTTGTCAGGTTAAACTCCTACAGTTTAGGGAAAGCATTTCTCAATTTAAAATCCAATTCAATACCATGATTTTCAAATGAAAATGATAAGAATTCATGAATGAGATGTGAGAGATGGCAAGTAACAATGGTAATGTTCCTATTTACACTTCCACATGATTTGCTGACAACTTTTTAAAGATGCCAGAATTTCACAGAATATTTGCATCTAGCAAGTTCGAAGCGGCTAAATATGATGTTGTGTTCTCCTATTCTTCTTTTTTTCTGAACATTCTCGCTCCTTGCATCCTCCAACAGCTCAGAGGGTGGGTAAATGGATTATGTTCTCAAAGCCAATGCAGTTCTATTAATCAGTCAACAAGACAGTTCTATCCATGGGATAAGACAGGCAGACTATCCATGATGGGAGGACCCACTGAGAAGTGAAAAAGTACTTCAGATAAAGTGAGCTGATTGAGGTTCAGTCACTGCTGGTAGTCAAGACATACGATGAGCCTCAAACTGCGATACCGCCAAGAGCTGGCATTACATGCTTAATCAGATCGCATCTACATAATCTCTTCGACATTCTGGTGAGGATTCCAATGGCTCACGTTAGATATAATGACAATTCAGCCACACTATTTTTAGTATTTTGTGCAAAAGTGTGACAAAATCTTTCTTTAAAAAGCAACACAATATTTATCAAAAGGAAGAACTCCTGAAAAAGAACAATACTGCTGATAGTTTGATAAATATTGAATAGATTATTTCTTTACCTGGGATCTGTCTGTAGACAACCTTTTCATGTTCTTCACTCTGCAGAGACCAAGCAGCATAGTTCATTCCATAGGGCACAGATCCATCTGAACTCCTAGAATCTGAAAATTGGCAAATGGAAGATATCTATCCATCTGAAAGTAAGTACTGTAAGGGTGATCTCAACTCCCCTTAGTTTTGGTCCAGATTAAATACACCCTGTTGTGAGGAAAAACATACTTTGGAAATGGTTATCCTGTTTATAATTATGCAGAAGTTCATGTTAGCAACACCATTTAAGATAGAGGTTTTTGACAATAAATTTAAAAATTAATAAAATCTACTTGTTGTAAATTTTAAAAGTAGTACTATAAGAAGCTAGTATCGCAAATGGCATAGAGCACAAAAGACAAATCATCAGAGTAATGCAGTAGCAGCTTTACATGAGCAATGAGTCTCACTGTGTATTCTCCAATCAACTGGGGTTGCAGTTAAATGTGTGAATGCCTGAAAAGTGGACAAATAATACTAATTACAGGAATGATACAGTTAAAGATGTTCATCTTGGTTCGCTCATGGAGAACAACTCTACCCATCACAGCATGCAATTGCTTCTTAAATAGTTCTATTTTTTACATTTTGACAGAATGAGAGCCACTTAGCTTCAAGCAATGCAATCTTTTACATTGTGTAATCATGAAATAAATTTATAGTGAAATGTGGGAGAGGTCTAAACTTGCCAGCATATTGACACCCAGAGGTGCGTAATCAAGTAAATATCTCTTTAAAAAACTGAAGAAATGACATATGTTACACATGTCAAGACACTCAATCCAAATTTCCTCTCTTTTACTTGTATTAACTGATCTGAATCCTGGATAATGTTCAGGCTAACAACTTGTACATTTGGTGTATCTATTTTACCAAAGGCAAGATACAGTTTTATACCAAGAGGTTATTTAATTCCAAGAGACTAGTCTAATAATTGACTGATGAGAGCTCTAAACAGACTGTCTGTTGTCATGTGCTCATTTAAAATATAGATGAATGGGTCAGATTTCTACTTATTGGTTGTCACAGAGTATAAAATTCAGCCCAAAAAGATGCAGTTTCCGTATCTTAAGTAAATATACCATGGACTGAATTTTGCAGTCAGCAGATGATCAGGCAGGTAAAATTGCCCTCAATTATTTAAGTATTTCTGTGGTATGGATTTTCGTCTTCCCAATATTAATTTGAATCTGGCAGCAAGGGGATCTCCCAGCATTCAGCAGCTGTGGTGTCAGCAAGTAAGACCGACAGCCAATCAATTGAAGTATTCTCACAAACAGCAAACCAGGAAGTAAAAACTTAAACCTTATAATTTTAATTTTAGTTTTGACAGTACACAAAATAACCGACTGAGACATACACATGGGATTAAGACAGAAACCAAAGTGTAAAGAAACATTTTTTAAAATGACATTAAAATATGGGGAATGTTTTTAACATAATAGAGGAATCTGACAGTCAAAAAATATAAAATTACTCTTTCAGGGTCAGAAAGACTATTAAGAATATACAATTTAGAATGCTGGTAAAATCCCAGTTACCTTTTACTCAACAGAATGTAATGTTTTCAATGGATTGTACAGTTCAGGGATTTGAAGTTAATGGTGTTTTAGGGGGACTTTTAGATTGTGCCCTCTATAAAGGTGTCGATTCATTGACAGCAGGTCTATGTGCACATATATGGACTCCAGAGTTTTCTGTCAGTCTCGCAGGAATAATGATGGAAAATCATTACTATCATTTTTACTATGATGACTATCACAAAATCAGAGTCACAGTATTAGTTGTTTTACTTTGAATGAATTAGTTGTTTTACTTTGAATGAATAGTAGGCTTCCCCTGTGATATTTTTCAGTATTCCATGGACTAAAGACTTTGACAGTTGCAATGTCTTCAGTTCTTGGCTGGTAAACTATTAGGTCAGAGTTCTTGCCCTTCACAGAAACCATCAAAATTTTCTTCCATGAATTTCAATGTAATGAAAATGAAGAAGATTCAGTAAATGGCAGGTGATCCTGTTCGCCAGTTTACAAAGTCACACTTATTCTTTTTGCTCAATCTTAGTGACCTCAACTCAGATACACAAGACATAATTCTAACATCTGCAGACACCTCAAAACTTGGAAATGCAGTAAATTGTGAGGAGGGTGTGGTAAACAAACTTCAGGAGAACCTATGCAGCTGCCCATTTCACCAGTCTGTCAGATGAAATTCAACACAGATATGTTAAATCTTCTATTTTGGTAACTGAATGAGGTGAGGCAGTATAAAATAAATAGTATAATTTTAAAAGGGTGCAGGAATAGAAAGACCAACGGTTGTGTCTTTGAGGGTGGTAAGATAAATTAACAAGTTCGTTGAAAAGGTATTTGAGTGCCTTGGTTTCACAAATAGAGGCACAGAGTAATAAAAAGGAAGTTTTTTTTTTATAAAACACTGGTTAGGCATCACCAAAATATTGTTGTCAATTTTGGGCTCTACACTTGAGGAAGGATGTCAAGACAGTGTGGAGGGGATTCACCAGAACGGCACCAGGAATACCATTTATGTCGATAGACCACATGAGCTGAGATTGTTCTAGTAAAGCGGAAATGGTTAAGGGGAGATTTGATGGAGGCGTTCCAAATTTTGAAGGGTTTTGTCGGAGTAGATAGAGACAAATTGTTACCAGTAGCAGAACGGCTAAAAAGCAAGGGGCACTGATTTAATAGCATGCGAATTAGAGACAACATAGGAGAAAAAAATGCATGGTAAGTTATTATGATGTGGAGTGTGCTACCTGTAAGTATTGTATAGATAAATCCAATAGGAATTTTCAAAATGTTTGTGGGAAGAAATTTTGCAGGGCGATCATGAAAGGTCAGGAAAGTAGGACTAGTTGGATAGCCCTTTTGAAGAATCAGCACAGACACAATGCTGTAGCGATTTGAGTCGATGAGCATCTCCCAGGTTGTGGGAACATATATCTGCCTCATGGTGTATTCATGGTAACTCCACAAGGTTAGTATTAGCAAGAAACCTACTTCGCACCAATGTTTAAACATAAAGTATAAATCAAGACCTAGGGCTGGAAAGCAACGTGAACTGTAACTCTCACCTCCTAAGGAGTTTTATTTTGCTTCATGGCCTAGTCAGATTCTATCTCAAGATTCATTCTCCACTTATTCTATTGATGCTACCATTGTTGTCAGGTGGCACTGTTTTGCACAGACACTGCACTGTAGTTGCAGTACAAATCATGAAAATGTAATTACTGCCCTGATTTTAACACCACCTGATTCTAGCCTTCCTAGCCGGTTTGAAATTGGGGCTACAGATTTTGGATAATAGTCTGCTCATGGAAATGTTTATTTGGCTATTTGAATGAAAAAAAAGCAGAAGTTTAATAGCCTGATTTGTCACAAAAATAAGCCAGCACGGCTAAAAGACATGCTGGTTAGATGCATTGGCCGTGCTAAAATAAATTCCCCTTCAGTGCACTGGAACAAGAGCCAGAGTGTGGTGAGAAGGGGATTTTCACAGTAACTTCATTGAAGTGTTAATGTCAGCCTACTTGTGACACTAATAAATAAACTTAAACTGATAGTTGACGAGTGCTGAGGATGCGCCAATGACCAATAACAATGATGGGCTAGACTGCCCTCAAAAATGGGGTTACCGATTGAGCAGAATACATTGCCGATTCGCCAAGCAAACGAAAGCTGCCTTTCCTAAAAACATTTAATTTATAACCAAAGCTCATTAAGCTTCTGAACTGTTTAGACAAGAAGAAAATGAAGTTAAGTAGGCCAAATAAAAGTAGACTGTCTCTTAAAACACTAAAATATGGTAATTTGGCAGTGACCTGACTCTTTAGCAGAATTTATAACAAGAATCATTTATTACCTTCCAGAATTTTGATAAGGATGGCGAACTTTCACACACGTTTGTGACAGTTCATTTAAAATATAATAGGAAAACAGTCAATCATTTCACACATTCAATCTAAATGCAGTGGTATAATGTCTAGGGAGCTGAGATTTTAAATGATGCGTATCATTAATTTATACAAGAGGCCTGATTGTAACTCTCCAAAGACACGGCTATGTTTCTAGGCCAGAGTTTGATAATTAACTCAGTTTGCTGCAAGCCTTATTAAAAAATGTGATCTAATAATTAAAAATATTTTCTGGGGCAGGTTACATAAAGTTACTAATTTCTGGTTCAGACTTCTGTGCTCTCATACATATCGCTGAGAAACCTAACCGCCAGTTCAGTGACCGTAACACAAAAACCCTTCATTTTAATCGGCTCAGCCAAAGAACTGGGAAATCCACTGTATCCAGAATGTCCTGCGTTACCTCAAGTCTGGAACACCAACAGTTCAACTAGACAGTTCTCAAAAGAAAAGGTCTGTGTTGAAATAAATATTTTGCAGACCACTATTTGCTATCCTTTTTAAGACTTATGATTTAAAAAGAGCAAAATGTGCGTTTCAAAAGGAGGTAATCAATGAGAATTTTAAAAAATGTCACACTGCCAGACAGCACGAACAAGCAAGTGTTTAAAGAGAAAATTGTCACATAGGAATGTCAGCCTATTTGTGACAGTAATAAATAAAATTGTGTAAGAGGAGCAGGAAATATTGGGAATAGATTGTTGGTCCATGAAAGCTGAGAAGGAGATGGATTTTTGCAGAGTATCCAAAATGGCAGACAGACATGAGATCCGGAAATCCCCAAATTCAGCGGAAGCCATTTTCACCAGGATGGGGTGGAGGGGTGGCGATTGGGAGATTGGGGGCTGAACAGGAACCTAAACTTAGCGGGGCTATTATAAATCAATGCTGACTTTAAAAAAACCCTCCTTTCACTGGAGCAAAGGCTTATCCCATAGTGTGTGTATTATGAATGTTTAGAGTTGATGTAAATAACCTTGAGGGGTGGGTAAGGTTTATAGATTTAACAAATTTCCAAGTTATTTAAATCCCCTGCCCATTAAAAATTGAAATAAAACCCAATTGAGCCTGAGAGTTGGAAGAAAATATGTTCTAGTAGTTTCAATAGCTGTTTGTTGGCATAATCCTAAATATTGTCATTATATCAACCAGCTTTGACAAAGGGTCATCTGGACTTGAAATAAAAGTTTGTCTCTTCCCTTATGGATGCTGCCAGACCTGATAAGATTTTCCAGCATTTTCTCTTTTGGTTTCAGATTTCCGCATTCATAGTAATTTGCTTTTCTATCATTATTAATAACTGACTGCTTTCCACAGTCTATTATGATCACAAAATGGGGAGCTGTACATTTACAATTTGATTGACAGTTCAAATAAATTATTAAAGGATGAGCTAGCATTGATGTAGGTAATAATTATAAATATTTGTTGTATGAGGGATTAAATACCTGATGGCATTTGAATGTATTGAATGGACTTTCATTAATGAGTTATTTTTGTTATGTAGTAAGGTCTGAAATAGATATTTGGAACTTTATTTCAAAACATAGAAAATAGAAGCAGAGTAGGCCATTCAGCCCTTTGAGTCTGCTCCGCCACTTATTTTGATCATGATTGATCATCAAATTCAATATTCTGATCCTGCCTTCCCCCCTCAGCTTAGCTCCTGAGGTCTGCACATGCTGGGTGAGTTGGCATGGAGACTGTACGAGAAAGAGTGGTGGATGGGGGGCGGGGGGCAGGGGGGTGGGAACTGATCATGAGTTGGGGTTAGGATGGCAGAGGAACCTGTCAACCTCGGCACTCAACAGCACTGTGCTTGCTTCTCTCATTTACATCCAGGCCTGCAAGCCCAACTCCAACCTACAAATGCCACTTAATGCTCTCCCCCAACCCTACTTTACCCCAGAATGAAGATGCCATCATTCGGGCACTTTTTCTGTGCACCTGTCTTGGGAGTGAAAGTCCAGGCCCTTCTGAACAATTTGCCAGGGTGTCCCAAAGAGTTTAACAACAACTTTTCAAGTAGGGCCAGTGTCTTATGGGTAGATCTGTCAATCAATTTGCATACAGCGAAGTTCCTCAAACATTAAACAAGATGAATGATCCATCAAACTGTTTATTTTTGGTTTAGGGGTCAATATCGGTCAGAACATTCAAAAGACTTTCTGCTCTACTTCAAGTTACGTGATTGGATTTTTTACTTGAACCAGCAGGCAGATCCTTGGTTTAATGGCTCATGTGAAAAATGACACCTCCGCAGGACAAATCTGAAAAAATGAGTTTCACCTACCTAGCACACATCCGTAATGGATTTAATAGTAACCTATTTTTCAGAAACTGTTACCTGTAAGCTAATTACCTGTTTGCTATTTACAAGAATGTTTCTTTTTATTTCCAATTACAAAGTGCCCAAAATACAAATAATACAGGCGAATTGATGCAGACTGGTATGGCTGGACAAATACGGTGACTTGTTACCATGCACGGTACAATTTATTGCCAGTGTCCTGCGATCTTACAGTAACGATTCCTCAAGGCATTAAAATTCAGATTTCTAAATAGATTTTAAAAGCAACAAATCACTGGATGTGCCAAAGCACTTGTCCTACTTATAGGCTTGGATACATTGTCATGATAGATGTAGACTGTTCATGCTTTGCACTGTCAGCAAAGGAAAAATGACAAAGTGCACCTAAACTGCCAACAACAGCAGCTGGGTGCTATTTAAAGTTCCTGAAGGTTTCCACTAACACATCACAACAGGTTGCTCAAACATCTTGTTGGGGAAAAATTGAGCATCTTTATTGTGAAAATTCAGTGAAATGACATTACAGCCAATTGGCTTAAATATTAGCAAACACAATGACTAGAATTTTACTGCCCCGCCTGCCACGGGAATCGGAGTGGGCGAGGGGGTGGAATATGGAAAGGTCCATCGACAGGATTTTACAGTTTCAGGGCGAGTGAGGCTATAAAATCCTGCCCAATAAATTTGATAGTCCTGACCGTACATATTTAACAACAATGAGAAGTTGGCATTTTAGCTGAGCTTTGTGCTAATTATAGAATGATTACTACGCAGAAGGAATTCATGCAGCCCTCATCAACTTGGACCTCTCCGGTGAAAGATTTATCCTACTGATAGCCTTAATATTATTGTTAAACACATCCCTGAGGCAGGGGCGGCATGGTTGCATTAGTGGTTAGAGGTGCGGCACAGTGGTTCAATTCCGGTCCCGGGTCATTGTCTGTGTGGAGTTTGCACATTCTCCCCATGTCTGCATGGGTTTCTGCCAAGTGTTCTGGTTTCCTCCCTCACTCCGAAGATGTGCAGGATAGGTTGACTGACCATACTAAATTGCTCCTTGGTGTCAGGAGGTTAGTAGGATTAATAGGTAGGGTTATGGGGTTAGGGGCTGGGTGGAATTGTGGTCGATGCAGACCCAATGGACTGAATGGCCTTCTCCTGTCTATATGATTCTATGACACCCATTAGGGGTTGAACTGACTTCATGAACTGTTGTTTCCAATCAGGACAGCTCAGGTTTTCGTTTTGCATGTTATTGCTTTATGTGTTTATCTCATATTGACTGTTTTGTGTCTTACTTCTGTCTGATTCAGGTTCCAATGGGTCTAAGGATGTAAGAAACAGGAGCAGGAGCTGGCCATTCAACCCCTTGAGCCTCTGCCGCTCAATTAAATTGTGGTTTAACTCCACTTTCCTGCACCCCCCCCACCCCACCACACACATACCACCCACCCCACCTCATCATAACCCACGATTTCCTTGTCAGTCAAAACTCTGTCAAACTCAGCCTTGAATAGACTAATTTGCCCGGTCTCCACTAATTGCTTGGGAAGAGAATTCCAAACATCATTGATCCTCTGAGCGACAACATTTCTCCTTATCTCCACCTTAATTGGGAGATCCCCTTACTTTGAAACTGTGCCCCGACTTCTAGATTCTCCAACAGAGGAAACATTCTCTCAGAATTTTGTCCACTATTCGAGCACCAATTCCAAATAGACATCAATAAGGCTTGTTCATTAATAGTCAATATAGGGAGAAGTCTCCTTATTGTTTCTTAATGAGTGTCTAACAAACGCCTGGGTTGTGTACCAAAATATACTGGATTCATATACTCGAAGGAACAACTTTAGGAACAGGGACCAAAGCTCATGTCCAATTCAATAATATTAATAAATGAGTTGACTATACACAATGCACACTTACAGGATACAAAATAAATTCAAACCTGTTAGAGTTTTTTGAGGATGTAATCAGTTTAAAAGATAAAGGTGAACTCATGGATGTAATGTATTTGGATTTTCAGAGAGCTTTTGATAAAGTCCCATGCCAAAAGTTAGTGTGCCTGCATAGTATGGGACCAGATAGGGAGGTGGATGGTAGTCCCCTGTACCCTCAGAGTCAGGGGCGTCAGCTGCATGCTGGTCATTGCCAGCACCAATGTCGACTGGGCGCAGTTGCAGCTAGGCGGGGGCTGGGGTGGTGAATTGTGTTACAATTAACGAGCTTGCATATTAATCGGGTTACCATCCGCTATGGGGTTGTGGGCGGGGCATGTCGGGTGAATCCTGATTGCCTTGACACCCGTCGGGAATCCTGACTTTTGGCCGATGCCCCATTCAGAGGGGCATTGGGAATCCCGCGGGTCGTCTGACGGTTGAAGATTCCCACCCTGTATCTCGCTACCACCCTGCCATGATTCCAAAGCTGATCAACATCCCAGCTTTCCTGTAAAGCATCTCCCTGACCTGGGAAGTTGACCACGGTCGCAGACCCAAATGCAGTAGCTGACTGAATTTCTTTATTGTTTAAACTGGTGAAGTGTGTACTTCCTCTACACATCTTTCCACCAGTGTCCACGTGATTTGTGTTGTCTGTGTATTCCATGCCAGGGTCATTTCTGGTAAGATGCATCTTCCTTAAATGATACGTGATTCACCTTTGATCAATTTGTGCTGTTCTTCCTCCGAAATAATCTGCCCTTGGGGAAATGCGAAGCCTGCTTCTGAGAAGCCCTTGTTGCAGGTGGGAGGAGTGGATTGAATATCTCCATCGTGTCACGCTGTCAGGAGAAGTGAGAAGTAAGTGAAGGTTTACGTAGGCAGAATGCCAAAAATAAGCAGTGTGAAAAAGTCATTCCTAACCACAGAAATCACTGCTGAAACTCTCTACACACTTCACAAGGCTCAAAGCCTCCTTACTTCTGCCTGTCTCAGTGATCCTGTTAATAGCTGTGCCTTACAACCCTCAGTTTAAATTAGCCGCTGTACTTTGGGAGTGCAGAGACAGAGAACATTGGAGCTGGAATGTCACTTTTCCTTTATTAGAAACTTTTCAAATAAAGTCGCCTCGGATTCAGCAGACAGATCATGGGGAGAATCAGAAGGAATAGAAAACCAGTGTAAGTATTCACAGCATCTGCAATATTTTGCTTTCGCAAGTAACTTTGCTTTCTAACAAAACCAGTTTTTTCTGATTATGCATAGAAACGATTTTGAAAATTGCCAAAGATGTGTGGGTTAGGTGGATTGGTCATGGAAATTGCTCCTTAGTGTCAGGAGGACTAGCTAGGGTGAATGCATGGGGTTGTAGGGATAGGGCCTGAGTGGGATTATGGTCACTGCAGACTCGATGGACCAAATGGCCTCCTTCTGCATTGTAGGGTTCTATGACAAGGTCTTGCAAACCGAACATAACATCCTCAATGTGGGTTGTGTTATTAATGCTATTGGATAAATATATCTGGTGCATTATCATATAGTATTCAGAAATATTGTAACTTTGATTTGATGATGTACTGTACATTTGTTTTGCTATATTTTGTTTCCTAATATCCACTGCCACATTATGTCAGATGATGATTGATATTGGCCTAGATGTTACTGTCAACGGTGAAGGAACAGTCTCATTGTTTATCTCACCCTACAGCTACCACAACATTTCCATGGACTTAAGAGAAGTGATCCCCATTATGTGCGTTTAAGAAATGTATTTTGTATCATGTTGCTGATGAAGGTGGCAGATAACATCTCCTGCTGACAATCATCCTCCACTCTCTGCAGGCAAACAGTACTGCTCTGTGTTACTTCTGCTCAATCTCCCTCTTATACTGATGGCAAGAGGGATGGCAGCTACAGCATCCATGACTGAGAGCAACTATTCTGACCAATATCCTTAAAATCATAGAATCATAGAATCCCTACAGTACAAAATGAGGCCATTCAGTCCATCAAATCTGCACTGACTTGCTGATAGAGCATCTTACTCTGGCCCTCTCTGCCACCCTAACCCTGTGACCCCACACATTTACCACAACTAACCCATTCCACTAATGGGTGATTTCGCATGGTCACTCCACCTAACCCGCACACCTTTGGGCTGTGGGAGCAAAATGGTGCAACCCAAGAAAACCCACGCAGACACGTGGGAAATGTGCAAACTCTGAACAGATTGACCTGAGGCCAGAATTGAACACAGGTCCCCAGCACTGTGAGGCAGCAATGCTAACCATTGTGCCACTGTGCCACCCAAGATTAGAGGAAGCAAGACATTGTCTGTTCACAAAGGTCAGAGGTCCTCTGGGCAAAGTCTTTGAAGGCAGTGGATCTAGATAGCCATCGCATGCAACAGAATGTAATGGTGCATCTATTATTTCATAATTCTAACCAAGTAAATTATTTCCATGATCCCCCTGGTATATCCTCTCTCTCTCTAGCACTATAATATTCTCATAGAATCATAGAAACCCTACTGTGCAGAAAGAGGCCATTTGGCCCATCGCAGCACTGACCACAATCCCACCCAGGCCCTACGCCATATGCCTACATATTTACTCACTAATCCCTCTAACCTACGCATCTCAGGACACTAAGGGGCAATTTTTAGCATGGCCAATCGATCTAACCCGCACATCTTTGGACTCCTCAACTTTTCTTCTCAATCAATACTCAATTTCCTCTTTTCTCTTCTGTTTCCTGAGCTCTAATGCTACAACCATGACAAATTAATTTAAATTGTCTCCCACAGCACTATCCCCAAGAGGAAATTGTTTCCAGCGTACTATCTGTCCAGTCTATCTGGGTCCAACATCTCCAAGTCTCAATGTCTCAGGTGTCTAAATCCTTCCTTCCTGCACCGTCTTCTCCACATCCCTGAGCCCACCCTCACTCCCACCACCATGCATTCAACTGCTTGCATTATCCTCTTATGTTTATACTCACTCTCATGCGATACCAAGATTAATTTGAAGATTACTACCTTTGAAGCCCATTTTGTTAATCCAGAGCAACCAGAGGAAACTCACACAGACATGTGGAGAATGCGCAAACTCCACACAAGGTCAGACTTGAACCCAAGGCCCTGTGAGGCAGCAATGCTAGCCACTGTGCCGGCCAAAATATTTTGATTGAATTCAATTTCCACCATCTACTATGGTGGGATTTGAACCCAGCTCCCCAGAATATGAGTTGAGTCACTGGATTATTAGTTTAGCATTAATACCACTAGGTCATCGCCGTTTCTATGTCAAAACTAGGACTTTATTCTTGTAAACTTGGTGGTGATGTAATGGTATTGTCACTAACCAGACTAATAATCCAGAGACTCAGGGTAAGATCTGGTGACTCTGGGTTCAAATCCCACCGTGGCAGTTGGTGAAATTCAATAAAATTGAACAAAAAAATTCAACAAAAATTAAACTCTAATGATGACTATGAAACAATTGTTGTAAAAAAACCCCATCTGGTTTACTAATGTCATTTAGGGAAGGAAATCTGCTATCCTTACCTGGACTAGATGTGACTCTGGATTCACAACCATATGATTGACTCTAAAACGTCTTCTGAAATGGAGAGCAATTAGGAATGGGCAATAAATACTGGCCCAGACAGCGACCTCCGCACCCGATGCATGAATAAAAAAAAAATACTTCATCAACTTTGGAAAGCAATAGAAACCTCACAGCACTTCTGCTAACTCAGACAGAACTGGGAGAAATCCATCAGCAATTAAATAGCGCTAGCACAATGTCCTTCCTGCTGCTGAACACATGTTCGGCTCTGCATGTTTAAGGAAGGCCATTAGTTGGAATGCTGAAGTGGAAAATGGCAGCATCAAAGCATCATTACACGCTGGCTGCCTAATCTACATATTTGCACTGTTCACTTGCAGTGCCCCTGTTAAAATTCTCACCAAAATATTGACTGGCATGGGCCATACCAGAAGTGTGCTGGCTGTGTGCCATCTTGATACCAAACTAACATCATAGTGCTAAAACTCTGGGCAATTAATGGATCTGAATTTTGTGACCACAGCATTTAATCTGGGAATTATAAAGCAACAACTGGAGGGGAGCCAATGTCCTACATAGCCAAGGGCAGCACGGTGGTACAGTGGTTAGCACTCCTGTCTCACAGCACCTGGATCCCAGGTTCAATTCTGGCCTCGGGTCACTGTCTGTGTGGAGTTTGCACATTCTCCCCGTGTCTGTGTGGGTTTCCTCTAGGTGCTTCAGTTTCTTCCCATACTCCAAAGATGTACGGGTTAGGTTGATTGGCCACGCTAAATTGCCCCTTAGTGTTAGGGGGACTGGTGGGTTCAAGGGAAAGGGTCTAGGTGGGATTGTGGTTATTACAGAGTCCTTGGGCCAAAAGGCCTCCTTCTGCACTGTAGGGACTGTAGTGGTATTATTGCTAGTCTATTAATCTAGAAACTCAGCGAATGTTCTGGGGACCCGAGTTCAAATCCCATTTCAGCAGGTGGTGGAATTTGAATTCAATAAAAAATATCTGAATTAAGAATCTACTGATAACCATGAAACCATTGTCGATTGTCAAAAAAACCCATCTGGTTTACTAATGTCCTTTAGGGAAGGAAATCTGTCATCCTTACCTGGTCTGGCCTACATGTGACTCCAGATCCACAGCAATGTGGTTGACTCTCAACTGCCCTCAAACAACTAGGGATGGGCAATAAATGCTGACCAGCTAGCGATGCCCATGGCCCATGAATGAATAAAAAAACAAGCATAAATTTGATATAAATCAAGTATGGAAAGTATAATTTAAATTAGGAAAGACACATGGAATTAAGACAAAATGAGACAGACAAGAAGAGTTAAGATTTTTTCTTAAATCTAAGAATAATTAAAGCCATAAAGAATGAGGCTGCATGTTTATAAAATTATCCCTTCAAGGCGAGGGAAGTTGCTTGCCTGGAATTTTTCTTTTTCACCCCATTAAAAGTTCACTTACAACTGAATGCCTTAGCCCTATATTTTTTCCTGGCATGTTTTGTAGGTAACTAGTGGGTAAGCATAGCAATTTACAATGACTCAACATCAGACTCAATGTAAATCAGTCGGTGAGCTGCTGTCATAGCACAGCCTGTGGAGGATCAGGTTAACTCAGATCGTGACTTCTGGATTTTTGCATTTCTCTGTGCAAGTGCACACTCCAGTAGTTGCTGTCTCATTACCCCATTAAAACAGCGAGCACTGTCAACTCCAGTATTATTCCCAGTACAAAATTCAGGCTATTATGTTGTGTCATCACTTAATATAAATATTACATGGAAAAAGACTGATAATTGTGTCATTTTCAACTTGCATTAGCCAAATGTCTATACTTATCTAATTATGTTGGAGAAGTACAATCTACCAGCAGTAGGTGTAGGAAAAGAATGCACTCATCTCACAAAATGCACCTCCCTGCACTCGAAGCACACCTGTTATCAATTTGGGGCAGAGTTTAGCTTTGCTGATAATTGCGGGGAAAATTTATATTAGGATTTCACAAAGCAAAGAAATAGTCTGGGGCCATTATTATTATTTCCCATAAGATAGAAGCAAAATACTGCGGATGCTGGAATCTGAGATAAAAACAGAAAATGCTGGAAAAACTCAGCAGGTCGGACAGCATCTGTGGAGAGAGAATGAAACCAACGTTTCAAGTCTGGACATCCAAACCTGCTGAGTTTTCCCAGCATTTTTTGTTTTTGTTATTATTATTTCCCATTTTACTGGTGTTTTAATATTATACAAACCCAATACAGACCAGTATTTCCCAAAGAGAAAATGCTGGAAAATCTCAGCAGGCCTGGCAGCATCTGTAAGGAGAGAAAAGAGCTGATGTTTTGGGTCCAGACGACCCTTTGACAAAGTGTCACCTGGATTTGAAACACCAACTCTTTTCTATCCTTACAGGTGCTGCCAGACCTGCTGAGGTTTTCCAGCATTTTCTCTTTTGGTTTCCGATTCCAGTATCCGCAGAAATTTACTTTTATCCAATATTCTCATTTCCCTGTTTTACTCTTGTATCCTTCTGGGTGGAGGCCACAAGCACTTCCTTCAGAGTTAAAGGAGACAGGAAGGATTTTATAAGACTATATTACATACTTACGGGAGCAGACTTTATAACCTTTACAGAATCTTTCAGGTGCAGTACATGAATACAGGGCACATGACAAAAACCTGGCAGGGCTCTGAATCTACAAGAGTTTTTGACAAAAGTGCCTTAGTCAGCCTCCTCACCTCAGGCTATTACACTAATCAGGCAAGCAACAGACTGTTCCACCACAGGCAGTGCTCATTTTACAGGCACTAGCTACATTGAACTTTGCTCGGGAACTGGGAAAAATAAAAGGCTTTTTCCCGTTGCTTGCGAAAAGAAACCAATTCCTGCCTCTCTCATAGGTTTCAATAATATTTAATATTATGTAATAATAACAGAAATTGCTGGAAATACTCAACAGGCCAGTGACATCTTTTCAGAGTGAAACAGAGTAGGGGAAATGAGGTGGAAAGACCAACTGCTTTGCAGAACATCTTTGTCCAGTTGGCGAATGCGAGTTTCTGATCATCTGTCATTATAATTTTCCATCTTGTTGCCATACTGAGCATCCTGTCATCTGCCTACAACAGTACTCCAATGAGGCTTAATATAGGCTTGAGGAACAACACTTTATTTTTCAATTAGGCACCTTATTAAGTTGATCTTTCTCTACACCCTAGCTATGACTGTATCACTACATTCTCCACTTCTCTCCTTCTCTATGAACAGTATGCTTTGTCTGCATAGCACACAATACTTTTCACTGTATACATGTGACATTAATAAATCAAATCAAATCAAATCTTACAGCCTTCTATTCTCAACATTGAGTTCAATGACCAAAAGAGAAAATGCTGGAAAATCTCTGGCAGCATCTGTAAGGAGAGAAAAGAGCTGGTGTTTCAAGCTGTACATGATGACCCTTTGTCAAAGTTATGTACAGCTTTGACAAAGGGTCATCTGAACTCGAAATATTAGCTCTTTTCACTCCTTACAGATGCTGCCAGACCTGCTGAGATTTTCCAGCATTTTCTCTTTCGGTTTCAGATTCCAGCAGCCGCAGTAATTTGCTTTTATTCAGTTCAATGATTTCAGCCATAATCCCTGCCCCCATTCTGTTTTCCTTTTCTTTACATCTTTGGTTTGACTTGCGTTTTTCTCTTGTTGTTGTTTTCATGACAGTGGCTGTTCATCATTCTGTACATTCAAACTTCCTCTAGAAATACCTTTTGTTTCTTGACTTGTCTCATTACCACTCTTTTCTTCTTTAACCTCATCTGTCTTCCAACTATCACACACACTTGCCCTTTTGGTCTTTTTTTATATCCCTTTCCATTGCATTCTAATGAAGGATCACAGACCTTAAACACCAACTCTTTTCTTTCTCAACAGGTGCTGCCAAACCTGCTGAACACGTCCATCATTTTCTGCTTTGACTTCAGATTTCCAGCATCTGTTTTGCTTTTGCTTCTTGTTATGTACTGTTTAGTGTACTTCCAGACAACTGAATATACAGTCCCAGTTCCGTGATACAATATACTGTCTATATCACAGCCACCTTTAATACTTGCTCATTCTTTTCTAGCTGCCATGACAATGTTCACAGCCCTCTGCTTCATTAATAATACAATGTAACCTTCAAGGCCAACTATTACTTTGATAAATGCCACTCAGGCAGAATTCATGACCTGAAGGGAAGCAATTTGGAAGCTTCTTCAATCTCAGGATGGAAACAATAAGCAGCAGTCATCAATAGATAGAATAGAATCTGTTAGGAAACATACAGTTCGGAACTCTCCGGCCGTTCACACCAGTGGGATTCTCCAGTCCCGCTGCCAGCGTACCTCCACCCGTGGGTTTCCCACTGGCATGGGGTGACATCAGTGGGAATCCCCATTGATAGTGACGGGACCAGAGAATCCCAGGAGTGGAATGGAACTTTTTCCCATTTCAGGCATTCACTAATATCTTTTAGGGCAGGAAACCCTGTCCCCAGTCTGACCTACATGTGACTCCAGACACAAAAAGTTGTGGTTGATTCTGAAATGCCCTCTGAAATAGCCTAGCTAGCCACTCAATTGTATCAAATTATTACAAAGTTGATAAAAAAAATGAAACTGACAATTGACTTTGGCACAGGGATCTACAACAGCACACTCAACCCTGTCAACCTGGCAAAGCCTTCCTTATTAACACCTGGGGCTAGTACCAAAATTAGGAGTCTGTCTCACAGACTAGTCAAGCAACAGGCTGAATGACATCCTCAAAGAATCATATCTTTAAAATAATATCCCAGACTCCACCATCGCCATTCCTGGGTATGCCACCCATCGGCAGGTCAGACCTGGAAAAGGTGACAGCACAGTGGTTTACAGCTGACAGAGTTGCCCTAGCAGTCCTCAACATCAGTCCTAGACCCCATGAGGTCTCATAGCAACAGGTCAAACATGGACAAGGAAACTTCCTGCTGATTATCATGTACTGTTCCCCCCTCAGCTGATGAATTAATACTCCTCCATGTTGGACACCACTTGGAGGAAACACTGAGGGTGTTAAGGGCACAGAATGTACTCTGTGTGGGGGACTTCAACGTCTATCACCAAGAATGGTTCAATACTACCACCACAGACCGAGCTTGCCGGGTCCTAAAGACATAGCCACTAGACTGGGGCTGCATCAACTGGTGAAGGAACCCAATATGGGAGAGAAACCTATTTGACCTCATGCTCACCAACTTGCCTGCTATAGATGCACCTGTCCTTGACAGCATCAGCAGGACCAACAACTGTAGAGTCCTTATGCAGATAAAGTGCCATCTTCATACTAAGGATACCCTCCATCATGTTGTGTGGGATTACCACTGTTCTAATTGGAATAAACTTCAAACACGTCTAACAACAAGGCACAGGATCCATGAGGCACTGTGGACCATCGGCAGCAGCACAATTCAATCTGTAACCTCATGGCCCTACATGTCCCTGCTCTATCATTAGCCCCAACCCAGGCTCAATGAAGAGTTCACAAGGTCATGCCAGGAGCAGAACCAGGCATGCCTAAAAATGAGGTATCAACCTGGTGAAGATACAAGACTGGACTGCGTGCATGACAAATGGCATAATCAGGAATGAATAGAGAGAGGTAATCACTTCCACAGTCGGCACATTTGATCTAAGAACTGTAATCCTGCAAATCCGGTCATGAATGGTGGTGGACAATTAAACAACTCACTGAAGGAGGAGGCTCCACAAATATCCCCAGCCTCAGTGATGGGGGGAGATCAGCACATCAGTGCAAAAGATAGTGCTGAAGCATTCACAACAATCCTCAGCCAGAAGTCCCTTGTGTCTGATCCACTTCAGCCCCTTCTGGAGGTCCGCAGCATCACAGCTGCCAGCCTGCAGACAATTCAATTCACTCCACGAGATATCAAGAAATTGCTGAAGTCACAGGATACTGAAAAGTCTATAGGCCTTTACAATATCCCAGCAATTGTACTGAATACTTGTGTCCAGAATTTTGTCAGAACTGTGCCAGAGCTGTGTCCCTAGCCAAGTCATCCAAATCTATTATAAGACTGGCATCTACCTGACCATGTGGAAAATTGCTCAGATATGTTCCACAGACAAAAAGCAGGGCATTTCCAATCCATTCAATTATCAGTGAAATGATGGAAGGAGTCATCAATGGTGCTATCAAGCGGCTCATGATTAATAATAACCTGCTCATGGATACAGTTTGGGTTCCGCCAGGGTCATAGAATCACAGTGGTTTGCAGCATAGAAACAGGCCCTTCGGCCCAACTTGTCCATGCAGCCCCTTTTTTTAACCCCTAAGCTAGACCCAATTGTCTGTATTTGGCCCTTATCCCTCTATAGCCATCTTACCCACGTAACTGTCTAAACGTTTTTTAAAAGTGAAATTGTACCTGCCTCTACTATTACCTCTGCAGCTTGTTCCACTCACCACCCTCTGTGTGAAAAAATTGCCCCTCTGGACGCTTTTGTATCTCTCCCCTCTCACCTTAAACCTATGCCCTGTAGTTTTAGATTCCCCTACCTTTGGGAAAAGATATTGACTATCCAGCTGATATATGCCCCTCATTATTTTATAGACCTCTATAAGATCACCCCTAAGCCCCCTACACTCCAGAGAAAAAAATCTCAGCCTCTCTTTATAACTCAAACCATCAAGTCCCAGTAGCATCCTAGTAAATCTTTTCTGCACTCTTTCTAGTTTAATATTTTCTATAATAAGGTGACCAAAACTGTACACAGTATTCCAAGTGTGGCCTTACCAATGTCTTGTACAACTTCAACAAGACTCAGCATCTGACCTCATTACAGCCTTGGTTCAAATGTGGACAAAGGAACTGAATTCCAGGGGGACACTGACTACCCTTGACAGGAGGCAACACTTGTCCAACTGTGTCATCAAGGAGACCTAACTAAACTGGAGTCAATGGGAATCACAAGGAAAACCCTGGAGTCATGCCTGGCACAAAGGAAGATGATTGTGGTGGTTGAAGTCAATCATCTCAGTCCCAAGAGATCACTGCAAGAGTTCCTCAGGGTAGTATCCTAGGCCCAACCATCTTCAACTGCTTCATCGATTACCTTCCTTTCATCATAAGGTCAGAACTGGGAATATTTGCTGATGATTGCACAATGTTCAGCATTATTCATGATTCCTCAGGTACTGATACAGTCCATGTCCAAATGAAACAAGATTTAGATGATATCCAGTCTTGTGCTGACAAATGGCAAGTTACACTCCAGTCACATAAGCACCAAACAATGATCATCTCCAACAACAGACAACCTAACCATCACCTCTTGCCATTCAATGACATTACCATCACTGAATCCCTCATTCTGCGACTTACTATTGACTAGAAATTGAACTTGACTAGCCATATGAAAATTGTGGCTATAGGAGCAGGTCAAAGGCTAGGATTCTTGCAGCAAATAACTCACCCTCTGACTCCCCAGAGCCTGTCCTCCATCTACAAAGCACAAGTCAGAAGTGTAATGGAATACTCTCCACTTGCCTGGATGGGTGCAGCTCCAATAACACTCAAGAAGCTTGATGCCATCCAGGACAAAGCTGCCCACTTTTTTGGCAACCCTGCCACAAACATTCATACCTTCCTCAGCAGAACCCACCAAGGCTCCACAGACAGTACCTTCCAAACTATCAACAGCTACCATCCACAAGGGCAAGTGTATGAGACACGTGTGGATTTCCAGGAACACCATAACCAGGAAGTTCCCCTCCAAGTCCACACCCTCCTGACTTGGAACTATTTCATCTTTCTTTCATTGTCACTGGGTCAAAATCCTGGAATTCACTCCCTAATAGCACTATGGGTATACCCACACCACAGGGACTGCAGTGACTCAAGATGGCAGCTCACCACCACCTTCTGAAGGGCAATTAGGAATGGGCAATAAATGCTGCCCTAGGTAGTGACGCTTGCACCTCATAAACGAATTTAATAAAGACATTCATTCCTGATTCAGGTACTGCTGAGGCAGATTGGAGTTAGCTCCTATTCAAATCAACAATGAGTGCCAAACCTGCAGGTGTCTCTGTTTTAGCATCTCCAGGCAAGTTCGAATGATGGTAAGCAGCTAATAGGACCAAAACTGGGACCGCCAAGCAGTCGCATGTTATAAGCATAAAACCTACTTATTGCTTGTTTTCATCCTTTGACTAAAGTAGCCAGAGTTCATACCTGCAAGTGGCAATAAATCTCTTTTCATCACTGCTCTGGAGGTGGAACAAAGGCCACAGACATTCCAGCTCGCAATATAATGTCAGATGATATGTAAAGCACCTAACAAATCTCTGCAAGCTTGTCACTGTCAAAACCCTTACTCGTATTACAGCCCAATATGAACAAAGAATTGCGATCATGATGTATTCTAGCTTTTAAGCTTAACAAAGACTCATTTTGCAAACTACAATATATCAAACATGAAAGCTTGGTTTCGGGTTATAGAGCCTGTATTTATGAGTCACATTATGTAGTCATTCACTGTTATGCAGCATTTATCAGTCATGCTAGTCAGCTCTGGCTGAAACAGTCAGTTACACTGCTGTGATGTTAATCTTGCTGTAGATTAGGAACATAACATGCTTTATGTTTTTCATGCAAAAAAAAGTAGTTCTGATTTTATATTCACATTCTGCAGTTGTCTTTTGATATGTTGCATGATATAGGAAATACTTCTTGCCTGCAGAATGTCCCTTTGTCCTGCTTCCTTTAGTATTGCCATTACCTTAATAAATATACAGCTTCGGGACACAAGTGCACTGGAATGCCCTCTTCATTGGCTACTGTGAAAAATTGCATCTACTGATAAGATCCCTTCCTCTTGACATCTTATCTTTTTAGAACTTGTGGAAAAAATCTTCCTTATCTTTGCCCTTTCATATTTTTATTCTTTTAAGGAAATCATTTTCAAGAAAAGAATTAAAAAAATACAGATGGTCCAAAATCAACTTTTTGATTTTGATTTATTATTATCACATGTATTAGTATACAGTGAAAAGTATTGTTCCTTGCGTGCTATACAGACAAAGCATACTGTAGATAGAGCAGGAAAGGACAGACTGCAGAATGTAGTGTTCCAGTCATAGCTAGGATGTAGAGAAAGATCAGCTTGCTGCAAGGTAAGTCCATTCAAAAGTCTGATATCAGCAGGAAAGAAGCAGTTCTTGAAAATCTCAGCAGGTCTTGTGGCATCTATAAGAGGAGAGAAAAGAGCTTTGACAAAGGGTCATCTGGACTTGAAAAGTCAGCTCTTTACTCTCCTTCCAGATGCTGCCAGACCTGCTGAGATTTTCCAGCATTTTCTTTTTTGATTTCAGATTTCAGTCCCCACAGTAATTTGCTTTTATTAAAAAGCTGATCTTGAGTCGGTTGGTATGTGACCTCAGACTTTTGTATCTTTTTTCCGACAGAAGAAGGTGGAAGAGAGCGTGGCCAGGATGCATGGGCTCCTTAATTATGCTGGCTGCTTTTCCGAGGATTCAGTCTGTGTATTACAGTACATCTATCTAAAAAAGAAGATGCATTGTGGCTGGAGCAAACGATAAAAGCATTTTCCAGCTGATTCTGACCTGGGAAGATCTTAAATCATGACACAACATGAAAGAGAGCAGGCTCTAAGGTTTGCAGAAACTGCTGAAGGCATTCAAAGAGGAGATAGAATCCACAGAATCTGTACAGTGCAAAAGAAGGCCATTCAGCCCATCGTGTCTGCACTGACTCTCCCACAGAGCATCTTACCCCAGGCCCACTCCACACCCTATCTCTTTAATCTGACACATTTACCCCTGCTAATCCCCTGAACCCACACAATTTGGGACACTAAGGGACAATTTAGCATGGTCAACCCACCTAATCTGCAGGAAACCGGAGCACTTGGAGGAAGCCCATGCAGACAAAGGGAGAATGTGCAATCTCCACACAGTCACCCGAGATCAGAATTGAACCCAGGTTCCTAGCACTGTGAGGCTGGCAGTGCTAACCACTGCGTCATCCAAGATTAGAGGAAATGAGACATACTCTATCCACAAGAGTCAGAGGTTTCTAGGCAAACTCTCTGAAGGCAGTGGGTCTAGATAGTCATAACATGCAACAGAATGTAATGGTACATCTACTGTTTCTTAATTCTAACCAAGTAGATTATTTCATTGATCCCTCCTGGACCTCCTTGCTCTCTCCAGCACTGTAATATTCTCCATAATCAATACTGCCAATCTCCTTTTTTCTCTTTTACATTTCCTGAGCTCTAATGCTACACTCTGGTTCCCATACCCAGAACAGCTTAGTTTAAATCCTCTCCCGTAGCACTATCCTCAAAAGGAAATTGCTCCCAGCCTGCTGAAGTACAGTCTTTCCAGGTCCCACCTCCCCAAGTCTTAGTGTCCCAGGTATCTAAATTCTTCCTTCCTGCACTATCTTCTCCTTTCCACCATGCAATCCACATCCCTGACCCCCCCACTCCCACCGCCATGCATTTAACCACATGCATTATCCTCTTATTTTTGTACTCACTAGCATGTGACACCAGGATTAGTCTGAAGATTACTATCTCTGAAGTCCATTTTATTAATACTTCTTCTAGTTCCCTAAAATTTGCCTGCAGGACCTCACCCTCTTTCTACCGATATCATTGGTACCAATGTGGACCAAAACCTCTTGCTGTTTTCCCTCCCCCAACAAAATCATTTATCCTAGAACCAAGGAGGCAATATGCCGTCTGCAGTTGCAGAAACATCTCCTGATAGAATCTATTGCACTTGCTTTCCCAATCTTTCTCCTGTCCCAAACTGCACCACCCCCACAACCTCCTACTGCCACACTCCGCCCTGCGCCTGTGGTGCTGTGGACTTGTTCTGGCTGCAATCCCCAGAGGGACTTTTCCCTCATCCGAATAAATCCACCGTCTGTTAAAGAAAGAGTGCAAGTGAGAATCTTCCAAGCACACGTGGAAAATCAGACAAACTCAAATATTTTAATATGGTGTCAATGGGTAAGGCCCCTCCTCATCAACACACGCACAGAAATTTATTCCTACAAGGCACTAAAAAGAGTGAAAAAAGTTGACTCTTATTAGGGAGAAGTTGCGTCATGGGGTGGCATTGTGGCATAGTGGTTAGCTCAGCTGCCTCACAGTGCTAAGGACCTGAGGCTTGAGTCACTGTGCAGAGTATGCATGTTCTCCCTGTGCCTGTGTTGGTTTCTTCTGGGTGCTCCAGTTTCCTCCCATAGCCTGAAAGACACACTGGTTAAGTACATTGGCCATACTAAATTCTCCCTCAGTGTACCCAAACAGGCACTGGAGTGTGGCGTCTTGTGGATTTGCACAGTAACTTCATTGCAATGTTAATGTAAGTCTACTTGCGACACTAATAAATAAACTTGCTGTCAGCCAAAAGCAGATGACAACTTTTATAATTTATGCTTATCATAAACATTTAATACACTAGCAGAAATGATTATTCTCTGAAAAGCCACAATCGTCCATTCTGCTCCAATGAACAGACACAGCCATTACTGCTAATGTCAGGCAATTTGAAAAACATTTGAAGCCCATTGGGTGGCTGTGGTGAAAGGTCTACTGTCTGCTAATCTCAATGTTACGCTCATAAAAGCATTTGCGTTTGACCCTGAGAGTCACCTTGGATAAAGCACTTTGAGGAAATGCATGGGATGTTCCCAGCATGGCTGCACTCATTGAAGATGCGCACAAATCATGCCAGGAAAGAAAGCCACTGCAACCTTCAGTTCTGCGCAGGCCACGGATGTTGATGACTATTTAAGTACACTTTTGTGAAAATAACTGCTTTGTGATGGACTGGGGTGTACGGTTATTCATAGTTACTTCATTTGTTCGCTGTAGATAGAGCTCAGCAGGGGAGAATCAACTCAGACATCAATTTTCTTTTAAAATAACAGACAAATTAGACAACGCTAACACAATGGCAAACAGCTAGCTTTTACTAAAAACAGGGAAACTCCTGCAATTTTACCGCCTGCTGCTCGTATTGTGATGGCATCCATTTATAACGAAAGAATCATTTTCTTTTGTTAAACTGCTTCACCCCATACTGTTGCCACTCCAACAGAATGTATTGAACTTCCCTTTCGATCGCTTGCAGCTAACTCAGGCATGGCAAACAAAATCTCACGGTATATTTTCAGGTTGACAGAATTAGTCCACAGTCCAGTCAGGTGGACTATGTAAGGGGAGGTTAGGAACTCTGGTTGGGAATCCCTGTGATGCGCCACCCCACCCCTCACACGCCGCGCACTGCGAGACCATCTGGCTGAAGAGGTAGACTTAAGCATCAGATAAAATTCACAATAGGTTAATTCAAATACGTGAATCAATGGCAATGGCGTGGCAATGAATGTGAAAGCGATTTCCTGCTTTTCCCTTCAGGAGTGCACTGTACGCTTGGTTTACCACACGTAAAATGAGTTCTTGGAAACAATTTACCACTCAACTATTGAAGCGTTGACTGACATTTCCTAGACTGAATTTTGTTGGGCAAATAATTACTGATGAGGCTGTCCATCAAACCATGAATTTAACCAATGGTTTAATGGCGGATTATTGATTTACCAGTTGAACAGGGGTCAATAGTTCATGATCAACACACGGTTTCCTTGATTTTTTTACACACCTTAAACCATGAATCCTGAAATCCAGAGTCAATGCTGAGATCTCTAATGGGCTGAATTTTGCCGACATTGCAAGTGCCTCAACATCGGGCCAGAAAGCACGCACAGGGGCAATCCCTTCTCAGCCATTTGAGGCATCCTTTGCCACAATTTTAAATCTTCACCCAATTTCCGTTAACGGATTTCCATTCCGTTAAAAGACAGAAGCCACATCCTCCAAAAGCTAACAAGCAATCAAAGGGCTAACACCTCTTCAGGCTCAGCAACAGCACCTGGAGGTGTGGTCACTGCTGGGATTTCAGCTGTTAAAGATGGATACCAAACTCCCCACAAGACATGGTGGGGTGGGATGGGGTAGCGAGGTGGTGAAGGCAGTGGAGGTTTGTTTCCAAGAGGTGCCTCTTGCTGCTGAGTGCCTCACTCTGAGCCACAGCATGTCAAAACAGGAGGACACACACCCACCACCTGCTCACAGATGCTCAGTTCAGGTTCCTCCAGGGCCATTGAGTTCCAGGCCACATTACACTTTTTGTCCAAACATGTGCAGACAAGCTGAGTTGAGGTGAGAGTGACTGATCTTGACAACAGGTATCCTTTGGCTGTTTGTGGCATCAAGAAGGCCCAACAAAATTTAAGTCATAGGAATCAAAGGGAAAACTCTCCATTGGTGGGAGTAATACCTTGCACAAAGGAAAAATTATTGCAGTTGTTCGAAGCCTGTTATTTCATACCCAGGGCATCACTACAGGAGTTCCCGAGGGTAAAGTCCTAAGCCCAATCATTTTCAGCTGCATCAGCAATGATCTCCCCTCAAACATAAGGCTCAACGACAATTGCAGTGTTCAGTACCATCCAGAGCCACTGTAGCAGTTTGTGCCAGTATGCAGCAAGACTGGGACATCATTTATGCTTGGACTGAAAAGTGGGAAGTAACATTCAGACCACACAAATGCAAAAGCAATAACCATCTCCAATGAAAGAGATTTTAACTGTTTCACCTTGAAAGTCAATGGCTTTACCATCACTCAACTTCTCACCATTCTGTGGGTCATCATTGACCAGGAACTGAACTGGACCAGCTATGTAAACCCTGTGGCTACAAGACCAGGTCAAAGGCTAGGAATCCTGCAGTGAGTAATAGTCAGTATTGGTCATTTCACGCACTCATTAGGTAAAGCGTCATGACCAGAAAACTGGCAGAAAACTTTCAAGTGTGCCCAGGTTTAGTATGAAAAATAACATTCAATCGTCTTCACTATTCGTCTATTTTATGCTTTCACCAAAGACCAATATCATCCCCAGAGATATAGAGGAGCAAGAGAGGTTTAGAGAGCTGAAGATATGGCCAACAGTGGTAGGGTAAAAGACACTTCAGATGCTTAAGAAACAAAAATTGAAGAAACACGGGGTACTCAAAGCTCTATAGAACAGGAAGGGATTACAAAGAAAGGGAGGGGCAAGGTCATGAAGGGATTTGAAGACAAACATGCAAATTTTAAAATTAAGACATCGCTGAAATGGGAACCAAAGTACATTGGCAAGCACAGCAGCAATGAGAAAACATGACTTGATGTGAGTTATGATCTAAGCATCAGAGTATTGGATAAGCTCAAGAGTTTGGAGCCAAAAACTGCACACAGTTGGATTATTATGATCTTAATAAGGTTTTGTACAGACATTCTATTTCTTCATGGCATTTGATACATCTTTCCATGTATGAGGAAATCACTTGAAGATAAGGGGACAGACCAAGGTGCGATTAGGAGATGACAACCATAAATAATGCCGCCATACTGGCTTTTGTGAGTAAAATAGTGGAATTAAATGTCAAAGTGGTGTAGGGAGTTGGCGGATTGGGGTTGGGGGCGGGTGAACGTAACTCCGAGCAAAGGAAAAAGATTCACCATTGACATTTCTAGTATCTGTGAAGATTCAAATCTCTGTTCACTGTTTCCTAATAAGGTAGTGGATGATGAGCAATATATATGTGACATTTTGAAAGAACAGCACAAAGGGCTGCTTGAATTGACAGGGACTCAGAGGGAGAAGAATTGTATTGGAACTTAGAATGTGATGGAAAGATGGTTAGAGAAATGCAAGATGTGAAAGGTAAGGAATATATTACCTCAGAGAAGTGAGGCAGATGGAACAGACATAAGAACATAAAAACATAAGAAATAGAAGCAGGAGTAGGCCATCTAGCCCTTTGAGCCTGCCCCGCCATTCAATAAGATCATGGCTGATCTGTCGCGGCTCAGTTCCACCTTCCTGCCCTCTCCCCATAACCCTTAATCCCCTCTCTTATCAAAAACCCATCAACCCGCGTCTTAAAACTATTTAGCGAGGCAGCCTCCACCACTTCAACAGGCAGAGAATTCCAGAGATTCACCTCCCTTTGAGTGAAGAAGTTCCTCCTCAACTCTGTTCTAAACTGCCCCCCCTTTATCTTGAGGCTGTGCCCCCTAGTCCTACTGTCTTTTTTGAGCGGGAAGAGTCTCTCCACCTCTATCCTATCCATCCCATTCATCATCTTATACGTCTCAATGAGATCTCCCCTCATTCTTCTAAACTCTAACGAGTACAAGCCTAGTTTATTCAGCCTCTTCTCATAGCTCAACCCCCTCAACTCCGGTATCAGCCTAGTAAACCTCCTCTGCACTCCCTCCAAGGCCAAAATATCTTTGCGCAGGTGCGGCGCCCAAAACTGCACACAGTACTCCAGCTGCGGCCTCACCAATGCCCTATACAGCTGTAGCAAGACCTCCCTACTTTTATATTCAATCCCCCTCGCTATGAAGGCCAGCATCCCATTAGCCTTCCTGACCACCTGCTGCACCTGCAAGCTGGGTTTTTGCGACTCATGCACAAGGACCCCGAGGTCCCTCTGCACCGTCGCCTGCTGCAGTTTTTCGCCACGTAAGTAATAGTCCTTCCTACCATTATTCCTACCAAAGTGGACCACCTCACACTTGCCAACATTAAATTCCATTTGCCATTTCCTGGCCCATTCGCCCAGCCTATCTAGATCCTTCTGCAGACTCTCCACACCCTCCGCACAATTTGCCGTTCCCCCAATCTTGGTGTCATCAGCAAATTTCAACACCCTACACTAGGTTCCCTCCTCCAGATCATCTATATAAATGGTAAATAGCTGAGGCCCCAGCACCGACCCCTGGGGCACTCCACTAGTCACCATCTGCCAATCCAAATAGCACCCGTTGAGCCCCACTCTCTGCCTCCTATTTGACAACCAATCCTCTATCCACGCTAACACCCTACCCCCAACTCCATGTCCCTCGACCTTCTGCAATAACCTCTTGTGAGGTACTTTGTCAAACGCCTTCTGAAAATCTAGAAAGACCACATCCACCGGCTCTCCTCTATCCACTGCCCTAGACACATCCTCATAGAACTCCAGTAAATTTGTCAGACACGACTTCCCTTTAATGAAACCGTGCTGCGTCTGCTCTATCAAGCAATTCCCTTCAAGATGCCTTGCAATTTCCTCCTTAATGACAGATCCTAACATTTTACCTACCACAGACGTTAAACTAACCGGCCTATAATTCCCTGCCTTTTGCCTGGCACCCTTCTTAAACAACGGCATAACATTAGCCGTTTTCCAATCATCCGGCACTTCCCCGGAATCCAGCGACGTCTGGAAAATAACCACCAAGGCATCCACTATCACCTCCGCCATTTCTTTCAGAACCCTCGGATGCATTCCATCCAGTCCTGGGGACTTGTCCACAATCAGCCCCTCCAGTCTGTCGAGCACCACCTCTCTAGTAACAGTAATGTCATTAAGACCCTCCAGTCCTACCACCTTTCCATCTCTAACACCCGGCAAATTATTCACGTCCTCCTCCGTGAAGACAGAAACAAAAAAGTTATTCAATACCTTAGCCATATCCATATACATTGGGAGAGGTTAATAGGGCAATTGGACAGCTTCTAGGGAAAAAATAGCAACATATTACTGTGCTGAGCACAGTGGAAAATGCTCAGAGCTCCTGACACTGTGGGAAGGACAGTTGCATGAGGAGAGTAGAATTCAATGGTGAAGATATGATGGATGAAACAGGGATCAGTTTGGGGACAAGGGATATGAGCCATGTAGCTGTGTCCAATCATTTCAGCTTTTACTACAACAGCAACAGAATGCAACAAGGGCCATGGCAGAATTTGCCTAGCTGTATGAAGAAAAACATGGGCAATCCCAAAAGTGACACAGAGTAAGGAAGCAAGCCATCAGCATGAGAAAAAGGGAAATGGTGTTGGCATGGTGGTCAGGGGTGCAGTGCCAACACGAGGCAGAAGGGCATAATACTAGCATATATTAGTAGAAGAATGGATTATCACCATGAACTGGGTGAAGAAAGTCCTGTCATGAAATGTGAGGAGTCAAGAAACATGTACTTATCTCTGAGCCTATACCCTGCACCAATGATCTATAAAGAATGGACATTGATGTCACTGGCTCTCTGGAGAGTATCAATGACCCTGTTTTTGATAGCTACTCATCAGGATTCTGAACATTGTGTTTATTCATTTATTGGATGTGGGCATTATTGGCTAAGCCAGTATTTATCACCAATTGTAAATGGGCCAAACATAGCTTGATACTGCAAAGACATGGCCAAAGGAAGCTGGTTTTACTGACATCTGTTTTCTTGAAACAATAATCATTACAGGTCTCTGAAACTTCCGTCATCACTTCCCAACCATTCACCACATCGCCTGACTCACTCAGGGCGAGCCTGATAAAAGTAATACGCTGAGAACTAGAATAAGTACATTAGCTGGCACAAAGATATTAGTAAGTAGTTATAGAAGATGAACATATTTTAATAGATAAATGTTGTCCTATAAAGTAAAATCCAGGCCCTTATTTGAAAAATGACACATTTATGCTTCAAACTACTATTCTTTCCTTCTGTAAGTTTTGTTTTTAATGTTTGACCTTGATTTATTTGACCTTACACCATTTCAAAACTGATATCATAGAATCATAGAATCCTTACAGTGCAGAAGGAGACCATTTGGCTCATCAAGTTTGCAGTGACTCTCCAAAAGAGCACTTCAGCCAAGCCCACATCATCCTCGTAACCCCATATATTTATCCCGCTAATCCTCTTGATCTACGCTAAGGGGCAATTAAGCAAGAACAATACAACTAACCTGCATATCTTTGGACTGTAGGAGGAAACTGGAGCAGCCAGAGGAAACCCACACAGACATGGGGAAAATGTGCAAAAGAGATAGTCGCCCATGGCTGGAATTGAATCTGTACCCAGGTCCCTGATGCTGTGAGGCAGCAGTGCTAACAACTATGCCGCCATGTCTATTGATTTTGGATAACAAACACTTGTTCCAAGATGCTTCTCTTTCACACTTATCATGATATTGTCATCGAGGTTCAAATTACAGTTCCTGACAGACACAGTTGTAATAGAGATATGTATTCGATCAGTATGAGACATGCAACGTAAAATCAACGCAGTATATTACTTACAATGATAAATTTTTGTGTCATTGAAAGTGGAACTCGCTATTTCACATTTATCCTGTTATGGGCATCAAATCATCTTGGGAATCTGAACATACAAAGCAATAGAAGGGGTTATGTTACAGATCTTTTTTATTGGACAGTGGAGTCAGTAAAGCCATCCTCCTATTCAGAAATTTGCAATAAAAGAACCAGGCTTAGTGTGACAAGTATACCCATCAGATAATATCTAAAGACAACAAGCTTAATCGATTACCCATTTTACAGTCTACATGAAGTCAATATGGGCTTGAGAACCTAATTTATCAAAATGCCATTCCATAAACCAGTTCCATTGTCTGTTTAATAGCACAACGTTAAACAAGATGAATCAGCCTTATTGTCCTTTGCAGATAAATTGTTTAATATTAAGATAACCTTGAGGGTGTTAACAAACTTTTTTTCTGAACAATGAATAAGTGCGGTCAAAACTTTTGCCGCACATATCATATGGGCTTATAAGGTTTTAAGTGCTTTCAATGAATTTAACAACCTGATTAGCTAACTTTCCCCCAACTAAATTTATTGACATACTGCGATGATGATGAGTCATTGTTTTGACACTCGGACAAGTGGCCATCAATCGTTCTTCCATCTGACAGAACAGCTAACAAGGGATTTATGCATTGACACTCTCTATAGGCTTATATATGTCAAAATGACAAAGCTTGCAATTTGTTGCCTCTTCAATGTACAGGGTCAGTTCTACTTTGTGAATTCTTGTCTGATGAGATTGTAGATAGACTGCCAGAAACTTTTTTTTTGATGGCAACTATCAGTGAGAGATGGCTTTCATCAGCATCCATGGGCTAGGACTGACCCCAATCTTTCACAGGTAAAGCATTATTTATTAAGCCAGCCCAGCACCCTTCACCTCTTAACCCAGCCTCCAATTGACCTCCAGCAGAGAGAATGAAATATTTCATCCCTAAGAAATATCAAGTGTCACAGTAAGTAATTTGTGCAGCACGAGGCAATTCTGCAATCGGAACCTCTTTTGACAGCCTAATTATAAGAGATAAAAGATCAAGAATGGAAATGTCACAGGATGTAACAGTCACAAAGAACATTCAAAGAAAAATGGGGAAAGTTTTCAATAAGCACTAGTGCCTGTGAAACATTATTTTTCTATTTTTTTTGATTTGGTAGACATTGGGCTTCATTGCGTGTTTTATCAGCATAAAATTTATGGAATGAGACCTAGGCCTGAATTTTACACACAATATTCTGAAGCATCGTAAAATAGATTGTCATCACGCCCTATCAGGATATTGCAGGACACGGGCATGCCTGGAAGTTGACAACTGACCTGATGTTAATAAAAGAGGCAATTGGACTATTTGAGGAGGCAAAGCACTGCAATTTGAAGGAGTCTGCGTGGTTCTGACAGTCAGTGCACAGGCTCCACGAGCAAAGAGGGACCTCACAATGAGTGCTTGTTCTACCTCGGACAGGTGATTCAAGGCTGCAGAGGGAGCAAAACGTGGAGATAGGAGTTTATATCTGTTGCTTGAGCTTTGACTTTCTGGATTGTTTAAGTAGAATCATAGAACAGAATCACAGAATCCCTACAGAGCAGAAGGAGGCCCTATTCCTATAATCCCATATAATTATACTGCAAACTACTCCCCCTTGTCCCCCAACCAACATATCTGAGGACACTAAGGGGTAATTACCAATTCCTGGCTTGGGTCATTGTCTATGGGGAGTTTGTATGTTCTCCCTGTGTCTGTGTGGATTTCCTCTGGATGCTCCAGTTCCCTCCCACCAATAGACATGCTGGCTGGTTGTATTAGCCATGCTAAATTCTCCCTCAGTGCCCCCGAACAGGCGCTGGAGTGTGACGACTAAGGGATTTTCACTGTAACTTCATTGCAGTGTTAATGTAAACCTACTTGTGACTAATAAATAAACTTTACTTGTCACAGACACACTCTTCAGGAGGGTGAATGTCTTTACAAATTTTAGAATGGATGAGAACAGCCAGGCAGAGAGTGTACAAGGATTTGCAGCCAGTGCTGGCTCCCCAGTGATTCAGGGAGCCATTGACCGTACCCATGTGATGGTTAAAGAAGCTGCAGGAAAGCCAGGGGTCTTTGTGACGGGCAAAGGCTAGCATTCACTCAACTTCCAGCTAATGTGCAATTATCGACAGCAGATCCTCCAGCTTTGTGCAAGATACACAGGGAGGCATCATAGCTCTTATTCTGTTTGTCACTCCTGGGTTCCATGGCTTTGCAGCCCCTTTCATGGTTCGTGGGTAAAGGGTAAAGAATGTCATCTGAAGAGATGGATAATGATACTTATCAAACATCCACAAACTCCTGCTGAACAGAGATACAGTATAAGCCGCGCTACAAGGGCCATATTTGAGAGGACAATTGGACTGCTCAAGATGAGGTTCCACTGCCTGGACCAGTCAGGAGGGATTATTTCAATACAGACCAGATTGTGTATCCCCTCATTGTTGTGTGCTGTGCCCTGCACAATCTGGCCTCTTTTGCTGGGAGGTCAGATGGAGGAGGCAGACTGGGATGGATTGCCACTGATGTGTGATGATTATTCCAACTCACACTCCAAGTGTGAACCTGAAAAGTCACAGAACTACGTTGAGGAGCTAACAGGGCTACAACTTTAAGAAGCCTGGAAGACCATCCTCTGCCAAAAGTGTATCCCCTTCACCCTCACAATCCTCAGAAAACCTTAGCTCTCTTTGAGCAACAGATCTCACTTCCTGCTCACACACCAATTCTAGAATATCCTCCTCCATTGGCGTCAGTATTTCCAGATTTGGAATTCTACCACCCATACGATTGTGTTCCAGTGCATTATGCTTTCTGTCATCCTGTGGAGACAAATGCACATCGACAATTCCCTATTCTACATGGCTGAGGTGTACATGCTTACCCCATTGTCAATGGTCCATGAGCCCAACATATTGCTAACCCAGAAACTTTCTAGTCAATTTGTAGTGCATGAGTCACACTACATACAATCCAGCATGATTTGCAAGACTGGAAGCATGAAGTAGATACATGAAACCCAACTGCTTCCAACCCCATCTTTTATCTTTGTGCATGAGAAATCCAGCCATAATCAGAGTGTGAGGGAGAAGATGGGATGGGGCCAGCTTAAATTTACTGACTAACTTTGAGGAATGAGCAGCCTTGCTGACATGGGTGGAGTGGGAAAGATCCACTGGAGATGGAGAGATTGGCTTGTGGCCCCCATCCAGTAAGGTTCCATGCATGCCGTAGCAACTTAAGGATCAAACATTCCTCAATAGAGTGATATGTGAGGCGGAGGAGTCCACTCATAATAACAAAGAACAAAGAGCAAAGAACAATACAGCACAGGAAACAGGCCATTCGGCCCTCCAAGCCTGCGCCGCTCATTGGTCCAGTGAGACCATTCGTTTGTATCCCTCCATTCCCAGTCTGTTCATGTGGCTATCCAGATAAGTCTTAAACGATCCCAGCAAGTCCGCCTCCACCACGTACCTAACCATCTTCCGGATTCTGCTGTGCAGACAATCATTGAATCTACGATGCAGAAGGAGGCAATTTGGCCCATTGAGCCCGCACTGACAATCCCACCCAGGTCCTGTCCTATCCCTATAACCCCACAAATTTACTCTCCTAAACCCACTGACATTAAGAGGTAAATTATAATGGCCAATCAACCTAATCTGCACATATTTGGACTGTGGGAGGAAACCAGAGCAGCTGGAGGAAACCAAAGGACATGGGGAGAACATGCAAACTCCACACAGACAGTCACCCAAGGCCAGGATTGAACTCAGGTCCCTGGCACTGTGAGGCAGCAGTGCTAACTGCTGTGCCACCATGCCATCCCAAATCCACATGGAGGATGCTCCACCCACTGATGCACGTGGTGTTCCAGGGTGGATAGAGGCCTCCACCTTCTCCTCAGATCTCCACGGCTTGTCCCAGGCCTTCTTCAGGTATGCAACAGCATGTAAATGTCATGTTGGTCCAGACATGCTCCCACTAGTGATGGGACTTTTGGACAGTGGGTGGCAATTCTGGACGGCAAATCAGTTTAACGTCGGCCTGTGGTGGGAGCAGGAAGGCAAGATCCTGCTGTCATTTTACACTTTACACAATCCAATTTTTCAATTGCCACTGTATTATCCACCACCACCCCCCGACCCTCCCTTAAACCCATTACGGGAGGGGAGAAAGTGGAGGGATGTGGTGGCGGTGACTGTAAAAGTCCACCTGTCATCCCATCATACAGTTGTTCGCTTCTCAACTCATTTTATTTGCAAATAAAATAATACGTTTCTCTTTGTTAAATTGTGTGAAACTCCATTACCAGGTCTGCAATCTTATTGGACATATACATACTTAAACAAATGTTAGAAGCTCTTGATTTTTCATCAAATCTTTATATTTGGTGGGGTGGGGACGGTGATGAAAGGTAAAGCTTCTTTGACCCATAATTTTTTTTTACAATCAATAAATATTTTAATACTTCCTGTTATCTCAGTGGCAAAAAACATCAAAATTATGACCATATTGATTGTTCTTACATTATTTATATTCTTTTTCTCAACACTCCTTCATTTGTCTTCTCAATAGTGATGCAGCCAGTTTTTAATGTAATTGAAGAATGTTTAACAAGTATTATAAATCTATCAGAAATCATTTTAATTTCAGTTCTTTGTAATGGAAACTTAATCTCCAGCAGATGATGTGCTTTTCAATATTTTCCTTCAGAATGAAGGCTTGCACAGAAGTGAGGTGAGTTGTGAATCAATTAGTCCCAGTTTTAATACTTTAGCCAGTTCCTGGGAGTTCAGCAATGAAAACTTCATCCTTTGCAGAAGAAAGTTAATTTAAATCTTGGGCCTCAGTTAAATCAAACTCATTCTGGCTGGGAGGTGGGTGGCAAGGGATGGAAAAGCTCAAGGCTTGGAGGCCAGATCAGCCCCACGATCTTTCGATGGGAAGATCCTGTTCCAGATGTGGGAAGTGATTCCACTGCAGCTGGAGACCAGAGTCTAAGCTTTCATGTGGGCCTGGAGTGAATCATGTCTAGCTCCTTCTAGCACTGCAAAGGAAGAGAGTTTCTAACCCTAATCTTTTAGGTTCCCTTTTGGCACTGATTTGCCCTAACTGGAAATTCACTGCATCTTCCCAGTCAGCCCACTGACATATAATTACAAAGAATGCACCCCCACCCTATTGGCTTCAGGCTGGTGTCCTTGTTGCCTATCCAGTTGAGCTGGTTAAAATCAGGAAACAGCAGCCCAAACTGTCTCCAAGATGGATAAACAGCCTGGGAAATACTGGGTGGAATTCTTTAACTGCTCACTCCCCAGTCCCCACTGCTCAGCCAAATCTCCGCTCACTACGACAGGAGTGGATAATTTCAGGTCGGAGAATCCAACTCATTAACTGTCCACCCAGTAGCTTTCTGCAAAGTACACAGATCCCTTTTATATTATTTGCTCAAGTTTAAGAACAGCTGATGTAGAGTACAACAAAGTAACTAATATTAGTGACTTACTGTAAATATGCCCAGAATTAAAACAATTCATATTTGTACTCTAATTAGCACCACAGAATCTCAAAACTGCAGAACATCTTCTAGGATCAAGATTAAGTGAGCTAGAGGTACAAAGGAATCTTAAAGTACGATTACATTGATCACTAAACATTGTGCCAAAGGTTAACAAAGCTGTAAAAAAAGTAGACTAAGTATGAGGTTTTACTTTGAGAAATTTGATTTGATTTGTTGTTGTCACATGTATTAGGATACAGTGAAAGTATTCTTTCTTGTGCACCTATAAAGTACATCATTCATAGAGTACACAGGAGAAAAGAACACTACAGTTAAGAAAGCCCACCAATGCCCCTATTTTCTCAGAAGACTAAGGAAATTTGGCATGTCAGCTACAACTCTCACCAACTTTTACAGATGCATCATAGAAAGCGTTCTATCTGGTTGTATCACAGTTGGGTATGGCTCCTGCTCTGCCGAAGACCACAAGAAACTACAAGAGGTTGTGAATGGAGCCCAATCCATCACCAAACCAGCCTCCCATCCATTGACTCTGTCTACACTTCCCACTGCCTTGGCAAAGCAGCCAGCACATTAAGGACCTCGCGCACCCTGGGCATTCTCTCTTCCACCTTCTTCCATCAGGAAAAAAATACAAAAGTCTGAGGTCACATACCAATTGACTCAAGAACAGCTTCTTCCCTGCTGCCGTCAGATTTTTGAATGAACCTATCTTACACTCTTGAATGAACCTTCTCTCCACTCTAGGTATGACTGCAACACTACATTCTGCACGCTCTCATTTCCTTCTCTATGAACAGTATTCTCTGTCTGTATAGCATGCAAGAAACAAAACTTTTCACTGTATGCTAATACACGTGACAATAATAAATTAAATCAAATCAAATCAAAAGGAAAGGAGAGGATGCAGATTGTGGTGTTACAGTCACAGCTAGAGAGTAGAGAAAGAACAACTTAATATAAGGTAGGTCCATTTAAAGGTCTGATGGCAGCAGGGAAGAAGTTGTTTTTGAGCCGGCTGCTTTAGAATCGAAAGGTAGGAACGTTATGCTAAATCTGTATCAAACCTTGGTTAGACCAGTTAAGAGAGTTGTATGCAGTTTTGGTCACCTTATTCTGAAAAGGATATGAAGGCATTGGAAGGATGCAGAGAAGATTTACAAGGACGTTACCAGAAATGCAGAGGTATACGGATCAGGAAAGCTTTGATATCCTGGTTTCCCAGTCACTTGAAAAAAGACTGAGGGGTGACCTAATGGAGATCTTTAAAATTATGGAAGGTTTTGATGGAGTGGATACAGAGAGAATGATTTTCCTTGTGGGAAGAGCATAACTTGATGCATCATTCTAAGATAGTCATCAAGAAATCCAATATGGAATTCCAAACCTCTTCACCTATAGAATGATAAGAATTTGGAACTTGCTCCATAGGCTGTGTTTAATGTGTTTTGTGCCGTGAAGATGTGCAAAGATGACATATCAGATCTGGTCTGTACAGAAGATTTATTTATAATTGCTTTTCAAATGTCTGCAAAAACAAAAAGCTTCCAACTTACTTTTAGTTTCTCCTTCCCAATCACCACACCGAGGTTGACTAACAGAGCAGGGAACAGTCAACAGACACACATAAGATAACACCAAACAATTGAATGCTATATCTATCCTCCCTGATGAAACTAAAACACATTGTGCGCAATTCTCCCAAAGAATTTCTAAGTATAGTCACCAGCAGAAAACATAGTGTGATTCCCACTGGGTGGGTAGACACAATTCTGATCACAAGCCACCCACACTTGGACATTTTTTAAGAGCTTTTGCTGATTTGTACCATGAAGGACATAAACGGAACCCAATTTTGGGACTATAAGTTGCGCTATGTGTTAGGAAGGCTGACTAGCTTGTGTGTACTTTAGGGAAAGGGCACAAAAAAAGGACTTGAATCTGGAATAGATCAACCATGATCATATTGAATGATGGGCCAGGCTTGAGGGGCCTGATGGCCTACTCCTGCTTCTATTCTTATGTTCTTGCGTGATCTGAGTGACAAATTCCATTTCAGGTCTCTCACTAAATTCACCGACCCAGTGGGATTTAGCACTAATGTGGCCAGTGAATTGTCTTCGCTTATTTTAAGTTAAACCATTGTAAACAAACATACACACAATAAGTAATTTCTTTTCAGAATGTTCATTTTCTCTCAAGTTCCACGTGTGACACAATTGTCATCAGAAAATGAGAGTCCATTGTATACTGTGCAATATGGTGCCAGTTTTTCCTTAATTTTGTGAGGCCACTCAGTTTATAAGTTCTGGTTGGCGTTCTGCAATACACTGTCAGTCACTGATTCTTCCTCCAAATCTTCTCATATGACAAGATTCACTGTCGCGTGTGAAATCATCACATCGCAATCACATTTATCTTCAATGTCACGAGTATCCTCCCCATTCACCAAAGGCAAAAAAAAACACCTTAACTCTCTGATACCCTTGAGTTAGACTTGGTGTTTGGAATCAATGAGTACTTCCAGAATTTAATCACATTTGAGGGTAATTGAAGAAAGTTTAATAAATAATATAAATCTTTGCAAAAAAATCATTCTAATTTCAGTTAAAGGTAATGTAAATTTAATGCAGATTATGGAAGATCAGGGTGCCTGGGCAATTGCGTCCCTAGAGCTCAGCAACTGGTCTCTTGGCATGAATAGGTTCTGCCCACTCCCCCTGCTGGTGCAAATCACATTTGCGCTCACTTTCTTTCTAAGTGCTGTACAACTGCATCTGCGAGCTCACCTAAAGGATGAAATCTTCCCGTCCCGCCACCACAGAAATCGCAGCGGGCAGAACACAGATCTTGCAAAGGTCCATTGATCCCGGGCAGGATTTTCCAGTTTTGGGGCGAGCACAGCCAGAAAATCTCACCCAAAAAATCAGTGCAACTCTCTCCCGTTTTTACACTCATTCAACACTTAAAATTTTTTTTGGTAAGATTGCCCCCAAAACGGTCTCCCTTTCAAGACAAGGATGAGGATAAAATTTGACTCCCAAAGTATTGTTGATATGTAAATTCTCTTCCCCAGAAGGTAATGGGGGCTGGATCTTTGAATTTATTTCAGGCAGAATCTGGTAGAATTTTATTAGGGAAGGGAGTCGAGGATAATGGGGGCAGACTGGAAAGTGGAGCTGAGTTCACAACCAGATCAGCCATGATCTTACTGAATGGTGAAGCAGGCTCGAAGGGCCTAGTGTTCCTATTTTCCTGCTTTCCAACAGTTATCAAGACATGCTTGTGAATTTAGATTGTTTCTATATTGTTTCAGCAGGATAAAATCATTTCATGGAATACTTATTATTAAGACATGACGTGTCCGGGAATTAATTCTAATGCAAATGCAATTCTGCTCAAAAGGAGAGAGAGAGAAAACAGGGAACTAAAGGCTTAACATCAGTCATTGAGGAATACTAAAGTCTCTTAATATAGAATTCTGAATAACGCACTTAGCAAATCAAAGTAAATTTGGCATGTCAGCCGAGATTCTCACCAACAGATGCACCATAGAAAACATTCTTTCTGGTTGTATCACAGCTTGATATGGCTCCTGCTTTGCCCAAGACTGCAAAAAACTACAAAAGGTCGTGAATGTAGCCCAATCCATCACGCAAACCAGCCTCCCATCATTGACACTGTCTACACTTCCCACTACCTCGGAAAAGTAGCCAGCATAGTTAAGGACCCCACACACCCTATCTTTCTTCCATATCTTCCATCAGGAAAAAGATAAAAAAGCTCTGAGATCACTTACCAACTGGCTCAAGAACGGCTTCTTCCCTGCTGGCGACAAGACTTTTGAATGGACTTACCTTGCATTTAGTTGATCTTTCTCTACACCCTAGCTATGATTGTTACATTACATTCTGCACTCTCTCGTTTCCTTCTCTATGATTGGTATGCTCTGTCTGTATAGCGTATAAGAAACAACACGTTTCATTATATGCTAATACATGTGACAATAATAAATCAAATCAAATCAGATCAAAAGTATGATCAGACAAAGTCAACTAAATTTTACAAAAGAAAACATTTTATTTGAAGAATGATTAACATTTCTTAAGGTTGCAGCCTTCATAAAGGGTAATCAGTAGATGTAGTATACTTGAATTTCCAAAAGGTGCTCACAAAAATACCACACAAAAAGTTAATACACAAAATGTAACTCATGAAGTTGGGTGTAATCAGTTAACAGACAGGAAATGAAGTGTAGGGATGCATGAGCACTTTCAAGTTGGAAGCTGTGACTAGTGGAACACTGCAGGGATCCATGCTAGGGCCTTAGATATTTACAATCCATATTAATAACTTAGACAAAGAGACTGAGGGAAATCTAGAACGTAGAACATAGAACATTACAGCGCAGAGCAGGCCATTCGGCTCTCGATGTTGAGCCGACCAGTGGAACCAATCTAATGACCCTCTAACCGAAACTATTCTAATATCATCCATATGCCTATCCAATGACCGTTTGAATGCCCGTAAAGTTGACGAGTCCACAACTGCTGCAGGCAGGGCATTCCACGCCCTCACTACCCTCCGAGTAAAGAACCTACCTCTGACATCTGTCCTATAATTATCACCCCTTAATTTAAAGCTATGTCCCCTCATGTTAGCCATCACCATCCGAGGAAAAAGGCTCTCATTGTCCACCCTATCTAACCCTCTGATCATCTTGTATGCCTCAATTAGGTCACCTCTTAACCTTCTTCTCTCTAACGAAAACAACCTCAAGCCCCTCAGCCTTTCCTCATAAGACCTTCCCACCATACCAGGCAACATCCCGGTAAACCTCCTCTGCACCCTTTCCAATGCTTCCACATCTTTCTTATAATGCAGCGACCAGAACTGTACGCAAATCTCCAAGTGCAGCTGCACCAGAGTTTTATACAGTTGCAACATGATCTCACGGCCCTGAAATTCAATCCCTCTACCAATAAAACCTAACACACCATACACCTTCTTAATAACCTTTTCAACCTGGGTGCCAACTTTCAGGGATCTATGCACACGTACACCGAAATCTCTCTGCTCATCGACACTACCAAGAGTCCTTCCATTAGCCCTATATTCTGTACTCCTGTTACTCTTTCCAAAGTGAATCACCCCACACTTTTCCGCATTAAACTCCATTTGTCACCTCTCAGCCCAGCTCTGCAGCTTATCTATGTCCCTCTGTAAACTGTAACATCCATCCTCACCGTCTACAACTCTTCCGACTATAGCGTCATCCACAAATTTACTAACCCATCCTTCTACACCCTCATCTAGGTCATTTATAAAAATGACAAACAGCAGTGGCCCCAAAACAGATCCCTGAGGCACACGACTAGTAACTGAACTCCAGGTTGAATATTTCCCATCAACCACCACCCTCTGTTTTCTATTCGCTAGCCAATTCCTGATCCAAACTGCTAAATCACCTTCAATCCCATGCATCCGTATTCTCTGCAGTAGCTTACCATGGGGAACCTTATCAAATGCTTTGCTAAAATCCACATACACCACGTCAACTGCTTTACCCTTATCCACCTCTTTTGTTACCTTCTCAAAGAACTCAATAAGGTTTGTGAGGCACGACCTACCCTTCATCTATCCAAGTTTGCTGGCAATCCAAAGTTGGGTGAGAACGTAAATTCTGTGAAGGACACCGAGAGGCTGCAAAGAGACAGATTAGCTGTGTCGGCAACAATGTGGCAGATGGAACATAATGTGTGGAAGTGTGAGGTTATTCATTAAGGTAGTAAGAATAGAAAAGCAGAATATGTTTAAAAGTCATGAAATTTATAAATGTAGATGTTCGGAGGGAGTTGAGTGTACTTGTACAAGGAACACAAATAATAGCAGACAAGTGCAGCAAGCAATTAAGAAAGCAAATGACATTTTGGCCTTTATTGCAAAGGGTTTAGGGTACAAGAATAAGGAAGTCTTGCTAGAATTGTGCAGAGCTTTGATGAGACCATACCTGAAATACAATGAGTGGCTTTGGTTTCCTTGTTAAATAAGAAAACACTTTCATTGGAGGCAGTACAGCAAAGTTCATTATGTTGGTTACTAGGATGAGTGGGTTGTCCTATGATGAGAAGCTGAGTAAATCGGGCCTATTATTCTCTGGTGTTTAGATGAATGAGAGATGATCTCAATAAAACATAAGTCTCTGAAGGGGCTTAACAACTGAGAGGTTGTTTCCCTGACTGGGGAATCTAGAACATGGGGCACAATCCCAGGATAATGTATTGATCATTTAAGACTGAGATGAGAATAAATTTATTCACGTAAAGGATAATGATTCTTTGGAATTCTCTACCCCAAAGGGTTGTGAATGTTCCATCAATGTGCATATGTAAGTCTGGGATAAACAGATTTTTGTTGTCATGGGAAATCAAAGAATATGAGGAGCAGGTAAGGAAGTGAAGTTGAAGATCAGCAATGAATGAGCTGTCTAAAAGGGCTGTCCATACTTCTCATGTCAACTTCTTATGTTCTACGTGTTATAATGTAACCAGTGATAACATTGGATCTGTTATAATGTAACCAATGGTAACATGCTGTGAGGGTTAGCTGACCAGCTGACCTGGTAGATAATGTAACCAATAACAAAATGATGTGGTGGTCAGCTTACCCGTATAAATATGAAGCAGATGGGGATTATGGGGAGCTTGTGTGGTGCCAAGTAATGACGTTTCTTTATTAAACCTTTTTCTTTGATTTACTCTCTGAAGTTAGTTCTTTTATTGCTTGTGACTGAAGTACCCCTACTGCTGGATGCACAGCACATTTTCAATTTCTATGCAATGGATTAAATACTTTCCAACATTTCTTCTGCTTTATAGTGTCAACCCAGCAGTTGGGAGTGCTGAGACACATGCCAACAAAGATCAATAGGAATACTTCATTAACGTGGATAATGACCAATATCTAAATTCAACAAAAGCTGCATGTAATCAAATAAGCGGGGAATCAGGTATTTTAGAACTCCTAACATTTAGACAGTGTCTGCAATTATAAGTGAAGAGCTGGGAATTTTTGAGGTGAATGACAGATGATGGTGGATGAGTAATTATTCTGTCTGCAAAGAAGGCTGTTGACCCTTTAGCTGGGTTTTGACAATCATTTGGAAAAGTGGATTCAGCTGAGTGAATCGTGAGAATACCCCAACGCTGACAATGTAATTATTTAAAACTCATTTAGCTCAGAAGTGACGGTCAATTATCAATATAGTGAAACATCATAGTCTTTTTTTTCACTTTAGCACACCTCGTTGGATATGGCTCGATGCCTGTCTTTGCAATTTGTCCCGTATGATTGCAGACCTTTATCTGAATGAATATGTGGCCAGTACATTATCATATGAACAATTAAAATGATTGTTCACACCGTCAGTAAAATATCAAACGCTGACCTTCAGAGAAATGAGCTTTCTAGGTCTGTTGACTGTTGGAAAATGGTCAACATTTACATACTAATTGAGAAAAACACTTGCTGACAACATTTCTGCTGGATAAGGTGCTGCTATTAAAAACAGCACGTTTGTTGCACTTTGACAATAATCCTCATAAGTGGAGTCACTCAATTTGCAACATGTTTTGTGTATTTTATGCATTGGCAAACATTCTTATTTAGCAATGGTCAAACCCTAACTGTAAAACATTTGCTTAAAGTATACTGGCATTCCATTCAAACCACACACACCATGCTGCCGTTTCTCCAATCTCCTCCCTGTCTTATATCCTCAAATCATGAGGTCAGAAGCTAGTTTAGATTTGGTTTTAAAGTTGAGTGCATTCAGTCTTTTTATCTGTCGCTCTATCTGGCTGAACCATATCAAGCAGTAGCAAGCTTCAATCTTCAATTTAAATTCTCTCCTGCTCTGTGATCATTCTAGAAGGAAATGGTAATCCATTTCTTCTTTTATACATAGTTAATTTTCTCCCAAACTCCTTCCTCTTTCATCTTCACCTCCAGTGATGAGTATAAAGGGCTCATTGCATTGTTTTGATCTGTTAGAGTGAGATGATTAACACATCTGCCTCCGCCAGTGCCTCTATTTTCTTGCACTCCTATTCAGAACTCTTACATCCCCCCCTTACTCACAGTTCCCCACTCATTCTCTTCCTACCCTGTGTTACTCTGCAGCATGTTCCTTTCACCATTTTTTTACCATGAAACCTACCCACTGTTGTCTTCATAGAATCATAGAATTCCTACGTTGCAGAAGGGGGCCATTTAGCCCAACCATCATCCACCGACAATAATCCCACCCAGGCCCTATCACTGTAACACCACGTATTTAACCCAGATGCTAAGGAAAAATTTCCTATAGCCAATCAACCTAACCTGCACATCTTTGCTTCCTATTTTCATTCCAATGCAAGTTGACATTGCTTGACCTTTTAAAATGACTAGCATTGCCCCCTTCTTCAAAATATAATCCGTCCATCTGCTCCAAACAGCCATCCTATTTCTCACCCGCCTTTTCTTCCTCAGGTTCCTGCCCTGTGCACAGCACTGGGCAAAGCCACAAATATCAGTTTCTTGGCTCTGACCGTGGGATGCCATCCCTCCTTATCCTCCTCAACCTCTCTGCATTTGATAGTGGGCCTTTTATCCTTCCTCATTGCATCTCTTCCATTGTCCAGCTTCATGAGACCACCCTTGCATGATTTCATTTTCTGGAAGAACTGCACATACACTCCATTTATTGCCCTTTTCCATTATCTCAGAGAAGGTGGGCCTAGTCCTTGAACTGCTTCAATCCTTATGACAGAATATTGAATAGGGAATTTCAGAATACTAACCTGGTGTCAAACATAACCAATTGCATTACTCAGAATGGTTTTCTATTTTGTTTCTGCTTTCCTGTTTCCAGAGAACCCCAACAAAATATCATCAGCCTTCTCTTCTTCATCTACACGCTGTCCATCAGAATTATCAATTCCATTTCTCTGGAGCTAATTGTCACCTCATTGTTACTTTCATTGTCAATGTTTATGCACCAAAAACTTTACTTCAAAGCTTCACTGTCCCATAAACCCCCTATTGCCTGTTACCTGTCGAGTGACCTTTAGCCCAGTAGAAGATGTATGAATGGAGCATATGACCCGTAACAAGTATCAGTCAGAGGGACAGACATGCTTTGTGTTAGGTGGAGGGGAGGGAGGTATTGGGGTGGGGATGGCGCACATTGGGTTCAGCATTGGTTTGTCAATGGGCTATACTGCTGCAGATTAACTGAAGCATGCCAGGGTGTGTCGATGTCTAGCATCTTGACTTGCAGGTGAGTGAATGAAGGTGCCTTTGCTCCATAAAGTTCTTATTTCTCTTCTTGTTACTTGTCTGAAGATGCAAAACAAACATCACCTTCCTCCTCCTGTAGCCCCAGCCCTTCCTGCTGCACTGTTCTGGGCAAGTCACATTTTCGTTCTAGAAACCCGTACAGGTTATCTACTGAAGGATATTCCAAGATCTGTCAGGGAAACTGAATTGTATTTTGTGCACTCCAATGCCTTGCTCAATGGCGAGATGGTAGAATAGCAGTAATGTTACTGGACTATTAATCCAGAGGTTAGTGGTCTCAGGACACAGGTTCAAACCCCAACGTGATTCTGGTGGAATTTAAATTCAATTAATAAATCTGGAATATTTAGTCCCAGTTTTGATGGCCATTGTTGACTGTCATAAAGCCCACTACAGTTAAGAAAGCCCACCAATGCCTCTACTTTCTCAGAAGACTAAGGAAATTTGGCATGTTAGCTATGACTCTCGCCAACTTTTACAGATGCACCATAGAAAGCATTCTTTCTGGTTGTATCACAGTTTGGTGTGGCTCCTGTTCTGCCCAAGACCACAAGAAACTACAAAAGGTCGTGAATGTAGCCCAATCCATCACACAAACAAGCCTCCCATCCATTAATTCTGTCTATACTTCCCGCTGCATTGGCAAAGCAGCCAGCATAATTAAGGACCCCATGCACGCCGGGCATTCTCTCTTCCACCTTCTTCCGTCAGGAAAAAGATATAAAAGTCTGAGGTCATGTACCAACCGACTCAAGAACAGCTTCTTCCCTGATGCTGTCGGACTTTTGAATGGACTTTCCTTGCATTAAGTTGATCTTTCTCTACATCCTAACTATGACAGTAAGACTACATTCTGCACTCTGTCATTTCCTTCTCTATGAACGGTATTTTTGTCTGTATAGCATGCAAGAAACAATACTTCTCACTGTATGTGACAACATTTTCACGTGTGACAATAATAAATAAATCAAATCAAATTTAGGGTGGGTAGTTCAATGACTAATTAAATACTGAAAGAATAAATAGAGGAAAATACAGATTATAAGAGAGAAAAGAATAAATCAGAAAAGGAAAGTGAAGGCATGTTTAAATTTTGACATTTTAAAAAATTAGTACCAAAGGAATGAGGCTCAACATTTTTGCCAGAGAAGTTTATTGCCAGTAATTGTTCTAACTACCAGATAAGTAGGACAACTTCATGATATTTTGAAGCTTAATGCTCATTTATTAGTGTCACAAGCAGGCTTATATTAACACTGCACTGTGAAAATCCCCAAGTTGCCATACTCCAGTGCTTGTTTGGGTACACTAAGGGAGAATTTAGCATGGCCGATGCACTTAACCAGTCCGATTTTTGAACTGTGGAAGGAAACAGGAGCACCTGGAGGAAACCCACTCAGTCATGGGGAGAACATGCAAACTGCATGCAGGCAGTGACCCAAATTAGCAAGCGAATCCGGGACCCTGGCACTGTGAGGCAGTAGTGTTAACCACTGTGCCAGAGGCATATAAATGCAGAACCACTCAAGAAGGTGCCATTTTTACATGGATAATGGCAGAGCAGCATAACTTATGCAGCAACATTTGGATAATGGCATTTACATGTGCATCTGCTCTTCAACAGAAGTTTCTTTACCAGTTATGCATTAATAGCAGTGATCACCATTCACCCCACTGCTAAGCTGGCCCTTTATATTCTAGTGCTTTCTGTGTCCCTACTGAACAGTCATTTTTTTTTACTGCTTTATTCATTCTCTTTAATAATCAGTTCATTTTGTTCTAGGTCTTTATTTTACCTCTTAGAACCAGCTGATTTCTGGTGGATCGGCCATTAAATATATTGTTCTCATATACTCTACATAATAATGTTGCACTTCATCGCTGTTACCAAGGTATTTGCACTGATTTGATTGAGTAATGAATTCAATATGTACTCAGTTGAACCAAAACAAATTTTGATGGCTATTTCTGGCTGCTGATATTTTTTTCTCTCTCTCTACTTGGTCTCAGGTTAGATGTTTTAGAAAGTTGTGCTATTTACTGATTTAATTTATTGCTATGTATGAACTTCTGGCTTTACTTTTTCTACTGTAAAAAGTGTTCTCGGTCATGGAACGATTTGCAAGGAGGCCAAAAGATAAGCTGGTCATTGAGAAAGTTTAGTCATGCCACCCTATAATTGCCCAATTTGTCGTCTAAGTTTTGAAACGCAAGGTAACATTGAGCAGATTTCAGTGTTGACTTCTCTACATATTAAAAAAGAACAGATGTGATGGTATTGTGCCAAAAGACCCATGACATTCCACTGCAGCTGTAGACCCATGGAGCCACAAACTCTGTTCATTTCTCAGATATTTTAAGGTCGGAGGAAAACTCCATCAATACTGCATCAACTTTTTCACATGAACCACCCACAAGGCAAATATTACAGTGACTGCCAGTGAAGGATGTCAGACCCTTCAACTCCTTTATACTCATGCTTTCTTAGTCTTGATAATTTTTTTAGTGATTATTAGTGTCCGAACTAGGCTGACATTAACACTGCAATGAACTTATTGTGAAAACCCCCTGGTTGACACACACTGTTCATGTACACTGAGGTAGAATTTAGCATGGCCAATGCACCTAACCAGCATGTTTTTCAAACTGTGGGAGGAAACCAGAGCACCCGAAGAAACCCACGCAGACATGGGGAGAATGTGCAGACTCCACACAGGCAGTGAACCAAGCAAGGAATTGAACCAAGTCTCTGGCACTGTGAGGTGCAGTGCTAACCACTGTGCCACCATGTAAGCATTGTTTTTTTTACAATACTTTATTTCTTTACTTTATGAACATACTTGATACCTGCAAAACATTTTCTTCTCAAATTTTGTTCATCGACTTTTATTGAAATTTTCAACACCACCATCTGTAGTTTTCATTTTGCGAAGAAGACATGTTTAAAATGAATCTGACTGTGTCCTTTAACTTTGCCCCATACAGCTGTTTCAATTTTCTCATTCTGGCAGCTCATTAATTTTCTTTCTTCCTCAGTTGGCTAGCTAAAATACAGTTCACTTGCTGCACTCTTTGAAATACTGACCCCCTAACCTGCGATTATTAAATGGAGGCTTGCTATTACACAAGCTTTAAATAATGCCTATCTTTCCAAGCTCCTGGTAGACCTGCAGCAGAAACAATTTTTAAAACTTTGTTTTTGTTCATATTTCTATCTTCATAATATGGGGCATAATTTGATGTGGCGCAGTGGCACAGTAGATAGCACTACTGCCTAACAGCACCAGGGACCAGGGTTCAATTCTAGTCACAGGTGACTGTTGGTGTGGAGTCTGTACATTCTCCCTATGTCCGTGTGGGTTTTGTCTGGATGCTCCGGTTTCCTCCTTCAGTCCAAAAATGTGCAAGTTAGATTGCTTAGCCATGCTAAATTGATCCTAGTGTCGGGGGACTAGCAGGGTAAATGCGTGAGGTCACAGTGATAGGTCCTGGGTGGGATTGTTGTCTGTGCAGGTTTGGTGAGCCAAATGGCTTCCTTCTGTGAATCTTTGGAATCTGTGAATGTGGTTTCTGGAATGAATCATTAAATCAATAAATTACTTTTTGATTTACATTGTATAATCGCCCTCCAAAAACCTGCGGTCCAGCTTTTATAGATGTACCATAGAAAGCATTCTTTCTGATAGTATCGCAGCTTGGTATGGCCCTGCTCTGCCCAAGACCACAACAAACTACAAAAGGACGTGAATGTAGACTAATCCATCATGCAAACCAGCCTCCCATCCATTGACTCTGTCTACATTTCCCATTGGAAAAGCACAATTAAGGACCCTACGTACATCAGACATTCTCTCTTCCACCTTCTTCTGTCGGGAAAAAGATACAAAACTCTGAGGTCACATACCTGCTGATTCAAGAACAGCTTCTTCCCTGCTGCTGTCAGACTTCTGAATGGATCTACCTTTCATTAAGCTGATCTTTCACTACACCCTAGCTACGACTATAACACTACATTCTGCACTCTCTCATTTCCTTCTCTATGTACGGTATTCTTTGTCTGTATAACACACAAGAATCAATACCTTTCACTGTATGTTAATACATATGACAGTAATAAACGAAATCAAACATGTTTGCAGTTTTAGGCACCATCATACTTGAATAATATACCTCTGCGAAAGCTTTAGTGACGTTACCTCTGTTGAGGCAATATGATCTGCCATCATAAGCAGAATGCTGGAAATCTTAAATAAAAACAGAAAATGTCAGAAAAATTCAGCAAGCCTATCAGCAACCGTGGAGAGAGAAACGGAGTTAAAGGGTGGAATTCTCCCATACGCTGACTAGTGGGTTGAATGATGGGATGTGGTGGGGAGATTTCATCGGGAGAGCCCAGAATCGGTTTTACACTGGTGTAAATTTCCCCTAAGATCTTCTGTTGGTGCCCATTAATGGGATGCAAATTAAGGTCCAACCACCCATGCCCAATTCTCTGCGACGCCAGTGCAAAACCCATCTTGAACAACATGGCATGCAGATATTGGGACTCACTTGAACAATGCCTGGGGTTGTCTCCAGAGTGTGGGATGAAGGCTGTCCACAACCCTTGAACCAGAAACACCACAGCAGTGAGTGGGGGGAAAACCTATAGTTGGATCTTTCAGATTTGTGTCCTGGAGGGTCTCCATATTCCAGCCTCAGAAAGCTCCTGGAGATTCATTTTGATTTTTCGGGGATCCATCTTCTACCTTCAATAGTGAGTCAGTGACGCTGGGTGCCCTTTCAATATGGTACCCAGATAAGACAACAGATTGTGCACCATCAGGCCTGCCCACCACAGAATATGGCACAAAACCCTTGGGTGCATAATCAATGAAGTCAGAACCAGAAGACATAGCATGTTTTCTAATGGGCTTCTACAGCTGGAAACACACCATATGCCCAGACCTGCCATGGGGTTTAAATGGGAGAATTCCCCCAAATGTTGTGGTAGTTAAAACTATCATTCCCCTCAAGTAGCCAGACAAAGCTACAAAGTGGATTAACATAATTTATTGACAACAGGGCGGCATGGTGGCACAGCAATTAGCATCGCTGCCTCACAGCCCCAGGACTGTTCCATTGCTCCTTGTGCTATTGGGCAAATATGAGTTATAACTGCACGTCGTTCAATTAAATGATCCTTGACTCTTATCTGAGTCTGCTTTAATCAAGACCTATGGATTTCACTTACCTTTCCCAATGTGACTGAGATACAGCTTGAAGCTAATGTAATTTTTTAGCTTGTGAGATTGTTAACCCTTTCAGTCTATTTCAGGTTATTTAGCTCATTTTGTACCCAAAGCATTTAGATCTTTGTTTAATAGAATTCTTATAAGGTCACATTAATGTTCAGTCTGTTCTCCTGCTTCTCAGCATTGGGAGTTCTTTCAGTACTACTAACTCGCAAATATTTGACTTCAACCCCAGTTTTGATGACAATGAATCTATGAATTGAAACGGCTTCATTTAACCTTGATTTCCTATTACTTGTGTTTTGTGCTTTACACTGATGGAATACTAAACCCCGTTATATCTTATAAATTGCTCAGTTCCACTAAACATGCCACTTGCTTAGAATACGGAATATAATGGAGTTTCGAAAATTGAATATATATCCTGTCAGCAGACAACAAACCCAGCTCCTATTTCTGTTAGAAAATAAGTAGAACAGTGAATGCCTAAACATCTAATAAAATTGAGTCGAAGATTTGGCATTTGTAATGCCGTCCACTAACTGAAGTGGGAGACAGGCTGACTCTAAAGATGTGTTGCCGTTGAGTAGAGTTGCTAGGTACTGGATCTGTCAATCATAGCTCCAGTAATGGGAATAGTTTAAACCTAATTCACTGAGTGGGAAATAGGCAGGATCGGGTACAAAGCAAGTTTTACATCCTGCCTAAAACCAACAGAGGTTAATATTGAGCAATGTAAAACTAGAATTACATCCTATCCTGCCTGATGAGTTTGATTAAAATTACCCTCAGTGTGTCTGAAGTGAAGGTATATTAGAAGCCAGCAAAGCAATGATTTCTATAATTTCATCGTTAATAACACTGGTCTTCACTCAACTTTTTCAATGGATTATTCTATGTTGTGACCTTGAGGAGGTGTATATCTTTTGGCATTAACAGTTACCTATGTGTGATAGATTAACCATACTAAGTATTCTCATTAAACAAGTGGAATATTGAACATGGGCTCAAAGCTCACACAAGCTAAAATATTTATTTAGAATTTTTTTGGAGAAAATTAAACATAACAAAATTCTGTAGAAGCTAAAGAATGAAATGTAAATGTGACTCAATATTCTTCAGGTAATTGTTTGCCCTTTCCAATAATAACTTGATTTTGATTTATTATTATCACATATATTCGCGTACAGTGAAAAGTTTTGTTTCTTGTGCGTTATACAGACAAAGCATAGTGTTTGTAGAAAAGGAGAGGAGAGAGTGCAGAATGTGAGTACATTCATAGCTAGGGTGTAGAGAAAGGTCAACTTAATACGAGGTAGGTCCATTCTGAAGTCTGATGGCAACAGAGAAGAAGCTGTTTTTGAGTTGGTTGATATATGTCCTTAGACTTTTGTATCTTTTTCCTGATGGAAGAAGGTGGAAAAGAGTATGTCCAGGGTGTGTGAATCCTAGATTATGCTGGCTGTTTTTCTGAGGCAGCGAGAAGTGAAGAAAGAGTCAACTGATGGAAGGTTGGTTTGCGTGATGGACTGGGCTTTGTTCACATAGCTTTTTGAAGTTTTGGGCAGATCAGGACCCATACCAAGCTGTGATACAACCAGAAAGAATGCTTTCTATGATACATCTGTAAAAGTTGGTGAGAGTTGTAGCAGATGAGCCAAATTTTCTTAGCCTTCTGAAAAAGTAAAGGCATTGGTGGGCTTTCTTAACCATACTGTTAGCATGAAGGGACCAGACAGGTTGTTGGTGATCTGAATACCTAGACACTTGAAGCTCTCGACCATTTCCACACAGCAACTTACCCTCCACTACACTCCCTGAAGCTGATGACTATCTCGTTCTTTTGTTGACATTGAGGGAGAGATTATTGTCATCGCACCAGTTCAACAGATGATCTATCTTATTCTGTACTCTGTCTTACCATTGTTTGAGATCTGACCCGCTACAGTGGTGCCATCAGCAAACTTGAAAATCGAGTTGGAGGGGAATTTGGCCACACATAGATGTACAAGGATTACAGTAAGGCATTGAGGACACAGCCTTGTGGGGCACTGGTGTTGAGGATGATCATGGAGGAGGTGTTCTTGCCTCTCCTTACTGATTGCTGCCTGTGGGCTTGGAAATCAAGAATGAAGTGGCAGAGGGAGGAGCTGAGCTCTAGGCCACATGAAAAAATTTGTTTGAAAGCAAAGGTCTCTCAAACACTAACTTCTGACATCTTCATTTCCTACAAGTTCCACTCTTATTTGGTAATGAATTATAAAGCATTTAGAAGCCAAATGGACATGGTAGAGACCAGTCCTTTTGACTAAATCACAGAACGCACTGTCACATAATACATTATTATTTCTTGTATCTTCTGTTAATTTGTTTGTTCACAGAAGTAAGCCATTTGGCCCATCAGATCTACACTGGTTCTCTGAAAGAACACTCTGTCTAGTCTCACTCTCCTGCTGTATCCCCGTAACCTTGCACATTTTTTCTTTTCGGATAGTAATCCAATTTCCTTTCAAATATCTCAATCAGCCCTGCTTCCCCCACCCTTTCAGGAAGTTCATTCCAGACTCCAACTGTCTTCTGGGTAAAAAAAATGTGCTCACATCACTTTTACTCCTTTTGCTTGTTATTTTGAATCCGTGCCCTTTAGTATGTGATGCTGTCTCAAGAGGGAACAGCTTCTCACCATTTATATCCATTTACTTTGAAACTAGCTGATTAACCAAATTAGATTACATCCCAAAACTACAATGCTTAGCAATGTGTACACAAACAGTTTCCCGTGGAAAAGAATCGTGCATTGTATTCTATAGTAATTCACAGTAAAATTCATATTCATCTGCATGGCTCACAAGTCAAGCACAAAGATCTACATCGCAATATTTGCTCATTTATGTTCAAACCTTCACTGGTATTTTAATAGCATACTAAAACATTTGGAACACAGCACTTGATTTTTATTTTTAAAAATGCGTCAATAATACAGTGCCTTCAATAAAACAAAACATCCTAAAATTCATCAGAACTGGCATCAATAGTTGAGTAGAGACAGGAGGGAAATTAGAGGAAGTCTTCAGATTTAAACTCATGAAGGTGTGTTTTCAGGAGGTTTTTGATGATGACGGAACTTGAATTCTAAAAACTGTGCCACTGAAGGAGATGCCAGTGTTGGACGGGGGTAAGCACAGTAAGAGGTCTCACAACTTTAATCTGGTGTTATGAGACTTCTTACTCCACTGAAGGATACACAGACCAGGATGGGGAAATTGGTTGCAGAGCAAATATTGTTGGAGATCTAAAGGGGGCTGCAAAATGGGTGAGGACAATAAGATTAAGCTGAGGGTTTTAAAGTTACAGGATTAAATTTGTGCCTGGGGTGCAGTTGATAAACTGGGCATAAATTGTGTTTGAAATTACGCTGTTTTTCTCAGTGGAATTATGGTTAAGCTTAATCACAAATGTAGCTCCAAGGACCTTGATGCAATGCAGGAACGAGTTAAATGACGAATGGTCAAAGTCAGTGAAAAAGTTTTGTGTGAACCAATGCAATCAGCTATAGAGTGTAATCATTTTCTTTTTTGCATCAGAAGATACTCGGTGAGTGATAACTCTGTCCAGTTTTATTAATGCAACAGAAAATGGGTTTAACACAAAAATAAACATTTTTAATGTGTGCTTATTCCACCACCCATGAGTTAGCCGATTATAAATCACCGAAAAAGATTTTTAAATAATGTGAAGAGCCACTTTTCAGTTCCATTGTAGTACACTTCTCAGTTTCTTAGTAAATGAAGCATTTTTTTAAATGTGAGGGGAAATTGAATTAGGCTGAAAATCGAACTCTGGGACTGCACCCGTTCATTACAATGCAGGCAGAAAATAACCTCTGTGCTGCCTGCTAATTTGAAATTTGGTGACGTGCAACCCAGTGTTAAATGAGCTGCTGAACAGCTGCATGTCTCAGCGGGTGGTCCACCTTTGCATGAGGCTAGGAACACTTTAAGCCTCACAACTCAAAGTCAGACAGCACCTCTTAAAGGCAAGAAGCGGTCTGGCTGCAGCATGTGCTGGAACTTAAGATACAAGAGTCTCTGAGCGGAAAGAAGAGGAAATGGTGCAGCATGCCAGAAAGTCTGCTCCAAGTTTCTCTGATGCAGCACTGGAGACCTGCTATAAGAGGTAGACAGGAGGAAAGAGGTGTTCATCCTACAGAGGACCAGAGGCCCTCTAGCCAGAGTGCAGACAGCCATAGCCTTTAATGCTTAAAGTCTAGCTTCAAGGACCTTGACACAGAACAAGTTAAATGACCTCACACGAGTGGTCAAGGTCAGTGACTATATCTTCAAGAGTCATTACAAATGTGTCATTAACCTCATGCATTGTGTTTGGTAGCAATAATGGTAGGAAGGATTATTACTTACGTGGAGAAAAACTGCAGCAGGCGACGGTGCAGAGGGACCTCGGGGTCCTTGTGCATGAGTCGCAAAAACCCAGCTTGCAGGTGCAGCAGGTGGTCAGGAAGGCGAATGGGATGCTGGCCTTCATAGCGAGGGGGATTGAATATAAAAGTAGGGAGGTCTTGCTGCAGCTGTATAGGGCATTGGTGAGGCCGCAGCTGGAGTACTGTGTGCAGTTTTGGGCGCCGTACTTATGCAAGGATATTTTGGCCTTGGAGGGAGTGCAGAGGAGGTTTACTAGGCTGATACCGGAGTTGAGGGGGTTGAGCTATGAGGAGAGGCTGAATAAACTAGGCTTGTACTCGTTAGAGTTTAGAAGAATGAGGGGAGATCTCATTGAGACATATAAGATGATGAATGGGATGGATAGGATAGAGGTGGAGAGACTCTTCCCGCTCAGAAAGGACAGTAGGACTAGGGAGCACAGCCTCAAGATAAAGGGGGGGCGGTTTAGAACGGAGTTGAGGAGGAACTTCTTCACTCAAAGGGTGGTGAATCTCTGGAATTCTCTGCCCGTTGAAGTGGTGGAGGCTGCCTCGCTAAATATTTTTAAGACGCGGGTTGATGGGTTTTTGATAAGAGAGGGGATTAAGGGTTATGGGGAGAGGGCGGGAATGTGGAACTGAGCCACGACAGATCAGCCATGATCTTATTGAATGGCGGGGCAGGCTCGAAGGGCCAGATGGCCTACTCCTGCTCCTATTTCCTATTTCTTATGTGTTCCTTTCACTGCCCCACCCCCTTTACTCACCTGCCTTTATCGAGCATTACTCAGACTTCACAGTCATAACCTCACCTCACCTGCACACACTTAGCATTATTCAACAATAACAGGCATATCATCCAAACTCATTGCATCATACTGACAACAGCAACCCCCCCACAACTGCAGGACACAATAGCTTATACTCAATGGATCAGCAACAGATGGGGAACAGACATGGCTGCATGTCCTTATTTTCATGGAGAAGATGGTGCTGACCATCATTGGAGAGCCCAGGTCTGAGGGCATGGCCAGCAGCTGGTCTATCTAATTTCTCCTTCTCACGTTCTAATTCCCCATCATCCCGCAAACCCTTTTGACTTACAAGTTGTAGATAGTATAAATATATACCTTTTGTGTTCTCTGTTTACCCACGTCCCAATCCCACCCTAGCGCCTTTATCCTTTCAGATGCCCTTGGAGAATCAATCACCTGAACACATTTTCCCCAACGTGTTTTGGCATTTTCACTCTGAGACTGGCAGCAACTCTGAGGCTGGTGTTTCCCTGCAGGTTTCTGAACCCTGCTGCCAGGCTGAAATAAGGATCGGAAGTTGCAATTTGTCAAAGTCACCCTTTGTGATTTGCCCCAGGTCCGATAAGTAATTGTCCTGTCCAATTAAGGATGTAAGTGGGCTAGTGAAGCTGATAGGCCAATCAGAGGTCTTCCACATTGAGAGGGTGCTTCAAGAGGAAGGCATCCTGACTCTAACGTCTCTTAAATTTAAATAAAATATCATTTTTTCAAACAGGCCATGACAGTGGTTGGGAGGAGGTTTGGGAACACTTTTTCAGATGACCCGTGGTTTCTTGCACATCTAGAATGGCAGGGAAGGCTTCTGGGCTTGCCTCAGATGCTGCACCCCCTGCTCTCCATCTGGGGGCCCACCCCACAGGCACCTAAACCAGCAAAGTGTAACCTAACACTGACCCATATCTTCATTCAGGAATCAAATAGCTCACTTTGGGAAATCTCCCAGCTTTTCACATTTGCCTTGTGGGAAATTTCCCTAAATAGCAGGATCTTCATCCTGAGGGGGATGGAGGAAAAGGATACAGGAACCAAGCCCATTGCCTCTAGATGCAGATTGGAGGTAACCAAGCAGGGGATATCACATGTCAAGGTGAGCTGTTTAAATAGTGTGTTTCAGTGCTCTGCAGCATCTTCCTAGTTGCTTTGTTCAATATTAGCCCTCTAAACCTTGCCTCTCAAAGGATTAACCCCTCCCACCCATGTCCCAGGCCCCATCTATGTTAACTTATCAACCCAATAACCTGCATACCCTCAATCCCCTCCACACAAACCCATGGCCCTTTATACCCTCCAAACCATATTAATGCCAACTCACCATCCTTTGCCCTTTTACCTTCCATGTCAATTCATCCAGTATCAGCTATGTTACAATGAAATAAAATTAAGCTCTAAATAAGGAGGAGGTGTTAGCAATTCTTGAGAGGATGAAAATAGATAAGTCCCCTGGGCCGGATGGGATTTATCCTAGGATTCTCTGGGAGGCTAGGGAGGAAATTGCAGAGCCTTTGGCTTTGATCTTCATGTCGTCATTGGCTACAGGTATAGTGCCGGAAGACTGGAGGATAGCAAATGTTGTCCCCTGGTTCAAGAAGGGGAGTAGAGACCATCCTGGGAATTATAGACCAGTGAGCCTTACTTCTGTTGTGGGCAAAGTTTTGGAAAGAATTATAAGGGATAGGATTTATAATCATCTAGAGGGAAATAAATTGATTAGGGATAGTCAACATCGTTTTCTGAAGGGTAGGTCGTGCCTCACAAACCTTATTGAGTTTTTTGAAAAGGTGACCAAAAAGCTGCATAAGAGTAAGGCAGTTGACGTGGTGTATATGGATTTTAGTAAAGCATTTGATAAGGTTCCCCATGGTAGGCTACTGCAGAAAATGCAGATGCATGGAATTGAGGGTGATTTAGCAGTTTGGATCAGGAATTGGCTCGCTGATAGAAAACAGAGGGTGGTGGTTGATGGGAAATATTCAACCTGGAATTCAGTTATAAGTGGTGTACCTCAAGGATCTGTTTTGGGGCCACTGCTGTTCGTCATTTTTATAAATGACCTAGATGAGGGTGTAGAAGGATGGGTTAGTAAAATTGCTGACGACACCAAAGTCGGAGGAGTTGTAGACAGTGAGGATGGATGTTACAAGTTTGCAGAGGGACATAGATAAGCTGCAGACTTGGGCCGAGAGGTGGCAAATGGAGTTTAATACGGAAAAGTGTGAGGTGATTCATTTTGGAAAGAGTAACAGGAATGCAGAATATAGGGCTAATGGAAGGACTCTTAGTAGTGTTGACGAGCAGAGAAATCTTGGTGTACATGCGCATAGCTCCCTGAAAGTTGGCACCCAGGTTGATAAGGTTGTTAAGAAGGCGTATGGTGTGTTAGCTTTTATTGGTAGAGGGATTGAATTTCGGAGCCGTGAGGTCATGTTGCAACTGTACAAAACTCTGGTGCGGCCGCACTTAGAGTATTGCGTACAGTTCTGGTTGCCACATTATAAGAAAGATGTGGAGGCGTTGGAAAGAGTGCAGAGGAGGTTTACCAGGATGTTGCCTGGTATGATGAGAAGGTCTTATGAGGAAAGGCTGAGGGACTTGAGGTTATTTTCATTAGAGAGAAGAAGGTTAAGAGGTGACCTAATTGAGGCATACAAGATGATCAGAGGGTTAGATAGGGTGGACAGTGAGAGCCTTTTTCCTCGGATGGTGATGGCTAACATGAGGGGGCATAGCTTTAAATTAAGGGGTGGTAGTTATAGGACGGATGTCAGAGGTAGGTTCTTTACTCAGAGGGTAGTAAGGGCGTGGAGTGTCCTGCCTGCAGCAGTTGTAGACTCAACAACTTTAAGGGCGTTCAAATGGTCAGTGGAAAGGCATATGGATAACATTGGAATAGTTTAGGTTAGAGGGTCATTAAATTGGTTCCACTGGTCGGCACAACATCGAGGGCCAAAGGGCCTGTACTGCGCTGTAATGTTCTATGTTCTATATGTATTACAGCTTATAATATAGTAAAAAAATCTCCCATTCATGAAAACCTATTTAAAAACTTTAAAATTGTCTTTAAAAACATATAACCTCACATCAAAAATAGCTAATCCTTTCATAACTGTGAACTTACAACCTCTGCTAAGATAATGATAGATTGTGAAAAGCAGCCAAGTGTTAATAATGACATAATGATACCCCTTGGTGTAATATAACTGCTGTTGTAACTGCTAGACCATATTTGTTTCAACTCTCACTGACACAGGCAGTCTATTTTAAAACTTTTTTTAAAGGGCTAGAAATTTAAATAACTTAACAGTTTGATAATCCTCTTGACTCTTCCTCCTGTCGAGAGCTTTTACCAGAATAAAAGTTTGTGACTCCCACACTGAACATTAATATCTTTGCTACAGTGAAAGTATTGAGTCCAAATGGCTCAGAAGAGTTTGGGTTTCCCTCTTTTGTGATTTCATTTCTGTTACTGGCGAAAATGAAATCTGTCGAAAGTGACTTTCAGATCCACCTACCATGACTCTGCAAAAATCCAGGCCACAGGTTTTAGAGATTACTAAATTTAATCAAACAGCATATTTTTAGGGAATGATTTTAACGTTTGTGCATATAAAAAATAAATATAATCCACTTCTGAGCATATTTTTAAAGGCTTTGATGGCTTTAGGGTCCTGAGACTGCAGACATGTACTATTAAACTGCAATTCACTCCGCTTAATGGTATTTGGAATGATAATCAGCAATGCGTCCTTTCAGGATTAAAGTGTCAGTTGTACCAGATTGATCAATAAGAGCTTATCACTGTCTGGGCGCTGACAGTTTGAATACTGTGAAAGTAAAAAGGCCTGGGGATGATGGCTGGAATTTTACCGTCCCGCCCGCCACGGGAATAGGATGCGGGTCAGAACTTGGGAAGGTCCATTGACTTCGGGTAGGATTTTCCAGTTTCCATCCTATGGCTCAGACATTGCAGGGAAGCTTTATTTGGTGGGCAATTCTTGGGCAGAGTGTATGATGTTTCTAATCCTTTCCACTAGCTGAGTTCAGAGGTACTTTCATTTGATTGATGGGTGTCCTTACTACTTACATAGCAGTCACCACAAGTAAGAAGAAAGCATTTTGTTGCAACACCCCAAGTGGACCCACAGTTCTGGCCCGGTTTATTTAGCATTGACCCAAATATTCCAATCAGAGTCAGAATCATTGCATCCAATATTGATCAGTCAGAAAACCATGCACTTACCTGGCTATGTTTAAACTTCCGAGCAGCAGCCTGAAGTCGCTCAGTGCAGGAGTTCACACAGAGAGCTGTGAAGAGGATCAGTGCAGGAGACAAAACCCCGTTTTTATGGTGCTAGCTGCCATCTGGTAAGTTTAATTGCCCAGTCTGAGTGTTAGTGAATGGGTGAATGTGCTGGGGGGGGTAGTCAGATCGTCAGGTCAGTGTGCTAGTCAGGTCGGGTTCAGAGGGTAATTGGATGTTTGGGAGGTATTCAGGTCAAGTTGAAGGGGTCCAGTCAGTTGGTCAAGGGCTAGCTGGGTCAGGTCACAGAGTGGGTGGTGGGCAGGTCAGGAGTTGGTTAGATTGGGATGGGACGGTATTTTAATGCTTAGTGGGTAGGTAGTTGGATGATTGGGAGGTAGTCGGGAATTGGATAGTGATCAGTTGGTCAGTAGCTAGTTGGGTCAGGGCGGCAGGGATAAAGGTTAAAGTTAAAGTTTATTTATTAGTCACGAGTAGGGCTTACATTAACACTGCAATGAAGTTACAGTGAAATTCCTCTAGTCGCCACATTGCGGCGCCTGTTCAGGTCAACGCACCTAACCAGCATGTCTTTCAGACTGTGGGAGGAAACCAGAGCATCCAGAGGAAACCCACTCGGATATGGGGAGAATGTGCAAACTCCACACAGACAGTGACTCAAGCCAGGAATTGCACACCAGTCCCTGGCGCTATGAGGCAGCAGTGCTAATCACTGTGCCGATAGTAGGTGGTCGGGGATAGTCTAGTTTGGCGGATAATCAGGTTAGAGGAGGGGTAGTTGGACAGTCAGGGAAGTTGAGGGGGCAATCAGTGATTGTTCTGTTTTCAGGATTCTGATCTCTTCAATTTCAATTGCCCCCTGACCCCCCCCAACCCCCAATAGCAAGACTCAATACCAGAAACACACAGCATTGTGAGGGCAAAAATTACAGGATGCAGTCTATATACTGAGTTGTGTAGTTCCCGACTTTACATTAGCCCAGATCTTCCAGATTGCAGGAGCTGCAGATAGCGAGAATGATTGCCAAAGGATACAGCAGGACAGAAATAGGTCTGAGACTTGGGTGGAGGAATGACAGTTGGAATTTAATCCAGACAAATGCGAGGTGGTATATTTTGAAAGGTCTAACGCAGGAGGGAAGTATACAATAAATGGCAGAACCCTTTGAAGCATTAACATACAGAGGGATCTATGTGTATATAGGGAGATTCTTCCCGCTTAGAAAGGATAGCAGGACTAGAGGACACAGCCTCAAGATAAGGGGGGGGGCAGTTTAGATCAGAGTTGAGGAGGAACTTCTTCACTCAAAGGGTGGTGAATCTCTGGAATTCTCTGCCCGTTGAAGTGGTGGAGGCTACCTCGCTAAATATATTTAAGCCACGGGTAGATAGGTTTTTGATAGACAGGGGAATTAAGGGTTATGGGGAGAAAGCGGGAAAGTGGAACTGATGCACTTCAGATCAGCCATGATCTTATTGAATGGCGGGGCAGGCTCGAAGGGCTAGATGGCCTACTCCTGCTCCTATTTCTTATGTTCTTATGTTCTTGTCCACAGTCCCCTGAAAGTGGCAACAATTGTGGATAAAGTGATCAAGAAGGTGTATGGTATGCTTGTCTTCACTGGTCAAGGGATAGCGTATAAAAAATGTCAAGTTGTGTTGCAGCTGTATAGAAGTTTAGTTAGGCCACATTTGGAATATTGCATACAGTTCTGGATGTGGAGGTTTTGGAGAGAGTTCAGAAAAGGTTTACCAGGTAGTTACCTGGTTTGGAGGACATTAATTATGAGGAGAGATTGGACAAACTTTGTTTGTTTTCACTTGAAAGATAGAGGCTGAGGTGGGCTGAAGGGCCTGTTCCTGTGCTGTATTGTTGTTTGTTCTTTGTTTCAAATCTATTATGATTTCTTCAGTCCCTGCATCATGCTAATCCCTCCTGCTGAATCCAGAAATCCATTATTATTTTTACTTCCTATAACACTTTGAGGTTAATAAACTGAAGTAATCCTGATGCTAAGATTACCTATTGTCAAGATTAAATATTGAAACTTGTATGGACAGTATTATTTTTATCTTAGTGTTACCTCTAATGATAAATGTTGCTTGCAGATGAACTTTACGACAAAGTTATGTTGTTTTTTTCAGAGCCAGGTAAAATTGGTATCAAGATGACAAGATAATTTTCAGTCTTCCAGTCTTTCAGGAACAATTCATCTAGTCAAGATGGAAATTGGTCTGCAGAACATTATCTTGTCATTTGATGTGATTGCAGGCAGTTACCTATACCAGGCCAATATAAGGCCGGTATTTTGTCATGTTTGGTGCACTTAACAACATTAAATTGATCCATTTACACAAAATGATTCGAAAGAGACACATTTGTGCTTTATTCTTACAAAGCTCAGACCTTTACTGAGACAGATTCTTTTTTTCAAATGAAACTAGTTCTTTTGCAGTTCTGAATGTATCCTGAGGACATCCTCAGAGGTAAGTCAGAGGCAGGTCACTTCATAAATTATAGGTGGTGAATTAAAGTTCATGTGCCAAATTAGTTGCTTTATTATTGAAATCTATTATCCAGGCAATATTGAATCATTTGAGTGTATTTTGGGCGGGGAATTTTCTAACCCAAATCACACAGGCAGAATGGAACAGGCTGTAAATACTTATTCTTGTTTCTTGGTCAATTTTCACCATTTTAATGTTTATTAGGTTGCTGGAGCGCCTGCCAGTCAAAGAAAGGTGGCTTGTGAATAGATGCAAGTTGAGATCCCGTTATGTCATGTGGACTCCAACCATATTTTAAACAAAATAGGGAAATCACACCTGTAATTATGAGAGCATTTTGAAGGATTAGGCATTGCAAGAATTAAATGCCCAAACTTTCAGGACCGATTGACCTATTTTTGTTAGAAGAGGTACAGGGTGAACCTCAGAAGTGTCTACAGATTCATCTTTTATCTCTTTCTTTCTCTCCCTCTCTCCTGCCTGCACAGTGCACTGAGAACTTCTTGATATTTGTTGAGCTATAGTCAAATATGAACTCCCTTTGATTCAATTTTACTATATTTCAACATTCAGTTTTGCAAAGCTTATGGGTTGAAACTTGTGAAAAAATGGATGATTTTCAGACTCGTCTTTTGGCCAAGCTTGAAAATGCAATCTTATGGCACTGAGTGCAAAAAAAGTGCCAGAATGCATTTCTCGCCAGTAGGGGAGGTGTGGAACCTCAGCTCACCAGTGAAGCCGGCTGCTGAGCTCTCACGATACCATTATACAGGCGCCCCGTGAAGATCTCCTGCCATCCCGTCCCCCACAGACATTGGGACCCCCAACAGACATCAGGTACCCTCCATCCCCACGGGTATTGTTGCCCTCCACCATGCAGATTTTCCTCCCTCCTCAATTGCAGATTGCCTCCCCATGCAGAGTTCCCTCTCTTTCTGATCATCAATCGCAACCCCCTCCCCACATCAACAGCAGAGCTCCCCTCCTTTCCCCAATGGCAGGCCACCTCTACCAGGACAGAACAGATTGCACAGGAAATCCCACCCTTTACCTAAGCAAAGATGCACTTGCCACAGAGGGAGTGCAGCAAAGATTCACCAAACTGATTCTTGGGATCACAGGCTTGTGGTTAAATGAGGAGGAATCATGTCAACTAGGCCAGTGTTCACTGAAATGTAGGAAAATGAGAGGGGATCTAATTGAAACATATAAAATAGTGATAGGGCTGGACAGACTGGAGGCAAGGATATTGTTTCCTCTGACTGGAGGGACTAGAACAAGATGTCACAGTCTCAGGATTACAGGGTAGGCCATTTAGCACTGAAATATCTAAACTCAGAGAGAGGTAAACCTATTGAATTCTCTGCTACGGAAGGTTGTGCAGATCAAATCATTGGATACATTTAAGAATAAACTAGATAGGTTTCTAGACTCTAAGGCTGGAATTTTACTGGCATGCCCGCACCCGGAATCAGGGTGCAGGTAAGACTCGGAAAATGACATTCTCCATTGGTCTTGGGCAGGTTCGTATAAATTTCGGCTGAATATCCAATAAAATTCCTAAGAGTGTCAAAAAGTATGGTGAGAGCATTGGAGTAAGGCATTGAGAAAGAAGATCAACCATGATACTGTTGAATGGTAGAGGAGACTTGAAAGGTCAAATGGCCTACTCCTCCTATGTTCTCTGTTTCTATAAGTTAGTTTTACTTTTCATCTGTTACAATTAGAGAAATGGATGCTAAGACATTGGATTTACTTGCAATTAGAGCTCTTGTTATCCTCAAAGAATCGGGTTACTTCATCAAGCATGGAAAGAGAAAAACATCAGAGAAAGCTTGTAATAAGGATAAAAATACATAAATAAAGCCTGTACCTGACTCCAGAACCTGTTAAGAACATAAGAACTAGGAGCGAGTAGGCCATCTGGTTCCTCGAGTCTGCTCTGCCATTCAATAAGATAATGGCTGATCTTATCATGGACTCAGCTCCACTTACCTGCCGGCTCACCATAACCCTTAATTTTTTTACCGTTCAAAAATTTATCTATCCTTGCTTTAAAAACAAGGTAGCCTCAACTGCTTTACTTGGCAGGAGATTCCACAGATTCACAACTCTTTGTGTGAAGAAGTTCCTCCTCAACTCAGTCCTAAATCTTATTTTGAGGCCACCAGTGGAAACGACTTCCCTGTTTCTATCTTATCTATTCCCTTCATAATCTTATATGGTTCTTTAAGATCTCCCCTCATTCTTCTGAATTCCAATGAGTATAATCCCAGTCTACCTGATCTCTCCTCAGAAGCCAACACTCTCAATTCCAGAATCAGCCCAGTGAATCTTCTCTGCACCCCCTTCAGTGCCAGTATACCCTTTCTCAAGTAAGGAAACCAAAACTGTACACAATACTGTAGGTATGGTCTCACCAGCACCAGCAACATAACCTTGCTGTTTTAAACTCCATCCCTCTAGCAATGAAGGACAAAATTCCATTTGCCTTCTTAATTACCTGCTGCACCTGCAAACCAACTCTTTGTGAGTCATGCACAAGGACATCCAAGTCTCTTTGCACAGCAGCATGCTACAATTTTTTATCATTTAAATAATAATCCATTTTGCTGTTATTCCTACCAAAATGGATGACCTCACATTTACCAACATTGTACTCCATATGCCAGACCCTTGCCCACTCACTTAGGCTATCTGTATCCCTTTGTAGACTTTCAGCCTCCTCTGTACACATTGCTCTGCCACTCATCTTAGTGTCATCTGCGAATTTTGACACAATACACTTGGTCCCCAACTCCAAATCATCTATGTAAATTGTAAATAATTGTGGTCCCAACACTGATCCCTGAGGTACACCACTAGTCACTGATTGTGAACAGAAAAACACCCATTTACCCCTACTCTTTGCTTTCTGTTAGTTAACCAATCTTCTATCCATGCTAATACATTACCCATAACACCATGCACCTTTATCTTATGACTAGTGCGGCTCCTTCTCAAGTGCCTTCTGGAAATTCAGATACACCACATCCACAGGTCCTCCATTGTCTACTGCGCATATAATGTTCTCAAAGAGTTCTACCAAATTAGTCAAACATGACCTGCTCTTCATGAACCCATGCTGCAGCTTCCCAATGGGACAATTTATATCCAGATGTCTCACTATTTCTTCCTTGATGATAAATTCAAGCATTTTCCCAACTACAGAATTAAGCTAACCAGCCTATAACTACCTGCCTTTTGTCTTACTTTTTTTTTAAACAGTGGCATCACATTTGCTGTTTTCCAATCTGCGGAAACCACCTCAGAGTCCAAGAAATTTTGGTAAATTACCATTAATACATTGGTTATTTTTCCCACCATCTCTTTTAGTTCCCTGGGATGCATTCCATCAGGACCAGTAGACTTGTCTACCTTTAGCCCCATTAGCCTGTCCACACTACCTCTTTTGTGATAATGATAGTTTCTAGGTCCTCACCTGCCACAGCCTTCTTGTCATTCATTTTTGGCACGCTATTTGTATCTTCCACTATGAAGAACGACACAAAATATCTGTTCAATGCCTCAGCTATTTCCTCATTTCCAGTTATTACATCCTCCTTCTCATCCTCTAAAGGACCAATGTTTACTTTAGCCACTCCTATTCATTTTATATATTTGTAGAAACGTTTGCTATCTGTTTGTATATTCTGAGCTAGTTTACTCTCATAATCCATCTTACTTTTCTTCACAGCTTTCTTTGTGGCTTTCTGTTGACTTTTAAAGATTTCCCAATCCTCTAGTTTCCCACTAATCTTTGTATCATTTTCTTTCAATTTGATTCCCTCCTTTATTTCCTGAGATATCCATGGGTGATTATCTCTTTTCCTACAATCCTTCCTTATCACTAGTATATACTTTTGCTGAGCACTGTGAAAAATCGCTTTGAAAGTCCTCCACTGTTCCTCAATTGTCCCACCATAAAGCTTTTGTTCCCGATCTATCTTAGCCAACTCTCCCTCGTCCCATTGAACTCTCCTTTATTTAAGCACAAGACACCGGTATTGGATTTTATCTTCGCACGCTCCATCTGTATTTTAAATTCTGTGATTGCTCATTCTGAGAGGATCCCCAACTGTGAGATCATTAATTATTCCTGTCTCATTACACATGACCAGATCTAGGGTGGCTTGCTCCCTCGTAGGTTCCATTACATACTATTCAAGGAAGCTATCGCGGATACATTCTATGAACTCCTCCTGACCGACCTGCTTTGAGCAATCGATATATAGATTAATATTCCCCCATGATAATTGCTGTACCATTTTTACATGCATCATATATTTCTTTGTTTATTGCTCACCCTACCATGGTATTATTATTTGTTGGCCTACACACTATATCTATCAGTGACTTTTTCTCCTTACTATTTCTAATTTCCACCCAAATGGATTCAACCTTTTTTTCCATAGAAACCATATCATCTCTCACTACTGCCCTGATATCATCCTTAAATATCAGAGCTACACCACCTCCCTTACCTTCCAGCCTATCCCCTCAAACAGTTGGATACCCCTAGATATTTAACTCCCAGTTATGACCATCCTGCAACCATGTCTCTTTAATGTTCACTAAATCATAGTCATTCACGATGATTTGTGCCATCAACTCATTTACCTCGTTTCAAATGCTATGAGATAAAGTGCCTTATGCTAGTTTTTGTACCTTCCTTTTGAATTCTAACACCTCCATTAATAACATCTCCTGACTTCTCCTTCCTTTTAACTTTTTTCCTGATTTTTGATGCAGTTGGAACCTTCTTCCTGCGTACTAACCTGCTGCTTTACTTTCTATTAACCATTATATTTCCTATACTTTTACTCTTCCCTTCACCTATTATTGAATTGATTCCTTTACATTTCCAAATTTTAAGATTTAATTTAGAAGAACTGAATCATTCTCAGTATTGAAGGGCCAGAAGGAACATCAAACAAGTGCAGGTGCAAAAACAAATTGAAATTATATTCACACATGTGGTTAGCACTGCTGCCTCACAGCACCAGGGACCTGGGTTCAATTCCGGCCTCAGGTGACTGTCAGTGTGGAGTTTGGATGTTCTCCCCATGTCGGCTGGGTTTCCTCTGGCTGCTTCATTTTCCTTCCACACTCCAAAGATATGCAGGTTAGGCGAATTGGCCATATTAAATTGTCCCTTAGTGTCAGGCGGCTTAGCAGGGTTAATACTTGAGGTTACAGAGATAGGACCTGGATGGGATTGTTGTCGGTGGAGGCTTGATGGGCCAAACAGTCTCTTGGTGTACTGTAGGGATTCTATTCTATCATCCTGTATTGCAGCTTAAAGATTGTAATGTGTTAAGTCTCTCTTACAAAATTTTAACCATTACAAATATGGATGCAACTTTTAATATTGAATATACAATCAACAGGGCTTCAAATTTATTACAATATTGAGCCAACCAGGAGCTGAGTGACGTTTCATTGGTTTGATTATGTGAGATCAAACATAAATGCCGTTTTATCCCCTTTTGCTATGTTTCAACATTCAACCTTGCCAGATCTCTGCAAGAAGTATCAGGTGTTCTAGCTTATCAGATGTATCGCAATCTTTCTTCCTCACTATCAACCACATGGCTACAAACTTTCTAACCATATCCCCTCATCTAAGTCTAAATCATTGATATATAACATGGAAAACAAAGGGCTGAGGAAGCCACTACCAAAGCACCCATCAACCTTCTACTTCCTCTGAGCCAACTTTAGGTTTAAATTACCATTTTCAATAGATACTATAGACATTTACTTTTCTAACCAGTCTGCCACATGGAACCCAGTCCAAAGCCTTACTAAATTCCATATGAACTACATCCAATGTGCTACTTGTATCAACCCTCCTTGTTATCTCCTCAAAAAATCCAATAAAACTAGTCAGGCATGACATTCCTCTAGCAAATACACACTGACTGGCCTTGATCAATCCGTGCCTTTCTAAACGAAAATTTATACTGTTCCTCAGAATTTCTTCCTCAGTAATATGCCCACCAGTGATGTTATACTAACAGACCTGTAATTATTCAGTCTGTCCCTTGCTCCTATTTTAAACAAGAACGTAAAGTTATCAGTCCTCTAATGTCATATCTGCAGCCAGAGAAAATGATTGTCAGAAAATTGATTGTCAGAGCTTCCACTATTCCTCCCTTGCTTAACAGCCTGGAATATATTTTGTCCTGGTCCAGTGACTAATCTGCCTTCAAAGATGTTCATCTCACCCCCATACCCACTCCCCCACCATCCTGGTTTGGCACTTCTCAGAAATGTAAAATTCACTTGTAAATAATTCATTACATTGGTTTCACTCTACTTGCTATTGATTGAGACTAGTTTATTCGGGGAGATAAATATACTGGCACATCTCAGGGTTGGCACACATTGATAGTTACAGAGGAATTAAGACATTTTCTTTATGGTGGAGGAAGCAATGTTGTGTCTTTTGTTGACTGTTTAATGAATATTCAATACAGCGTCTAGTATTGTGCTCACTACACTGTGGGACGTGGCTGAACTTTAAGGCCAAAAGCTGCCCCTGTCTTCTATGCATTGTAAAGAGCATTTTCCAAAATCACTCTCACAGGCATAATTGAAATGTTGTAAGTGAAATCAAAGCCTGGTAAAGACTCTGTCAGCCAACACTTTGAGATGGACAGACATTTAAACAGATACTGCCCTCACTAGGCCCAGGATGCCAAACCCTTCCTCCTTAACTCCTCCATGCTGCAAACCCTACTTCACAACACCTGTCACCACTAACTCACCCTTGCCTATCCTGAACTTCAATGCAAGCTGCTATTCTCCTTTTTCCCACTCTTGTGCTGTATTGTTCAACAAGAAAAACTGCTGTCCTCAAGTCACCCTTGAAAGAGACATGAACCAGGCAGGTGTGGTGAAATTCTCAGGAACCTCTGACTTCAACTTGAAGGTAGGATTTCATTTGAGGAGAATGTTTCATGCCCATAATCTCTCAAGGCATGCCAACTGTTGAATGCAGACTTCAAAAGAGATAGGAGTTGGTAGAATAATTGCTTCTTTATTCATCTCTCAACACATAATGTTATCCATTCAGATTCCTATGCAACTAAACTGCACTGTCATAGCCGTGTAGATTCCATTCTTACCTTTTTCTGACTTTTACTACTTTTTAATTGGCTCCCTTTTGCCAAAGAATAGACATGTCCAGGTTTCTAGGTCATTTGGTCAGTAAAATATTTCTGTATTTTATTTCAAATTTAGCGCATTAACCCTTACATTCCCACACAACGTATGACAAGTAAGAATTGCCACAGACTGGCATAGGGTTGGACATGTTACTGATTTCATCTCTGCATCTCAACCCGCTGTCCACTAATTTAAATTTTGCATCCCGCTAAGTTCAGCCATTTCACATACTACATGTCCATCTCCTGCAGGCATTAATTTGCCCGCTGCAGCCTGCCACAGGGTGCCCGCCAATTAACCTGCCCTTCCGTCACATCAGGAAACTGGGGTGTTCAACTGGAAAATCTCTGTCAGTCTCTGTCACATATTCCTCACAAAGCTCTTAACTATCCTGATTGCCTGCTCTCCTTGTGAGGACCGGTGGCTTGCCAGATTCAAACACAATGTTGGTAATGCAGCTGGGAAACTGGCACACAGAGCTGGCCTTATAACCTTCAGGTCCCACCCACATCTGGTCCCAGTCTCAATGGGGCCATAAAGTTCAGCCCCAAGTATCCATCTCTGTCCTCAGTTCAGGGTTAGCACTGTACCTCACAGCACCAGGAATCCAGGTTTGACGTTGTGAATGGCCTTTTGTTATTGATCTTACCCGCATGCATCTTGCCACATTTTACCTCAATCTCACCTCCTCCCCTATCCAGAACCCTCCTGCCTGCTGATGTGACTTTAAATAATGCAGCACTGCACCAGTTCTAGCTGGAGTTCTCTCAGAATATGCTGACATTTCAACTTACCTTTATTTAGAACTGTGATACGCCATATGATTTTTAGAGAAAACCATTTACTTGACATAAAGTCATATTAAACTCAATTTGTCACAATCTATTACCTCTCAAGACTAGAGCCTGACTGTTCTGTAATTCTGGAACTGAAGTGCATTGTCATAGGCCATTTAATAGAAGCTAAACATTGCAGCAGATCAATGTGCCATGATTGACTTCAAAATGCCTAGTCCTTTTCCATTTTCCAGTGCTTACATAATTTATTTTAACATGTTCAGTCCCTTTTGACCTTGGTTAAATGTTCAGTTCTTTGTCTCACTGAAATGATCAGAACAGTTTAATAACATAACAACTGTATGTTTGCATGATGTATGAATGCAGGGTGAAAATATGAGTAACACTTTCTAGAATGTATATCACAGCTTTGTTTATTTGATTGTAAGCATAAATAATCTAATATTGTGTACTCTCATAAACTGTATGAATAGCCAGTGATTGCTTGATTTGATTTATTATTGTTACATGTATTGGGATACAGTGAGAAACATTGTTTCTTGCGGCATACCATTCATGGAGTGCATAGGGGAGAAGGAAAGGGGAGGGTGCAAAATGTAGTGGTACAGTCATAGCAGGGGTATAGAGAAAGATCAACTAAATATAAGATAGGTCCATTCAAAAGTAGGAAAGAAGCTGTTCTTGAGTCAGTTGGTATGTGATCTCAGACTTCTGTATTTTTTTCTCGACCAAAGAAGGTGGAAGAGAGTAAGCCCGGGATTCTTGGGATCCTTGATTACGCTGACTGCTTTGCCAAGGCAGCAGGAAGTGTATGTGGGGTCACTGGATGGGATGCTAGTTTGCATGACGGACTGGGCTACCTTAACAACCCTATGCAGTTTCTTGTGATCTTGGTCAGAGCAGGAGCCATACCAAGCTGTGATACACCTGGAAAATATGTATTCTGTGGTACATCTGTAAAAATTGTGATTGTCGTCACAATGACATCCTCATATCATAATTGTATGACGATATAATATTCATATGGTCTCTCTCACTAAACAAGTACCAGTCTCGCGTATATTCACAATAATTGCAAAAATTGCAGCTGTCTATATATTCTTCACTTATCTTCTACTATCAAAATTAAACTATGATCACCGGGTAAGAGTGCACTCTCAACCTTTTGGCTAAATTAAGCGTCAGATCAAGACCAAGATCAGGTGCAATGGTTTTTCTTGTCAGCTTGGATCTTCTATGTGCTTCCTGTGGGGACTATGAATTGGATTCAATTTGAATTGGTTTTTGGAGCAAGCAAAGAGATCACCTGGCCTGCTCCATGCATTGTCTTTGTAACTTTAAAAATGGAGTAAATTTTTTAAAAATTAAACTAACTGTTCAAGTTCCTTCTATCCATTTACGAATATGAATTGAAAGTCTGTGTTTATGTTCTCACATATTCAAAATGTATATAAATTGCAATATATTCAGTCAGGAAATCATTTATTTTTAAAAAAAAATGAATTTAAGTGAATTAAGGGAATCCTTTTAATAGAACATGTTGTGATTCTGTGGGTAACATCAAATTCTCTTAACCAGAAGCCTCGGGTTCAAATCCAACTTCAGGGCTTAAAGTCATAGTGGTGACTTTTCCCTTTCCACCTGCCACGGGAATCGAAGTGGGCGAGGGGTGGACCGTGGAACGGTCCGTTAACTTCGGGCAGGGTTTTCTGGTTTTGGGGTGAGTGCAGCCAGAAAATCCTGCCCATAGAGTTATTTACAGACAGAATGAGGCCTATGGGCCCATCGAGTTCATGCCAGCTCAACTTGATACACAAAGAAAGTGAATTCCTAATGCAGCCTAACAGGTTGGCAGGCAGTACGATAGGGAGATATTTCTGGTTAGCATGTGATGGAAAGAAAATTGGAACCTCTACCATCACTATTCACAGACCCAGACTATAACATGGCATAGCAAGTCATCTCCTCAGGAGGGCTGAGGGATGTTGGTTGGCTCAGTAGGCTTGACAGCTGGTGTGGATCAGATTGGTGCCAGCAGCATGGGGTTGAATTGCCATTCCAGCTGGGATGGATTCAGGATCTGCCTCCTTGCCCTTACCCGTGATGAAGGTCATGTCCTTGTGGGCCGGACCTTCCTTTGGGCAGAGAACTGCAAAAGTAGCAGTATGCTTTCAATCTCTGCAGACACTTGGACAGGTATTGGAAATCTATACAAGAATGTGTAACATTGAACTTTTAAAAAAAGAATTTTGTGACCATTGTTCTGATTGTTTCTGTGGAACAGAGCACAGGGAAAATACATTTCTGTGAGTGCTTGTCAGAATGTATTAATATAGGTATTTTTAGGCAGACACAAACTCCCTAAGTAACAAAACTATGTTAGGCAAGCATTAGATTGATTTAATGTTTTGCACGTCTGTAATTAGGTTCTACATGATAGAGTAGCAAATTTGAACTGCTTCATTGTACTTTTCACTGAATGATTTAACTTGCTGCCAGAAGTAAGAAGCAAAATTTTGGGTATGGGCAAGTTGGTGATATTCAGATATGTTTAGTGCCTAAATGCCAGGCAATAGTGTCTTTATGCCCATGAGACCAAGATCTTTCATTGCAATGTCAACTTCAGTCTCTTTCCCTATTGCTAGAGTGTTTTAGACATTTGTGTTGCAAGCAAATAAATTACTGTATAAATGATATAAATACACATATCTGAAAGTATATAAATATCAGGTGTAATGTTCAGACGTCAGACACAGTGAGGAAACATTATGATTAATAGTTATTTGGTTAGAACATCAGAATAACAGAACCTCTTTGCATTCTTATCCGTCAGTTTCCATTTAATTAGCTCTTTGCTTGATAGTTAAGCATTTGAACACTGCAATAAGTTGAAACGTAGTTTACTAATTATTGTCTGGAAATCTTGCTCCCACATTAAGCATTGTATCTGAAGCCTTGAGAAGAATAAACAATCATTGCCTGCGTCTTCAGAATAATAACGATGCACAATCCAACTTTTTATTCCCGTTGGACATTTTGCTTCTGGGAGATCTTGACCACAGGGTGAAGAACCGTCATAAGAAGAATTCTGCTTTTACCAGCCATGCTTTGACGTTGGCTTTGTCTCTCACTTTCACATCGCTGATTTTAATCACTGTGCTTCATTCATTTCAGAGGTTGACCTCCAACCAAAAACGGCCGAGTGGTTAACAGGAAACAGCTGCCTGGTAAAGTCAACCATCTCTGAGGCTGTCAGAGGAGCAGCTGGATGGGGGAAAAATTCCTGCTCTTCTTCACCCCACAAGGGCAGGAAATGAACTTAAGATAAAAGCAAAATACTGCGGATGCTGGAATCTGAAACAGAAATAGAAGATGCTGGGAAATCTCAGCAAGTCTGACAGCATGGGCAGGATGTTTTTGGCCTCACTTGAACAAGACCAGAAATTCCCGCCTGAAGTCATCTGGCACTTCCGTTGTCCGCCCCTTGCCTGCTCCAATTCCATTGCAAGCGAGGTGATAGGGTCTAGTGCATCTGTGGAGAATTGACTTTATTCTCACTCCACAGATGCTGTCAGATCTGCTGAGATTTTCCAGCATTTTCTGTTTCTGTTCAAGGGATAAACTTACTTGGAGAGTCTTCAGCCTTTCAGTCCATTCAGCCCAATGTTAAAATAGTAGTGAATTTTAATAATGTGATCAGTGTTTGAACTGCGTCACTTAAGAAGAACCTCTCTGACATTATGCAGGCTTCCTTGACGCCTGCAATTTAAAAGTTCGTTGGCGAGATCAGGGCAGAGGCAAATCTTCCTCTCTATTTTAGGGGGCTAATTCCTCTATTTCTCATTGGTCAAAACAATTTTTGACTTGCAGCCAGTGGTTAACTTCCTTCAACAAATGAATCCTCAAGCCCTCTTCAAAAAAAAATTCAATATTCTTTGACAATTTACATGGAATAATAAATGTCCTCCCTGTTTTCAGCAGAATGATCACCATCTAAATTGAAGCCTACTCAGTGGGATGTTTCTTTTGCACTACTTTTCTCTTGCTGCAGCTCCACTCATGCTATTATATGGGCAGTAGAGAGACATTAATAGCCTCCAATTCATCATTCCCTGCTAAGATGGAGCTATGATTACGAAGGTCATCCATTTAAGATCACAAATTAATTGCTGCGAATCCTGAGGTCAACCAGAGATTCTTTGTTGTTGGCAGATGGGTCTAAGTTTCTGGCTCCAGGTCAGAAGAAACTGGCATTCAGTGATGACCTTACTCTTGTTCGTTTTTATGCATTTAACACTAAACTTAAGACTTTATGAACAATAATGAATCTTCCCATAACATTGTTCTATCCTCATTCCTCATCTATCCCCTTACATTCTCTCATGTCTTCTCCCACACACTTGAATTGTCTGGTTCCAGTTAGAAACAGAGAGGTCACCAGTAGGAGGATAGTTACAGGGGCAAGGCCGGCAGATGACTGGGGCAGCAGATGGTGTGAGCAGGTGGCGCAAGGCTGGGCATTGAAGTGGAAATATTGGCAAGAGAAGCAAAGTTTGGACAGAATGCTAAATTGGCAAGGCGATGGCAGTAGTGAATGCAGGCATCAAGGAGGAGAAACCCAGAAGAAAGGGCAGAGGCCGGAGATCTTGGGAAATGAAAGCAGAGTATGGAAATTTTAAAATAGAGATATTTTATGTAAAAATGAATTAGAATAAAGAACCTCTGCAAAAAAAAGCAAGAAATAAAGATCAATATAAATATAAATTTAATTGCAGTTTCACCTGGGTTTGTGATGTGATGCTTGCAGGAGCTGAAGCGCCATCTTGTGTTGGGATGATTAGAAATTAAGTACAGTATGCTAAACTTATACTGAAATAGACATTGAACCCTGGTATAAAGAAAAGTATGACAAATAAATCATGTCACAGGAATTAATGTGACAAATAGAAAAGGCAAAGTCAGAAACCTTTAATGTATCATTAGTATATCTATTTATGGCACTATGTGTTATTCGCAAGACTTTTAATATCGGGCTAGTAAATTGCCTGTGGTGTTGCTTGCAGTCTATTCTATACACAAGACAGTGACAGATTTGAGAGTCTTCAGAGATTCACTGCACGGAGCCACCCAGTGAGTAGAGCCTCTAAGTGTTAGGAAATCAAAGGCAGTTTTAAGGGATTTATATTTGTACTGGTAAACATTTAAAATAGGGTATAGTTTTCAGTAGGTTTCATTTAATGTTTCTGTGTCTGGAGGGAAGCTATAGTTAGATTTATGCTGGACAAAGGTATTTGTATGTGTGGGGGTTGGTTTCAATTCCAACTGGAATTCTATTGTGTTTAGAGAGGTTTAACAGCATGTATAATAAATAGTATTTGCGGCATTACTTAACAACAGGAGCCCCACTTCCCAGAGGGGAAAAATTTTCTTTGTTCTTAGTTTTAGATGGAAGCTAGGGTAATTGGAGACAGGTCACAGAGGAATGAACATCTCTCTCAACTCTGCCAGGAAGGAGAAACTGGACAAGACAAGGGAATTGCAAAGAGACAGGCTTCCCAAAAAACAAGGCACAGTCCAGACAACCAGTGAACTGGGACAGACAGACGGTTTCAAATGACTGGTGTTATGTGAACAGAGACTAAGGTATTGTTCAGAAGAAATCAAGGTAGATTAAACAAAATGCTCTGTTAAAATGGGTTTGCAGATCTCAGAGGTAGCTAAAATGCTTGATGTTATTTTAATAAGGGTCTGGGGTTTGAGAGTGAAAGCAGTTTGGACAGCAGTCAAGACAAACTCCTGGAGTTGATTTGCTATTAAAAGTGGAGTGGAAACTTTGTTTAAAAGTGTCATTTGAAAAGAGTGGAGTGAATTCCGGAACGCAACCTGCTAATGGAAAGCATTGTTATGAGAAAATATTTTAAAGCATGTTTTTGGGAGTGGAATATGGAAACACTCATATGACAATCATCTGGGGGATTCTGAGGAGAAAGGCAAAGACTTAATTTTTGTTCTGAAGAAATCAATGAAGTGTATATTTGGCCACAGCCAATCTGTATGCTTAAAAAAAAGGACCTTGTATGCTACTGAGACCACTGTAACTTCAAGTGTACTTTGTCATCTGCGTGAATCTTAAATGTGTGTGTATTTATTAAGCTAAAGGAGGGAGTAAAGGAGTATTATATTATAATCCATTTTTCTTTTATGTTTAATAAATGTATTTTTTTCTTATTGTTAAAACTAATTCGAGGTCTTGTGACTCTGTTCCTCTATGTTTGATTAAAACAAAGTAAAAGATTTGTTGAACCATGGTTCCATTCTGGAATCTTCCTGCCCAACTGGGATAGTAACAATTGTGACCATTGACTTGGAAAAAATAAATGGTAAATGTTGACATTGAAACTTATAGTGATAAACTTTGACTGAAATATGTCACCAAAATTATAACAACAGGGAGTAGGAATTGGCAATGGGAAATATTTGAAATCGGTACAAGTGCTGCATGTTCCATTTCAGTACCTATTTTGTCCTCGCATTGCATAATATTGTAGCATTTACAATTAAATAGGAAAATTTGGAAAACAGAGAACTTAGTTGGAGCATGGGAATTTCTTTGATTGTTTACAAGGAACTGGATGATGCAAAAAGGAGCCATTGGCAGGCAGGCAGAATTAAAATATGACAAGTTTGCATAGATAGCTTACATGGTAAATGTGGAATGTATTGTGAAAAAAGTTGACAGTAGAAACTGGACAGAATGTGCACATTAACATAGATTTATTATACAGGTGGGAACATCATGCAGCTGTTAGTGATTTTGACATGGACCATATCCATTACATTCTAATGACTTAGCTGGAGGTTACAGCCTGTTACCAACTCCTAACGCAGAATCTTCAATTGTAGTGGAATATTTTGCAAAATGGAAATTGTTTTGAAATGATTACTTTAAATTTACTGTAGTTTGGAACAATTGGGATTAATAAATGTCTTCTTCTTCAGAAGGGCTATAAGCAAAATAAAATATGACATATGACAAGGGCAAAGGAATTTTAGGGTACAAATCACTCATAGTAAAACTAATATTGATTGTAGGTAAGAAAATAGTTCAGGCTTCAAACTTCTAATGCCAAGGGATGTTGTACAGATAGGTACTTGACATTTAAGATATTTATTCCTTGATGTATTCCATGCAGTTACTTTTTAAATTGAATGTACTTTCTTAGAAATAAGTGCTGAAAAGGTTCCCTGGCTTAATGCAAAACACATCATTTCAGCTCCCATCATTAGGAAATTATGGTTATGCCATGTGGTGTTGTTGAAACAGTGGATTTCTTCTTGCTGATTAATCAAAGAACTCTTTCACTAACTGATAGGGGGTTAGTGTGGAATTCTTTGTATGAGGCCTTCATTTTAGTTTTAATACAATAAGTAGACTAGGTTAAGGTAAATATAAAGTGCCTTATATATAGGGTGAGAATTCACAATGTGCCTGGAACGAAGTGTACAAAGGTATTATAAACGTCAAAGGTACTATAAACTGTATAACCATAAATTAACCAAGTATTATAAGCTTAAACTGTATTTTGAACATATATGTATTGTAAGCCTTGGCCAACTTTGTTCTGAATGAAGCATTATGGGAAACACAGTAGTAGACTGACCAACCTCTTTTAACATAATGGAGCACAGAAAGACAGCTTATATTATTTGTTTTTCGATACGCAAAAACAAGTTTAATCATAGGCCTGCTATTTAAGGGAGTAAATTCATTCAAGGGTAGCGAGGCTAGAACAGTCTCTCAAGCTGATAAAGGAGGCCCAGGTCCCAGCAAGAGAGTGACTCCTTTTGCCAATTAAAAATCACAGGTGTTAGCTATGGCCTTGCCAATGACGTGGGTGAGGTTTCCTAGATAAAGGGGAAGGTACGTACATGAGCAATGAGCTAATAATCTCCTATTCCTGTTGACAGGTGAAATGTTATTGGCGAAGGTAATAATGTGTAATATTGTGATTGCGCCCATCAGTCTGATTAACAAGACTTGGTGGGATATTGAAATGGTTAGAATAATAGAATAATTTTACCTGGCAACATTAGCTCAGAGAGGACAGACAACCCTCATTGACTGTGTCTTTCTTCTGATGCATGCATTAGCAAATAAATTCTTCTTCATTCTTTAACTATATACTGTCTTTCACAGACTATGTACTGGTTGAATGAGGTCAACAAATATAGGGCACCCCACAGGGACACCTCAAAAAATTCCTCCTACACTAACCAGTATTTGCAACATACAACTACTCTATCTAAAACCTGTTTTCCGATCTCCGTAGAGATCGATACATTTTAAAAGAAAGAAATCACAAAGGAAAGAAAATCAGTGAACAGTATTTCACTTTTAAAACTTTTACTGTAAAAAAAAAATTAGTATCAACACAGACCAAGCATGAATTAACAGGCAAAGGATATTTCAAGTAAAAAGATAAGTTGCACTTTAACTGGTCAATACAACAAAGATATACCTCATTACACTTGCTCATTATTATTTGCACAAATGCAGTGCCACATGTAATCTCAATCTTTCCAACTAAGCTCCATTATGTCAGACCTCTCATTTCCTATGCAATTGTTTTGAGTTGCATTCACCAATATCTCTATTCCATTCAAAGTCCTTGGATACAGTTGACACCAGCCTGGATCTTGTCCATGAACCCTATCTCTTGCAAATCATTATAGTTCTGATGGCACAGAATCTCCAAAGAATCCCTTCACTTAGCCCTTTAAGTTGTCTGGTTGGTTCTATGGTAAACTAAAGAGGGCCCTTGCATACAAAATAGAGACTTTCCTCAAAAGTGCTGCATCATTACATCTGCTAAAATGAAACTGAATCCAATAAAACAAGACTTGATCAACAATAAGCTTTTTCAATAAGTAGTTCTGTGATGATACTGTGCTATTGATACGCTTGATGTTCAGTATTTTCTATAGGGAGTCAGTATGTTTGGATGGAATGCAACTCAGATGCTGAAAATGCAAGATAATTACTCACTTTAGCCATGTAGTATTTACTAAGATAGAGCTAATGGGTTTTTGTTTATAAATGGAGATATCCCTTTTTTTAATTAAAGGGATGGAATATGAGTTTAGGTATACTGGGTCATGTGATGATGTTTCATGGGAGGAGCTAGGTTTGTAGCAGAAAAATAACTTCTAGTTTTCTACCTTGGATTGGTTTGAAGACAGGTCTGCAAGCTGCTCTCACTGTCTACAAAATGTCTCTAGAAGCTGCAAGGTTGTTAACACAATTTATAGCGAGTATGTTTGTGTTTGCTAACTGCATTTAAAGTGGAATTTGCATCTAAGAGGAATATTTGGAATTGAAATGATGATCAGTTAGAAATCAGAGTTGTTCCCTTTCATGTTCAAATATTGTTCAATTGTTAAGAGTTTAACTGCTTCAGTTTGTTGGAGTCATAAACTGTGCAATAACTAAAGCTTATTTTGATAGAAAGATCCCATATTTGTCAGTGGAATTAGTCCTGAGGTGAAGCATCCTTTTCTCAGATTTACGCCAAAATAGAAAAATTGTTAGGGCTCAGCTGGCTTCCTAATATAAGGTTAGATTCTGGTCTGGGACTCTAATACCTGAGAGATCTATCTTAAAAAATGCAACACCCAACACTTGACTGTGCTCCTATTTTCCAACCGGGTCTGGCTTTTCATATTCAGCAACAACTGCCTTCTCCATCCAAAACTCAGTAGCACTCTACCTTGAAGGGTTGTGCACTGATATCCCACTACAGAGACTTGAGTAAGAGTGCTATGCTAATACTAATGCAGCACTGAGGGAGTGCTGCCTGGCTGTCAGAGTGGTTACACAGAATGGTCCAAAAAGCAATACAGAGGGGACTAATTGGAGTTCACAAGTTGAAAGTTTGATAAGAGTGGGAATTCTCTGGTAAGCATTTGGTGAGTATGTCGTAAACTGGAGCTTAGTTCAATGTTTAAATTTAATTAGAACTTTAAAAATTGTAAACTAGCTGAGAAACTAGTTTTTAAAAACTGCCTGTCAGTGACAGTTGGCTGTTAAACAGCTGTAAGTGATTTCCTGAATAGGTGCTAATTACTGTGAGCAGGAAGCTCAATGAATACTTGTAAATTGGGTGTGATTCACAAAGGTGTTTAAAGTAAACAGTGGGAGCGGTCATCCAACCTCGGCACGCCTGACACAGATCATACAGATCCCGGAGTAGAGCGTGTGGGCCTAAACATTGGTTTTACACCTGCTGCCAAATGGTTGCCATTCTCTCGGTGCTTTTCAAATTACTGACGCCTGCAATGGTGGTTTGCCCAGGCTAGGGTGGAGTCAAGGATCAAGGTAGCCAATGAGATTAAACCTAGGCTTTACCTATGCAATTTTTCAAAGCCATCTCGGCTTTTTGGTTAAGATGAAGCATTAGATCAAGTCCAGGAGTGGGTGGTAATGCCTCATCCTCTCAGCTTGGACCTTGTTTGATCAAGCCCAAGATGGGGTGCGATGTCTTTTCTGGGCAGCTTGGATCTTATTTGTCCCTCATGTAGGGTTTAATTTGAATTGGCTTTATTGTTTAGAATTAAAGCATTAAAAAGTACCAAAAAAAAGTCAGTGTCACTGAGGGAGGAGTGAGAGGCCCAGGTTCAGCAAGGAACTTAGACCACAGGTCAGTAAGGTAAGAAAAGGGTCAGAAAGAGGGAGGTTTACTGACTTGGAACATCTAGGGAGGGTTAGAGGAAAGGGAAGGGAAGTGGTTCTCTGCAGGCCTTGTCCCTTCCCTAGATCCTTTGATCATGCACTGAGTGCTTTTAAACAAGTGACATCAGGGTGCTGATGTCCCAACCCCCCATCCCTAAAGACTGACATAGCGCCCGAATAATAATGTGGGATGGGGCATTAAATGCCCATTTAAAGGCCTCAACAGGTGTCAGGGCAAGAAGTCTGTCCTCAAGTTTTTCCTTCCCAAACTTAATTAAGGCAGAGGCAGCAGGATCCCACCACCACCCTCTACTCCAACACCCCCCAGCTTGCATGCTGTCTACCACAATGAGATACGGTGTAAGCAGATCTTGAATCATGACCGCTTCACCTGGGCAGAAACTCATTTTAGCCCAAAATTATAGAGGTATTAATTCATGAAATGAATGGGTAAACTGAGGAAAAAGAATTTCAATATAGGCAGTTGTGAGGTCCTCTACTTTGGACCTAAAAAGGATAGAAAGACTACTCTCTGAATGGTGAAAGAGGGTGTATTCACTGGAATTTAGAAGGTTAAGGGATGATTTCATTGAAGTTTTCATGATATTAAGGGGGACAGAAGGCTAGATAGATAGAGACAAACTGCTCCAGTTGGTGGGGGGAGTCTACAATTGAGGGGCCTAAAAATTAGAAGCAAACCTTACAGGAGTGAAATTAGGAAAGGCTTCTACACAAAAAGGCTGGACTATTTCAAATAAGAGCAGTGATTCTTTGGGCAGGCTTTTACCCTCCTCTGCTAGTGGATTTGTAAATGGGGAGTGAGTGTAAGGTTATCTTGCCATTAAGTTCCCGCTGGCCCCAAACTCTGCAAATTTATGCTAGAGCAGATGAGGCCTCAGCCCACACAGTGTCAATTTTTCCACCCAGTCTCAATTTTCAGGCTGGTAGGAGGAGTTCCGGGATGTGGGGAAATCTCAGAAATAAATTAGGTTCAGCCCTCAGGGAGGAAGCCCTTATCAGCAGCTCCCAGTTAACATCTGGTACCCCATACATAAGGTCCATTGATCATAGTACCTAACCTCCCTACCCCGCCACTCCACCAACATGACAATCCTCCACTGTCTACCTCCCCCCACCTCCTCTGCAAAGTCTCCCCTGCCCTCCCTGCCCTGAAAGCCCAAAACTTACCTGGTCCTGGAATCCCAGGATTTAGGCTCTGGGGCCTGCTTGCAATCCCGTTGCAAGCATGTTGTGGCCACTGCAATTTCTGGCGCTGCACCGATTAGAGAGCTGCTGGCCAATCAGATTGGCCAGCAACTCTCTAAGGTAGAAACCCCTTCTGTGTGAGAGGGAGAAGTCCCGTCTCCAGCCAATTAATACTCGCTAGAGTGCGAAATATCAACAGGGCAGGCAGCGCCAGTCGGGATGTGGTCCCCATTGACTCTTCAAGTGGCAGGAAAGGAGTCCCCACCAAGCTAAAAACCCTGGCCCTGGTGTCCTGGCCAAATTTATCTCATATCAGTAACAACAAACGTCTCCTAGCCATGATCAGATTGCTGTTTGCCAGAGCTGGTGAGTATTCCATTTGCAATGCAGCAGTTTGGGGTGTCCTGAGATCATGAAAGGTGCCATATAAACGTAGTCTTTCTGTAACATCCAGCAACAACACTGCTATCTGTCCAGCTATCCCTTATAATGCTTAAATTAATGTTAACCACAGCACCTTATCAATCTACAGCATTCATTTTTATTATTAGTCAGAAGTATGTCAATGAAATGGACCGAATAATATTTGTTGAAAGCAACCTTATAGTCTCCTTGGTAATTGCCATTGAAAGCAAAGATACTTAATCTGGTTAAACATTTTCACTAAACGAGCATTCTGGGGTTTATTTATGGGATGTGAGTGTCGCTGGCTGCCAGCATTTATTGCTCATCTCTAATTGCCCTTGAGAAGGTGGTGGTGAGCTGCCTTCTTGAAGCACTGCAGTCCATGTGGTGTAGGTACACCCATAGTTATGTGGACAACAGAAGGCTAAGATGTAGGTACACTTTGAAAGATCAGAATGATGTGTTGTTATGGTTCCCCTTTCTCAGAAAGCTTTATAACTCCCACTGTAGTACGAGGGCAAAATTTTTAAAGTTTGGAGTTCATCTTTCTTTTACTTACAATTTGAAAAACCTGAAGTTTCAATCACTAAAGTAAAGTTTATTTATTAATCACAAGTAGGGCTTACATTAACACTGCAGTGAAGTTACTGTGAAATTCCCCTAACAGCCTGTGAGGAAATGTTGTTTTGTTGCTATAAATAGAATGTGTCCTGCACACAGAAACAAGAAATAACTGTATCTACGCAACACAGGTGAGCTCCAAACTCAAATGTAGTATCCAAAAGAAGAGCAGTGCTCAGTTAAAGAGAAAAAAATGAGAATTTCAGCTTGAAGATATTTCTTATTGTTGTTACTGCTGGTTCACTGATGCCACCAAGTGGGCATGACGTGCAAGAGACTAAGTGGAACCATTCTGCACATCAACACATCATTCTGATTTTTCAAAGTGTACCCACATCTTAGCCAATTTAAACATGTAAAAATAAGCCAACACCACCAAGCAAATATGTCCTCATTCAGCCATTACATCAACATGGTGTTGGTTTTAAGGATTTTTGGGCTGTTAAAGTAAATGGTTTGCTATTCAAAATAAATGCGGTGTGCAAATAGTTTATCCAGCGCTGAGGAGTATTAACAGCAAAAATGTATAATTTAACTGGCCCATTACCACTGTGCTGTGAGCTTTGGCAAGGTCAGGTTGAATATTAAATATTAATTCTTTTTTAAATTGTAAGCAATATGTAAAGGCATTGTGCAATTCAACAGCAGCCTCATGGTGGGGGAGTTCACAACATGGGGCACAGACTTGAAATGAGAGCCCAGGCTGTCCAGGGGTGGGATCAGGAAATACTTCCTCACACAAAGCGTAGTGGAAAACTGGATCCTTGTCACTCACAGAGCTGTTGAGACTGGGAGCCAATTAATAATGTCAAAGCTGAGATTGATCGATTTTTATTCAGCAAGGGTGTTAAGAATTACTGAATCAAGGCAGGTAGATGGTGTCAAAATAGATTAGCCACAATCAAATTGAATGGCAAAAGAGACTCACGAGTCAGGATTAACTACTCTTGTTCCTAGTTATAGCATAGAAAAGACTTCTTACTGCGCCCACCCCAATCCAATGCCGGCATCTCCACATCATAGAAAAAAGGGAAAGAGATGCCCTAGGGTTCTAATTTTATTGCAATCTTAGAATGCCTCAGCTGTACAAAACTTTGGTTAAGAGAGTACTGGAGTACTGTGTACCATTCTGGTTGCCTCACTATCAGAAGGATGTGATTGCACCGGAGAAGGTGCAGAGGACATTCACCAGGATTTTCCTTGCGATGGAGTATTTGAGTCATGAAGAGAGGCTGGATAGGTTTGGGTTGTTTTGTTTAGAGCAGAGAAGGCTGCAGAGGCGGCCTGATTGAGGTGTATAAGATTATGAGGCATATGGACAGGGTGGATAGGAAGCAACTGTTCCCCTTGGTTGAAGGGCCCATAACGAGTGGGTATAATTTTAAGGTGAGGGGCAGGAGGTCTAGAGGGGATTTGAGGAAAAGGTGTTTCACCCAGTGGGTGGTGGGAGTCTGGACTGCACTGTATGGGAGAGTAGGGGAAGCAGGAAATCTCACAACCTTTAAAAAAGATATGGATGAGGGCTTGAAATGTCATAACATTCAAGACGATGGGTTAAGTGCTGGACGGTGGGATTTGTGTAGCGTTAGTGTCGCTTTGTTGGTGCAGAATCGATGTGCTGAAGGGCCTCTTCTGCACTCCTTGATACTTACGTATATAACCCCACCATGTGTGAGGGGAAATTTGATTGCTTTGTCCAAAGACCAAACATTTCAAATGATCTATTACTATTCTTTTGGTGCTCTTTAGACCCTCACTTTTCTACCTTTCTCTGCTACAGGGGCTGACCTTTGCTGGAGTGTGATAGGTGCTGACTATCCATCACAATCTCATGCAATTGGCCAACATTCACACGAGTCCCAGTAATGAATGTCAACGAGCTATTCAACCGTTGATGGATGTAATTGGTACCCAGTGATCCATACACTTTGTAGCAGCATCCAATGGTTAGTATTTAGGAATGAAAACCCTGGAGTGATATGTCCAAGAGCAATAATCCAATGACTGTCCTGACTGGGATCAACTAACTCAAAAGATTTTTTTTTATTCTATTTTTGGTAAAACACAGACCTAGTTTAAGCAGGATAAAATACCATTGCTGAATTGCAATTTAATAGAAAAAGGTCAAACTCTATCTAGAACATGACTGAAACAGATGAAAAAACCAGATCTGATGAAAGGTCGGTGGCACAGTGGTTAGGACTGCTGCCTCACAGCACCAGGGACCCAGGTTCAATTCCCAGTTTTGGTCACTGTCTGTGCAGAGTCTATACACTCTCCCTGTGCCTGCTTGGGTTTCCTCCAGATGCTCCTGTTTCCTTCCACAGCCTGAAAGATGTGCTGGTTAGATGCATTGGCCATGCTAAATTCTCCCTCAGTGTACTTGAATAGGAATGAGAGTGTGGTGACAAGGGGATTTTCACAGTAACTTCACTGCGGTGTTAATGTAAGCCTCACTTGTGACACTAATGAATAAACTTAAAGATTTTTTAAAAACTTAAAAGGTCATTGGCCTGAAATATTAACTGTTTCTCTCTCTTCACAGATGCTTCTTGATCTGCTGAGAATTTCCAGAATTTTATGATTTGACTTTATGTATTTGACCATTAAAGTGTGTGCTGAACACTGCTGAGGTTTTGAACCAAAACTAAAACGATTTTTATATCTAACTCTCAAAGTACGTCAGTTTCCCAAATCTCCAAAAATGTAATCATGTTTGATTCTCTGACTGCACACTGGATGAAGCAAATCATCATATTGGAATCGGGATCTTGGTTGACTGTGACCACAATGATCATCTTGAATGACTGGAACTATTCATTAAGATGCTAAAACTGATTGTAGATTGCTTGCAGAGTCTAAGCGAGAGAAGGTTAGAGCGGTAGGAAGGGATGAAGGCATTGGGGGATTTAAACACAAGGACAGGCATTTTAAATTGAAGGTGGTGCGGGACTAAGAACCAGTGTTGGTCAATGAGAACAGGGTATGCACAAGCAGAATTTGGTGTGCAATAGGATGTAAGTAGATGTGTTGACATTTACAAAGCAGAGGAGGTCAGCGAGCAGAGGACTGTGGTGATCAGGTATGGCAGTAAAAAGAAGCACATGAGAGTTTCAATGACATAAGAACATAAGAACATAAGAAATAGGAGCAGGAGTAGGCCATCCAGCCCTTCGAGCCTGCCCCGCCATTCAATAAGATCATGGCTGATCTGTCGCTGCTCAGTTCCACTTTCCCGCCCTCTCCCCATAACCCTTAATCCCCTCTCCTATCAAAAACCCATCAACCCGCGTCTTAAAAATATTTAGCGAGGCAGCCTCCACCACTTCAACGGGCAGAGAGTTCCAGAGATTCACCACCCTTTGAGTGAAGAAGTTCCTCCTCAACTCCGTTCTAAACCGCCCCCCTTTTATCTTGAGGCTGTGCCCCCTAGTCCTATTGTCTTTATTATTATTATTTATTATTATGACAGATGGTACTGTAATGGAGCAGAGATAGACAGCAGCACAGAGTGGATTTGGGAAATCTTTGTGATGAGAATTGTAGTGTCAGAAACTCAGCTTAGGGGCAAACATGATGTCAAAGTTTCAAACAGCACAGCTTCACTTAAAGTAGTTGTTGGCAGGGAGGGCTTGTGGGGCCATGGAACCACATACTGTCAAGGCAATGAATTCAGTGACAAAGGCAGAAGATGATAGCTTCAATCAAAGAGTCAGCAAAAGACCGGACAGATCTAGTGAATGGCTCAAAGTGATGCAGGAAGGTGGATTTGAGTATTATAAGCATACAGATGAAAGTTGACCCAGGGCTGAAGTGTTACTCAGGAGTTGGAAACCGGACACAGGGGCTTGTTCCGGGTGCTGGCCCCCCACAGCACACTTCAGGGGCCCACCTCAATGTTCAATGCTCCAGCCAATCAGACAGAAGGCTCGCCATCCAATGTCCTAGGCCAGACCATCATCAGCTGCTTCATCAATGACCTTCCTTTCATCATAAGGTTAGAGGTAGGGATGTTCACTGATGATTGTTCAGCAATGTTCAGCACCATTCTCGACTCCTCAGATACTGAAGCAGTTCATGTCCAAATGCAGCAATACCTAGACAATACCCATGCTTGGACTGACAAGTGGCAAATAATGTTTCAGCTACACAAGAGCCAACAAGGGAGAATCTAACCATCATCCCTTGACATTCAATGGCATTGCCATTACTGAATCCACCACTATCAACATTCTGGGGATTACTGTTGACTAGAAACTGAACTGGACTCGCCACATAAGTATTATGGCTGCAAGAGTAGGTCAGAGGCTAGGAATAATGCAGCAAGTATCTCACCTCCTGACTCCCCAAAGCCTGTCCACCATTTACAAGGCACGTGTCAGGAGTGTGGTGGAATAATCTTCATTTCCCCAGATGAGTGCAACTCCAGCAACACTCAAGAAGCTCAACGCCATCCAGGACAAAGCAGCCTCTTAATTGGCACCCAATCCGCAAAAACATTCACTCCCTCCATCATTAACACACAGTGGCAACATGTGTATCATAGAGACGATGCACTGCAGGAACTCACCAAGGCTCCTTAGCCAACATCTTCAAACCCACAACCATTACCATCTAGAATGACAAAGGCAGCAGACACATGGGAACACCACCACCTGGAAGTTTCCATCCAAGCCACTCATCAACCGGATTTGGAAATATATCACCATTCCTTCACTGTCATTGGTTCAAAATCCAGGAACTCACTTCCTAGCAACACTGTGGGTGTACCTACACCACATGGACTGCAGTGGCTCACCACCACCTTCTCCAGGGCAATTAGAGATGGACAATAAATGCTGACTTAACCAACAATGCTCACATTCCCATGGATGACTATAAAAACACAACAGTGGCCAGGAGGTAGATCCCTGATGCTGGTGGGCCAATGGAAGACTCTCCAGCGCTCAGGATCTGCAGCCTATCTGCTGATGTGGGAGCTGCCAATCTGAAAACTGAGGCAGCAAGGGACAAGTGCAGGTAAGTTTATTATCTTGTAAGAAGCCCCATCTGTCCGGCCATGATCCTGGAAAGGCAATCCCTCCAGAGAATGGTCAGCAACCATTAGCCAATGGTTGAATTCATCATATGATTCATTGTTCCCCCTTCAGGCCCTCTGCATATCAAATTGGCTTGGGCATAGTCCAGGTCACTCCGAGGCTTTTCCGCACTGCCGATCGGGAATTCTTATTGGTTTAATTAGCCCCTAATTAAATCTAATTGGCCTCAATTGGCTGCCCTCTATAATAATGGCTCCACAGTTGAGACTGTGGTAGTGAATCCATTAGGAGGCCGGTGGCACCAAATTGCATACCAGCCCGCCTTCATCCCAGACCATGAGCTTTCTGTAAATTTAGCCCCAGGTCTTTGGATAATGTCACCAAGGGTAGAGCAGCTGAGGAGGAGCGGGGACAAAAGGTGGCTACTTTGGGGACTCCAGTGTTGAGGCTCTGGGCAAGGAGAAAGATGTTATTGTTAGAGACACTCCGATTATTATTGAATAGCTAAAAGTGGAACCAAGTAAGGATAATCTCACAGGATCAGAGACAGTAGGACGGTCATTGAAGGAGTATAGTAGTTAACTTTGTTGTAGATTACATAGAGGTCATGGAGAGAGAGGAAGAATAATGTATAATAGTCACATATTGTTTAAGGCTATTTTGATATTGTGAAAAGAGCAGAAATCAGATTAGTGTTAGTTTTCTTGTAACTCCATGTTTAACTACCTCCAATCTCTGAGGCAATATGTTCAAGGACAATGCTGGTCTTTGTTCCTTTTTTTTCTTTTGAATTATTGTGAATGAATTTGTCAAAATCTAAGTGACAATCAGTCTGCCAATTCCACCACCTTCTGAAATGAGGAAGATTGTAAGAGTATATATGTGATATGTCATGTACCAAGGATTTCTGCTTGAATTAAGGGCACACTACCTGACCATACTTTGTATATCGTGTGCAAGTCTTGGTTTCCCTATTTAAGGAAGGATGTTAATATATTGGATCAGTTCAGAGGAAGTTTACTAGATTGATATACGGAATGAGCAGGTTATGTTATGAGGAAACGTTACACTGGCTAGGATTGTTTCTGCTGCAGCTCAGAAGAGCGAGGGGGTGACTTGATTGAAGAAAATAAGATCCTGAATGGTCTTGACAAGGTGGACGTCAAAAGGATGTTTCCTCTTGTGGGCAAGTCCCAGAACTAGGAGGCACCGTTTTAAAATGAGGAATCACCTTTTAGGACGGAAACGAGGAGAAATATTTTCAGAGAGTTGTGCATCTTTGGAACTCTCTGCCTCAGAATGTGGTGGAGTTGAGTTAAGGCAGAGGTAGATAAACTCTTGTTAGGCAAGGGAATAAAAGGTTATGTAAGGAAGACAAGAATGTGGAATTTAAAATGCAAGCAGAGCAGCCCTGATCTTACTGAATGGTGAAGCAAGCTCAAAGGGCCGAATGGTCTAGTCCTGATCTTATTTCATACGTTTGTACGGTGTGTTTTTTTAATTTTATTCATGGGACAAGGGCACCGCTGGTTGGCCAGCATTTATTGCCTGTACTATTTGCCTGAGGGCAGTTGAAAGTGAACCATATTGCTATGGCTCTGGAGTCATATATAGGCCAGGCCAGGTAAGGATGGCAGATTTCCTTCCCTAAAGGGCATTAATGAACCAGATGGATTTTTCCAACAATGGTTTCGTGGTTATCAGTAGATCCTTAATTCCAGATATTTTTGTTTTATTCAATTCAAATTCCACTATCTGCTGTGGTGGGATTTGAACCCAGGCCTTCGGAACGTTAGCTGAGTTTTTGGCTTAATAGTCTAGCGACTATACCACTAGGCCATTGCCTCCCCCTTTCGGAGGTCACGCTGCTTAACAGAGGGATTGCTTAACAGATGGGACTGCGACTGATATTGAGCATGAGGAAAAAACATCTTCGTAACAACGAAAACTAATTTGGAGTTTTTCCAAGAACTCTAAATGAAAATCTCATTGCATCACTTAAGGCTTTCAAAATGTAACAGGAGCACAGAGTATTAAAAGCTCAACTACTTAATATTCCAACATCTTTTCAGAAGGATTTGAAATTCAGCAAGTTCAACCTCCTTTGCTGATAAGAAAAATTGCTGAAAAATGTGCAGGTAATTTTCTTGCAAAGACAGGATGAGGGATATAAGTTATTAGTAAGCTTTGATCACGAGCCATGAAATAAAAATGCGCTGGAATTATATTTTAGTCCAATGTCATTCTGCAACATAATCTTATTGAAATTGCTCAGTAGGTCATTTGTGATGGGGAAATTAAACCACTACAGTTCAGGATAAAGATTCAAAAAAGATTTATTTTAAATGATTTACCAAGCCTACAGATTTATATAATTCCTTCAACATTGCTCAAACAAAATAAGATTAGGAGCCTTGATTTTTATATACGTATATATCCTTTCTCAGCACACACACAGAATCAGGTACAAATATATTCAAAATTCATCCATGCAGAATATAGTGATTCCTCTATTAGGATCTGGAGAATACAAATGCACCAATTAACAATGCTCTGCCTTCAAGCAGGTGCACACGCAGTATGTTGTGAAGAAATAAAATGGGTGCAGACAAAATAATGTTTACCAATATTATTTCCAAAGACTTTCATGTCATTGATAGTTATGGGTTGAAATGATTGTCCCATTTAACAACAGAGAAAACTATCACTTCAGCCCTTAAATCCACTGCCTTGCGATAATATTTTTCAGCACATTTCTCTTCACATTCTGTAATGCCAACTTTACGAGGAATGGGGAGGGATAATGATTTCAGGGAAGGTTGTGAGCAATGTGGGCTTTGTCCCTGCCTTTGAGCCAGCAAAGCTCTGGGTTTGAGTTCCACCCCAGGATTTGATGGTGCCTTCATAATGTGGCCAAACATGTTGATTATTGGTCTGATCTCGCCAATAGGCCTGTGGTGAGTGGTAGAGTCTCCTAGTCAGCCATGCTTGATGTGGTGCCTCCTCTAGTGACAGGCTTTTGACCTACTCCTGGAAAAACTAGTGACAGAAACAGCTTGTGCCTCGTCTGCATCTCTTGGTGTGTGAAGAGAATGAACAAGGGTTCAAGACTAGGCAAAAAAGCCACTTTTGTATTTCCTCCAACCAGAAGAAATATTTGCCCAATTTAGAGCAAAATTCTCCAATCTGGGACTAAGGTCTGTGGCGGGTGATTCCTGTGGTGGAGGCTGATGGGATATCTTGCAGAAGCTTGTGACTCCATCATCAATGATTATACAGTCAGGAGTTTCCTATCCAGCACGACCGTGTGAGGTGGATGGTGTTCACCCTGCTGTTAGTTCCAGGCACCGTGTTTAAAATGTGCCCAGACATCCTTACTGTCAACACTCACCTGGTAAAGTTTATTTATTAGCCATAAGTAAGACTTTTATTAACACTGCAATGAAGTTACTGTGAAATTCTGCTAGTTGCCACAGTCTGCCACTAGTTTAGGTCGATGCACCTAACAAGCGCATCTTTCAGAATGTGGGAGGAAACCCACACAGACACAGGGAGAATGTGCAAACTCCACACAGACAGTGACCCAAGCCAGGGATCGAACCTAGGTCCCTGGCACTGTGAGGTAGCAGTGCTAACCACTGTGCTACTGTGCCGCCCCAACCACTGTGTTACTGTCCTGCCTCGACTGAGATGTCAGGAGTCGTTGGTGAAGATCCAGCACCCACGTTCCATAATAACTTGCTTGTACGTTCTGCTCAACCACGTAGAGGTCAGGAGAGATGTACTCTACCCAGCTGATGGGAGGAGGAGGCCGAGCAGGGAAGCTAACCCTGCCTGGGGACAGGTGGCCAATGCTGTAGATGCCCAGGCTATCCAGCGCAGGTCAACCATACAATGCCAATAAAGGATGGACAACCTCGTAAGTAAAGCTTCAGCTAATACTGCTGTGATAACAGCACAGTAGTGCCTCATAACCCCACTGCAGTGCACCCATTCTGTGGTGGAGTGATCATTGTGCCTCTTTTACCCTTCCACATAAAGACCAATGCTGTATGGAGCGGGGGGGGGAGTGGGTTCTGGTGCAGAGGGCACCAGCAAACTCTGCAAATCAGATGCCTGTCTGTGAGCTGGCCCACAGCCCTTCTGGACAATTTACAGAGCAAGTTGCAGAGATTGCCACACCATCCAGTGTAAGAATGGAATTATGAGGAAATGAATTTGAAATTGCTATGTACAAATGGATGGAGCATCCGATCTCTCTCAAACCCATCCTTTCTGTTGTCTCTGAGCATCAGATGTTGAGGCACAACTAGCGAGAATGGGAGAAGATGGGATTGGGGGCGGTGGAGGGATTGGGGGGGTGGCGGCAGGAAGGGGGGCACATCTGAGGACTCTGATGGAACTTAAAGAGAGGGCAGCCCATTTGGCTGACATGGAGTGGGACTGGGCAATTGAACATGGGCTTCCATCCAGTAAGGATCCCTCCATGAATCTGAGCTGAGGGCCAAGAATACCTCCATGTTGAAGTTACCACAGGGATAACTGGCTTGTGGTGGACAAGCGTTTGTAGAAATGCTTTTTGATCCTTCGATGTCGGCTTTTACTATCATTGTGAAGCAAAATTCATCAAGCATTGGATTGTTCACCCATTAATAGGAAAGGTGGGTTTAGACCATCATGAAACAGGTTAGTTTTACCCTACTGATGATAAGAAGTGTTATTGTGATAATCCTGTTCAGTGCGAGAGGAACCGTAGGTTCAGACATTTGGTGTATGTGCTTGGCTGAGGACCCAATGGTGCGAAGCTACCATCTGTGAGATTATGACTGAATGCCTCCAAGTCAGAATCCTGCCTCAAAGTTGTCGCTCACTCTCTCCTCTCTCACAGCTGCCACTGTAAGTGAGGAAGAGGCGAAAACCCAAGGCAGAGACTCCCTGTCAGTCCTCAGCAGAAGTCCTAATTTGGAGAGGCAGGGGAAGAGGAGAGATGTGCACTCGTAGAGACATCACAACAGATACTTGGACCAGACCAGAGACACACACCTCGGTAGATATGAGCTCTAGCCTAGGAAGGGTGTCTCTCTGGATGCTTTTCCACAGCTGGAGGGGGCAGGCTCAGCCCTCAGAGGACTGCTGGGGAAGAGGCATTTGCAGAGTCTGAATCAGATAACAAACATCTGGAATAGGCCTTCCACTAACAGTGAAGAATCAGCACAAGGGTGGGGGAGCACATCAGGTAGAGGTGTTGGAGACCTTCTTCGGGGTACTATGTAAGTCAGAGAGGGCACTCCACAGGCTGAATGAAATGGGGGCAACCTTCCGCGCACGGGGAGGTTGCCACCACTGGGGAGGTTGGAAACTTCATGGAGAAGATAATTCAGCAGATTCTGCCCAAAACGCGCACAGGCCTTCTCCGTCGTGATAGTCATGAGGAAACCCCTGCAGATGGCATGTGAGAGGGTGAGGCACTTTGACCTCCCTCCAGATGCCCCTTTCCTTTCCACCTGGACACTCGCCCATGTCGCTTCACATCTGGGCAAAATCCTCCACCACCCCTCCCCCCCTCAGCCTGGCAACCAACACAATTCTTCTCCCCCTCCCCCTCCGTTCCCTCTAAAGCCTTCCTGCAACTCTGTATTACCCTTTCCAGACCCCAACGGCCAACAGACCCCTCTATGTCTTCACTCCACCTCCACCTCTTCAGTTCTCTCCTAACCTTCTTCAACCCACAACCCTCAAAAGACTCATCACCCAACTGGAGGATCTGATCCCGTGACAATATCCCTGGAAGAAGATCCGAAGGGTGAGTGAGGATGCTGCATGGATAACTCCCACCTGTGGAAGCTGATCTGCGAGGGGCCCCACGAGCCTCCACTAACTCTGTGCTGCATGTGGTTCTCAAGTTGGAGGCCTCCATCTTCTCCTCAGATGTTCATGAGTTGCCTGAGGCCTTCTTAAGGTAAGCTTCGATTTTTGAACGCCACGTTGGTCAGGTTGTGTTTTCCAGCTCATGTCAAGGAAAATCAGGCATCGGGGAAAACTCTGGTCAGACCTTCATTTGCATCCTGTTAGCAAGATGCAAATTGCTTTCTCATTGGCCTCCAATGGGATTCCCAATCCAGCATGGCAGGCAGCATCAGAAAATCCTGTTGTCATTTCACATCAGCATGAAACTGATCTGTGGACCTCCTGCCAACTTCTCCCCCCACCCCACCATTGATCCTGCCAATGTGAACATGGGACAGTTACACTTCGGATAACCTGGCATAGTTTAGATCCAAATACTTACTGGAAGGTTTTCAACTGATTAAAACTAAAGTATTTTGTTTGAGCTCAATTTTCTAATTCATTAACATATCTCTGGTTATGCCTAGCCCCACAAGAATGATGTAAAACTTACCCTTCAGGATTTGGGTGCCATGGCGACACAATGGTTAGCACTGCTGCCTCACAGTGCCAGAGACCCGGGTTCAATTCCCAGCTTGGGTCACTGTCTGTGTAGACTCTGCACGTTGTCTGCATGGGGTTTCCTCTCGGTGCTCCAGTTCCTCCCACAGTCCAAAAGACGTGCAGTGGCCATGCTAAATTCTCTCTCAGTGTATCCGAACAGGTGCCGGAGTGTGGCAACTAGGGGATTTTCACAGTAACTTCATTGTGGTGTTAATGCAAGCCCACTCGTGACACTAATAAATAAACTTTATAAAACTTTGTTGACCTGTACTATATGTAAATTACAAGGAAAAGTGCACGGCGGTGCAACCTCCAGCCAGTTCTCTCAAAGCGAATTTCTAAGCATATCACAGGACTTTAATTTGTATATTAAAAGGCTAACCATCTGAAACAGCCAGGCATTTCCAATGCTCTGCAGTAGGCCACTGTAAAAATGGTGGTGACCATATCTTTACTGCTAATGAGCTGCTGAGTCCTCTGATGCGATTTTCATGCCTTTCCCAACACTACAATATAAAGTAGGTGCTGCTGCCTTTGACTGTTTGGGTCATAAGCTGAAGCTATAAAAGCTGTATGCTTTGCTAAAAGGGATCATAAAGCTGAACTGAATTCCAATAACCAAACTGAAACATAAACAATGTTTCTTTGCGTAAGTGTGATTAAGGAACTTAGTTGATGAGCAAACAGAAATTAAATGCTTCACAACTACAGGCATTGGTTTCCATTGATCTACAGAATGTGTTCAATTCTCAATATTGTATAAACAGTGCTTAACTCCTCACTATAAATAGATATTCATTACACAGTAATGGGATTCCTATTCCATCTGTTACAAAGTAAATGAATCGGAATGTTTGGATCTTTCACTGTAGACAGTTTCACTATTAGTTCCTGCTGCATTAATTTGTTAGAATTAGTTTGCTAATTTTCAGTTATGCAAAGTACTCTCCAGAGATGAAAAAAAATCTTTATTTTACCAAAAAAAAGTCTTTGTTTTCATGCTTGCTGATTTTACACCAGTATGGTGTTAAGACCAGTGCACCCTACCATTGGGTTAAATTGCCTTAACCATTGAATAGAATCACAGAATCCCTATTGTGCAGAAGGAGGCCATTCAGCTCATCGAGTCTGCATTGACTGTCTGATGTACCTTACCCAGGCCCTCTTCCCTGCCCTATCCTCATAACCCCACACATTTCCCATGGCTAATCAACCTGACCTACACATCTCGGGACACTAAGCAGCAATTTAGCGTGGTAAATCCACCTAACCTGCACTACTTTAGACTATGGGAGGAAACCAGAGCACCCAGAGGAAACCCACGCAGACAGGGGAGAACTTGCAAACTCCAAAGAGACAGTCACGCAAGGCCAGAATTGAACCTGGGTCCCTGGCACTGTGAGGCAGCAGTGCTAACCACTGTGCTGCTGTGCTGCCCTCTTGCCTTAAGTCACAGGATACTTAATATTAAAAATTTCCCATCAACACATTAATATTACAATTTATAGGGCAGCGCTATCGACATAAGCACTTTTCGAAAATTATTAACACTTATAAAGGCTGTTCCTTTGACCAATGCAAAACTCATTATACCTTATGCTATCTTGCAAAGGTAGGGTATTTGTTCCTGTATCAAATCTTACAATTTGAGAGGCTGTGATAGGTTCCCTCCATGCAAGGATTTAGCGAACTTGTTGTCTCTTTTTATAACAATGAAGTTGTGACCACAGTCATTTTCTGCTGCTTTCCCCACCACTGACCAGATTTTTAACAAAATCATAACTCACCCTTGTAGAATTTGAATCCACAACCTCTGGGTTACTAGTGCAGGACTGTAACATTAGTTACATATTAATCCAGCTTTGCTCTGTCTGCTCAGCCCACATATCACCTCAATTCTTTTATGTAGCCCTCATTTGAAAGTTCAGCTAGCAGCAGAAATTCTCCACTGTTTATCTTAAGAATTTCATAAGTCAAATGCCACCTGAAGATGAATCCTGACTAATCCATTTAGAGGGGTAAAACAAAAACAATATACTGTAGTGTGAAATCTGAAGTAAAAAAACATGCTGGATAAACTCAACAGGTCTGGTCGAGAGAAACAGAGATAATGGGTGGAAAGGTGGAGAGTTGTGAATCTGTTTTTTGGGCAAGTTTTTACTCCCAATTTAGTGTATTTAGTGCATGGAAAAATGGGCTAGTCTATTTTTAGCTACTAGCGGCAGCAGGTGGGGCTTAATTCACCAGCCAACTTGATCAGGCAGCAGAGGGAGCTATTGCGCATGTGCAGACCTCAGTGGCTGCAGATGAGTAATTACAACAGCAGTCTCAACCCAGTCACCCCAACAATCATGGGGCCTGAGGCCAATTGTAGGCCTCACACTGCCTGAAAATATCGCCCCCATGTGCCCCTTGGGCAGTGCTGTGTGCAAGGTTGGCACTGCCAGGCTGACACTATCCAAGGCGCATCACCCCTTGTCGTTGATCTCACTGGGTGTGGGGGGGGGCCTCAATAGCCTCCAGTTTTACTGATGAGGCCAACACAACTGTTCCCCATTCATGGGGAGCAGATGCTTTCCTTGCCGGAGAGAACCTCTCCCAACGAGGCCATAAAGACAATGAGCCCAGACGATTGCACACTGGGCTGGCTAAACGCATGCAAATAATCATTTAACTCTATTTAAATAAATTATTCAGCCTCTTGCCAGAAATGGGCGAGAAGCTGACCACGTAGGGAATCCAATGTCCGCAAGATTGCGAGAGCCAAAAAAACAAGTGCAACCCTGATTTCTCAGCTCTCACGCAATTTTACCAGCTCACTCCACCCATTGATGGGCAGGGCGACCGGGTAAAATCGCAACCAATGTTTTGAGTCCATATGACTCTTTTTCAGAGCTGAAGAGGGGTAAAAATGTGATGGATTATACAGTTGGAGCGGGCTAGGGGAGGGAGGAGGTAGAAGAGAATAGAAGGTCATGGATAGGGCAGAGCTGAGGAGAGAGTGAGAAAGATGTCATGAACACAAGACAAAGGGGCTGTTGATAGTAACATTAAGGACTAAAGAAGGTGCTGATAGTGGCAAAAAGGTAAGATATCAGAATATGTCCATTGGAGAACAGAAATCAGTGCTCAGTGAAAGCAAAACTAAAGAACAAGTGGCTCTGTGGGGTGGATGCCATGGGTAGAAGGGGATGGGGGTGGGGGGTGGTTTGGGATTTGTATTGGGACAAACAAAGAAAACAGAAATAGGGTCAAGATGGAGAAGAAGGTTCACAGTCTGAAATTGTTGAAGTCAAACAAAGAAAACTTAAAAAGGGTCAAGATGGTGAAAAGGTTTCACATCTAAAGCTGTTGAACTCAATGTTGAGTCCAGAAGACTATAACATACTTAATCAGAAGATGAGGTGCTGCTCCTCCAATTTGCACTGGGTTTACTAGAGCATCGCAACAGGTCAAGGATGAACATGTGGGCATAAGAGTAAGACAATGAGTTGAAATGCTAAGTGACTTTGCAAAGCTGTTCCGCAAAGTGATCGCCCAGTCTGCATTTAGTCTCCCCAATGTGGAGGAGACCGCATTGGGAGCAGCAAATGCAGTACATCAAATTGAGTGGCACAGTGGTTAGCACTGCTGTCTCACAGCGCCAGGGACCTGGGTTCGATTCTCGGCTTGGATCATTGTCTGTGTGGAGTTTGTACATTCTCCCTGTATCTGAGTGGGTTTCCTCCAGGTGCTCCAGTTTCCTCCCATAGTCCAAAGATGTGAGGAGTAGTTGGACTGTTTATGCTAAATTGCCCCTTAGTGTCCAAAGATGCGTAGATAAGGAGGATTAGCGGGGTAAATGTGTGGGGTTACTGAGATAGGGTCGGGTTTGATCCTGGGTAAGATGCTCTGCCGGAGAGATGGCACAAACCCAATGGGCCGAATGGCTGCTTTCTGAACTGTACGGATTCTACGAAATTGAAGGAGATGCAAGTGAAATGTTACTTCACCTGAAAGTGAAGAGAAGCAAAAGTTGAATGAAATGCTGCTTCTCTCTTTCAACTATGGTGTGTGCTTCAGCTTTCAAAAAGCCACATGAAGCAAAAAAGGCATTTCAGGTATAAAAAGCTGACAATTTTGATGTCTTTGTCCCAGGCAGGAAAGAACTAAGCAGGAGACTCAGATCAAAATGACTTAGAAGAGTTGAAAGCCAGAAACTTGATGAGCAGGAAGATAACACTGATGGGATTTAAATGTTTCAGTCAAAACTAAACTTCTCACTTGTCAGGTTAACCAGTGATACAATATTACAGACAGACAATATTTTTTGTTTGGTTTGGCAAGGTATTCCAAAACAAATGTTTGTTTATTCATACTCCAAAAATGTGCAGGTTAGGTTGATCGCCTATGCAAAATTGACCTTTAGTGTCAAGGGGATTAGCAGGGTAAATACATGAGGACACAGGCATACGGCCTGGGTGGGATTATTGTCGGTGCAAGCTTGATGGGCCGAATGGCCTTCTTCTGCACTGTAGGGATTCTATAATAATCATGTGAGAGAATTAGAACTAAAAGAACTGTTTTCATCAATTCCATTGTTATTGATTCAAAGAGTCTGGCCAAGGACAACTTCAACCCCAACCTTCCACCAACTGGTAACGATTTGCATTCAGTCTTAAAAAGGCCTTCCCTTATTGGAAAATTGTCATCTGTAAACGTGTGGTACTCCCACTGTTGATCTTTAACAGAAAAAACCTGAATGTGGACACCAAAAGGCATTCGAGACTCAAAAATTGAATTTGCTGCACAAGCTGCTGTTCATGTAAAGCTAAATACTGAGAAATCCATTGCCTTTAGTTTAAAATAACAGGTCTTCAGGTTTAATAATAAAGGGCATCAGTAAAAGAATACATGTGGGAGGATAATATATCAAGATTACCTTTGAGCATTACTCTTCACGGAAGTTTTTACTGTAATGCGATGTAATATAAAAGGTACATCAACTCATTCCTTAGCTGAACATAGCAAATGTAGTTACCATCTTTCTAAAAACTCAAGCACGGAGCCTCTGAACCTTTCTTCAATCAAAAAGATTGTCCTATCCCCTTTGTCCCCACTTAAACGATATTATCTTCCATTCTAAAAACAAATTAACTTTAAGTCAGTTTCAATGAAAATTGAAAACACCAGACAGTATGTATTTAGTTCCCAATGCCAGAGGCACTCTCAGCATGCTGAGAAAGTATCCAACAGGGAGCTTCAGTGTGTTGTTTGCTTCTCATGAATGATTTGGAAAGGGTAATACTTCCGACAAATGTATTAGAAAGTTATACACTAGAGCCTTTGGATTGATATGCCAAAATGGTCTTTGCTGTCATATCTCCTTAGGAAGAAAAGATTTTGTCTGAATTGCTTTCCATTAAGCCTACTGTTTGATGGATCTCCTGGTTGTTCAAGCAGATACTAACATCAGGAAAACATGCAAAGTCAAGAAAAGATATGAACATTTCTGCAAAAACGTGATATAACTTTACGCAATGTTGACTTTGTAGTCAACTGAACTTCAAGATGATTTTGATTGCATCATAGTGATAACAGTCAGAATTTTCATTTTGACAAGAGTGTGGAACAAACATGAATGTATTGGTCACCCCTTTTGCATCCCACTTTATTTCTCCGTGTTGGATTTCCTCTGGCTTCTATCAGCACAAAATACCACTTCTCCATGTCCTCTTAATGGGACAAATTTCCCATTCCACCTGCCACTGGAATCGTAGCTGGCGAGGGATGAGCCATGGAAAAATCTGTTGACCTCAGGCAGGATTTTCCAGGTTCAGGGCAAACACAGCCACGAAATCCCACCCCTTGTTACAATTAACCATGCTCCCTGTTTCTACATCAATATAATTTACATGTCAGAAGAGCATGGTCCCAACAACAGCACAGTCCGAGTATTTACACCCCTCTAGTATGAAAAGCAAACATCTGTCAAAACTCTGTTTGATTTGATTTATTATTGTCACATGTATTGGGATACAGTGAAAAATATTGTTTCTTGAGCACTACAGAGACAGAACATACTGTTTATAGAGTGAAAAGGGGAGAAGGAAAGGATAGGGTGCAGAATATATTGTTGCAGTTACAGATGCAAAAGCAAAATACTGCGGATGCTGGCAATCTGAAATGAAAATACAAAATGCTGGGAAAAAACTCAGCAGGTCAGGCAGCATCCGTGCAGAGACACAGAATGAATACCTTAGATCGAGATGACCTATCATCAGAACTCATTCTATGGGCCTATTTTACCATTTTGATTCTAAGTGCTCGGCGGACTTGAAACTGGGAGTGTTTCAGATCCGACTTTTAGACCCGTTCTGAGGCGCCCACATACACACTCTGCCTACAAAAATATCAGCGAGTCAGAATCGTGCTGCACAAGCCTATGCATAGGGCTTAATGTGCCTGAAACCCTGCAGCTCCAATCGGCGCCTTGAACTGCACATGCGCAAGAAAAAATGATAGAATGCTGTTCCCCTGCCACATCCCTCCCAGGGCAGATAATGCCTCCTTCTGGCCCCCATAGACATTGCCCCACCTCCCCATATGTTGCTGACCCCTTTATCCCCCCACCCCTCTGCCAACCAGACAAATCACGGGCACCTCCCACCCTTTCCCCCCTCCCCAACCCGATCTCAAGCAGAGTGGCACCGGACCCAGCCCCACTCCCCCACCAATCTCAAGCAGAGAGCCGTTGGACACTCAGCACTTATCTCCTCACTAACCCTCACTGATGGAGTGCCTGAATCGGACTTATATAGAACATATTTGCGCCAATTCTGGATGGGCGATCATGGTGGTAAAGGAGGAAGTGCTGGCGAACTTAGGCGTGCAGCCAATTTAAATGCATGCCCGTTTCAGTCGCGGTCCCGATCGCGGTTATTTTCTGGTCTTGGTAAAAGGGGAACCAACGTGGAGGCGGGCACAAATCACGCTGCTCACCTCACCCTTGACTTTACCAAGTTTTTGTCCCTGAAATCAGGCACAACATGATGGTAAAATCAGGCCCTATATTTCTCATTGCTCCTGTGATCACTCTTTTAACATGTTTCTGCAGACTCCGATAATCACATGGGCCCATACCCCTTTCCCCTGAAAGATTCTGTAACAAAACTGTTCTATTTTTAACATCTCTGTATAGGTTGCCATGTGTTTTTGTTCGATGGTGGCTACCATTAGCACTGCACTCTTAATTGTACACAGGAAGGGCTTTATCTATTCAGTCGAGTTGATGCTTGTTGGATAATTCACTGATGTTACCCAACTGCCCACAGACTGGCGATAATTGAGAAAGTAAGTCACAAGCATTACATCTTTGTGACACCCACTCAGGAGTACTGAGGGGTAACTGATCCTCATATAAATTTGATTTAAGCTGCTAGGATTTTAGGAGATGCTAAGGCGTAGAATTTCATAAAATCAATGCTAAAAACCTGAAAACAAAAACAGAAAAATGCGCTCAGAAAAACAATCAACAGGACAGGCAATATCTGTGGAGAGAGAAAATGTGGGGAATTTTAACCTCCCAAAGAAGATGGGTCATAAAGACTCTGAAAATTTTAAAAGTCTCAAACCCAAACCCAACCTATCTCAAATGCTCACACTCCCTCCATTTCCATCAAACTGGGATGAGTTGGTACGGCAGTCAACACAAGTCCAGGAGGCAAGTTACTCATCTAATCATCTTGCTGTGACTGCATGTCTCAGATCTTTCTTTCCATTTTCACCCAGAGTTTCCCAGGACTTAGGAAACTGGGCAGCTAAAAGGAGTTGAGGACGGCTGAAAGATTGTCTTCCCAGTATTACCTGTAAACCAAAAAAAGTAAGAGTGCTCTTTCCAGCCCACCAATTGTACCTTCACTCCCCCCTCTACATTCCCCCTCAGGTTCACTGACCTCCCCAAAGCATCAGATCCCACTTCAGCATCCAGCTCCAAGGTCCAGCCCCTACAGAGATCAGTTCCTCAATTTCTTCCGAGAGAGGCGATGACTGAGTGATATTATTGCTAGACTATTAATCCAGAAATTCAGCTTATGTTCTGGGGGCCCTAGTTCGAATCCCGCCGCAACAGATGGTGAATTTTGAATTTAACAAAAAAAATCTGGAATTAAGAATCCAAGGTGACCATGAAAACAATGCCAATTGTCGGAAAAACCCATCTGGTTTACTAATCTCCTTTAAGGAAGGAAATCTGCCATCCTGACCTGGTCTGGCCTACATGTGATTCCAAAGCCTCAGCATTGCGGTTGACTCACATCTATCCTGGAGCAACTAGAGATGGGCAAAAACTGCTGATCAGCCAGCAACACCTATGTTCCACAAATGAATTAAAAAAAAACAAGATTGGAATGCCCCACTAACCATAATTTGAACTCACCCCAATCCCCTCCACACACTTACCCTGCCCACCTGCCCCCACCACCCCTTGGTCGAATCCATTCCATAAAAACAGGATTTGCCTATAAATATAAAATATTGTTACTGGATGCCACAAGTAAACATGCCTTATAGTATTGTAAAGTTGAGTAGAGTAATTGAAGATTGGTGTTTACAAAATAGTAAAATGCTAGGGAAAAATCACTGCATGGTCCCATTAAAAAGGTGGTGCTTTTTTGGTGCTTAGAAAGTTAAAAAAGAACACAAATACGTATTGACTGCCCAAAATGAAACATTTGTATCAGAAGGCCAAGTAGCAGGGTTACCAAGGCAACGAGCTTCTAGACATCTGAGTTATTTGAATTCAGCCTATCAATTTGAATTAGGCACTAAGATACCAAGAACCTATTAAATTAAATTTGTTGCTTTTGGTTACCTAGGACCAATCCTATTGTAGAGGCTATTGATATGTCATCACAGGTATAAAAGGAAGGGGGCAGTCTGACAGAGGAGTGTGCAACTGCCAACTGCCACCTGCCACCATTCATTGCTCTTAGCTCAAAACCTCATCTGGAAAGCAAAGAAGCAAGAAGGATCAACGGAGAAGGCCCAGAATAGTCCAGAAGACACAAAATCTTGTTGTAATTTAGATAGTGACTAAAAATCTATTTTTTTGTTAATAAGTGGGAATTGTATTTATCTGAACAACATTCCATTAGAATCATGTTTTATTCAGTTTATTAATAGTTCAGTAAACTTGTTCACTGTTAGTTCGATAAATAAATTATGATTTGTTGACTTTAGAGAGAGTGAAGGGAGTTATTTTGATTTAACCACTAAAAGTTGCTGAAGAGCAGATCATAAAATTTCACACTCACTTTTATAGACTACGACAAGAGGTGTTCCTCTCCAAGTGGTTTGGTGTTAATTCTTGGAGGAGAGATCCACCTCCGCTTCATAACAGTAGAATAATAAATGTTACTGTCAGATTACTGCTGGTTAAAACAAAATCTAGTATTGGCAAAAGGCATTTATGAATCACATAGTGATTCTGGCCATAACACCCCAATTGCAGGAACAGTGTAGGTGGGAATGCATCCTGAAGCAAGTTATCAACTGCTAAGAAACTACAAATGACACTAATGAAAGAAGTAACATTTCTGCCCAAATAAAGTTCACCTTCCTATAAATGGGGCAAGAAAAGAAGAGGAAGAATTGGCCACAGACGTCCCCGAGTCTGCTCCACTATTCCATGGATTATGGCTGATCTTCTGCCCCAGAACATTCTCCCACCCACCTTCCATATCCCGCAATTCCCCAAGAGATCAAAAAGTCTGTCTATCCTAGCCTTAAATGTATTCAATGATAGAGCATCTACACCCACTGGAATAGAGAATTCCAAAGATTCATAACCCTTTGAGTGAATAAATTTCTCTTTAGTTTAGTCCTAAATGACTGATCGCTTACTCATAGACTATGATTGCGAGTTCAAATCTCTCCAGTCAGAGCAAGCTGCCTCTTAATATTTATCCTGTCAAATACTCTAACAATTTTACCAGTTTCAATCTGATTATCTCTCACTCTTTTCAAATTCAGAGACTATTGATCTATCCTATTCAATTTATCTTCAAAGGACAATCCTCTGAAATCAGAAATCAACTGAATGAACCTTCATTACGCCCACTTCTAAGGCAAACATATCCTTTCTTAGGTAAGTAGACAAAAATTCCGCAATTGTTTTTGCACTTCAATCCCCTTGCAATAAGCCATGACATATCATTTGTCTTCCTAATTGCTTGTCAATTTTCTGTGTTTCATCTATAAATTCATTTTCATATCAACAGTTCCTCATCTTTCACCTTTTAAAAGGTATTGTTTTTAATCCTTCCTATGAAAGTGGATAATTTCACATTTTCTCCACATACTATTCCTTCTGGTGTATTGTTGCCCCCACATTTAGCATATCTAATTATCTAATTTCCATTGCATTAACTTCTTCAGATGTTGTGTCAGTGAAACAATTCAAATAAATTCTGCAAAAATCATTTTTTAGTTACCCCCGACTCAATTGATTCCCAAACTTTGCCGATTGTTAGGAATTGCCAAAATTATGTCAAATGTCTTATTGCAGAAACTCCGCAGGGTCAGATTCCCAGGTCACTGGCAGGGTGTGTTTCCTGCCCCATCACATTTACCCCCTCTTTGCAAAAGTATAACCTCTGTTCCGTGATCCTACAGAAACTTCCTGATTAATATTTATAGCACTATTCACTGTCATTGCATCATAAAAGCGTGAGAAATAGGAGGAGTAGTTTATTTGGCCCCCAGGTCTGCTCTAATATTCAGTATGGTCATGGTTGAACTGATTGCGACCTTAACTCCACGTTCCTGTCTATTCCTGCCCCTAAACCTTGACTCCCTTGGGAATCTAACTCAACGTAGAATATAATCAATGACCCTACCTTTACTGCTCACTAGGCAAGAGAATTCCAAACACTGCTGACCCTCTGAGATCTCTATCTCTAACACGAGACTTCTTGACTGGAAATCTACCATCCTGCCCATCATGGGAATCAGAGCAGGTGAGGAGCAACCACAGAAAGGTCCATTAAACTTGGGGTGGAATTTCACAGTTTCAGGACGAGCAAAGCTGTAAAATGCCACCCCTTATTTTTAAACTGTGCCTGCTTATTCTAGATCCCTCCACAAGAGGAGACATCCTCTCAGCATCTACCCTGTCAAGACAGCTCAGAATGTCATAGATTACAGTGAAATCACTCTCATTCTTATCACTTCCAACAAAGAAAGCCCAACAGTGCTCAACCTCATCTGACAAACCCCTCATCTCAGGAATCAGCCTTGTGAACCTTCTCTGAAGTGCTTCCAATGCAAAGATGCCCCTCCTTAAATAAGGTAACTGAAACTATACGCAGTACTCTATGTGCTGTCTCTGGAGCAAGATTTTCCTCCCTTCTTACTTCATCCTTTTGGCAACAAAGGCATACATTCTATTTGCCTTCCTAATTGCTTGCTATACATGTGTGCTGACTTTCTATGACTCGAGTTCAAGAACAGCTACCTCCCTCTATGCTGCTGTGTTCTGTAGTCTCTCTCCATTTACATTTCTAGTCTATTCTATTTCTAATTTTCCTGCCAGAATGGACAAACTCACATTTTCCCAGCAGCTAAATTTCCAGCCACAAAAATATATGGAAAGTATTAATATGCAAGGAAAAAAATAGGCTGGCACACCATGCATTATTAAAAAGTCATTGTTTTAATACTTATTCCTGAATGATTTACCTATGTGTTTCCTTTTATACGACAGATGATCAGAAGAGAGGATATTGTGACATGCAAAAATCAACAATTTAATTGATCATTTTTATAAACTTTTTATTTTGGAAGAAAAATTCCACTGGGTTCAGATCCCTTCTTGATGCAAGTAGGCAAAGTTACACATGAATCTCTCGAGATTAGATAGTTGTGATAGAAATATCTTTTTGGGAAAAAGATAGAGCCATTGCATGTGATCTTTTTCAAGACAAGTTTCAATATTTCAATAGCTCTGTGTGACATTCCTATCTAACAAAGAGAATAATAACACTTGGACTGCATTGCTGATGGAAGATTTGTTAAATCAGCTATGGTATTCCAGATTCAACTAAGTGGCAAACTTTTGTAGATACTTCTCAAACAATGAAAAGATGATATATGCCTTTAAGATGAAATGTATTTTAAAATAACTTCAGTTAGCTGTATTCTTAAAAGAATTCCTTTGACTTTACAGGGAAAAGAAGTCAAAGCACAAATACTGTCTAAGCTTATCTACATTTCCATGGGGACCACTTGGACTAGCTGCTTTCCCAGTACAATGTTACATGTATTCGCAAGTTGATTGCATAAGATGCTTTCTCACATTGTTGACGTTTGACTGCATGCAAATTTACAACTGGGGAAGGAAGCCAAACTGATTATCTGTGACTGCTGAAACCATCAAAGAGGCAGCACACCAAACAAAATTCCCCTCGTGGCTTTGGCAGATATGTGACTTTGCTTCCTCAGCATCCCATTGGACTCTTAGTGTGAGCTTTTGACCCAATATCCACTCCATCACAAACACTGTCTACTTCCACCTTGGTTACAATCTCTGTCTCTGTAATCTCTCCATGAGGTTATCTGCTGTTGAAACATTCCAAGCTATTGTCATCTCCAGTATGGTATTTCTGATACACTCCTGAACAACCCGCTACCTTCCATTCACCATAAACTTAATCTCATCTAATATTCTGCTGCCCCATGTCCCAACCTCAACACATTCCATTCATCCAGCACCTCTGAGTCCAATGAGATACATTGACCTCAAGTCCACTGACATGTGAGGAAAGTGGAGCACTAAGAAAAGACTAACACAGACATAGGGAGAATGTGGGAGAACAATATTAGTTAATTTGTGATAGAAAAGCCGATGAACCTGTCAGCATTCACCTGTCATTGCTGTACCATTTTGTTAGTTGTCATATTACGACTGGACATTGACAGCAACAGGGTGGCATGGTGGCATAGTGGTTGGCACTGCTGCCTCACAGTGCCAGGGACCCGGGTTCAATTCCAATCTCAGCTGGGGGTCCGTATGGAATTTGCACGTTCTTTAGAATGATTTGGATTTGAATGTAGGAGGGTTGATTGGGTCAAAAATTGGCAGGGCGGTAAATACTGAGGAGGGTAGAGACAGGCTGGTCAGATGGACTGATCAGTGGCAAAGGGGTAAGTGTGAGGCGATGCTCTTGGGCAGGATAAACAAAGCAAGGGAACACATGATGAACAGCAGGACACTGGGAAGCACCGGGATCAGAGGGACCTTGGTGTGCATGTACACCAGTCCCTTAAGATAGCAGGACAGGTGCATGTGGATGAAGTGGTTAAGAAGGCACATGGTATACTAGCCTTTATTAGTCGAGGCATGGAGTTTAAGAGCAAGGATTTTATTCTGGAACAATATAAAGCATTGGTTAGGCCACAGCTAGAGTATAGTGTGCAGTTCTGGAATCCTCATAATAGAAGGGATGTTGACAGCACTGGGGAGGGTGCAGAGGAGATTAGCAGAATGTTGCCTGGGCTTGAAAGTTTTAGTTATGAAGAGATTGGATAAAGTGGGGTCATTTTCCTTGGAGCAGAGGAGACTGAGGGGGACATGAATGAGATGTATAAAATTATCAGGGGCATAGATAGATTGGACAGGAAGGAACTTCTCCGCTTGGTGGAGGAATCAATGACTAAGGGACATAGATTTAGGTAGGGAGCAGGAGGATTAAAGGGGGTGCGAAGGAATATCTTTTCACCCAAAGAGTGATGGGAATCTGGAACTCACTGCTTGAAAATGTGATAGAGGCAGAGACACTCATAACATTTAAGAAGTATTTAGGTATGCGCTTAACACTAAGGCATATAAGGCTATAGGCCAAGTGCTAGAAAATTGGATTAGAATACTTAGATGATTGTTTTTGAGTGGCATGGATGCGATGGGCCAAAAGGCCTTTTTGGCCCTTTATACCTCTATGATTCCACTGAAACTGACAGCAACTTCTGGAATCTGTGTTCAAGTGTGGAAAAAGGTGCTTTCTGTAATTCTCTGCTTCACCGAGGATGTGTGCTCATGAGATCCCCACAGAATGCAATCCCTGAACAATCAGTGAATTGACAAGGTCTTCCATTTTAGATTGCCTTTGAAAAAGGTACTTATTGAATGAAGCATAATTTTGTTTTTTACAACTTCCAATGGATATTAATTAACTTCATTCTCCCACATTCTCCCTGTGTCTGCGTGTTTTCTTCAGGCGCTCCAGTTTCCCCCATGTGCAGGTTTGGTTGGATTGTCCACGATAAATTGACCCAAGATGTGTAGGGTAGGTGGATTAGCCATGGTAAATGTGCAGGGTTATTGGATAGGATGGGGGGGGGTCCTGGATAAGATACTCTGTCAGAGAGTCGGTGTAGACTCGATGGGCTGAATGGCTTCTTCTGCACTTCAGGGATTGTATGAGATTGTGTGACCAGCCTCAGTAGTCCTTATTTTATATCTGTGGATTTTTTTTCCATTATGAGTTTTTTAAAAATCCACAGATTTAAAAAAGTATATATTTTGAAAGTTTCTGAATGATGGGTTGGATTTAGTGGAGCCCATGGGTACGAGCAAGATGGCAGCAAGTGGGATGGGGGAACTGGGTTTCAGGGTAGATTCCTCACGCTGGGAAACTGTCCCCAGTTAAGTTGGAGATGGGAAGGCAGCTCAGCTTGTTTATGAACTACTTAAAGCACCAGAATACAATGGTGGCTCAGGGATTTGATGGGACTCTCACAGTTCTTCCATGGCTCCTGAAGGTTTCCCTAAACCCTACCTGTTTGCTTGTACCTTGCAGGGATTGGGCCCTCAATCACAGGCACGGTAGCACAGTGGTTAGCACTGCTGCCTCGCAGCTCCAGGGACCCAGGTTCAATTCTGGCCTTGGGTGCCTATCTGTTTGAAGTTTGTACATTCTCCCTGTGTCTGTGTGGGTCTTCTGAGTGCTCCAGTTTCCTCCCAAAGATGTGCAAGTTAGCTGGTCCATGGTAAATTGCCCCTTCATGTCTTAAGATGTGGAGGTCGGATGATTTAGCCATGGTACATGTATGGGAATACAGGGATAGGGCAGTGGAGAGGACCTAGCCAAGTTATCTGTCAGAGAGTTGGTGCAGACTCAATGGGCCGAATGACCTTCTCTGCACTGTAGGAATTCTATGATTCTATGATATGACGCTCAGTGCCCAATCATGGGACACAGGACAGGAAGGGGAGTGCCGCTGAAAGCCATGCACTTCGTTCTCATTCCTATGCGACCTCACCACCTCTCTCCACCTTTGGTGACCCCCCTTCCGGCTACCTCACCCTCATTAACCTGTGTCCTGGGATCTAGCATCAATCATAGAGATGGGCCTCAGTGCCCTACCAGCAGAAGCCACCGTTCTCAATGATTCTGGTGGCGCTGGAGAGCTGCTGGTCTCTGACTGGATTTCCACCCCACTGCAGCTTGGTTATGTGGAAGGCCTAATGTTGGCCAGTTAGGTGCCTGATGGGCATTTAATTACCTCAGGCCTTCCTCCTTGGAAAGCCTCCTGCCAATTCTCCAACCAGGAATGGGCTGGGGGTAAGGTGGAGAGGGGTTGTGGGGGCGGGGGGGAGTCAGGCAGCTGGAATTAAGCTCAGCACAATATTTCAGCTTCTTTCTTAGTCTCATTTGAATCAATTATTCCACTGGCTGAAAACATAGATTAAAATGATCAGATCATCAGTGCTTTTAACTCTTTTAACTTGCTGGTTTGTCGTCTCTGAGAATATTTCAATGTGATTGGCTGCCTACCCTGGTTGCTGGCATCACTGTTGCTTCATACCCTGAGCTAAGCTTGACTTAAACTGCCAGGGAGCCACACATTTTAGGCTGGCCACTGGTGACAAAATTCAACCCCTTGATTTCTACATTCTCATCCTCATGTTGCCCTTTGTTATGTGTTAGTTTTTGTATGATTAAACCTGAGATTGTTTTCCTACACTTACAGTGCTAATTTGATACAAATTGTTATTAAGAGACAGCTATTGTCTATATCATATTAACAGAGTTGCCAGCCCTGGCCAGGGGCCTCCCAGAACTGAGCATTAATCTCCTGAGCATGGTTATAAGCTGCTATGCCAATGTGCTTTACTCCACTATCCTACTTGCCTTGCTGTAGCTCAGGGACCTGCCTTTATTTTTATTTGTTTTTGGAATATGAGCAACGCTGGCAAGGCCAACATTAATTGCTGATCCCTAAATGCCATTGAAAAGATAGCGGTGAGCCACCTTCTCGAACCACAGGTGGCACAGTGACACAGTGGTTAGCACTGCTGCCTCAGACAGCCAGGGACCCGGGTTCAATTCCTGCCTCAGGTGATTGTCTGTGTGGAGTTTGCACATTCTCCCTGCATCAGCATGGGTTTCCTCCGGGTGGTCTGGTTTCCTGCCACAGTCCAAAGATGGGCAGGTTAGGTGGATTGGCTGTGATAAATTGACTCTTAGTGCCAGGGGGATTAGCAGGATAAATACATGGAGATTGCGGGGACTGTGGTCAGTGCAGACTCGATGAGCCGAAATGGCCTCCATCTGCACTGTAGGGATTCTATGATTCCATGATTCACCACAGTCCACCTGGTATCAGCGGCACACCTCAAGGGCTGGTAGGTAGCCTGTTGTCTATCTTAGCCAACCTTTCCATTTTGAGAGCCTAAAATTTCCTTGTAGCAGTTTCCACTTCTTCATTGTAACTTTGTCAATGATACGGCTCCCCACATTTCTGAAAGAACAGCACCGTTCAAGAAAACTCCCTGCTTGACTTCTGAGGATTTAAAACTTCTCTCTTTCCTACCAGCCGTTTGTGACAGATATGTGAAAATAAACAGTCAGTTGCACATGCTGAGGTGACAGCAGCCAAAGAAATCCTCCTGCTTTGTGTTGACTTCGTTAATATTACATGATTTCTGATGCGTAAATGTTTGTAACCTTCTGGTTGAGACTGAACTCACAGTACAATCTGCGGATGTTATAAATATAGTGAAGTGATTTTAAAAAAGCTGGCAGCAATGTAGGTGGAAGGAGGATGCCTTCACATTTCATCTGGATTCCTCGCCTCTATAATTTAGGTTTTGTCAAATTTGTTTTTAGTTGTGGCTTTTGCTATAATGTGTAGTAATGGTTGTGAAATTGTTACGATAATTTTGGTCCAGAGCAATCATGGTTTGATGGATATGCCTGATCTCGCTATCAACATGATGGATTTGATGGACTGAATGGAGAGAAAGGAGTAGAAGTTGTTTAATCCTCTATTTTGGGCATGATGAGGTGAGATGGGGGTGTGGTCACGATTAATGACCTGCTCACCCCTTTTCAAATTAAGATAGGCAACATACAAACTATGGGTCCTAATTTGAGGGGTCAGTTACAAGGAGGTGAAAATTTAAAGTGAGGGGTGGGAGATTTTGCGGGGATTTGAGGAAACACTTTTTTACCCAGAGGGTAGTGACAGGCTGGAATGCACTGCCAGGGAGGGTTGTGGAGGAGGGATGCCTCACATCCATTCCACCCTACGCATCACCCATCTTATCTGAATGATTGCTTGATTCACCAGAACACAAAATAGCAAACAGGTACAACTGCAAAGGCCTCAGAAGATGACCTGAATGGGAAGGCATACAGGAAAGCACTGAATGGGTATCCACGCTGAGATGCTCAGTGCATTGGCTGGCCTGCTGGACAGTTCCCCGTCACTGTCAGGGAGCATGGTGGAGTCCAGTGCCAACTGGACAGGGGAGATAGCACAAACCTTCTCCTTGCCACAGTTTCTACTCCAGCTCCCTGTCAAGCAGCAGACTCAGAGGCACTGCCAGTGCTGGCGCAATTGAAGCCTTAGTGTGGACAGGTCACCAACTACCCCACCACCACCCCATGAGAATGCAGCAACACTCTCTGGCAAATCCAGAAACTCACCAAAACATATGGCGCAGAGAAGAGTGAGGGGTGGCCTGATTGAGGTGTTCAGGATTATGAGGGGCAGGGTGGATAGGGAGCAGCAGTTCTCCAAGTTGAGGGGTCAGTTACAAGGAGACACAAATTAAAAGTGAGGGGTGGGAAGTTTAGCAGGGATTTGAGGAAACACTTCTTTACCCAGAGGGTGGTGACGGTCTGGAATGCACTGCCTGAGAGGATGATGGAGGCAGGATGCCTCACATCCTTTAAAAAGTACCTGGATGAGTACTTGGCACACCATAACATTCAAGGCTATGGACCAAGTGCTCTCAAGTGGGATTAGGTGGGCAGGTCAGGACCTTTAATGCATGGTGCAGACTCAGTGGGCCAGAGGGCCTCTTCTGCACTGTCGTATTCTGTGATTTCTAAAAACAACTAAGCCCAATTAGACAGTTTGCAATTGAAAATGTTTCAAAAATTATAATCAGGCCCTTTAAAAAATGTTATTGCAGGGTTCATCTTTCTGCTTCCCATGTGTTTTATTTTGTATCAACAACGCAGACACTGTCTAGACGTTTGGGATCAAATTTGGGATCCTGGCATCTTATCAGCCTGCATGACATTAACAATGAGTTTCCAACCAATATGTCTTGCCTGGGAGTCTCCAGGAATTAAAATTGATCGCCTGGACACTGCTGGCTGGTTAAGAGAAGATTACTTTGCGTTTGCGGTTCAAAGCTGCGCATGTCTATACTTTTTTATGCGGCATCATTTTTACTTTGCCTCCATTGAATATGTAACATTTTGAGACCATTAATGTTAATCATTAACCAAGTAATCAGTAATTAACTAATACACTAACTAACAAAGAAAAATTTAAACCATTCAGCATTGAAAACAATCTTTGCCTTAACTTTCAGGCATCTAATTCAGTGAATCATCAGGAACAAGAGGAAGTCATTCAGCTCTTCAAATTTGTTGCACCATTCAGTGAGACCATGGGGGATCTGTACATTAATTTAATTTATTCATTTGTGAGACATGGGGCATCGCTGGCTGGCCAACATTTCTTGCCTATCCCTAGTTCCCCAAGGGCATTGCTGTGTCTCTGGAGTCACATGTAGGCCAGGCCAGGTAAGGAAGGCAGATTTCCTTCCCTGAGTGAGCCAGACAGGTTTTTCCAACAATTGACAATGATTTCATAGTCATCAGTAGATTCTTAATCCCAGATATTTTTTATGGAATTCAAATTCCACCATCTGCCTTGGCGGGATTTGAACCAGCATCCCCGGAATGTTAGCTGAGTTTCTGGATTAATAATCTAGTAATAATACCACTAGGCCATCACCTCCCCATCTGTATATTATCAATGGCACCGATGACAATCGACCATTGTATCTACCTTGCCGGTAATTAAATCAAACAGTTACATCTCTCAGCCTTCCAGAGCTGGTTCTGATATATTCCCTGCCGCCTATTTTAAGAAGCCTGGAACATAATTATAGCTGGTCCTGCTTCATTAATGGTAACTTCTGTGAAGTGGGATGAGAGCCAGAAGCAAATCCCCTACCTACTCAGTAAGGATTCTACACTTTCCAGTCAACTTGTAACTAGTAGCAAATGATAATATAAGAAAATAGAAAATGCTGGAAACTCTCAACAAGCCAGGTAGTACGTGTGAAGAAAAGAAAATGTTAGGATTTGAAACATAGCACGCAAGGCCTTCATCAATATAATGACCAATGAGGCCCATGAAGTTGGCCTCTTGAAGTATGAGCTCCCTGATTGCACAGGCAATTACAACTTCAATCAGGTATTTAACACTCTAAGAAACCAGCCTCATGGGCCTCAGTGAAGTCGTTACAATAGGACTTGAAATTGTTACATATGAACAGTTTAAAAAAGCAATATGGTGAAGGAAAGGGGTGGGATAAAGGGATGCTTCCCATGCCACATGATGAGGCCATCAGGTAAAACCTGGCTGCCTTTTTGTGGGCTGGTGGCAGTGTTTCTCTCGTTTGGGTACCCCGTGGCCAACAGAGCCATCCTTCAAATAATACTCCCACTCCCCTACTGAATTGCGCATTTCCCCTACTGCTGTCCCAAACATCTTCTTCCATCCCATTCAGCAAGACCCTTTTTGAGCTTTGAATCCACCTGCATTGCTGTTTGTCACTGGGGATTGCCTGCAGGCTCGGCAATGACCACCAGGTCCAAGTGGTCCTGCTGGGATTTGAGAGCCAGCTATCTGGGGCAGATAGGGTCAGAAGTCTTACCCTGTGCCAATTGACCACCCACCAGCTGTAAAATATATTAGGGCCAACCGGCCAAGAGGCATTGGTTCAAATAGGTGCTGGGTCACCATTTCCACATAAAATTCTGGCCATGATCATGGCTATCTTAGAAGTGAATTTCTAATGTAATTTCACATCAGACCATGATAAGAAATTACTTTACGCTTTTGGAATATGTCATGGAACAAGAATCATCTACAGACTTAAAAGAAATTGCGTGAGGAATCTGGCCCCATTGCTGTAATTTAATTAGCACCAGATTTCTCTTTGCAATATCTGTTTCCAGCTACATTCGCTCACTCCCAATCACTATTTGATAACGGCCAATTTCTGCATGTCTGGGATGCCTGCCCAATTCTGGCATAGGCCTCTATTAGTATACTTGAGGCCTAACTACACTTTCAGGATCTCAACATCAAATTAGGCAACAGCTGGATGGAGTCCCACATAGCTCGCTCAGTTTTTCCTAATCTACAGCAGCTTCACCAGCAGGAGGCTGCAGTGTTGGAAGGCATTGAAGAAGAGGTACATTTTTCATCTTTCACTGACATTTCTGTATAGCCTGTCGAGAAGTCTTCTTACTGGCTTAACATCAATAATATGAGCTACATCCAACCTTCACTTGCCCAACTCCCAAACATCTCTCCTTTAATCAATTGAATATTTCGAGCTAACCTCCATCCTCTACCCTGACCCTGGACAAAATTAAGGAAAAGGAAACCATCCTGTTGGCAATAGGATTTTAATAGGTTTGCTCCATGAGGGATATTGGTAAGTACCAATGTCCCATTGTGAAGCATACTCTTTGATTCCATTAGCTTGCTTTAGTATATAAATTCTGTTCTGCTTTTAGTTATATTATCCTGTCCCACCGAGACTACAAACCAGTAGTTTTCAGGAGCAGTGAAACAAAGAATAGGTGCATGGTGGTTTAAACTAAGACCTGTGAAAAGTGTATTTCTTTGCTTTTGGTTTCAGGCAGTTGGCCTGCTGTGATAATTGAAGATTTTCTCACAGAAAATTACATTCATGAGTGGAGATTTCAAACCTCTTTTACACAACTCCCTAACACTGGCCTTACAATTGAAAGAAAATTTTATGAAGGTGAAGACTCAGTTAAGTGACAAAGGTGTGAACCAAAGCCATATTTGCTGGGGATTCAGAGAAAGATTTAAGTCTCTTGAAGCTTTGGATTGTAATAAACTCTTCATTCATTCTGTTTGATAATAACTTATATCAGTAAACACACATACACACACACACACACACACACACACACACACATACAAACACACAATCCATCAGAAATAAATTCTCTAAATGTAAAGTCTTATGTCCACAATAAACTTCCTGTGCCGTTTTTAAGTCAAACCTTCCCTTTCAACATCTGTCAAAATTGCTAATGGAAAATCCCAATATCAGCAGTTTATAATGGGGAATCAGAATGTGATGACCTTTGATCTGGAAGAGGTACAGGGAGGAGAATCTTTAATTTCTTTAAAATGTCTGTAGAATCTGTAATTGTTTTCAAAATATTCAAAGGAACTTTTAAGACTTTGCATCAATTGTAAAGGGGACAAGTGTAGCTCTCTCAGATAATAAGTCCATGTGACCCGGCAACCCTTGATCTAGAAGCAGGTCCATCGGGAAGGAAGTTGAGATCAAACAGCCCTGTGGCCAGGAAAAGAAGGCAGTCTAAAAACCACTTCTGTAAAGAAGACTAAAACTTAAAAGTTTATTTATTAGTCACAAGTAAGGCTTACATTAACACTACAATGAAATTACTGTGAAATTCCCCTATTCACCAAACTATGGCACCTGTTTGGGTCAATGCACCTAACCGGCATGTGTTTCACACTGTGGGGGGAAACCGAGGCACCCAGAGGAAACCCACACAGACATGGGGAGAACGTGCAAACTCCGCACAGACTGTGACCCAAACTAGGAATCAAACCCAGCCTATGGCGCTGTGGGGCAGCAGTGCTAACCACTGCGTCACCATGCCGCCTTGAAAGAGTAACTGAAGGCAGAAGGCAATCAGCACACATTCACAGAAACAATGAGAAAGCAGAGACATGGAAGAAAGAACACACTAAATTGTGAGGAGGAGCAGCAAATCATTTGTAGGAAGAGATCAGTTTTTATGATTGGCAGAAAAGGACACAGGAGCTCCACTGTGAGAGCTGGCTAAAAAGGTATAAAACCTGGAAGGGAGTGTGAATATCTTGGAGAGGTTAAAAAGCTGGCTGTTTTACCAGAAGTGGCCATATCAAGATCTGATGTGTTATCAGTTGATCAGTTGAAAAGAAACTCAAGAAATTGACATCATCAGGACTTTTGTGATCCGAGAAAGAGAAAAGTTTAGTCGAAGTGTACCTTGCTGATGATAATTGTCCCCATGAAACTCAAAAGTTGTTGTCAATAGGACACTGGCCTACCCATGATTAAAGGACATCATATTGTGGAACTATGTAGTTACGTAGTATATGTCTACAGGAAGTGATGCAGATACTTGTGGTTCTGTACAAAGTGTCTTTATTACATCAATTATTTTGAGTGAAATTTATCTATTTATCTGAAGCATCATTTTCCTATTAATTTTAATTTACATTTGCTGGGATCCATGTTGAAGTAAAGGTTACAGTGGTAATTTCTTCATTTGAGATCATTCATTACATTTGGTTCTTTGAGTTTACCCCATAACAAAATGTTAAAATGTAGCTTCATGCTGTAGTAGGAATCTTTCACTATGCAGAGTGTATTCCAATATGTTTGTTTTTTATTCATTCATGGGATGTGTGCGCCATTGGCTAGGCCAGCATTTACTGCTCATCCTTAATTGCCATTGAGAAGGCAGCGATGAGCTGCCTTCTTGAACTGCTGTAGTTCATGAGGTATAGGTGTACCTGCAGTGCTGTTGGGGAAGGCATTCCATGATCCAGACTCAATAGCAGAGAAGGAATGGTGATATATTTCTAAGTTAGCACAGTGACTGGCTTGGATGGGAACCTCCAGGTAATGGTGTTGCCATGTGTTTGTTGCCCATGTCCTTCTAGGTGGTAATGGTCTTGAGTTTGACAAGTTGATGTAAGGAGCCCTGGCGACTTCCTGCTGTGCTTCTCATAGGTGGGAAATACAGCTATGACTGTGCATCAGTGGCGGAGGGAGTGAACATTTATGGCTGGGGTGCCAGTCAGGCTGCTTTGTCCTGGATGGCGTCAAACTTCTTGAGTGGTGTTGGAGCTGCACTTATCCAGGCAATTGAAGAATATTCCATCACATTCCTGACTTGTGTCTTTTAGATTGTGGGCAAGCTTTGAGGAGTCAGGAGGTGAGTTATTCAGTGCAGGACTCCTAGCTTCTGACCTCCTGTTTAATCCACAGTATTTATATGGCTAATCCAGTTCAGTTCCTGGTCATTTGGGTCAGGATATTGATAGTGGGGGATTCTGTGATAGTAATGCCATTGAATTTCAAGGGAGGATGGTTAGATTCATCCTCATTGGAGATGGTTATTGCTTGGTACTTGCATGGCATACATGTTATTTGCCACTTGTTAGTCCAGGCCTGAATATTATCCAGGACATGGACTGCTTCATTATCTGAGGAGTTGTGAATGGTGTGACACATTATGCAATCATCAGTGAACTTATGATAAAAGGGAGCAGCTGAAGATGGTTGTAGGTAGGACACTACCCTGAGGAACTCCTGCAGTGAAGTCCTGAAACTGAGATGATTGACCTTCATCAACTACAACTATCTTCCTTTGTGCTACGTATGACTCCAACCAATGGAGAGTTTTGAGGTACACAAGATTCAAGATCAATTTGGCCATGTTCTATTTTAAGCCTATCTATCTATTCCAAATCAGATTGTATGCACTGGCCTTCAGCCTGATGCTCAGGCCTATCCATCATATCCAGTAGCAGCTGCTGGATTGGCATTGGGGTATCCTTTACCACTCCATTTGAAGACCTCTAACATCACGGTAGAGTATTAAGCCTATCATTCAAACCTTCTCCACAATACCCCCCACACCCAGATCATCACCTTGAACTAATCTCAAGCTCATGCTTGTGCCATGACCATTTGATCCTTTCAAGTAGCCCATTCCCCATACGGAATGTTACAACCCGATGAGGACACGCACTAGGAATTCCCCTTCCTTTCCCACACCTTTGATTAATTGAAACAGGATTTGTTTTTAATTTATAAGGATGAAGGTCTCAATCCTGTATCTGTCCTTAATCATTTATCTGCTGATTGCAAAGAATTCAGTCTGATGGGCTTTCATGAGTTTAAACACCAAAGGGTTAGTTTTTATTGAGTTAAAAACACACCCGAGAAAATATTTAAAAAGGTAAGCACGCATCCTGACCTTTGCAAGACACCCACATACACAGGCATGCAAAATTATATGTTAAACAGTAAAGGAGATTAACTTTGAGCAAAATTAAGGTTCAGAAGGAATTAAGAAAGTTCACTGTTTATGAGTCCTCCACTGTGGCTGAGGCAAGTGTTTGTGGCCCTTATTCATTTGCACTTGCTTTGGAATTTTGCAGTATCCTTTAGAACTGTTCTGTCTGTTGATCACAGCATTATATATGAAGGTAGAATTCCCCTCCATTGAATTTCTCTATCTCTACGATGCATTCCAAAATGCAACAGAGCTAGGCCTCCAAACCTGAGATATCAGGGAGAGAGATGCTGCTAAACAGTTATTTCCAGACTTCTGTCAGCCAAAAGCAACCAGGTTGTTGTGATAAAATTCAGCAATAATTCTTTGGCCGTTCACGTCGGTGGGATTCTCTGGTCCTGCCTACAGCACAGCCCCGTCCGTAGCGCACCCCCTCCCGCGGGTTTCCCACCAGCATGGGGTGATGTCATTGGGAATTAACAGCACTGGGACCAGAGAATGCTGCTGCTAGCAAACAACACACCACCTCCCACTGGCAGGAAACGCATGGCTGAGAAGCTGGAGGATCTCGCTCAACATTTCTAATTGGTGATTCTGGTCACATGATCTCTCTCTCCATAATGATTTGAGTATCTCACAGAAGGTAATTAATTAGCTCATGTCTGGACAGATTGTAATGATTGAGGTGGATTCGTTTATATTTCAAAATGTCCCAGCTATCCACTTCCGGATAGGCCATTCTTCCCTGTGATGAGCTAGGAAGAACGTAGCAACATTTCCTACATAGCCATTGTCCCCATCCTTCTGTCTTTGCCTGATACCATATAATGTAAATAATGACAAGCTTCAGTTCATCCTTGAATTAATTCTTGACATCAGTAAGTGTGTAATTCCATAGGAGGTTTGTCTTGGCATATCCTAATTGCAATCCACATTGAAAACTTCCAGAAACTGACCAACTTGTATTTGCAGATATGTCAGGTGACCTGAAGCAGCCATCTTAAGTTAGTGTATTTGCTTGACAAAAGTGCTTTTAATTAAGTTCAGTACATATCTAAACAACCGATGAAATTAAAGATTCACATGACACACATTACACATGACACACTGTCATCACAGTGCCCACATTTTATATTATTCATCTGAGGACCTCTCTAAATGTATTTATCCACCAACAAAGATTTTAACAAGTTGAGCCCTTTACAAGTACATAGTTGGCTTGGTTATGCTATAGAAATACATGGGCTGATTCTTAAGTGCATTTAAAATCGGACTCCATTTTAAAAGAAGCCTTTAGTTTTTTCAATTATCCTTCATGAAAGTGTGTGGCACAACAAATTTCATAGAAGCTTAAATTGATTATACTATTGAAATGTATAGTATTCACTTTCAAATATAAAACTAACTTCTTTTCTTAATTCAGTAGCCTTTAGAGGTTTTTAAAAAATGTTTCGAGCATTGTGGTTAACACAATTGACCCACACAGAGGTGTTTTTACATAGCCACAAATGTCAGTAAAATAAAACGTCATCCTATTCATAATAAGCAACACCATTGGACATTGCCCCTGTAGACGACAAAAAGTTCTGCATATAAAGTGCATCTATAACACTTCAGAAATCACACTCGAGGTGACACACTCCAGACTTCACACGGGATGTCACACGTTAGACATCACACTTCAGACTGGAGCACTTTATTGCAGATGCAAAACAATTCGGGTGTTTTTTTTTGGAAAAAGATTTAATGGAGATCTCAGTTTCTACAATCTGATGGAAACAGGTCACCTTGGCAGCTATTGCATCTCTGATACCTGCTTCTGCAGTTCAAGCCCAAGGAATCTGGCACTGCCACACCACTGACTCCTAGTCTCATATGTGGTGGGGCCTTAGGGATAGAGTGTGGGAAAACTAAAAGGCACTTGGAGAAAATCGTCTTCATCAAGGAGGCGATGGCCTAGTTGTGTTATCGCTAGACTATTCATCCAGAAACTCAGCTAATGTTCTGTGACCAGAGTTCAAATCACCCACAGCAGTTGGTGGAGTTCAAATATATTAACAAAAATCTGGAACTAAAAATCTACTGATGACCAATGAAACCATTGTCAATTTTCAGAAAAACCCATCTGGTTCAATAATGTAATTTAGGGAAGGAAGTCTACCATCCTTATCTAGTGTGGCCTATATGTGACCCCAGAGCCACAGCAACGTGGTTGACTCTCAACTGCCCTCTGAAATGGCCTAACAAGCTACTCAGATCAAGGGCGACTAGGGCTGGGCAATAAATGCTGGCCAGCCAGAAACGCCCATATTCCACAAATAAATAAAGAAATGTATAAAGGTGCACTAACTGTGGAAACCTCTTCCACTCAAATTTCTTCACTAAGTAATATTTCCTCCACTGTTTCTTCATTTAGACATGTAGTGAACACTGAGGGAATTCCTTCTCTTAAAATGATCAAAAAAGAAAGGAACAAATTTTGCATGAGAGGTTACGATCTAAAGTTGTCTCAATGCATAGACGAAAGCTGTTTCTTCTACCCTCCACTCCATCTCAGGCTTTTCCTTTTGTGCTTATTCCAACCCTCCCTTCTTTCATTTACACAAAACCTATTAGATTTCTAACTTTTCTCCAGTTCTGATGAAAAATCATCTAAAATGTCAACTGTTCCTGTCTCCATGGATTATGCTGGACTTGTCGAGTATTTCCAATATTTTCTGTTTTTATTTCTGATTTCCAGTTTCCAGGGTATTTTGCTTCTATATTCTTTTCCTGTATTTCTATAGATAACCACAATGACCAGGCTTCAGACCTCAGCCAAGCGCCAGCTAAGGACTGGGCCCTAATCATTCACTTTGTCACTACCCATCTACTAGACAGGGCCAGGCTTCATTTGACCACCATTAGAGGGTGAATTTTCCTGTCCTGTCCACCATGGAAACCGTACCAAGTAAGTGCCAGACCATGGAAAGGTCCGGTAACTCAGGAGGGATTTTCCAGTTTTGGGGCAAGCGTAGCCAGAAAATTGCACTCTGAATAAACAAGTCGTAAACTTGCAGGCTGGCACATAAAGGAACTGGTGTTTTCATGCAGCGCGAAGCCCATTCTTCCACCCAAATGAATCATTTTGACCTATACTCAGATGACAATATTCCTGTTGGCTATCTCCTGGTCTGGCAACAATCATTTTCACAACTTGTTCATCTTTCCTTGATCCCCATCAGCAACAGCTCCATTTTTCTAATTAATTCAATCATTCTTCAATCCACTGTTCTTTCTTATATGCCTTAGGATTGAATCTGCTTGATAGTCATTCGTTTCCCCTGCTTTACCCTGGATATCCTTTACAGTGCCAACTTTTAGCTCCCATCTTTTCTGTCACAAAAACAACAACCCATACCAATATCAGTACAAATCCATTCATTTTTGTCTCTGTAAACAGACCAATAAAACAGTGGTCTAGCCAAAGGGCCCCTCCTTGCATCTCATTGGTCCTAATGGAAATTAACGTATGTCAAGGTGGCTGATCTAATATTGTCTGTTTTACACTATTACCCATCAAAATACCTAATAGCACTTCATGGAGTAAAATCTAAATGGAAGGTTTGCCCAATCTAATGGTGGGATCTCATTTCTGGCCATGACTGAACATCAGGAACTCCCTGGCAACCGACTGGCTCCAGGCTGCCACAATGTCAGTCTGTCCAAGACTGCAAGAAACTGTAGAAGGTCGTGAATGTAGCCCAGTCCATTGCTCAAACCAGCCTCCCTTCCATTGACTCTGTCTACACTTGCTGCTGCCTCAGAAAAGTAGCCAGCATAATCAAGCACCATACACACCCTGGATATTCTTGCTTTCACTTTCTTCCATCAGGAAAAAGATACAAATGTCTGAGCACATGTATTAACCAACTCAAGAACAGCTTCTTCCTTGTGGCCATCAGACTTTTGAATGGGTCTATTTGTTAATATTAATATTTGTCAATATTAAGTTGATTTTTTTCTACACCCTGGCTATGGCTGTAACATTACATCCTGCACCCTTTCCTTTCCTTCTCTATGTACAGTATGTTTAATTTGTATAACACGCAAGAAATAATACTTTTCACTGTATACTAATACGTGAGATATTTGTTCTCCAAGATGGTGCTAGAACAAGGTGATTTCTTGCTATGCCCAGCGTACTTTCTAATTCTATCTTTTATTCTCGTTCTGCTGTGTGACCAAATTCACCTCCAAATCAATTTTCAAGTTTGTTGATGACACCACCATAGCTGGTCAGATCTCAAACAATGACAAGACACAGTGCAGGAAAGAGATAGAAAATCTGGTGAACTGGTGCGACAACAATAACTTCTCTCTCCATGTCAACAAAACAAAGGAAAATGTCATCGACTTCAGGAGGCATATAGGAGAACATGCCCTTGTCAACATCAATACATCTTATTGAAACTTACAGGGATATTGCAAGGCCTGGATAGAGTGGATGTGAGGAGGATGTTTCCACTAGCAGGAAAAACTAGAACCAGAGGGCACAACCTCAGGCTAAAGGGACAATCCTTTAAAACAGAGATGAGGAGGAATTTCTTCAGCTAGAGAGTGATGAAGCTGTGGAACTCTTTGCTGCAGAAGGCTGTGGAGGCCAGGTCATTGAGTGTCTTTAAGACAGGGATAGATCGGTTCTTGATTGGGGTTATGGAGAATGGGCATGAGAAAAAAATTAGCCGTGATTGAGTGGCGGAGCAGACTCAATGGGCCAATGGCCTAATTCTGCTCTTATGTCTTATGGTCTGATGGTCTTATAATGGTGACAAAGTGGAAATGGTTGGGACCTTCAAATTTTTAGGTGACCAGGTCACCAACAATCTGTCCTGGACTCCCATGCTGACACAATAGTTAAGAAAGCGCACCAACGCCTCTACTTTCTCAGAAGACTAAGGAAATTTGGCATGTCAGCTACGACTGTCACCAACTTTTACAGATGCACCATTGAAAGCATTCTTTCTGGCTGTATCACAGCTTGGTATAGCTCCTGCAAGAAATTCCCACAAGACTATAAGAAACTACAAAAGGTCATGAATGTAGCCCAATCCATCATGCAAACCAGCATCAAATCCATTGACTCTGTCTGCACTTCCTGCTGCCTTGGCAAAGCAGCCAGCATAATTAAGGACCCCATGCACCCTGGACATTCAAAGATACAAAAGTCTGACGTCATGTACCAACTAACTCAAGAACAACTTCTTCCCTGCTGCTGTCAGACTTTTGAATGGACTTACCTTGTATGAAGTTAATCTTTCTCTACACCCTAGCTATGACTGTAACACTACATTCTGCATTCTTTTGTTTCCTTCTGTATGAATGGTATGCTGTCTGTATAGCGTGCAAGAAACAATACTTTTCACTGTATGCTAATACATGTTACAATAATAAATCAAATCAAATCAAAATAAATCCAATCAAATTAGACCTGTATCCTAATTCCATTCTCCCTCCTTACTTCCATATCCCTTAAAAGCCTCACAAAATTCAATCAACCTCAGAATTATTAATATATTAGGGTGGGAGAAAGTTCCACTCCTAACATTTGATACTGGTTGTCATGTATGTGTGTTCTGCACAGCTAACGCCTATTGAATTCCATGTACAATTAACATTTTAAATTATGCTACCACCTGGGGGGGTCACCAAATGATGGGTCTGGAGAAATGTTACTGCGGCTACATTGACTGTGGCATCGGATAGGTCATTGTTTACCACGTTCAGGTCACTATCATCTTGTTTCAGCCAAGCAAGAGTTGGGAGTGCTTATTCTTTTGTATGTCTTGCAACACTAAAAGAAAATCCAGATTTAAAAGTAACTCTCTGGTGAAAATAGACTATTTTGATCTGGAGCACTGGTAGTGAGGTAGGACATAGATACCAAAGTACTTTGAACTCACATTGACAAATGAGTCTCTTAGAACATAAGAACATAAGAAATAGGAGCAGGAGTAGGCCATCTAGCCCTTCGAGCCTGCCCCGCCATTCAGTAAGATCATGGCTGATCTGTCGTGGCTCAGTTCCACATTCCCGCCCTTTCCCCATAACCCTTAATCCCCTCGCTTATCAAAAACCCATCAACCCGCATCTTAAAAATATTTAGCGAGGCAGCCTCCACCACTTCAACGGGCAGAGAATTCCAGAGATTCACCACCCTTTGAGTGAAGAAGTTCCTCCTCAACTCCATTCTAAACCGCCCCCCCTTTATCTTGAGGCTGTGCCCCCTAGTCCTACTGTTCTTTCTGAGCAGGAAGAGTCTCTCCACCTCTATCCTATCCATCCCATTCATCAGCTTATATGTCTCAATGAGATCCCCCCTCATTCTTCTAAACTCTAACGAGTACAAGCCTAGTTTATTCAGCCTCTCCTCATAGCTCAAGCCCCTCAACTCCGGTATCAGCCTAGTAAACCTCCTCTGCACTCCCTCCAAGGCCAAAATATCCTTGCGTAAGTGCGGCGACCAAAACTGCACACAGTACTCCAGCTGCGGCCTCACCAATGCCCTATACAGCTGCAGCAAGACCTCCCTACTTTTATATTCAATCCCCCTCGCTATGAAGGCCAGCATCCCATTTGCCTTCCTGACCACCTGCTGCACCTGCAGGCTGGGTTTTTGCGACTCACGCACAAGGACCCCGAGGTCCCTCTGCACCGTCGCCTGCTGCAGTTTTTCGCCACGTAAGTAATAGTCGCCACGTATTCTGACGCTCTTAAGATTTTGTTTTAAATTTGAGCAGAATTGTTGTGTTATCAGAAATTGTTTCCTCTCTCTGTACAAATCAAAGTTCTGTGTGGTGTCCAGCAATTACTGATAATGGTGTACAATGAACAGTCTATGTATAGTGTACATAAAAATTGGTAAAGAAGTTAGGATCATTGCCTAATGCATACATTCAAGTGATTACACTCTGGAAAGATGTCTCTGCTGAATATTCACAGAATTAACAGTCAAACGTGAAGTGGAAGAGCATTTACTTCCAAATTCACCTGTTTTATACAAAGAACAAAGAACAACCCAGCACAGGAAACAGGCCCTTCGGCCCAACGAGCCCGCGCCACCGCATCACCCTACACCTATTCTACCCTGCATGTCTACGAATGGAACCCCTAACTTAGCCAGATTCAGGGGAGAATAGTGTCAATATGGTAAAACCAATCAGCCTAAGAGCACATCTTTGGGGGTGTGGGAGGAAACCAGAGCGCCCGGAGGAAACCCACGCAACCACAGGGAGAATGCACAAACTCCCACAGACACAGGCCCAAATCCATGTATCTGCACAGCTAGCAGTGCTAGTCACCGAGCTGTTGCGGTGCCCGTCTACCAGTCCAGGATCAAGCACACACACCGACACGAAGTCCTAGGCTACTCCCGGAACTTCCAAGAGCAGCCCACGCACGACCCACCGTGTGCATGCCCCTCGTTTGACACGAGGTGGACCTCCATCTTGTATCCTTTATCATCTTGTAAAAGTCTAGCAGATGCTCTCGGAGGAGAAAACTTGCAGAGCTATGTATAAGGAGCTGGGGAGTGGAAATAACTGAATAGCTGCATCAAAGAACTGGCATGGGTATGATGGGCTGAATGGCCTTGTCTGTTGACTCCATGATAACATTTCTTCTCCTGTTTGGCACCCTGACATATTATAATGTGAAAAACATGAAGTCTGGGAATGGAGGAAAAGCAAATGGAAATATTCAGAGTGGAAGTTCCAGTTCTCAGCAGGCATTGCGTTGAATATGCAGGTCCCCATTGTTACTGAGTGGATGAAATCCCAGGGTCTGTGCTTTGCATAATGTTTGGCATGACTGGCAGGATACTTTAACAGCAAGGGTTCATAATTCACGATTCAAAGGGGCCATTCACTATAATGAGGTGAGAAGCCTCTGAGGGCTCAAATTAAAATATATCCAGCACACTGTACTGAGGTCATTGTTGATGCTTCGCTGTCAAAGATAAGAAACGGAAGGGAAGCAATTATTGGAAAGAGTGGAAAGGAGCTGCAAAATGCCAGACCAGCTATGGGAAAGGAAGTACTGTGGCACCTACAACTCCTTACATTTCCTAAAGTAGATTAATGGACTCAGAATGTCAGCAAAGGTGAGTTACAGCTGAGTAACATGGAAGCATTCTGAAATACACAATGGCAAGTGGGTATTCCCTTACCCGATATTGAAGAATTCTTCAATTTGTCACAGCTGCTTCTTGCTCAAGAAGTACTGTAACTGGCATCACGCATGCCAATTTTTTTCATATGGGTCTGCACTGCCCCCTACCAGTGATCACCACTGGCCTCTGTACCGTCTGCGCATCATTAGCCAATACATGATGCTGCATGGGTGCCCCCACCTATGCATGGGCCCAGGCGTGGCCCGGGATGCATTAGTGCACAGGACATCAGTTTGGTCTGCACTACCCCCTACCACTGAGTGCAGCTGGCTTCCCGGTCACCTATGTTGTATTAGCCATTGCATCGCGCTGCATGGGTGCTCCCACCCTTGCATGGGCCCAGTGATGGGATGTTGCTGCATTGGTGCCCTGGGCACCAGATTGGTCTGCACTGCTCCCTGCTAGTCATCACCACTGCCTTCTGTATTATTTAATGCATGCTAACACATTGAAGGCTCACAACTTATTCTCTTCCAGCAGTTATTACTGTTGTTACATGCTTCCAGAATAATAATTGAGGGAATTTTAACTGAGCGCAGGCTTTGGAAGGTTGGAGTGGGTTAAATTTCAAATCTGCCCGATATTATCAGTTGGAATATTTCACTTCCCGATTGTCAAACCCGCAGCCTGACTCTGTTGGGAAACATTCTGCCCACTTTTTAGGTAGATTTCCAGAGGTCTGCCCAAAGCATGAACGCATCTTTTAAAAGAGGGTTGCATTCAATTCTAGCATTCGATTGTGAATGAGAAAGAAACCCGACAGTGCAGGGCCATTCACCTCTACAGAGTATCTTATCCAGGCCCACACCCCCGCCCTATTCCTGTGACATTTACCATGGCTAATCACCTAACCTGCACATCTTTGGACTGTGGGAAGAAGCCAGAGCACCTGGAGGAAACCCACACAAACATGGGGAGAACATGCAAACTCCACACAGACAGTGACCCAAGGCTGGAATCAAACCTGGGTCCTAGTTACAAAGATGGCCCCCAAGTTTTCTGAAGCATTTTTGGATATTTTAGTGGAGGAGCATGAGTGGGAAAAACATTCCAAAATAATATGGTGACCTGTGCTGGCAGGATTGGCAGAGATGGCTAGTTTCAATGTCATCACCTTGAGAACCTTTAGCTTTCTTAAAATACCACTCTCTTGTGTACCTTCATTTCAAACACTGTATGCAAGGAGCTCACATATTTCTTTATCTTGAACACTGCTGAAAAGAGAGACATATTGCCAAAGCTTTTCATTTTACACTCATCAGGGCAAACCAAAGACTTCAACTTCAAACAACCACAACCATCTATACTATAGGAGAAAAAGGTGCTGATTAGTTGGCAAGTTGGCTCTGATTGGCCAAGGTGCTGCCATGGAGAAAACAATGGACAACTGTAAAATTTCTTAGCTCCTGGATAATTCAAAAAAAGCGTGAGAGTTGAACAAAGTCTTTTCTTTGCAGGGAATAAGTATCTGTGTATGAAGTATATCGCTCCTAGCAAGTGTAATTGAGACACATTGAGCTGATTGATTTTCATAGATTCTTAGTGTAGCTATGGGTATACTCAGGATTGTTCAGCAAGTGCTGGCTGCTCAATCACAGAATCACAGCTAACAACAGTTTTGAGTTTTCTAAGCATGTGCAAGTTGAGTATGATCTGTATTCTATCTATTACAAACAGACTATAGTACCTAGCTTTGCACCAGTAGTGAAAGTCATACACAATGCTAGGCAGAGCATCTTTATGGGCTGACATCAGTCAGAAGAAAATACCAATCACGTTGACACCATATCGAAATGGCTCCCCTAATCTGTTGTTCAAACTTTTGTGATATGTTGCCTTTCCAGTGGGCATCCTTCAGTTCTGAAAGTGGTAACTTTTAGCTCCCAATTCCCAAACCTCCAGAAGACCCAACCCTCCTCCCACCTTGGCCTCTGATCCCCTGGGATTGGCAGTGCCACTCCAACCACGGCCCCCCCCCCCCCACCCCCCCCCCCCCCAAGAGTTGACCATTCTTGTCAAAATTGTACTCTCCTGCTTTGATTGCCACTTCCAATCTATCCCAGCTTGACCCCCATCAAAATTGACCATTGCTGAAATGATTAATCACTTCTGCAGTTTTCCAAAAGAGAATAACTAAAAATTGACACATTAATTGGTCAGAACGTACTGTCAAAATAGTTGTGTTTAATAGGGCCTGTCTTTATTATCTAAATCATCCAGCAACTTGTAGCGAATAAAATTATCCTTTGATTTATGGATCACCACAAGTTGCTTGATGAATCATGTCACTCCATTCTTAGGCTCACAAAAACAGAAGCTCACCTCCACCTCTACTTGAATCCCTACAGTGCAGAAGGAAGCCATTTAGGCTATCAAGCTTGTACTGACAACAATCCCTTCCAGGTCCTATCCCCGATACCCCACATATTTACCCTGGCCCCCTGACAATAAGGGGCAATTTAGCAAGGCCAATCAACCTAATCCACATATCTTTGGACCGTGAGAGGAAACCAGGGTACCTGGAGGAAACCCACACAGACACAGGGAGACTGTGCAAACTCCACATAAAACAGTCACCCAAGGCTGGAATTGAACCTGGGTCCCCAGCCTTGTGAGGCAACAGTGTTAACCACAGTGCCAACGTGCCACCCTTAACTTCCTTAATTTGTGATCTCCAATTAAATACACCACAGAAAGTATTAACAGCATTAATACTTTCTAAATGAGGTTTGTGCTCCTGCAATGCCAATCAAACTCCATGGCCCAAAAAGGGAACAATTTAAACTGTGGAGACTCTCATGCAGGGTCACAAATTATTGTTAGAAATTCAGAAAATTTAAAATTATGTTCAACTTTCATTTCTGTTTTTTCCACGTGGTGTAAATCACACATTTGGGAGGTGCTGTCAAAGAAGCTTTAGCAAGTTGCTGCAACACATCTTGTAAATGGTACTCACCATAGCCACAGTGTATCTGTGTTTGAGGGAGTAATCCTTAAGGTGATAGTTGGTGTGCCAAATAAGGGAACTGTTTTGTTCTGGATGGCAAACCAAGTTTGCAAGGCCATTGTGGACTACCCCTGTTTGTTCATGTGCTGTGTTCCATAAGAGTCTCAAACTAGGATCACACATCCTGATTTTCCTTCAGGGTCAGAAAGCAATTTTGTGGCTATTTCCCAGTCCTGATCCTTCCCTGATGGCAAAGCAGTCTTGTCACTGACAATTTAATTTGGTGCAGGATCTACTGCATGTACTTTACATGCAAGAAAGAGGCCTGGCAGCCCAAAGCTGTTGACATAGCTTCTGAGAAGCTGAGTAGAATTTCAATGTTGGACAATCCAGCAGGATTTTGGCAAACAAAAGTACTCATGGAAATGTGCATGCCTGGGCACAAGAGGAGCTGGCAATTGTTGAAACTCATTAATCATTCCACAGGATTGCCAAAGAAACTGTGATTGTTCTTCAAGATAAGAATGGTAAAGTGCTGCCAGGAAGCAGAATAAGGCCTGTGATTGTCTCAGAGGCAAAGCACCTAGTGCCTCACCTCCCTGGCCCTTCCCAACCCTCCTCCCTCAATGGTGTGTGAGCCCTGACTCTTATGCCAAGCACTTCCTGATTCCCTATAGCCCCTACTCTTGCTGTTAATTTGAAGTTTCATCACGTTGTCATGTCCCGTGAAAAATTCTTTCAGTTTGGTCTCATCAATATCGTGAGACAGGTTCATGTTAAATAACTGTCTGAGGATCAGATTGTGTGCCATGTTTCTATATTCCCTGGTTCGTTTTCTCTATGACCTGGCCTGGGGTCCTGTGGTGGCACATCTTGCCATTCCCTAATTCACTGATCACAAGGCCTCGGGGTAGAATCTGTATTTCTAGTTTTGTCTCTGATTGGGCCTGTGGTGTTGGTGCTTTGATACACTGAAGTGAGAAGGGGGTCAGGAAAGGCCTGGCACAAGGGCCAGGGCCCACACACACCATCAAGGGAGGAGTGTGAGAAAGGGCCGGACAGGTAAGGCACTAGCCACTTTAAGGTAATCCAGTGATGTGAACAATGCCACTAGCAGGCAGATTCTTACTTGTTACCACTTCTGATTCTGAATGTGTTCTTCTAAGGTTTCTAAGTTCTCTCCCGACATCAGTCCTTCCTCAATTGGGAGTGAACCAAACGCACACACATATTTATGCTCTTAGTATGGGGATATACACCCTCTGCCTCCACGGCCTCCTCCACCATCCCACACCCACCCACACCCCTACCCCCACCCCAATACCTATCCACTCACTGGCTGGAGACAGGAGGAAAGCCCTGGCTGAAAACCAACCCGTCTGGAACTCCCCCGCCCCCTTCATATGAATTCCACTGGGTCCAGCTTGGCACCAAAGGCAGTGTCGGTATTAGTTCGGACCCGATCCCCTGCACTAGTGACTAAATCTTGGGGTCAATTCTGACCATGTCTCTAGCGTTGCTCGTTAATTGAAAAGGCAAAAGAGATTTAATTAGTTGGCTTTGCTGCTTGGCACTTATTAATGTTTTATTTTACCAATTACTCATTTTAAATGATCAATTTATTACTTTGACATCAGTTTTTTTTGGCTCATCAAGATGTATACGTTTTCTTTATATCTTATTTTACTTCTTGAAATTCATGTTTAGTGCTCCTTGCATCGTTTGACTGAGATGATGGCTTCCTCTTGACAGAAACAGTGCCGGAACAGTGAAGCATGTTTTTTTTAAAAAAAGGTTCATTAAGCTTATGTTGGTTTCTGTTTTCTAAAAAAAAAGTTTTCAGGTATCTATTTCTAATTGTACTCTTTTAAGGTAGAACAACGTAACAAAAATGCAAGAAAGAACAAGTTTGTATTTGCCAGGCAGCTGCTGCTGGGTTTCTTGCTGAAGGGAATGAGAGGCTCACAAGTAGCCTGATTGCTTTTTGACGGGATGGCAGAAGGTGTTGTTTTTGCTCTGAGAGAGACAGGAAGTGTTGGAAATGCTCAGCATGTCTGACAGCATCTGTGAAGACAGAAACAGAGGTCAGTAACCCTTTGTCAGAAGCAGTGCAAATTGTGGACTTGAAGCATTAGCTCTATTTTTCTCTCCACAGATGCTGCCTGACTTGCTGAGTTCCAAGGGGATCAAGTGATATGAGAAAAGCGGGGATAAGGTGAAGTTTGGATAAAAGATCAACCACAATCTTAGTGAATAGCAAAGAAGACTCAAAAGGCTGAATGGCCTATTCCTGCTCCCTTTTTCTATTTTCTTACATGCATCCCAGGGCAAGTTCTGAAATGTGCCCTTCTGCAGAGAAACAATGGCGAACTGTAAATGTTTGCAAGGTCAGTGTGCAATGTTATGAGGAATACGCCTTATCATATGGAGATGCAACATGGGGTTGTCACACCAAGAGCAGTGACATAATGTGGCATGATGTTCCAGCAGGTCAGACTGGAGACTCTCCTCCCCCAAACAATTCTAAACAAAGCTCTGTCTAATTTAAAATAAAATATTTTTCTCAAAGGGCAGGCAATGGCTTAGTGGCATTATCATGAGACTATTAACTTAGAAACTTCAGCTCATGTTCCGAGGACTCAGGTTCAAATCCTGCCACGGCAGGTGGTGGAATTTAAATTTAATTTTAAAAAATCTAGAATTAAGAATTACTGATGATCATGATATCATTGTTGATTGTCAGAAAAACCCATCTGGTCCATTAATGTCCTTTAAGAAAGGAAATGTGTCATCCTTTCCTGGTCTGGCCTTCATGTGACTCCAGAGCCACAGCATTGTGATTGGCTCTCAATTGCCTTCAAGGACAACTATGGATGGGCAATAAATGCTGATCAACCAGCTACGCCCATGTCCCACAAAATAGTTTTAAAATATCACCTTCAGGGATATGAGCCTTGATCCAGGCCTGCCACTTAATCCTACACCAGGTCAGGTCTACATGCTGAGAATAGAGGCCCATGTCCCTCTTTTTCTCCAGCATTGCTGGCACCTGACGTGAAAATTATATTGTATGGTCCATGGGCACAAGAACTCCAAAGAAAACAAAGCCCAGTCCTTGACACCCGCTTTAATGCCAGTGACCAGATAAAGACTGAACAGAGGTTCAGCCTTCCAAGGCCCTACAAGCTCCCAGAAACAATGGCTCAATTACGAGTGCGCTCATCTCCCACCAGTCACATTGAAAAACCATCATCAAGATACTCAGTTCTGATCACTGCCTGATGATATATGCCAATCAAAACAAACATCATGCCATCTAAAACTGATTGATACATTCGGGGTTATTTTACCATTAAGTAAGTAAATTTGCCCACCGTGTTAGAAAAAAAATACTACTTTTTAAATGCATCTCTGGAATGTGGGCATTTTGGGTGAAAAATTCACAGGAATAAGATTGTCATTTAAAGTAGTGGCAAGGAGCATCGTCTAGTCTGTGCTTAAAAGTGATTCCAAAACTAAACTGTTTTGATACAGTCAGTTTGCAGAAAGTCACTGAGGCACAATCAAAGCAATTAGTCTATTAACTGCTTAATCAATGAAATCAATTGATGCATTTACTCATTTGAACCCTATAAATTCTCAAGTGCCACAACTGAATAAGGAAAAGGATGAAGTACTGTAATTGTAATTTGGACTAAAGTGATTTCTTATTAAGCATAGAATGGTTTACAATGTTGGAATCCTTCTGCAGAATAAATGATATATGACCAAAACAGCGTACCTATATTAAAACCTTCTGTGGGTGTGATTGTAGTGCTGCGTTTTGAAATGAACTTGGTTAATCAGTTTGCAGAACACGAGACCACTACATGATCCTGTGTGCCTCATTAGGCCGATAGATAGCCCTTATAAAAAGTATATGCTCTCCTGCTTCTTCTGTGGGGTGTTAGAAGTTTCATTCATGGACCAGTTTACTGTGTTGTGTATCAGTGCAGCACACCACTGGGCCACCAGTGACAGTGTCAAACATTAACAAAAGAATCACATTTCTGCGAGTAACAATTGTTTAATTTCAAAGCTACAGGGATTCCTTATGGAGCTCAAAGGGTTACTGAACTTAATACCAGTCTCACACGAGCATTCCATGGTACTTTATGAAGTAGAAACGACTCCAAGCACTGTGTTAATGATTTAATTAGAAGACCTGTGCTTGCTTTTAACGAAGTCATGAAACTGGTCAGATAAGCCATGATGGTCTTTTCCGGTCCTGTGCTTTTCTAAGATAATGACCTTATCAAAATACTGCACGTAGGCAGATCATTAAATGTAGCATTTAATTTTCACCACGAACTATGCTTACTATTTTCTGCCATCCCTAATGATGTCCCTTTCAGAGTTGAGAATACAATGTTAGGGGCAAATTTGAAATACCAGTACAAAAGAGCCAGATTATGAAATCTATGTTCCAACACTTTCATTTGCTGGATTAAATTTTAACCCATATGAAAGTAATGCTGATTGTGCAAAACATATCCACCAACTTAGCTCCTCAACGGAACTGTATGTTGAAAACATAACATTGGCAATCTTATAAACGTAGAGGGTAAGTAACGTGTTCTGACAATATTGCAGCAAGGTTCTCACCCTTGATCAACAATGGAAAATTAAAATAGTTCATAAAATGTGGCAATTTATACATGATTTGAATGTACTCACCTGTCATGCTGGCTTGTAACTTCCTCTTATGGCTCTGCTGTTAGATAGAAGGTGACTATAAGGTGACTACAATATTCATAAGCACAGATATGTCAGTGATCACTGCTGACAAACCCCCAGGCCAACTATCAGGGCCAACGAGTTTCCAACATTCATTTTCCCTTGTCCCTCAGGCAACCCTGCTCACTAATGACACCATGACTTCATAAACTAATTAATTGCAAAGGGATTGGAAAAGAAGCCAGCTTTCCATTTAGACACCTGGACCAGCAAAATTAAAAATGATCTGCAGTTCACAAAAGCACAAGGTTATTTACCTGCATCACTGAAGGTTCTTTTACTGTTGCCTTCCTACAGTGGTTAAATCACACAAACTGAAGCCTGTGGAATCTGATTCTGAAGCGAGCAAATGAAATCATTTTAACAATCCAAGTATAAAAACATAGAATCCCTACAGTACAGAAGAAGGCCATTCAGCCTATCGAGTCTGCACCAACCACAATCCCATCCAGGCCCTATTCCCGTAATTCCACATATTTACCCTGCTAACCCCCTGACACAAGGATCAATTTAGCATGGCCAATCAACCTAACCCGCACATCTTTGGACTGTGGGAGGGAACCCATGCAGACACGGGGAGAACGTGCAAGCTCCACAAGGCAGTGACCTGAGGCCGGGATTGAACCCGGATCCCCTGGCGCTGTGAAGCAGCAGTGCTAACCACCATGCTGCCATGCCGCCCAATTTGTTATTCATATTAACAGTCTCATTCCTTAACTTGGGTGGATTAGTAATCTTATATAGTTTTATATTTGTCTTTGTGAAACAAAAATATTTGCATGGTCATTTTTTTCATGCCAAATCAAGAATGTGCTATACATTTAGGTATGGGCTCAGACTTTGAACACTCTCATCTTGTTCTTGTCCCCTATTTATGGCTAGGACATATCAATCCATTATTTGCCATGCCTGCATAACCTAAATTCTCTCTAACCATTTTGTGGCACAATGTGTTTGTTGTTACTGAGTTCTATCACCATTTCTTGGGCCATTCATTGCTTTCGTCTCCTTTTTCTGTCATTCATTCCACCATCTTTAATTTCTTTCAGGGTATTTTGCCTCTGTCCACCATTCTCTTCTAATCCATTCTCCAATCTGATCACTACTTCCCTGTTTTTGGATTGCCTGGAAAATATGCCAGGATTGAGTCCTATTTGAATGTGCACCACATCTGTATCTCTCTTAGCTTTTTTCAAAGGCTGTATTGGTGCCTCCATATATACATAAATCCCAAATTCCCACATCTTCCTCTCTCACAGACCATTCCTACTTTTTGCCCTCTTGTCGGCTAATCCTGCCAAATTCCTTCCCATCCTGCTCACTCCATCCACCAATACTATCTTGGATTCTGTCTGTGGGTGATTGTTCAACACGCACACAGCCTGTCTGAATTTCATCCCAGAGTTTCCCCCATCCCTTACCACCCATAACCTAATTATGGGTAATTGTTTTGACATCATGGAACAGATCTTAACTCTTCAAAAGCCACTTACTTACACAGAGTTAAAATCAAGCACGTGAAAACCTGACTCTAAGGTGGAAATATTTTCCCCCTTACAGAAGCCTCCCTATACTTTCCACCATTTCCATAACAGTGGCAGTATGGCCCATATTACCAAATACGCCTAGGTCTAAAAGGAGCAGGAGCAGTCCTCGATTCTCCAAGTTAATAATGTGGCCTTCTTTTGTCTGCCCATGCTTGTATCCATACCCAGGAACTACCTGCCTTTGGTTAGGTTATCTTCCAGGCTGCCTGTCATTGAATTGGTCCAATGAGGACTGATAAGCTGCAGCAGTTGATCCCTTTGATATGTACAGTTCACTAGTGGCATCTTGATGAGGCCTCAGTCTAAAGTTGGATCAGACGGCTAGCCAGAACACTCTGCTTAGTAATTCAAACTGGCTCCGTTGTTCGCTAGAAAGTTCAGTGCGTCAAATTTCTTTTCTTATATGGATGACAATTGGTGTTGGGTTCTATAATATATGACTGCCATCTTGTGGTCATGGTGGACCTTGCACATTACCTATGTTTTGAACTAAATAATGTTGTAAGAGTTCAAACATCCATTCAAGGTCATTCTTTTAGATAGGTACCTTGACAATGGATATAAGATTATTGCAATAATGTATAGAAATATCTCCAGTTTGATGTAATTAAACACGATTTCCCACATTGTGTATTTTGATGTTTTTGAATATGTTATAAACACAGATGCACACACACATACAGATTTGGCTGGAATTTTACCAGCACACCCGCCCAAGGGTCGTAAAATCACCCCCGAGGCCAACAGAGAATGCCATTCTGCAAGGCTGGCCCACCCCAGAATTGGGTTGGGCGTGACAGTAAAATCAGGGCCAAAGACTCTGACCATCATCATGCTGCTCTGACATGTTGTTGGGTGTGTTTCACCAATGTCAAAGGCTGATGATTCCACGATGATAAAATTATGAATCTTGCTCAAATTTTACAGTTAAACACCACTCTTTGCGTTATAAATTGGGAAGAGTGCAAAGAAGATTTACGAGGATGTTGCCAAGATGAGTGGGCCTGAATAATAGGGAGAGGTTGGTCAAGCTAGAATCTTATTCTTTGGAATGTAAGAATGTGACTTATTGAGGTGTATAAAATCATGAGGGGCATAGGTAAGATAAGTAACACGCATAGTCTTTTTCCCAGGGAAGGGGAATTGAAAACTAGAGGGCATAGGTTTAAGGTGAGAAGGGAACATTTAAAAGGGACTTCAGGGGCAACTTCTTCATGCAGAAGACAGTGTGAATATGGAATGATCTGCCAGAGAATGTGGTTGAGGCAAGTTCAACAGCAATATTTAAAAATCCTTTGAATAAATACATGGATGGGAAAGGATTAGAGGGATATGGGTCAAACACTAGCAATTGGAAATAGTTGGGAAGGCACCATGGTTGGCGTGGACCAATTGGACAAAAGGGCCTCTTTCCATGCTGTATTACTCTATGACTCTATAATTCTGTATGATCGGTAGACTTTTTAAATTATATTCAGTAATAAAAGAAAAGATGGATCATCCACGTGCGGATCCAGAAGAGATGGGTGAGATCCTAAATGAATATTTTTCATCAGTATTTGCTGTTGAGAAAAACATGGATGTTAGGGAACTTGGGGAAATAAATAGTGATGTCTTGAGGAGTGTACATGTTACAGAGAAGAAGGTGCTGGAAGTCTTAAAGCGCATCAAAGTAGGTAAATCCCCAGGACCTGATGAAGGGTTTCCTAAGACATTGTGGGAGGCTAAGGAGGAAATTGCGGGTCCCCTAGCTGAGATATTTAAATCATTGATGTCAAGGGTGAGGTGCCTGAAGATTGGAGAGTGGCAAATGTTGTGTGTGCCTTTATTTAAAAAGGACTGCAGGGAAAAGCCTGGGAGCTACAGGCCAGTAAGCCTCACATCTGTGGTGGGTAACTTGTTGGAAGGTATTTTGAAAGACAGGATCTACAAGCAATTAGAGACACAAGGACTGATTAGGGACAGTCAGCATGGCTTTGTAAGTGGAAAATCATGTCTCACAAATTTAATTGAGTTTTTGAAGGAGTAACCAAGAAGGTAGATGAGGGCAGTGCAGTTGATGTTGTCAACATGGTCTTTAGCAAGATCTTTGACAAGGTACCGCATGTTAGGTTGTTGCATAATGTTAAATTTCATGGGATCCAGGGTAAAGTATCTAAATGGATACAAAATTGACTCCTTGGTAGAAGCTAGAGGGTGGTTGTAGAGGGTTGTTTTCCAAACTGGAGACCTGTGATCAGCGGTGTGCCTCAGGGATCAGTGCTGGGTCCACTGTTATTTGTCATTTATATTAATGGTTTGATTGAGAACATAGGAGGCATGGTTAGTAAGTTTGCAGATGACACCAAGATTGGTAGCATTGTGGACAGTGAAGAAAGTTATCTCTGATTGCAACAGGGTCTTGATCAATTGGGCCAGTGGGCTGACCAATGGCAGATGGAGTTTAATTTAGACAAATGCGTTTTGGTAGATTGACCAGGGCAGGACTTACTCAGTTAATGGTAGGGCATTGGGGTGAGTTACAGAACAAAGAGATCTAGGGGTACAAGTTCATAGCTTCTTGAAAATGGAGTCACAGGTGTAGAGAGTGGTGAAGAAGGCATTCAGCATGCTTGGTTTCATTGGTCAGAACATTGAATACAGGAGTTGGGATGTCTTGTTGAAGTCGTATAAGATATTGGTAAGGCCACACTTGGAATACTGTGTGCAGTTTTGGTCACCCTATTATAGAAAGGATATTATTAAACTAGAAAGAGTGCAGAAAATATTTATTAGGATACTACCGATACTTGATGGTTTGTGTTATAAGGAGAGGCTGGATAGACTGGGACTTTTTCTCTGGAGCATAGGAGGCTGAGGGGTGATCTTCTCAAGGACTATAAAATAATGAGGGCACAGATCAGTAGATAGTCAATACCTTTTACCAAAAGGAGGGGAGTCTAAAATTAAAGAGCATTGGTTTAAGGTGAAAAGGGAGAGATACAAAAGTGTCCAGCGGGACAATTTTTTCACACAGAGGATGGTGAGTGTCTGGAACAAGCTGCCAACGGTAGTAGTAGAGGCGGATACAATGTTGTCTTTTAAAAAGCACTTAGGTAGTTAGATGGACAAGATGGGTATAGAGGGATATGGGCCAAATACGGACAATTGGGATTAGCTTAGGGATTTTAAAAAAAGGGCAGCGTGGACAAGTTGGACTGAAGGGCCTGTTTCCATGTTTCCTCTAAGACTCTATGATAATGGAATTTAATTCCTTTGTTCTTTCAATGTACAATCTTGCCAAACTATAGCACCTAATCTTTAGCCAATAGTTCTTGGGGAGCCACATGCTCCTTTTTATAGAAGGTGATGTTCTGCGTTTTCTTGTTGAGACTTGATCATCAGCTTCCCTTTCTGAATAGAACAATCAATGTCCCTAATCATCAGTTAATAGGCAAAGTATTGAATTAAGTGATTTGGCCTGACTCAGGAAAGAAAAATCCCATAAAACACTGAGGAAAAGTTTGGAGGAATTATGATGTGTAAATTATTCATCCAGTTAATTAATGTAGAACACCCAGTTGTTAGATGCTAGGGTTGTTATGCTAAATTCCTTTGGTTCAATGTTGCTTTCAGATTTTGGGCTTTTTGCCGGCACTGATTTCCTTTAATATTCTCGATCATCTAAATGGCAATGTGCAAAGTGCTCAGCATGAGGCATTCTTACCAGGTTCTTAACATGCTGGATGCTTCGGTTCCAGATGGACGAACAAAGATTGACCCAACAAAGTCTCAGCCATTCTATTCCTACTTCATGATCCCTCCACATGTAACCAAGCATGCCTAAGGAGGCCAGTTGCTGCTGTTTCTGTTTCACAGCTGAAGAAATGCAAATTTTCTGCACAACTTCCTCTAGACATTTGGAACAGAATAACATCGGAATAGACATATGCTTATCTAGCCCATTTCATGTTACGGTTGCTACAGTTAAGCTTTGCATTATTGCTACATCACATAAAGATACCTTCCGTAATGAAAGGGAAAATAAAATGTATTTCATTCAGGATGTCATAGGAGCAGCCACCAAAATTGTCAGCATTCATTTTATTTCAACACTGTTTAAATGTTATACATGCAGCAATCTGCTCACATGAAAGATTGAATGACAACCTTGACAAGAAGTAGTCTTACTGTGATTTATTTCATGAGCAATTATTGGATGTTGTAATAGCCAGAAATGTTCAGAACAGCTGAGTGAATACAATTTTATTGCTCCTTAATTACTGTTAAAATACATCTACACGATTCTGCATAATTATGAACAAACTTTTTTTTATTCTGGTCGATGAAGCAATACACAATTACAACAATAGAACAGTGATTACACTTCAAAAAGATCTTCACAGAGTGTAAAATGAGGTTGGGCGATAAATGCAAGTTCGACCTTTCCTTATCATAGCCTTTTTGCAAATAAAGCAATTAATTGAGTTATGCCGGCTGCAACAATTACACTTTTCCTTCACATAATATCGATAAGCATCCCATGAAAATTCACATGTGTTTTAGTAGACAAAATGCTAAACTGAGCCACAGTAAAAGGCAGGTCACCAAACTTTTGGTTAAAAAAAATTAAGGAACAAAATAAAGGAGAAAAAGTGGAGAAAATTCCAGAGCTTAAGAGCATTGCTAGCTGAAGAACAAATTGCCAATGATGTAAACCAGAAATAGGCAAAACACCAAAACTGAAGCCATGATATGGAGATGCCGATGTTGGACGGGGGTGGGCACAGTAAGAAGTCTCACATCACAAGGTTAAAGTCCAACAGGTTTGTTTGGAATCACTCACCTGATGAAGGAGCAGCGCTCCAAAGCTCATGATTCCAAATAAATCTGTTCGACTTTAACCTGGAGTTGTAAGACTTAACAAAATTGAAGGAATGGAGTGTTTTGCAGCATAGTAAGACAGACAGAGGTCCCAGAGGTAAGATGAGGCGTGGAGGGATATGAATGGAAGGATGAGAATTATTAAATTGCAATGTTGCTGGAGCTTTGATTTGATTTGATTTGACTTATTATTGTCACATGTATTAGCATACAGTGAAAAATGTTGTTTCTTGCATTCTATACAGTTAAAGCATACCATTCATAGAGAAGGAAACTAAAGAGTACAGAATGTAGTGTTACAGTTTTTGCTAGAGTGTACAGAAAGATCAACTTAATTCCAGATAGGTCCATTCAAAAGTTTGATGGTGGCAGGGAAGAAGTTATTCTTGTGCTTCTTGGTATGCTCAGATTTTTGTATCTTTTTCCTGACAGAAGAAGATGGAAGAGAGAACGTCCAGGGTGCATGGGGTACTTAATTATGCTGGCTGCTTTACTGAGGCATGGCAAGTGTAAACAGAGTCAATGCTTGACAGGCTGGTTTGCAAGATGGATTGGGCTACTTTCACAATCTTTTGTAGTTTCTTGTGATCTTGGGCAGAGCAGGAGCCACACTAAGATGTGATACAACCAGAAAGAATGCTTTCTATGATGCACCTGTAAAAGTTGATGAGAACCGTAGCTGACATGCCAAATTTCCTTAGTGTTCTGAGAAAGTAGAGGCATTGGTGGGTTTGCTTAACTAGTGTCGGCATGGGGGTACCAGAACAAGTTGTTGGTGATCTGGACACCTAAAACCTCGAACCCTTTCTACTTCGTCCCTGTTGATGTAGACAGGGGCATGTTGTCCTCTACGCTTTCTGAAGTCGTTGACAATCTCCTTCATTTTGTTCACACTGAGGGAGAGATTATGGTGACACACCAGTTAATCAGATTCTCTATCTCATTCCCGTAGTCTATCTCATCATTGTTTAAGATTTGATCCACTATGGTGGTGTCATCAGCAAACTTGAAAATCGAGTTGGCCTGGAATTTGGCCACACTGTCATAGGTATACAAGAAGTATAGTAGGATGCTGAGAACACAGCTTTGTGGGACACCAATGTTGAGGATGATCGTGGAGGAGGTGTTGTTGCCTATCCTTACTGAGTGTGGACTGTGGGTTAGGAACTTCAGAATCCAGTCGCAGAATGTGCAGCTGAGGTCCAGGCCACGTAGTTTGGAGATGAGTTTCGTACGAATAATGGTGTTGAAGGCTGAGCTATAGTCAATAAAAACAAGTCTGACATAGGTGTTTTTGTTATCGAGGTGTTCCAAGGTTAAGTGCAGGGCCATGGAGATGGCGTCTGCTGTGGACCTGTTGTGGCCGTAGGCAAACTGTAGTGGATCCAGGCAGTCCACGAGGCTGCAATTGATTTGTGCCATGACTAATCTTTCGAAGCACTGGAGCCAATGTGGGTCAGTGGGTAAAACAGAAACTGCTGGAAAATCTCACAGCTGTCAGGTGTGCTGAGATTTTCCAGCAGTTTCTGTTACAGATTCCAGATCCGCAATATTTTGCTTTTATTTTAGTGGGAGTGACGGGTGACCAGCACTTGGTGTGATTTAAGTACAGGCAACAGAATTTTGGAAAAGCTGAAGTTCAGCTGTAAAATTCTGATAATGGATTAACCAGAAACAATCCCCCTGCATGGGACTGAATGGCACAGTAGAAGCGTGTCCACAACCTAGAGCTTGATGGATCAAAACCATCGCCTGTTATTTACACCAAATTGAAACATTTGCACAGCACTGCCAATTGCTGGACAGCAGACAATTAAAATCAGTGTCTCGGTGAAGGGCTCACAATTAAATATGTGTCAATGCCAGAACCATAAAACAACTCAATTGTATAGTCATCAGCTGCCAGCATATCTGAACATTGGGTGAGCCCAGGCTCTCAGCATTGTCACCAATTGTCATTTCCGTTAATAGGGACTGGTTAGCTGCAGCTAACACTGACCAATGACAGATGAAGCTTGCAGTCTCTTTGTTCTTAAGGACCAATCATTGACCAGAAAACCCCTGAGTTTTTGCTCTGTGATTGGTAGCTCCAGAAACAGCAGATAATGTGGGCCAATCGCAGCACAGATCCCATTGTCTGCCTGGGACTCAGCAACCAATGAAAGTACTGCAAATTGAACAGTCCCACCCACTCTGGGTTTGCTGCAGCCAATGGGATTGCTCGAATGAGAGCTGACTGTCACACGATTGGCCAAATTGTTACTTTCTGTCTGTGTCAATATCAATGAAAGGAGTAGTGGATATCTGTTAGTAGCAGATCTCGGATTCTAATTCTCCCTATCCCTACAGGCTTGGATGTACGTACCAGGCTCTGGGACTTTTACTCTCCCTACCCCTACACACACCTGGCTTGGATGTACGTACCACTCTGGGACTCTTACTCTCCCTATCCCTACACACGCCAGGTTTGGATGTATGTAGCAGACTCTAGGGCTCTTACTCTCCCTATACCTACACACACCAGGCTTGGATTTATGTACCAGTCTCTGGGACTCTTACTCTCCCTATACCTGACATACCAGGCTTGGATGCAGTTCCCCCATGTACTTCCAACCTGTAAATCCATTCTAAGATTTGCAAGGCTATGGTTTGTGGCCAACAGTCACACAGTTTGTCCTAAGGCATATTCCAGATGCAGCATCAAAAAGGATTGTTCACATACAGGAGAGAGTTTTTTTAACCGTTGAGGATTTCTTGCAAGTTCTGTGGCAGTGGCAAAGGCAGATTTCCACTCTAGGCAAATCAAGCCTCAAAGAAAATTTAATGCAGCTTCTCTGGGGCAAATGGTGGAGAGGGTAGCAGTACAAATGATACACCATGCTGAAGAATGATGTTCGGGCGGCGGAGGAGGGGGGGGGAGTCAAGGACAACCTACCTGAGCTGTTAAGAAGCAATAGTGCTACCGTATAGTGGATGATAATGGGAGATTTAATTACCTGCATATAGATGGGGACAGTATAAGTGTAGAGAGGAAGAGTTTTGAGATATGATCTGGAGCATTTTCTTGATCACTAGGTTCCTGGCCCAATGAGCAAGTAGGTATTGCCGGATGTGTTTCTGGAGAATAACATGAATCAAATGTCCAGAGTGACCAACAGTCCCGGATGTTACAGAACTTTCAAGAATTAGGCTTTTTTGTCCAATGTCCTGAGTCATGGATATGCATATTTCCATGGAGAATTTCCTCCATCTCTACAAGCTTTGTGACTGTGCATGCTTAGACAAGCACTCCCATGGTCTTACTAACACCCCACTCACCTGACAAAGGAACAGTGCTCTGAAAGCTAGTGACGTTTGCTACCAAATAAACCAGTTGGATTTTAACCTGGTGTTGTGAGACTCCTTACTGAGCTTACTAACACCACTGTCCTCAACCGCCCCACCCACCCCAAACAGCTTGGACTAGCAGCTACCAGGGGGGTATTTTTTTTGCCCAGTTTCTTGGTCACCCTGCTAGTATTGGCAGAATCTTTAGGGAACACACATTCATAGCATCATATGACTTAGGTCAACTATGGAAAAGTACAAGGAGCTAACCAGAGAAAAATTGGATAAAGTGTGATAAGAATGGATATCTCAAATAAATTAAGATCAAGGATGGTCAAGCAAAAATTAATGGAACATAAGTTGCCTTTAAAGGGATGATTCATTTCCATGAGGGAAAAGTTAGAGCAATCAAAGCACCTTGGAATATATAAGTGATAAGACTAAAAGTAGAAAAAGGGTGAATCCGACAAATGTTGGGTTGATAATATGAGGGGAGAACCAGTCATAGAATGTTCAGGGGGAAACTGAAAAAAGAAAATATGAGGCAAGTTGGAGAAGAAACTGCAGCTAAAGTAAATGTAAATCCAAAGGCTTTCCACGGACATATGAATAATGAGTAGCAAAAGAGATGGGGCCATTCGGGGACCAGAATGGGGATCTGCACACGGACACAAAGCATTGCAGAGGTACTAATGGATATTTACATATCTTTACCAGGGTAGAAGATGCAGTCAAAGTCATTATGAAAGACGTAGTTGAGATACTAGATGAGGTAAACATTGAGAGTTTTTTTTAAGAAAGGCTATCGTTAAGCTGAAAAGGCACCAGAAACGGATAGGGTGCGGAGGAAAGGTGGGAATTACTGAACCAACCTTCCTTAAACATAGCAGTGGTGCCGGAGGACTGGAGAATAGCCAATGTTGTATCCTTGTTCAAAAGGAATGCAAGGCCAAATTGCAGGTCAGTCTGTTTATAAACTGAACCAGGACAAGATCAAGTCACTTGAAGGGTAATTAAGGAAATCCAGCAAAACTTTATTAAGGGCAAATCTTGTTTAACTTACAGTTAGGGTTTCTTTTAAAGCAAGATAACTGCAGGAATTCATGAGGGTAATATAATTAATATGGTATACATGGACTTCCAAAAAGTTTGATAAATTGCAATATAATGGGCTTCCAACCAAAGTTGAAGCTTGTGGAATAAGAGAGACAGTAGCAGCATAGATTAAAAAAAAGTTGAGAGTGATATGAAACAGAGCAGTCTTTATTAGTTGTTTAATTGGACTGGAAGGAATTATGCAAGTGGAGTTTTCTAGGGGTCAGTTCTCAGGTCACTGCTCTTGATTTAATGACCTAAACTTGCATTTACAAAGCACAACTTTCAAACTTGTAGATAACACAAGAGCTAGAAAGTACTTTGGATTCTGAGGATAATAGTGGATTTCTGGAGGACCCAGACTGGTAGAATAGACAGATGTGATAGATGAAACTTAATGCAGAGAATTGTATGTAATGCATTTTGATAGGAAGGACAAGGAGGCATATAAAACATAGCATAGCGATCTGGGCATATATGTACGCAAGTAATTGAAGGTGGCAAAAAGGAATGTGGGATCTGGACTTTTGGGAAGCATAGAGTACAAAAGTAACAAAGTTATGAACCTTTACAAAACATTGGCTTGGTCTCAACTGGAATAGTGTGTCCAATTTTGGACACCACACTTTAGGATTTGATGGTTTTGGAATAGATGCATAAAAGATTCATAAAACTTCAGTTATGTAGATAGATTGGAGATGTTGGGGTTCTCATTTAAGAAGAGGTTTGATCCAAATGCAGAAGGGTTAAGAATCAGAGGATACCAATGGAAGGTGATTACCAATGGCAAAAGCAGGATTTTCTTTCTTATACACACCACATGGTTAAGATTTAGAAGGCAGATTCAATTCTGGGCTTTATCCAAATATCCAAAATGATGAGCCAGCACACAAGGCTGAATGGGCTCTTTCTGTCCTGTAACAATTCTACATTCTGTAACTCTGAATAGTGCAGAGCGAGCTATTAAAATGGTGAAACATGTAAACAATGCCAAGGACAAATACTGCAATTGGCCTTTCCATTAAAGCTTTGGCAGAGTGTACAGATGATAAAAAAAACTCCCTTGCGTGTAATGTGAACAACTGCAGGAAGTCTTTGTTTAATGCCACAATTTAACTGTTAAAAACAACTGACTTATGGGAAAGCATTCTTTTTAATAATCAAGTTTTAGCAACAGGATTTATTAAATAAATGTCTTTTGGAAAATTGCAAGACATTTTGCACACAGATTTCACAAATTTTAATAAACTAATGGAGTCTACACAACACCTGTAATGCAGAGCGAAGACTGTACAATAATATTGCACACTTGACAGTACGCAGATTTTCACCTGCGAGTTTCAAGACAATGAAATGAGGTAATCAGATTTTATAAATTTTCAAAAGACAATGGGGGACACATGGCAAGAAAAAAACTGAATATAAACAAAAATATCACATGGCATAAGGTACAGGTTTGCCAAATATCACGAGTACAGGTTAGTGGAGAACAATCATCATTTAGAAATCACTTGATTTTGTTAGCTCTTCAATGTTGCCTTCTGAATACTACAGAAGGCTAAAAGGAACTAAGTGAAGTTTGGGGCTTTCTCTCATCTATCACATTTTCCAAAAGTAAGTTTTTGTAATTACATAAAGCATTTTGTAACTTTTGTAAAAAAGTTTTTTGTAATTACATAAAGCATTCTGCAAGAATCTATTATTGTTAGCACTTAATCCAAAGTGGTTTAAGGGTAGCTCAAAAATTAAACTCAAAGCACAATTATTTTTTAAAATCAACTTTATAGCACCAAAACGGATTATGTGGCCTGCAGTTTGATGAGCTTTGAAGAAATTAAGCTTCTATAATTTGATTTTCAAACTGTATCACACTGTGTACATTGAAGCTAACAAATTTTAATTAAATGTTGTGATTTTCCACACCAATACAAAAGTGTACAAGTTTATGATTCAGATTCAAACCTGGGGCCTATCCTTACAGTGTGTGCTGTTTCACTACATTTCTCATTAAAGACCAAAGCCCAAAATTTCAGAGCAACACAGCAAAGCCGAAGTTAGATGCAACTATGAAGATATTTAAACAGAAACAAAAACAATAAATAAGGCATAGGCTCAGCACTGATACTACAGAAACTGAATTGTGGATTCTAGCATACCGCATAGATCCTGATAATAAAATGATAGATAAGCTTGTAACAAAGTTATGTTATTCTGCCTTCATTAGCCATTGCAAAATACAAGATCTGTCCTCAAATTTAAAGCCATTCAATACATTGGGATTAAACAAATGTCGTAATGTTACAGAATAACTTGTTTCACCATTATTTCATTTAATCCTGCTGCCTCCTGTGCTAGCTCATACATCAAATTATTCTTGCTATTGCTTTTTATTTATTAAACATGTGCTTGGAATTACTAAGCTAGAAAATGGTTACTGCAAAGGCTAAGAACAGTTTCTCGCTGGAATTAGCCCATTGCACCCAATAAATTTTTAGAAGGTTCACAAAGACTAACAGGAAAGCATTATTTTTGTGCAAGTCAGCTCAGATATTGCCTTTCTTGACACTTCCGCCTGGGAAACAGGCCATGACATAAAAGATGTCAAGTAAACCACGCTGTTATAATCATGTATATTTAGCAAGTTTACGGCACTGAACAGTCTGTGTATGTGGTCACCATGTTTCCTCTGCGCTGTGTAACAGTCTTGCAGTGCTGCTTGCCAGAGTTTTGAAACTTCTCAGTTCTCACTGTATGTTTGTGTGTAGTGCCAAAACTGCTGAACGAGAACATCTTTTCCATGTCTTCAAATACGTCGTCAAACAACCCTCCTCCAAATGGAAATTGTCCATCGCCAAAGGAAAATCTGTGTGCATTGTGTGCCTCCTGGTGTGCCCTGAAGTGGCTATCAAAGTGTTTCTTGTGATGTGTTCTGTGGCCAAAATCAAAGTCAAAATCTTTAAGGAAGTCATCAAAGTTGAAATTGAAAGGATGGGTGTGATGGCCACCACTGCCTGCATTGAAAAACTGATGTCCCATCTGATCGTATTCTTTCCTTTTCTTATCATCTGAAAGAACCTCGTATGCTGCAAAAGCAAAACAGTTCCTTAATAAAACAGCAAATGACAAGTTGCCTTTATATAGCTCCATCGACGCAGATGAGTGAGCAATGCACCAAAGGAAATAATAGTCAGCCAAAATATTGTTTAAATGTAGGTTTTAAGTTGGGTGTTAAAAAGTAAATCCAGCAAAAGCATTTCAAAGCACGAGATTGAACTACCAAATGCACAGTCAACAATAGCAAGGTGAAGGGACTGTACAACAGCCCAAAGAAATTGACTTTTTTGTATGCGTATGAAAGTGAAGGACAGCTGGCAGAGGTTAAAGGCAATATTGGGAAGAGAGTATGAAAAGATTCAAACTCAAAAGGTGACTATTTTAAATTGGCAGCACTGAGGGTTCAGAAGTAAACATAGATCAGCAAAGACAGAAGTGAAAAGTAAACAGGCTCAGGTGTGGGATAGATACAAGGGGCAAATGGACAGTAGTTTACAAAGGGTGATGAAAAGATAAAAGAAACGGGGGTCAGGAGAGTATTTGAACCTAAAGATGACTGTGACCCAGAAGAAAAGCTCATCAGCAGAGAGGTGAGACAGGGTAATGCTGGGCAATATTATAGACGTGGAAGCAAGCTACTTTTCTAAAGGAACTCAGCTTAGCTCAGGATTAAATAAGATGCTGGAGTTGGGGAAAGTGTGGTGTGGCTCAAGATAGTGGCCAAAGGTATAGAGTTTCTGGTAGGAGCTGATGATGATGGTTGTGATCTTTCTAATGACTAGCAACTACTAAAAGTATAGATAAACCAATGAAAAGATAAAACGATATTAATAGAGCCGCACAAAGAAGAGAAATTTAACACACCTACCTTCAGCTATTTCCCTAAACTTTGCCTCTGCATCGGGACTTTTATTTTTATCTGGATGGTATTTCATTGCAAGCTTGTGAAAAGCCTTCTTGATCTGACGATCAGATGAATTTTTTGGCACACCCAAAACTTCATAATAGTCCTTCTTCGCCAGTATAAATTCAGATATCATTAGAAAACAGACAGCGAAAGCAAAAACAGAGTGTGCTGCCGCCATTGTCGAGATTTCCTAGAAAAGACAAACAAGATGCATCCATGTAGTTCAATATATCAAACACACACTTTTAAATATGACAGAGATCCTCTTCAGTAAGGCCTGTAATTTCTTCAATCGTGTTTACATTGCCCAGAGTAACACAGAAGGATTTAATGTAAGTACATGCCCAAATTTCCTGGGAAGCTGATTTGCATCTCATGTAATGTGAATACCAATGCAAAAAAGGTGGAAGTGGGAGAGGAAATAGGCTACACACCGGGACCAGACTTTGGTTAAGTTTGGCACAGGTCTCTCTGTGAAACATAAAAAAGGAAATTGTTGTCATAATCCAAAAAGCTCAATATACTCATTATCAGACAAGTCTGCACCGACAATTTTAGGTGTAAGTTTATACCAGTCCATTATATTTTGTGCATGGGAAGATTGGAGCTGTGCGTTTTGATGGAAAGCATCTTTGAAGTGCTTCAGTAATCAAGGAAATTCATATGTACCAACCTTTCAGCTTAAACCAAATTATTCAGAAGTTGCCTTCCAAAAATATCACTTATACCAACAATGTTCAGGAAATTCCAGGATGATTTCTCAAAAATACGAATATTTAACAATAGATATTATGCACAATTCTACATTCACATATGATAGAAAGTCACAATGATGCTGATATGATCAATTGTACCAAATACTGAAACTATTCAGGAGCAACCAATATCTCAAAAATTCAAGTTCCAAAAAGCATTACTAGCCCAAGTGGGAGAAATACCCAATAGTGCTGTGTGACTTATTTGGAAAAAATCTCTTTTGTGCGTTATGGCTTGGCTCAGATTTTTCTTTCCTATCTAGCTATTAGCATTTTTGGAACAATCACTGATACAATGGCATTTTCAAATAGGGTTCAGACTCCCAATTTTAAAAATGTATAATTGAAAAAGCATTGATGGGAGAGAATGGAACCTAGTTAGTTCTATTAAATAATAATGTGGTGTCTCTACGAGAGGAAACACTCACCACTGACTTTCTGTTTTTTATTCATTGTAAAATTGTGGGGGATACTGACAAGGTCAAATTTATTGCCCATCCCTACATGTCTTGAGATGTTTGGAATGTACCTGACTATGTTTCTACAGTAGTGTTCAGTGAAAGGTGTTTACAACATCATTTGTCCCGAATTCCTCTTCGTGCACTTTTTTTCACCAAGAAAATGGGAGAGTGCCTATCAAGGATGTAGAAAGTAATTTATGTGATGAAGATGATAATGTGGACAGGGTTCTTAATGAGCACATTATCTTTGCAAAAGAGATATGATGAAGGCATTCTCATTAATGAGTGCAAAATATTAGATGTAATAAGCATAAGAGGAAGTACTGGAGGGACTGACATCTTGAAATGGGATTAATCAGCACCGGATGGATTGTATCCCCAGGTGGCCGGGGAGGAAACAGCAAAATGTCCTGAAGATCATTTTGCAATTCTCATGAGATACAGGCAAGGTACCAGAGGATTGGAGGTCGGCAATATTGTAGGGTGGGGGTGGGTCAAATAATTATAGGCTGGTCAATACGACTTCAGTCGTAGGCAAATTATTGTAATCAATTCAGAGATCTAGAATAAACTGTTACGTAGAAAGGCATGGATTAATCAGGAACAGTCAGCATAATTTTGGTATCGAAAGTTGTGTTTCACCAACTTAACTGAATTTGAGGAAACAGCAAGACTGATGACAGCAGTGAAGTGAATATCATCGACATGTATTTTAGTAAGGCATCTGACAAGGTCCCACGTGGCAGACTGTTTAGAAAAGTTGAAAGCTCACAGGATACAGGGGAACATGGCAAATTGGATCCAAAATCAGCTCAGTGACAGGGATCAAAGGGTAATGGTTTTGTGAATGGAAACCAGTTTCCAATGGTGTTCCACAGGGCTCAGTGTTGGGACGCTCTTTTGTAGTCCCAGTGCCAGTCCGTTGGTGGGTATGAGGGAAATGGGCAAGGTCGTCAGTAAGGAGTAAGGGTCTTGGAGAGTGAGCAGTGACAGTCAAGGCTGTTAGTAGGAATTCAATCCAAAGAAATGTGGACTAATGCATTTGGGGAGGACAAACAAAGCAAGGGAGTACTCAACAAATGGGAGGGTAGACTGAGGGAGTGAGCAATCTTGAAGTATACGTCCACTGACAGGTCAGTAAAGATAGTGAGAGTGTACAAAATGCTTTCCTTTATTGGACAAGGTATACAATACAAAAATCAGGGATGTAATGATGGAACTGCAAACAAAAACACTGGTTAGACCACAGCTGGAAGTTTGTGCATAGTTCCGGTTGCCATATTATAGGAAGGATTTTTGCTCTGGAGAGACGACAGAGGAGATTTCCAAACGTGTTGCCAGGGCTTGAAAATTGCAGCCAAGAGGAAGGATTGAGTAGACTATTTTCCTGAGAAAAGAGGCTGAGGGGGTGACCTAACTGTAGTGTACAAACTGATGAACGGAAAAAGAGTAGACAGGAAATACTTGTTTCCCCCAGCAGAGGGGTCAATTACCAGGGGCGCAGAATTAAGTGATTGATAAAAGGATTAGTGGAGATATTAGAAAAAAACTTATAACCCAAAAGGTGGTAGGTGTACAGAAACAGTTGCCTGAAGCACCATTTGACTGATTTAAAAGTAGCTGGCTCTACACCTGAAGTGCTGTAACTCACAAGGCTGGTTACTGGAAGGTAGAATTGCAAAGGACAACTGACGTGGGCTCACTGGGCTGAATGGCTACTTTCTGTACTGTAACTTTTCTATGGTTTCTATCAATCCCACATCACACCACAGAAGACAGAACTCAACATACTCTCACCCAAAGCATTTTATGCTCATACCAACATTTACGGAATATAACAGTGGTAACTGCCCCATTGTTTTGGGTAGCCATGGGCAAATATATGGGGCTAAAAAAAGTTAGGCGACCTTCCTAACCTTTTGCCGATTATATATGGGCACAATTTAAAATTAATACATTTTCTGCTATGTGTTAAAATAGATTAAGTGCTCTATTTTCGTCTAACTGTCTAGTGCAGTAAGATCCAATCTGCAAAAACAAAAGGCAACACGACGCCCATCAATTGCAAAAAGATCACATTTCAATCTTTTGAGCCAAAGGTCGGAAACTCCATGCAACGTTCGATAAAAGGTGGGCCCGTAATTTCGGACCAAACTCCACATCGTATCGTTGCAATGGAAAGCCACGTTACAACTAAGACAGGAAATGATCTTGATCAAAGAAAGAGTCAGAAAACGATTGTTAGGGCCGACGATTTTCTCCCCAATGCTTTCGCGCGGCGATGATGCGAAAAGTTCAGCAACACAGACCTGGAAGGATTTAGATCTCAGCTGACCAGGCAGGGCCTACTTGGAACACTCTCGGCCTTTTTTAACTTTACAAGGCTTAGAAGGTGGAACTAGGCGCTGTGTAAACGCCTGCTTTCTCACGGCAGTGTTACACACAGAGACGGTACAGTGAACATACACTTATGCCATACATACACACACAGAGCACTAATGCCACACAGACACAAACGGAGCACTAATGCCATACAGACACACAGAGCACTAATGCCATACCAACATATACAAAGCTCTTATGCCATTAATAAAAAAACATCAAAGCGCCGCAAGGCAACACTATAGGACTCGGACGGTGTAAGATGATGAATGGGATGGATAGGATAGAGGTGGAGAGACTCTTCCCGCTCAAAAAAGACAGTAGGACTAGGGGGCACAGCCTCAAGATAAAGGGGAGGCGGTTTAGAACGGAGTTGAGGAGGAACTTCTTCACTCAAAGGGTGGTGAATCTCTGGAATTCTCTGCCCGTTGAAGTGGTGGAGGCTGCCTCGCTAAATATTTTTAAGAAGCGGGTTGATGGGTTTTTGATAAGAGAAGGGATTAAGGGTTATGGGGAGAGGGCGGGAAAGTGGAACTGAGCCACGACAGATCAGCCATGATCTTATTGAATGGCGGGGCAGGCTCGAAGGGCTAGATGGCCTACTCCTGCTCCTATTTCTTATGTTCTTATGTTCTTATTTCAGATCGGGAGATGTAAACAAAGCGAAACCGACACGGGCAAGGAAAGTTGTGCTGCGGCAGGACAGAAGGAAGGAAGGATACAGTCTGAAAGCAGGCTGAAAGGAGAATCCCCCTTTCCCAGTACACTCACCCCTGACCAGCGCTCCCCACTCCGGCAGCTCCGGGAAACACCCTGAATTGATACTCTGCGTTCTAGAACCCCTGCACCACGAATCACTCACTCATTGGCTGCCCCCAGCTAACACGTCACTGCCCCGCTTCGATACTCTTTGTGATTTCACTTCCGCATTCTAGGCGCTTGCGCCTCCTCTTTGTCGCTCCCTGTACTTTCCTTGTTATCCTCAGCGGAGATGCCTAGATACTGTGCGGCCGCAGGCTGCTCGAATCGAAGTGGCCAGTTATCGTCCGACAGTCAGAAAAGATTGGGCTTTTACCCGTAAGTAGAAAAGGCAACAGCACCGCCACCCTCAGAATATGTACCGACATGCTCATTGAATCTCGGGTAAAGGGCCAGGTTACATAAATACAGGGTTTTTACAGGTTACATCAGGGTTCAGAAGAGGACAGTCAGGCGATGCCAACTTTTTCCGTTAATTAAAGTTTAAACAAGGGGGTGGGGGGAAGGACACCTCCAATGTACCACCATTTTTCGAGTTGATGCAAGTTTAAGTCATGGCATTTGAATAGTAGAAATTGCAAGGTAAAACCGATGAATTGAGATCTGCAGCTCAAGCCAAAATATTACAATACGCACAATGAGTAACCTGTGTCATTGCTGACAAGTGAGTCAGCCAGTGTCTCAGGTTATGTGATGAATAATATATTAGGATCATTTACTTAATAGTGAGTGGATGTCAAATTGTTTTTATTACAGAGTATTGATGTCATTTAGGGCTTGAAGTTGTACATGTACATGTTTACATAGGAAAAACAGGCATTCCGGTCAAGAGCAGAAAAACTGGTAGCATACCCAGCTAAAGGAATAAATGTTGGAGGTCAGAACAGCAAAGGTAGTAGGAGAAGAAAGACAGGTACGAGCACAGGGGGTTGAGGACATAATGAGGGCAGATGTAAGGAGGAGTAGAGGACGGCAATGTCATTTATTTGTGTCACAAGTAGGCGTACATTAACATTGCAATGAAGTTACTGTGAAAATCCCCTAGTTGCCACACTCCAATGCTGTTCAGGTACACTGAGGGTTGGCATGGCCAATACACCTAACTGTCATGTCTTTCAGATTGTGGGAGGAAACCAGAGGATGTGGAGGAAACCCACGCAGACACAGGGAGAACATGCAGACCCTGCACAGAGATTGACCCAAGCCAGGAATTGAACCCTGGATTCTTGGCGCTGTGAGGCAGCAGTCCTAATCACTGTACCACCAAGCTGCCCTGGCTGAATAACTCAAGCTCCAAAATTCTATTAACCCTCCCATAACAGTAGTTTATAGTTATAAAGTACACTTAACATAATTGAACATCTCGAGGTGCTTCACAGGACCATTAACAAAATTTGTGTCAAAATGAGCAGAATGTGAACCTTCTGAAGACTTTCTAATAATGACTGGCAATCACTCATGAAATCCTTCAGCTGTTAGTAGATTGAGTTCAAACATTTGTCAGATAGCAAAATACAAAAACATAATCATTTTAGCAGAATAATTTTTTTCCCATGTCCAAACCCACCCCACACCATTTCTTCTTCTGGTGCCATGTTTTACAATGTTAGCAATTGTGACTGTCCAATTTTCATAGTGCTTATAGCAGCCAACATCTTGGGGTTGATCTCAAATTTTGTGTCTGTTCTGCTTCAAGAGCTATTGATGTATTTCTTCCTTTGTCTCCCTCTTGTTCCACTACCAACAATTTTACCAGTAACTACAAGATGTTTTAGTTTCTCTCTCCTAAATACATGCCCAAAGAATTGTAGTTGTCCTTTGGTGATCATTCTTGTGTGCCTGCTATCCTCAGATTTCTTCATTAGTGTGTGTTGTCCAACTAATCTTCGTCAAACATTTCAGAAACCACATTTCCGTTACCTTTAACTTATCTTCCATTGTTCTGCTTATATTCTAGCTTTCACAGCCATCTGATATCATTGACCAGACATAGCATTTTAGTAATATCATTCTGCTTTCCATAGAGATTGTATATCTAAAAAAAGTCTTGACATTTTTGTGAAGGTTTGTTTTGCAAGTTTTAAGCACTTCCTGATATTATTAGGCAACCCAGATAAGAAAATTCAACTTGTTTTGTTTCTTTTGATTTCAATATTATTTTGCATCAAGGTGTGATCATTTTCTTCTTTCTTATTACCATGCATACTGTTTGCTAAGTTTCATGATAATCCATTATCGGTTAGTGTTTGTTACAATTGTGTCTGGAAGTCTTTGTAGATTTTTCTTTGTACCTGCCATAATTAATGTGTCATCTGCATATCCAAGATTATTTATATGCTGTGTTCACCCACTGAAATTCTTGGCAACTCTTGATAGATGTCACAGGATCATAAAATTTTTACAGCGTGGGAGGCTATTCAGCACATCATGTCTGTACCAGTTCTCTGAATGGGCAATTTACTTTGTGCTGTTCTCCTGCCTTCTCTCCATAACCCTGCACTTTCTTCCTTTTCAAACAACAGCCTAATTCCCTTTTTAAGGCCTCGATTGAACCTGCCTACACCATGTCTTATAATCATTTCACTGTAAAGGTTGAAAAGATGAGACAGAATGCACCCTCACTGTGCTCCTGCTCCTCCAAATAGGCAAACTCAAATTTAATTAGGACAAAGTAAAAGGGGCAGCTCCCCAAAAGGAAGGGGAACAGCCTGAACAAAAACAAAAGTACAAAGGAAACTTAAGACAAATCAAATCAAAATGTGATTGTTGGGGTCCATAATGCACCCAGCCCCTGCGGTGCCCAGCGGGCACGGAAAGCACCAGATTTTGTAGTCCAACAGATTTATTTGAAATCACAAGCTTTCGGAGTTCTGCTCCCTCATCAGGTGAGCTGACCTGGTGTTGTGTGACCTCTCATCTTATACATCATTTGTCATTTCTTATTCGTCCCCATTTGATAGCTCAAACTGAGATAATTGTTGTTATCATTGTTACCGGTATTTGTTAACGTTGACAACACTCTAGTATGTCATTGGCTTGTCCAATTATTCTTACAGGGAGGCCAGAAAGAGAAACAAATAATCGCACTGTGACAAGTGGTTTTGTTGTGACCCATCATTCACATGTACATCCATCCATAGTCTATCTTAGAATTTTGAAGATTGAAACTGGGCAGTAAATTGTACAGAGAACGTAAAATTAATATTAGATTGCAACAGTCAAGTGGGTGCATCATTAAAGTGGGACAAGCAGAGAGTGGTGTGCTGCTTAGTTCTTTCCATTATCATATTCAAGCACTGGGGCACTCCAAAAGTCACAGTCAGAAAAGACAGGAGTGGCAGAAAGTTTGCAAGACAAGGACCACCCATTTAAAAAGTAAAAAGAATATAATTTACATCATGAACATAAAGGATTTTGTAAACAAATGTATATGATTATGATCACATTTTAAAAAGTATTTCTTTCAGTAGACTCCATTTTTATGACGTTCTAATTGATTTACTAAACACACCCAAAAACATATTTACATTATTCTCTGCCTTATATTTTGATTCATCAGCATGGGGCACAACCAGCAGCAATATTTGCAAATTTATCCAGCCTTGAATTCACATAAATGAAAGTAGAATTCATATTTCTGTAATACTGGTTTAAAAATTCAATGTTTTACAAATACAAATGTGTTCATTAACTATTTACCAACCTTAATGCTGGACCATAACATGTGGAAGACACTTGAATGAACAAGTTTAGAATTATCTATTTAAACATAGTCTTAATATGAATCTATGAGACTGTTATCCATTAGCATTAGTGGCAGTTCAGGAATAAACTTCACAGTCCAACATATATAAGCCAGTAATGTAGCAAACATATTTTATTTTCTCTTTAATAAAGGTTTCCACTGCAAAACAAGGAAAGACTTCACAAATGGATCAAAAATATGAAACGGGACAACTGGTTCCCTACTAAGCATCAATGCATTTGTAGTGACCATTTTACTGCAGATTCATTTGAATGGCGCTGGGGTATCCGTTATTTGAAGCGACATGCTATACCAACCATTTTCTCATTTCCAAATCATCAACAGGTAAGATTAAACCTTATTTCATAATAGGTTTGAGGACATTGTATTGAGTAAATGTCAAATTTATCAAATCAAAACCCCAAAACTTTATCTTTCAGAAGAAGAAACTGTGTTCTCGATATATTCGTAGGAAAGATATTTTGCCTAAAGGGACATCAGAAACAAATCTGGAAATACTTGGTCCTGTCGCAACAGATGAAATAACAACCAGTGAAAGATTAGACTCATCGCTTCCTAATGCAGAGTGTGATGAGCAATCCCAAAGGAATTTAGAAGGTAACATCGCATTATCACAGTCTGTTGGAAATCCAGAACAAGTTTTTCAAGACACATCAGCTGAGCCCTTCACATTAATAAAAGAGCTCGAAATGAACCAATTATTGAATGATCAACAGTCCATAGTCACTGAAGTTCTGCAAGTTGAACATTCATATTGTAGACAGGACACTGGCAAGGCCCAGCTTTGGGAAAAGATTTTCAGGTTGCAGAAGAAGATTAAAAAACTGCAGCAACAAGAACAGGGAACTGCAGCAAAGCTAAAGAGAATGGAAAACCTGATCGAGCAGCTGAAAAAAGAGAATCTTACTTCCGAAGTGAAAATGAAGGTTATGGAAAACTGTTTCACAGCATTCGAGTTAACCCTGTTACAATAAATGTAGTAATTGATTCTATTAAAGTCTTATCATGGCAATTGTGTACTGCTGAACAGCAAAAGCCTTCCTTGAAAATATAGTACCTTTCATGTCTTTAACATCTTCCTGAAACTTGTTATTGTTTAGATTACAGAGCATTGTTCAATAAGGAATTTGATTTGCAGAAATATTCACAGGTATTAAGGATCACCAGTAACTAATACAAGGCTGACAAAACTTTAATCTTCATGCAGTCCTTTTGATTTTGTTATGATCCTGTTCGGGACTGTCAATGTTTAAAGAAGAAATCCAAACACCCTGCAATTAATCAACAGAAGTACAACTGAAGGTCTCATAATACAAAATTTTATACATCTCTCCCTGTCCTGAGCTCCAAAGATGGGTCATATGTACTTGGTATGTTAATTCTGTTTTTCTGTGCACAGACGCTGCCTGGCCTACTGAGCTTTTCCAGTATTTTCTAATTTATAGCACAAGATTTCATGTTTTAAAACACAAAAAACTTAATTGTACATCAAAAATAATCAAAGAAGGAAACACGCTGACTAAATGTTATAGCTTATAAAGACTTAAGCTACACTCAGTTCTACTTTTTTATTCCCCTTCCCCACCAATAGTTCCCATATTTCTCAAAATCTTGAAGGTTCGTGCACTTTTCCTGGGACCAACCCGAAAGGTATGTCACAGCTCTCTGGAATTCACTCTGATTTCTCTTCTGTGTCCCAGCTGTTCTCCAGGGTACAAGATATAATAAGGATCCTTACATTAGCTTATTGCCAAATTCTTGACTCTAATTTCCAGACTTCAAGCACTATCCGCCCTGTCACTCCTGCTCAGTGGCTTAAAACATCAGAAAACCCCCCTTGGTTTCCATTGGTCCACTAGTATGGTTCCTTTATTTATTTTCTTCTATTCACAGCCTATGTAGGTCTGGGAGTTAGCTCTTTGTTAAAACTTTTCTACAGCTAAGTATCAAAAAGGCCAGTGTATTTTTTGGTATTACCTGACTCCACTCCTCTTTCCTGATAAATAGTTAACTGACAAGCAACTCCAGCAAAACAGACATCTGATCACTTATCTGACTGCTCTTTGTGGGATAATTCTGCTGCTGCAGCTCCTGAATGACGATAAATATGTTTCAAAACTATTTCATCAGCTGTAAAGTGCTTTGGAAGGTCCTGAGTTTGTAAAAGGCATTGAATGAATGCAAGTCTTTCTTCTGTAATGTAACCAACTTTGTTCTGTTCCCTCCATCCAACTATCCCTTGTGCAAGTTAGGTTTCTCAGGCTCAATTAGACCATGTAAACCATAGAATCCCTACAATGCAGAAAGAGCCCATTTGTCCCAGGCATTCTTTTTCAATCTAATGCTGAGCTTCAAGCCCAACCTCCTACCTGTTTACTAACTGTTTAATTTCCATCTCAGAATAATGCTTGCAGCTTCTCAGATCATCCCCATTACTCTTGAACCCTCATCACGCTTTTATCACCTTGCCCTTATGTACAATTTCTCCATCATCATCTTTATCAGCCTGTCATTCTAGTAAACTTTAAACCTTGCTGGTGAAAGGTCATCCACCTGAAATGTTAACACTGTTTCTCTCTCCTTAGATGCTGCCAGACCTGCTGCCTTTTTCCAACATTTTCTGTGCTTATTTCAAATCCTGCTAGTGTCAGTGTCCTGCGGAAGTCCCATCATTTGCACTTCAGATCTATTGAATATATGGTTCTTGTCTTCAGTATTCTCCATGACTTTACCCCAGTATATTATTTGCAAGTTCCTTCACCATAGCAAGTTGTCCATTCTCCCACCTACCTATTGTTTCCCTTCCTGTAAAACACCTTGGGATATTTACTGTGTAAACAATCCTGTATAAATGCAGTTTATGGATTTAATGGAGTACTTCCATTGTGTCCCTATAGGATTTTACCTTCCTTTTTTCAGCTAGATAGAGCAAGGGAAATTGAAAGAAAAATCACAGTCCAGAAAGACATAAGATCATGAGACTGGGAGATCAGGAGACTTGTCAAAAGCATAAAAGCTGTTAGGGTTGATCACACTGCAATTAATTATTGATATTAGTGTGCTGAGCAGTTATTGAGCTGCCATGCTGGAGGAGGAAAACTCAACAATAAACTGAACAAAACTTATACAATATCAAAAAAAGTAATGAATTCCCCTTCTAAGTTTGTTTCAGAAGTTACAATGCTGAAATTATGAATTTAATATTGTGTGCATCATTTACATTGTCCAAAAACTGGTAAACTACCAAACCTTTAATGCTTTAAAAATTATCTGAAAGTTCTAAAAATGGTTTAGTTAGATGGTTGAAAGTGTTTTTAATAATGAACAATGATCTACTTTCTGATCCATTGTGTAATGTGTTTTAGATTCTGAATTGCCTTATCATTCAGAATTGTAAATGTTTAAAAGATATTTCTTTCAATCATGTAACAATTGACTTGCTGGTACCACTCTTACCTCTCAGTCAGGTTGCAGGTTGAAGCCCCATTTCAGAGACTTGAGCACTTAATCTAGGCTGGCACTTCAGTGCAGTACTGATGCATTTTTTGGCTGAAATGTTAAGCCGAGATTCTGTCTGCTCTCTCAGGTGGGCGTAAAATATTTTCTGATACTGTATTAGAACCTCTCCAGCTTGGAAATCCATTGCTGTGAAACACCAATTGCCCAGAAATGTTTTGAGCAGATCCAAACAGCTAATGGACTCGCACTCCACTGTTCTGGGCACTGCATTAAATTGAGAAGGCTTACCTGATCTATGGAAACACAGGACGTTTTGAGCTGAGTAGCTTTGTAACCTTGTGCTATGTTTTTACATGCTGCAGTCAACGCATTCCATCATAGCTTGCCATTTTCTATTTCCAGTGCATTTGAAGCAGTGCCTTTTTTGAGCAGACCACAGATATAGCTTTTTTTTAAAAACCTAACCAAAGCATCTAAGATGAGGGCAGCAAAATGTAAGCATGTTACACTTACAATATTGGAAAAGGTGAAAATCATAAGGACGATAAGGAGATTACCGTGCAAATCTGGCCTCCCGCTTCATTCGCATTTTTGAGCAACAAAGTTTTATAAGCTAGCAAGATGTAATGGATGTACACAGCATCCAAGAGAAATTAATAAAGAAACAACCAAAACACATGAAACAAATGCTGTTGCAGCAAATGTTTGATGAAGTTGGAAAATTCTCTGTATGCGCGCCATCAGCATCACCCAGCCCAATACCATCAAATGGACAGGACCCAGAATTAGCTGTTCTGAATTCCAACTACTGGTGAAATAAAGCATTGTTTGGAATGACCTGTTTGCTCGACATCATTGGCATTATTTTGTGACAACACTTTGGGAGTGGAAACATGGAATATACTTTATTTGTTCAAGTAAATCCATTTCTAATTGCAGTTCTACAATGTTTTATCGCTGTTATGTTTCAGGTAAATATTTATATCTACAGTGTTTTCCAGTTCGCACAATTATTGTTAGATATTCTAATGCCATTTTATAATCCAGAATATTCTGAAATTCAGAAGTGACTTAGTCCCAAGCATTCTGGGCTGGAGAGTTATAGAAGTTCTCGCTGTATTCTGGCCAACTTCTGTTTGTGATAAATCGTCAACCAACGCTATCTTAACTTATTATTTGGTCATTTCATAGAATCCGTACAGTGCAGAAGGAGGCCATTCAGCCCATTAAGTCTGCACTGACCACAATCCCACTCAGACCCTATCCCCATTTAATGTCGGTGGTCAGTTATTAGACTTGCTGAATGCAGATTGGCTGCCACATTTCCATACAAGACAATGGCTACACTTCCAAAGTATTTAATTGGCTGTGAAACACTTTGGGATATGTCCAGATTATGGAAGTGCAATCCACACACAAGTTTGTTATGTCATAATAATATTAGATTTTGTTGTTCTGCAGGAACAATCTCAGTTGGACTTTTATTAAGACCAAAGTATGTATGCACCAATGTAGATAAAAGGCTAATTTATGGTTAGGATGATGGAACCACAATGTTATCATATTTGATGCCATTTAATCCCCTGGTTATTGCATTATTTTGTACTTAATCAGAAAATCATTTTCTTGGCTCCATATAATAGGTTCATAGAATATGACCGTGCCAGTATGCAGACATATTTAATGTGGAACTAATCTATATCAGTTCCTGACCATGTGAACAACAATGATGCAACAGTAGAAATGTCTGCTTTTCTGCCTTAATATCTGTAAACTCTTATAGGGAATGTAAAATGAGGTTGAGGGATACCAAGACCTTTTCAAAAATGGAAAGTACTAAGCGCAGAAAAAATTTGATCTGAATATCTGAAAATGATGGACCATATTGGCCAACTAGCTATTATTAATAGAATTATGCTGTAAGTAGAGGAGGAATGAATAGACTGACAAGTAAGGAGCCTGACATAGGCAAAAACTACCATCTATGGATTACAACCAATGAATCTGACCATAGCAATCAACAATATAAATGTGTACTTATATAACCGTAATTCCTTCTATAGTTATTTAATTTCTTCCAACTGCTTATGAAAACAAATTCATCTACGTGATATTTAACACCTTCAGTGAGAATCCATTCTCTATCTTTACAATATTCATAATATTTTAATTTCTAGTACCAAACAAGCTGACAATTTGTTTATTTAATACACATCTTTATGCTTACGATTTTGATTCTCCATGTTCAGCTTGTCCTTAAATTGTCCCAGATCAGAGGGAAAAGAAACTGAAGGAGGGAAGCAGATTTCACAATTCTACATTTGTGCCGTTCATGAGCAGCCTGTGAAAAAAAATCTGTATATCAGTATTGCCAAATATTTCAATGAATGATGAGAAATAAAATAAAAACTGCTTCTCACTTCCTTGTACTCAACTAACTCTGAGAATGGCTTTCTCTTTCCTCAAATCCCCAGGCGTATTTGCCATGATGCACAAAAGAAAACTCCCATCATTAAAAATACACAGAAGCAACCCCAGATTCCTACTTAAGACTCAATATCAAAGGTTAAAACTTAGTTGAGTTTCACATTGTTGAACCAAGCTTTAAATGATCAAATGTATTGACTTCCTTAGACTGCTGGTGTATTATTTTGTCAAAGATTTTTTGTTTCTGAAAAAATGGGTTAAAGTTTGATCTGATAATTATGATAATGTGCAAGGTTACATTCTAGAGATTTACCTTCTTATCGGATCAAAAACCTTAAATAATAGGAATGGCTATATTGGTGGCAGAGATCCAAAACCATAATTGGAAATGATAAGTTCAAAATGTATTTATAATTATTACAATTTGATAAAGAAATGTTCACCTTAAATGTGTTTTAAAAATTAACTTGTCAAAAACATTTGGTGGTCCAAAATAATCCATAAGTATTTTATTGATAATGTACAAAGTATAAATAAATGTGCAGAGAAAGTTTCAGAACTGCATCTAATTGTAATGTTTTTACTGTATTAGATGATCAACTATCTTTATTAAAACAATGTCAACTTGCTTTACAAAAGGATGATTATATTATGACACACTAGATTTCCCAACCAAGGAAACAACCTAGAATCATAGAATCCCTACAGTGCAGAAGGACAGCATTCGGCCCATCGAGTCTGCACCAACCACGATCCCACCCATGCTTTATTCTCATAACACCACATATTTATCCTGTCAATTTAGCATGGCCAATTAAACTAACCCGCACATTTTTGGACTATGAGAGGAAACCAGAGCACCTGGAGGAAACCCATGCAGACATGGGGAGAACGTTCAAACTTGACACAGACAGTGACCCAAAACCTGAATTGAACCTGGGTCCCTGGTGCAGTGAGGCAACAGTGCTAACCACTGTGCCACCATACCGCCCATCTTTCACTATCTTGCCACGCCCTATCAGAATCTTATACATTTCAATGAGATCAGTTCCCATTCCAGAACTCCAGAAAATTTAGGCTCTATTTACTCAGCCACATTCCAGAGGATCTTTTACTACGTGATTATTAATTAATGCTGCCTCATTGCACAATTGTAGATCTAAAAGTAGCTTTACCCATAGTTGGTCCCGCAATTTATTGTTCCAGGAGACTGTCACATTCCACAAATTAATTTTCTAGACTATTTTTACCTAGTTGATTAGCCCAGTCAGATTAAGATTAAAGTCCCCACAATTATTATGCTATCTTTGTTACAAGCTCCAATTATTTCTTGCTTAATTTTCTACCCAACAGTATAACTATTGTTACGGGGCCTTTAAACTATTTCCAGTGGCATTTTCTGACTTTTGTTAATCCTAATCTCCACCAATTCTATTTCCTGATCTTCTGAAGCAAGATCTTTTCCTCATTAGTCTCTTTGTCATTCTTTTCTATAAGGGCTTCTGCAGATCTCCAGATTCCATAGAAGCATAGAACCCTACAGTGCAGAAAGAGGCCCTTCGGCCCATCAAGTCTGCACTGACCACAATCCCACCCAGGCCCTACCTCCATATCCCTACATATTTTACCCACTAATCCCTCTAACCTAACCACCTCAGGACACTAAGGGGTAATTTTAGCATAGCCAATCAACCTAACCCACACATCTTTGGACTGTGGGAGGAAACCCACGCAGACACAAGGAGAATGTGCAAGCTTCACACAGACAGTGACCCGAGCCGGGAATCGAACCCAGGTCCCTGGAGCTGTGAAGCAGCAGTGCTAACCATTGTGCTACTGTGCCGCCCAGAATGAAAGAATGGAATTCTTTTCCATTCTGTCTGTCTTTTCAAAATGAAGGACTATTTATTTTCAAAACATTGGTAACCTTGTAACTATGTCTCTGTAATAGCAATTAGATCTAAACCACTTACCTCTATTTGATTGCATGAACTCTGGTGTATTATTACCATTAAATTAACTGTCCTTTCCCACTCTGCTTGGCTTTATCCAAATCACTACATTACTCTATAACCTCAACTTTTCTATTTAGATTTCCAAATCTCTCTTTATCTGATCTCGCCCCCACCCTTCTCTTCCCATCCCTCTTTTAGTTTAAAAGCCCTATCCGCAGCCCTATTTATATGATTTACCAGAACTTATTCCAGCCTGATTTAAGTGGAGCCATTTCCAAGAATTCTCTTATATCCTCACCTAAAATTTGGAGCGCTATGAACGCAGCTTGTCAGTAGAATAGAACCATGGCTAAACCTGACTTTACGAGTTGATGAGATCGCCAAATTCTTGCGAATGCACAACTGAAGTTGTGCATTTTTTTTAGAAATAGGCTAATTCTCTTAAAGTGCCAAAATTTAATCCTGAGACACACTGAAATTGGGATAATGTTAATGTCCAATTAAAATTGTTGATTGCTGATAAGAACATAAGAAATAGGAGCAGGAGTAGGCCATCTAGCCCTTCGAGCCTGCCCCGCCATTCAATAAGATCATGGCTGATCTGTCGTGGCTCAGTTCCACCTTCCCGCCCTCTCCCCATAACCCTTAATCCCCTCTCTTATCAAAAACCCATCAACCCGCGTCTTAAAAATATTTAGCGAGGCAGCCTCCACCACTTCAACGGGCAGAGAATTCCAGAGATTCACCACCCTTTGAGTGAAGAAGTTCCTCCTCAACTCCGTTCTAAACCGCCCCCCCTTTATCTTGAGGCTGTGCCCCCTAGTCCTACTGTCTTTTTTGAGCGGGAAGAGTCTCTCCACCTCTATCCTATCCATCCCATTCATCATCTTATACGTCTCAATGAGATCTCCCCTCATTCTTCTAAACTCCAACGAGTACAAGCCTAGTTTATTCAGCCTCTCCTCATAGCTCAACCCCCTCAACTCCGGTATCAGCCTAGTAAACCTCCTCTGCACTCCCTCCAAGGCCAAAATATCTTTGCGCAGGTGCGGCGCCCAAAACTGCACACAGTACTCCAGCTGCGGCCTCACCAATGCCCTATACAGCTGCAGCAAGACCTCCCTACTTTTATATTCAATCCCCACAATATTGATCCCACAAAAAAAAAGTTCCCAAGCTTCAACCTACCCTTGGAACATTGGTCCACGTTGTATGATGGGTTACATGGCAGATCTGGTAATTTCTTACAACTCTGAAATATGCTATTTGGTTATGGACACCAATTGCCATCAATGGGCCAAATTGTAAATCAGTGTCTGCTTTGTTTGCTGCTTCTCAATCTTACACCAAGAAATTTTCAAAGCAACTCATCAGCTTATGACTACATATCAAGATAATTAAAAGTTTGCCAGTCACCTCTCACGTTGTCTCAGAATTGACGTATAAGGTCATTTGCTATTCAGTTCTTCTATATAAAGAACACCACAGAAATTTCTGAAATGTCAACAAACCTGATTCGACCATTCACATTCAAGGAGCATATAAGCATCATGCCCTGTACTAAAATAAGATGAGATCAGATTTGTACCTTTAGCTAACAAGTAACAAATTATCCATCATTTGTTATTAGCTGCAGATTCTTGATGAATTTTTAAATACAAGAACAAAATCAAAGGCATCAAACATAACTTAAATACCTTTAGTCATTGTGACATATTTTTGGCTTATGATTACTCAACAGGAATGATAATATTATAAATGCTTCAATCAGTTTATAAGCGAACAACTGAATCTTACTATTTAGATTAGTAAAAAGAAGAAAGACTACAAATGATGTCAATCAAATACAAATTGAAGATGATGAAAATAGTAAACAGGTCAAGTGGCTGTGAACAAAGATCACTGATTGATGACTGGTTACCCACCCCAAACACCTGTAAACTCTTCTGTCTCTAAGGAAGTGTTGGCTGTTCTAACATGTATATGCAGCATTTCTGCTTCAATCAAGGAAAGCTCCAAGTTAAATTCCTGGTCGGCACTAAGGAGTATTCGCAATAAGGTGGATGAACTTGCAGCGTGGACCAGTACCTGGGACTTTGATGTTGTGGCCATTTCAGAGACGTGGATAGAGCAGGGTCAGGAATGGATGTTGCAGGTGCCAGGGTACAAGTGCTTTAGTCGGAGTAGAGAAGGAGGTAGAAGGGGGGGTGGAGTAGCATTATTGGTCAAGGACTATATCACAGTGTCAGAGAGGAAGTTTAATGAGGATTTGTCTGTTGAGGTAGTATGGGCAGAAATTAGAAATAGGAGAGGAGAGGTCACCCTGTTGGGAGTCTTTTATAGACCTCCAAAAAGTTCTAGAGAGGTTGAGGAAAGGATTGCAGAGACGATCCTGGTTAGGAGTGAAAGTAATAGGGTAATTGTTATGGGGGATTTTAACTTTACTAACATTGATTGGAATAGCTATAGCTCTAGCTCGTTAGAGGGGTCAGTTTTTGTTCAAAGTGTGCAGGAAGGTTTTTTAACTCAATATGTAGATAGGCCAACTAGAGGTGAGGCTATATTGGACTTGGTGCTGGGAAATGAGCCAGACCAGGTGCTAGACTTGGAAGTTGGTGTGCCTTTTGGTGATAGTGACCACAATTCGGTTACGTTCACCTTAGTGATGGAAAGGGATAGGCATGAACCTCGGGTCAGTAGTTTTAGCTGGGGGAAGGGTAACTATGAGGCCATTAGGAGAGAATTAGGAAGCATTGGTTGGACTAGGAGATTACAGGGACTAGGAACGTCTGAAATGTGGAGTTTGTTCAAGGAGCAGCTACTGTGGGTCTGTGATAGGTATGTCCCTGTCAGGCAAGGAGGAATTGGTAGGGCTAGGGAACCGTGGTGCACGAAAAAAGTTGATTTGTTGGTTAGGAAGAAGAAGGAGGCTTATGTTCGGATGAGGCTTGAGGGCTCGGGTAGTGCAGTAGAAAGCTTTAGATTGGCTAGGAGGGAGTTGAAGAGGGAGTTAAGAAGGGCTAGAAGAGGGCATGAGATGACTTTGGCTGATAGGATTAAGGAGAATCCTAAGGCGTTCTATAGGTATGTCAAGAACAGAAGGTTGGTCAGGGCAAGATTAGGGCCAGTTACAGACAGTAGGGGGAAGTTGTGTGTGGAACCGGAAGAGATTGGAGAGGCATTGAACCATTATTTCTCTTCGGTGTTCACACAGGACGATATGAATGTAGCTGAGGAGGTCACTGGGGTGAAGGGGTGTAAAATAGAAAGTATTGTAGTTGATACAGAGGATGTGTTGGATATTCTAGAAGGGTTGAAAATAGATAAGTCCCCTGGTCCTGACGGGATTTACCCTAGGATTCTATGGGAGGCAAGAGAGGTGATTGCAGAGCCACTGGCTCTGATCTTCAGGTCGTCGTTGGTCTCTGGTATAGTACCGGATGATTGGAGGACAGCGAATGTTGTCCCATTGTTTAAGAAGGGGAGCAGAGACTTCCCTGGGAATTATAGACCAGTGAGTCTTACTTCTGTAGTGGGCAAGGTTTTAGAAAGAATTATTAGGGATAGGATTTATAGTTATTTGGAGAGTAATGAATTGATTAGAGATAGTCAGCATGGTTTTGTAGCGGGAAGGTCGTGCCTTACTAACCTTATTGAGTTCTTTGAGAAGGTGACCAAAGAGGTGGATAGGGGTAAGGCAGTAGATGTGGTATATATGGATTTTAGTAAGGCGTTTGATAAGGTTCACCATGGTATGCTTCTGCAGAAAATGCAGATGTATGGGATTGGTGGTAATTTAGGTACTTGGATCAGGAATTGGTTAGCAGATAGGAGACAGAGGGTGGTGGTTGATGGTAATTATTCATCATGGAGTTCGGTTACGAGTGGTGTGCCTCAGGGATCTGTTTTGGGGCCACTGCTGTTCGTAATCTTTATTAATGATCTGGATGAGGGTATAGTTGGGTGGATTAGTAAGTTTGCTGATGACACCAAAGTCGGAGGTGTGGTAGATTGTGAGGAAGGGTGTCGAAGTTTGCAGGGTGACTTGGACAGGTTGCAGAGCTGGGCCGCGAGGTGGCGGATGGAGTTTAATGCGGAGAAGTGTGAGGTAATCCATTTCGGTAGGAATAACAGATGTGTTGAGTATAGGGCTAACGGGAGGACTTTGAATAGAGTGGAGGAGCAGAGGGATCTAGGTGTATGTGTACATAGATCCCTGAAAGTTGGGAATCAAGTAGATAAGGTTGTTAAGAAGGCATACGGTGTCTTGGCGTTTATTGGTAGGGGGATTGAATTTAGGAGTCGCAGCGTCATGTTGCAACTGTACACAACTCTGGTGCGGCCGCACTTGGAGTACTGTGTGCAGTTCTGGTCCCCACATTACAGGAAGGATGTGGAGGCTTTGGAGAGGGTGCAGAGGAGGTTTACCAGGATGTTGCCTGGTATGCAGGGGAGGTCCTATGAGGAGAGACTGAGGGATTTGGGGTTGTTTTCACTGGAAAGAAGGCGGCTAAGAGGGGATCTTATAGAAACATATAAGATGATTAGAGGTTTAGATAGGGTGGATGGTGATAGCCTGTTTCCTCGGATGGAGAAATCTAGCACGAGGGGGCATGGCTTTAAATTAAGGGGGGGTAGTTATAGGACGGATGTCAGGGGCAGGTTCTTTACCCAGAGGGTGGTGAGGGACTGGAATGCCCTGCCTGCTGCAGTTGTAAATGCGCCTAGTTTGGGGGCGTTTAAGAGATTGGTGGATAGGTTTATGGACGAAAAGGGAGTGGTTTAGATTAGTGGGTCAATGTTTTTTTTTTAAAAATAAGACTGGTCGGCGCAACATTGTGGGCCGAAGGGCCTGTTCCGCGCTGTAATGTTCTATGTTCTATGTTCTAAGTTCATTCTTTTTAAAACTGGATAGTGGTGGAGTCACTACTAATTTGTATCAGTGCAGCTGGTCCAGCAATGAGAATAAAATCGACCTGCTAGCCAGTAAATTAGTGACATACTAAACGTCAGTCTTGGCAAAGTTGTGAAGAATTGTGAACTTGTAAAAAGCTGAAAGCAGAGATGGAGAAAAGTTTAATGACTGTAAAAATAACCCTGGTGATATATCCCTTTATGTCCAGTGAAAACAAAATACGGTCTTTAAAATGATCCTCTAAAAAATGTCACTTTTTTGAAAGAACAATCCAAAGCAACCTTCCATGGTTTTAAAGGCACATAAATAATCATATCACATCATGTGTGCTCTGCTCAAGGGCAGTTCCTTACCTCCTTTTCTTTTAATTCATTATGGGATATGGGTTTGTTGCTGGATCGGCATTTATTTCCCATTCCCAAGGGTATTTAAGAGTCAACCACATTGCTGAGGCTCTGGAGTCACATGTAGGCCAGACCAGGTAAGGATGGCAGATTTCCTTCCCTAACGGACATTAGTGAACCAGGTGGATTTTTCCAACCATTGACAATGGTTTTATGATCATCATTAGACTTTTAATTCCAGATTTTTACTGGATTCAAATTTCACCATCTGCCATGATGGGATTTGAACCAGGGACCCAGAGCATTGCCCTGGACGCTGGATTACTAGTTCAGTGACAGTACCACTACACCACTGCCTCCCCAACCTGGAGCAGTTTGTTAGTGGTTTGCAATTGCCTTCCATTCAAGGGGCAGGAGGCAAGTTGCAAATCTACCTAAAGAAGAGTGGGAATTGAACCCACACTAGCCATCCAAGCTAAACAGCCTTCACCATTAACGATAGACCTTAGGAAAATATCTCTGCCTTTGGCTTCTAGTACCACATTGTAGCCACAAAAGGGCATAAAAGCAATGTTATTTGTCAGTTAAACAAAAACTTATGTTGGTGTTTATTGTCGATTTTGTATAACATTTATATTTTTAAGCAAAGCAGCAACATCAAAAATACAACAAAGTACTATGATAACAAAACAAATAGTAATCTTGAAAGTCTCTGTAGAAAGGAGGATGCCATCAAGTGAAGTGAACGTACACACACAAAATTATACATATTAGTGTGATCGCAGTTACAGATACAGAATTCCTACAGCGCAGAAAGAGCCATTTGTTCCATTAAGCATGCATCGACAACAATCCCACCCAGGCCCTATCCCTGTAACCCCTCATGTTTACTCTATTAATCACCCTGACACTGCGGGGCAATTTAGCATAGCCAATCCACCTAACACACACATCTTTGGTCTATGGGAGGAAACTGGAGAACCCAGAGGAAATCCACGCTAATGAGGGAAGAACATGCAAACTCCACTCAGACAGTCATCCGAGACTTGAATTGAACCCAGGTTCCTGGCACGGTGAGGCAACAGTGCAAACCACCATGCCATTCTTCCGGCTACCTGAGAACTGGAAAAGCGAACCTTTTTTAAGGTGCCATGCATGATTTTTATTATTATTAAATGAGCAAAACAACAGACCGGCTTGTTGGGTTAGGTGCTGAAATAGCGTGCCGACTATCTTTTCCCATGCTCCAAGTGACCCTTGGACTGACCCACCCCAACCAAACCACCCATCCTAAAAAGAGGCAGGGTCCAAAATCCAGCACGGACTCAGTCCCAAGGTTGCCGGTTTTGAAATACTGGTCGAAATCATCCATCCTCGTTCACAGCTGGGATTTTCTGGTGCTGCTGAAAGTTAATGGCGTTTTGGTTGGAACGCGATATTTTCTGTTCTCCTTTGCCACAGATCCAGCCAAAGAGTACAGAAAAGATTTCATACGTTGCTACCAGAATTGGATGGTTTGAGTTAAAATGAAAGGCTGGATAAATTGGGACTTTTTCCCCTGGAGCATAGGGGTGATCTTATAGAGGTCTATAAAATAATGAGGGGCAACTAGATAGTCAGCATCTTTTCCCTGAGGTAGGGGAGTCTAAAACTAGAGGGCATAGGTTTATGAGAATCCTGCCCACTGTACCTGTAGTGTGTAAGTAGAACAAACCATTCGAAACACATGACGTGTTCACATTCGCACATGAATTAAAAAGAAATACAAAACAGAAGAAATTAGAGTCTTGAGGAAATAAATTGTTAAAAAAAATTAAATGATTAACATCAATAACTTTTCATTTAGACAATTTTCAATTTTTGGGGTTTTGAAAGTTTGGATTTTTCCTGAATTAAAATGTTAATAAACAATGTGCTGCTATGGAATCTTTGTATTCCACATTTCAGTTACCTGAAAAGCTGCCAATTTGTTTTGGTGATGCCATGCCTGGGAGAGCTGTTATTGTCATTTGTGAATCTTCTATTATCAACGCTTCCCTTTTGTTATTTGTCGTAAACTTGTCTTTGTGCTTGTGAAGTCCTCGAGGGGAAACTTATATATTTTTATGCTGAAATCTAAGTCCAGAAATTTTTGTTCTAATATTTGTGTCAACATTGAACACAGGAAATTAAGAGAATGTGTTTAACATTTTAAAAATGGGCACATTAAAAATAAAATATGAAAACCTAAAGTACCTTGGATTTTTCTAAAATTAATAAGCAAAGTTCAGAGGAATACCTTTATCGAAACAGCAATTTGGATGCCAGATTTTACTGTTTCTATCTCTTGCCAAATACAAATCCTCATAGAATAGAATTATAGAACCCTGTAGTGCAGAAGAAGGCCGTTCAGTCCATTAAGACCGCACCAACAACAACCCACCCAGGCCCTACCCCTGTAACTCTACACATTTACCCCACTAATCCCCCTGACACTAAAGGGCATTTAGCATGGCCAAACAACCTAAGGTGCACTTCTTTGGACTGTGGGAGGAAACTGGAGCACCCGAAGGAAACAAACTCAGATACCAGGAGAACGTGCAAACTTGCACAGTCGGTCACCCAAGGCCAGAATTGAACCTGGGTCCTTGGCGCTGTGAGGCAGCAGTGCTAACCACTGTGCCACCTAGTCACCCACATACTGAAATCTCTCAAATGACATGTTTTTCAAGGCTATCCTGTAAAAAAATGTTACAGCAAGCCTGTACATTTTTAATTCTGTAGCAGGTGATTTTAGGCTTTACCTTTCTTGTGCATGAGAATGTTAGGATGACAATATAACTCAAGGTAGCACGAAAATTGATATTGTAAGCAGTGTGAATGAAGCATAACATCATCAAGAGCTACAAATATGGTAAGTGAATGGACAATGCCAAGGCAAATGGATTCAATGTAGGCAAACATGAAGTCATCCATTTTGGACCTAATAAGTTGGGACTGAGTATTTTTTAAAAGGTGAAATGCTAGAAACAGTACAAGTCCAAAGAGAGTTGGGGATTCAGGTAGAGATTAGTAACATATCATGGATAAGACAGAATGGAATTCTGACCTTAATATTTAGAAGGCTAAAATACAAGGAAATAGAAGTTGGGCCACTGCTGTAATGTTTTGAGCAGTTCTTGGCACCATGCCTTAGAAATGATGTATTGACGATGGAGTGAGTGCAGTATGAAGACACTTGGGACTCCAAAGGTTAGAGTGGGGGGGTGGGGGGGGGGGGGGGGGGGGTGGGGGGGGGGGTGGGGGGGGGGAAGAACACACAAACTAGAGTTGTATACCCTGGAATTTAAAAGGTTAAGTGGTGATTTGATTGAATTTTACAAGATATTAAAGGGGACAAAAAGGTAGACAGAAATAAACTATTTCTGCTGATTGGAAAGTCTAGAACTAGGGTCATAATCTAATAATTAAAGCCAGACCTTTCAAGTGTGAAGAAGGAAGCACTTCTAGAATTTTAGAACACTCCGCTACATCATTTATAAAGTTAAAAGGAAATTGACAGATTCTTGATGGCAAACTCAGTTGATTGGACAGCTGATTCATGATGCAAAGTGACACCGGCAGCATGGGTTCAATTCCCATACCAGCTGAGTTCTTTGATGATGGATTAAATGGTCTGATTCAGCTCCATTGTCTTATGAAGGCCTACCTTCTCAACCATGTCCCTCAGCTGAGATGTGATGATCCTCAGGTTAAATCGTTACAGTCAGCTCTCTCCTTTGAGGAGTAGCCTGGGATTATGGTGACTTTACCTTCACTCATATCTCATAGAACCCTACAGTGCAGAAAGAGGCCCATCGAGTCTGCACTGAACACAATCCCACCCACGCCCTACCCCCATATCCCTACATATTACACCCATTAATCCCTCTAACCTATGCATCCCTGGACACTAAGGGGCAATTTAGCATAGCCAATCAAGCTAACCTGCACATCTTTGGACTGTGGGAGGAAACCATTTCCAATCATTGCTTTTGTGTATGATTTAAATCTTGCTTATGCTTCCTGGTTTAGACTATGGAGGTCTCAGTAAGGATTCATAAATCTAATTGGCTGTTACTGTCTCTGCTCACACACCCCATGCAAACCAGTCTCCCGTCCATTGAATCTGTCTACACTTGCTGCTGTCTCAGAAAAGCAGCCAGTATAATCAAGGAGCCCACGAGCCCCAGACATAGTCCCTTCCACCTTCTTCCATAGGGAAAAAGATACAAAAGTTTGAAGTCATGTACCAACCGTCTCAAGAACAGCTTCTTCCCTGCTGCCATCAAACTTTTAAATGGACCTATTAATCTTTCTCTATGCCCTAACTATGACTGTAACACAACATTCTGCACCCTGTGTTTTTCTATGTAGGGTATGCTTTTCCTGTTTAGTACACAGGAAACAATACTTTTCACCTTATACTAATACATGTGACAATAATAAATCAAATCAAGCATTTGGGACATTCAGTTATCGTGTTTGCCATGTAAATACACATTTTATTTCCCCCTCCCCACTTCCTTCCATACTGACCATAAAATCTGGGCCATTTATTTAAAAATTACAAAGTCAGGAGCTTACATTGCCAATGACTTGATTATCCCTTACAGGTTTCATAGCTTTTCTATCACTAAGATTGCCTGTTCTCCTGGTGTGGAGTCCAGCTCCACAATATATCACATGTCTTTACCCATCTGCTGCTGAAACCTACTTTCTTCCTTTCTTAATTTTTTTATTTGATTTACTATTGTCACATGTATAGTTCATAGTGAAAAGTATTGTTTCTTGCACATTATACAGTGAAAGCATATGATAGATAGAGAAGGAAAGGAGAGGGTGCAGAACGTAATGTTACAATCATAGCAGGGGTCTCCAAACTGCGACCTGCGGGCCACATCCGAATCGGAGTTTGGAGACAGCTGGTGTAGAGAAAGATCAACTTAATATGGGGTGGGCCCATTTAGAAGTCTGATGGCAGCAGGGAAGAAGCTGTTCTTGACTCAGTTGGTACGTGACCTCAGATTTCTGTGTCTTTTACCCGGTGTAAGAAGCTGGATAAGGGAACGTCCGGATCGCGCAGAATCCTTGATTATGCTGGCTGCTTTCCCGAGGCAACGAAAAATATAGACAGAGTCAGTGGATGGGAAGCCGGTTGAAGTGATGGACTGAGCTACATTCACAACCCTTTGTAGCTTATTGCGGTTTTGGTCAGAGCAGGAGCCATACCAAGCTGTCACACCAGGTTTTAAGAAGCTCTGTAAAAGCTCCCTCTTTGACCGAAAGCACCTATCTCCCTGTTTCTGACGGAGAGTTCAGTGCGTGTCTGACTGGGGACATTCCCACTCTCTGCCTCCGCTCCAGCTCTATGGAAACAGGAATGCTTCAGGCCGGAAGTTGCCATTCCGGAAGCGGGCGGGAGGTCGGAGGTGAGAGGTCAGGAGGTGACCGGGGCGCTCTGAGTTGTGTTGAGTGAGTGCCGGAGGCTGAGGAAGCGTGTACATGGCGCCCGCTGAGCGGCTCCGTCTGTGAGGGAGTAAGAGAGAGAGAGAGGGGAGGCACGGCAACCCTCCTGGGCACGGTGCGGGCGGGACAGGTACCGGCGACTGCTTTATCCTCACTTAACTGCGGGCTTTATGCTGCCTCCCAGCCCCTGCTCCACTCACACCGGCACCCACTCTGCCTGGGGGCACACTGTCATCAGTGAGCTCTGCTGCTGCTGCTGCTTCAGACAACCTAACCTAGTGTCAGCTTCTCTCACATCTGGGGCTGGGCGGGGGAATTCAAAGAGCCATTTACAGCCAACCATATGTTTAAATCACTTGCAATTGTTAATTGTATTCCTATACATTTAAATCATTTTGTTGGGTTTATACATATACGTTTAAGTACACTTTACTAATTTTATTCATACGCTGTGGTGCCATGGAGCCTTGACAGTGTTCTCATGTGGGAGCTCTCTGCCCCTTCAATTTGAGCTCCCATGTCATAACGTTGACTGAAGCCAGACCACACAGTCATTTCCCCCTAGATTTCCTTTCGTAAATGTTGTGGCTTCCTCTGGACAAAAGGAAGGGAAGGTTTATTGAATGCCCAGATCAGTGTCATCAGGCTCTTTTTAAAATTTTTGCACCATCTTAGTTAGTACACGTTGAACTGTTAAAAATAGTTCCTCAAACTCCCCCTCCCCCCACCGCACACACCCTCGAGAGTGTCAAAATGTGAAATTTCACTTTTGTCCCGACATAACTCTCGTTCGTAATATTTTCTTCTTTGATATTATCTAGGGGAATACTTAAACAATTGGAAGGAGGGATTGTCGTCTTGTCACAATCTTATTGTATTTGGTGATTTTGTGTGTCTAAACATGTCCTTCAGTAATCTGGTGTGTTTAAAATTGCTGGCAATTTCAAGCAAAATCGAATGATAGTCATGTATCTCAGATCTCTCTTTGAAGCTTTCTTTCGCTTCTCCTTTTTCACTAAATGCAAAGATCGTGGAGATTGTGAATATGTGCTTTTTGCTCCCTTGTTGACTTAATAGGCAAATGCATTTACAGGTGCAGTCATTCAGACCAGAGATTTCAAAGTGTAAGCCATTTGGTATCAAAACAAACATTCAAGCACATTATTGCTTTGTGATATCAATTATGGCTTTGTCAATATGCATAGAATTTATTGTAAATCTCAGTAGTTTTATATTGTATAATAATGTGTATTTATGTAGCATATTTAACATAGTACAGTGCTTCAAGACATTTCACTGGAATGTTATACAAAATTTGACAAAGACCAACATGAGAAATTAGGGCAAATGCTTGGTAGGTTTGGATGCTTGTATTAAAGGAGGGAAGCTAGGCAGCAAGTTTTAATGAGTCAATACCAGAGTTTAAGGCCTTGGCAGCTGACAGTTATGGGGTGGTTAAAATCAGAGATGCTCAAGAGACTAGAAATGGAGGAGGGCAGGTACCTGAGGGTTGGAGATGAAGAGGAGCAAAGCCATGGAGAGATTTGAAAACAAGAATGAGAATTTTAAAATTGAGCCATTCCTTAATTGGGAACCAGGTGTAAAGTACAGAGGTGATGGGTGAACAGAACTTGTGTTTCGTCATGGGCAGCAGAGTTTTCAATGACCTTAAGTTCACAGAGGTTAGAATGGTGATGGGGTGGGTGGGGCTTACCAGATGTGCATTAGAATAGTCCAGTCCAGAGATAAAAGCAGAAGTGAGAGGTTCAATGGAAACTGAATTGAGGCAGGATGGAGTCAATGAGATGAAAATGGGAGGGATCATCATGATGGTGTAGATATGTGGTTGGTAACTGATTTCGAGGTCAAAGATTGAGAGTAGTCTGGTTCAGACTTAGACTGAATCCAGGGAGAGAGATGGAGTTGGTGGTTATGGATTGGGATTTGTGGTGAGGACTGAAATGTGAGTGTTGCTGACAATGGCTTTGCAATATTTAATTGGAGGAAATTTATGCTCACCGATAGTGGATGGCAATTTAGGGACCATTAAGAGCTCGAGAGCAGTGATGAAAAGATAAAGCTGCGTGGCATTAGTGTACATATGGAAACTGAAGCTGTGCATATATTGCCTAGTGACAACATATAGATGAGGAATAGGAAGGGCAAAATACAGATCCTTGGTGCATGCCAGAGGTAACTTTTAGGAGTGGGAAGAGAAGCCGTTGCACATGCATTTAAATGAATAGGCTGCGCATAACATAAATAGGTTCAAAGGCTCAGTGGTCATTATGTTACAGCTGGGTTTCCATCAAGGCCATGATGTTGATTCAGTAAATCACAGGGAACTCCCAGATGGAAAGGGCCTTGTTCACAAGTGAATGGACATTCTGAAAGGAGATGCAGAACGTGATGGCGAGAGCTAGTCTACTAGCAGACTCTGCAGAGTCAGCACTGGGAGGAGATATAAAGAACGTGGGCAGCATTAGCTTCAAGCATGCATGGTGGGAAGATCACTAAAATGGGGCAGACATTGCTATAAGGAGGCAATGACATGGGCTCTTCGCAGGATGCCAAGAAAGGCATTGAGACAATCTAGGTTTATCTAAGAGGAAACCAAACCTGGGATGGCATCAGGAGAGTGGATGGTTAAGGAGTATTGAAAGGCTGGGGTAGATTTGGGAAAACAGATTATCTAAAAGAGGAGAAATGAAAGAAAGCACCATGACAGATGAAAGGAGTCTAGGAAAGGTTTTTAAAAAAAAGTAAGAAGAAATTGAAATAGAAAAGCTGGGCCCAGATCCAGAATGGCAGCGAAAACGTGCACCTGATGGACAAAGGAACAACTCCAGTTACTTATTTCCTGCTTACCTAGCAATTATCGGGATGTATATGGAGAGAGTCCAGAGTTAATGCCTTGCTGGGATAAAGTTGATGTCGGTTAGGTAGAGTCATCATGGAGCATTTGCTAACTTTTGTCCAAGTTGGGAAACAGATATGGAGGTTGATAAAGTGCAGAAGCTGTTTGAAGGGTAGAGTATCAAATACTGATAGAGGCATCTCCATGTAAATGAAGATCCCAGCAGTGTGTAGACCCAATTTCAGGACAAGAATGCTGGACTCCAGGAGTTGATAACCGGACAATTAGCAAAGCATATCATTAAGTAGAGTCAGTGTGGTGATTTGAAAGAGAAATTGTGCAGAGGAATCAAGAGGTGCTTATTTAGATGTGTGAAAGACATTCAGTAGGGTGTCAAACGAAAGATGTTAAATAAGATGGGGTAATAGGGTTGGGGGTAATAGATTGATATTAGTCAAGAATTTGTTGAATGACAAAGTTGGAATAAATAGGTCATTTTCAGGTTGGCAGGCTGCTTCCAACGGGGTGCCCCGATAATCAATAGGGGACATTCAGCTATTTGCAATATATATTTACGACTTAGATGAAGAAACCGAGTATAATGTTGTCAAGGATGATACAAAGCTAAGTGAGAAAGTAATCTGTGAGGATACAAGGAGTCTGCGAAGAGACATAGACAGATTAAGTAAGTGGGCAGGAAGGCAGCAGATGTAGTATAACGTTGCACAGGGTTCAATGTTGGGACCTTTGCTGTTTGTTTTATATATTAACATGGGGGGCACGATTGGAAAACTTGCAGACAACACAAAGATTGGATGAGTAGTGAATCGTGTAGAGGATAGCTATAATCTACAAACAATATTGGTGGGTTGGTGGAGTGGGCAGTAATATTGCAGATCGATTTTAACATCGGTAAATGTGAGGTAATGCATTTAGAAAGGTCAAACAGTTATAGGGAATATACTAAGAAGGGTAGATGAAATGAAAGATCTTGGAGTGCAAGTATACAAGTCTCTAAAGACGGCAGTTCAAACAGATAAGGTTGTAAAGAAGGCATATGGAATACTTTCCATTGGCAGAGCTATAGAATGTAAAAGTAAGGATATAATGTTGGAATTGTACAAAACACTGGTGAGGCCACAACTGAAATATTGTGTGCAGTTCTGGTCACCATCTAACGGGAAGGTTATAATTGCTATGGAGAGAGATCAAAAGAGGTTTACAAGAATGTTGCCAGGGCTAGAGAAGTGTAGCCATGAGGAGAGACTGGATAGTTTGGGGTTATTTTCCTTGGAACAAAGAAGGTTGCGGAGTGACTTGATTGAGGACTACAAAATTATGAGGGGAATAGATAGAGTGGATAGGATAAAATTGTTTCCTTTGGTGGAGAATTCTAGAACCAGGCAACACATTCAAGGTATGTGTGGAGGGGACATGAGCAACAGCTTTTTTATATCAAGGGTGTTGGGTGTCTGGAATTTGCTGCCTGAGTTGGTGGTGGAGGCAGAGACCCTAAACGCTTTTAAAAAGAATCCAGATTTACACCTTGAGTGCTGTAAGTTACAGGGCTATGGGCTGAGTGCTGGAAGGTGCGATTAGAAAGGGCACCTTTTGTCCCCAGGCTGGCATGGAGAAGATGGGCTGAATGGCCTCTTTCTGTGCTGTAGATTTTGTATAGTTCAATAATGTGACAAAATGTGAGCTTGATTTATTTTAAGAAGAATACAAAAACCAGAACAGTTGTCAAATACAAGTGAGAACATATTAAATGTTGATATGTAGAGGGATTTGGGTATCTTTTTACACAAAACACAAAGTTAATGTGTTGGCCTTACTGCAATTGTACTGGGCTTTAGTGAGTCCATACTAGGAATACTCTGCATATTTTGGCCTCCATATCTAATGAGGGATCTATTTGCCTTTGAGGCAATGCAACAAATGTCGATTAGTTTGATTCCTAGGTTGACAGTGTTATCCCATGAAAAGAGATTGAGCAGAGTCAGCATGTGCTGTCTAGAGATTAGAAAAATGAGAAATGATATCTTAAAATGTATAAAATTCTAAGAAGGTCCGATGGGGTAGGTATGCAGAGGTTGATTCCACTGACTAGAGAGTCTAGAACCTGGGAGTCTGATGAAAGTTTGACTACACAGAGAGTTAGATAACATAGATTCAAGATATGTGGTAATAGATGTAGCGGGTTTAAAGTTAAAGTTTATTTATTAGTCACAAGTAAGGCTTACATTAACGCTGCAGTGAAGTTACTGTGAAATTCCCTTTGTCACTACACTCCGGCACCTATTCGGATCAGTGCATCTAACCAGCACGTCTTTCAGACTGTGGAAGGAAACCAGAGCACCTGGAGGAAATCCATGCAGACAAGGGGAGAACGTGCAAACTCTGCACACACACTGACCCAATAGATCGTTGGTCCCACCACCATGCTGGGGACATGAGGAACAACTTTTTTATGCAAAGGGTGGTGGGTGTCTGGGATTTGCTCCCGGAGTTAGTGGTGGAGGCAGAGATCCTAAACTCTTTTAGAACCTGCATCTTCTTTGGAAAGTAACATTTTTAATAAAAAATTCTCTATCTCGGAGCACTGTGGATGCTCGGTCATTGCGTATGATCTAGGCTGACGTTGTTAGATTTTTGGACTTTTAAGTTAACCCAGGGGTACTGGAACCTAGGCAGAAAGTGAAGTTGAGGTCGTTGGATAACCGTGATCCTGTTGCATTGTTGGGCCGAGAAAATCCTGTGAGCAGCTATCGGAGAAGTAAATAACAAGCACCGTTATTTCTCCGCAGGCTACTGCAAATAAATCGGACGCAAACTATTTACACACGATATTGGCTGAAGGTTACTTTCAAACTTCCAAACAGAAAGCAGCACAAACTGAATTTCTTTGAATCTGAAAATTAAGTCTAGAAAGCCGAGTTCATAATCAAAATTAATTTTCAGCTCAGTGGCAGCATTTTATTTATCTTAAGCCAAGGATTTGAGCACATAACCAAGTTAGAGTGTAGACATGTTCTGATCAGGCATCTGAAGCAGAATGGCACACTGTACAGGGAGTCTGACATCTGAGCTGGAGAAACAAAAGCTCGAGTCAGCAACGAAGAACCCTCATTACATTGTGCTAAGTCTGAACCACGTTTAAATCCTGTACAGAAAGTGAAGTAAAGGTTGATAAGTACAGGTGAGGAGATGAGGAAGGAAATAAAAGAGAGATTAAAAAATAAAACAAAAGTTTTTTTAAAACTCCAATCCTAGTTTCTAAAGGAATGAGGTTCCACATTTGCTAAAAAATATCAGACCAGAGGGGTTGTTTTGCAGTCACTTGTCCCATCATTTTAACAATTCATTTGCAGATAAGTGCACCTTCACTAACTTTTTCTACTATCTTAAGTGAGTAACTAGTGGACAAGTTCACACTATTGACAGTAATTTCAATGCTGAGCCTGTTGGTGAAAACTGTTACACTGTTCCTCAACAGTATGTTGTACCCCAGCAGAAACTTCCAGATTCTCATGTAAATGTAGATAGCAGAAGTCGCTGTTGGATTTTTTCCTTTTGTATCAGTCAACTGTTATCCTATGCAAATTTGGGTATTGCGTAATGCTGGTCCTTCTAAAACTGTATATCAGTTCAGCAGTGCCACTGAAAATCTACAATTAATTATACTTTAATGTGTCTGGCAAGTCATTGCCTGCAGGTTGATGATGAGGTTGGACATTTCATTTATAGATATGATTGCTAATGTGTCACTGAGAGAACAAAGTGAAGGAACAAACATGTATATGAGTTGGAGTTCAATAAAGAATAGGAATCATAGAATCCCTACAGTGCAGTACAGTACAGTGCATTCAACCCACTGAGGAGCAGTGTAACAACAATCCCACTCAGGCCCTACCCCCCCTTAATCCCACATATTAATCTTAATCCCTGCTAATCCTCCTGACACGAAGAGGCAATTCATTATGTCCAATTAGCCTTCCTGCGCATCTTTGGACTGTGGGAGGAAACCCATTGCAGACACGGGGAGAACATGCAAACTCCACACAGTCACCCAAGCTGGGAATTGAACCCAGGTTCCTGGCACACTGAGGCAACAGTGCTAAACACTGCCACTGTGCTGCCCTCAAGGAAACCTGGGGAGTGAGCTGCAGTGATAGATAGCTAGCCCCCATGATGCTTGGAACAGATTGAGCTGATTGACAGGTGGAAGACCACTTTCAGCCTTGAGGCAAATTTCATTCGAGAAAAGGGATTGGGAGTGAAGCTGATGGTGGGGAATAAGGAACTGCTATGAATGTAAAAAGTGATTTTTTTTCTCTCCCTCATTCCTGAAGGATTCTTTAAGAATTTTTGATACTAATAAGAAATAGCACAACACTAAACCAAACCAAAAGCACACTATCAATACCAATTAAACTGTCTAAATTCTGATACAATTAGAGAACTGATAGTGTACCTACAGGTCCAAACTATGTAGATTTCATGTATAGTTCATATTATTAGATTGAGCATCACTCCATCCAAAGCTATCCAACACACTCCACTGCCATTTGATGTTAGATTTATCTTTCATTTTAATCGCATAACTTGAGGAAATATAAATTAACAAAGCTTTAAGGAATTTGAACTAATGTTTGCTGTAGGAAGGGAATTGTCACACTGTAGGCTGTGCTGTTCTAAAATTGGGGTAAACCAGGATTGTGCAAAATTTGAATTCTTATTTAATCAGGGGGCCACTGTTGATTCATCTTTTGCAGTTTAAACTTCTGTATTGCTGTGCTCCGTTTTCCATGTACGAATGGCAGTTTTTAAAAAATGAGACTCGCGTTACTTTGTTGTTCTACACATCCAATTTATTAACTCACTGCACATATCCAACCTCACTGACCACCTGACCACCTGCCCGCCCTCACCTGCACAGTTTAAAAGCTTTGCCTAACTCTATTTGAAACTACTCCAAACTACATCATTTAACTAGTTGAATATTTAAGCAGGCTGCTTAAAGTTATTAATGGTTGGAAACATGAAGGTAACTGGGGAGAATAATTCCCACAAATATCACGTGTACTATCTTTTTCTAAAATGTTTGACATAGCTATTGTTTATACTTTTTGGTGGTGCCAAGATTTACTTTGGTGACGTTCATGAAATTTCTCCAAGCGTGCAGCTTTCCCATTCAAATTACTGATTCGCTGCTGAGATCTACCTGCAATCTTGTTTCAGCTTTGAACCTTTGATTGAATAGGAAGATGGTGCAGGAATAAATAGCTGAAACAAACCAGAGCTGAAGAGTGAGAGTTTGAATCTGATTAGATTTTCTTTCTATTTCTAATGTTGGTATTGGTATTTATATTTTACCCTGATTAGTTGATACTCTGTGACATTGTTCACTAAACTAAAAGTAAATCTTTTTTCTCTTACTTTCCAATATACAGTTCTTTTTGTGTCCCTGTCATGTTTCAATCTATTTTGTTTCTGATGTTTTTTCTATGTCTCTCACCCTACATAAAGAGGCTCTTCAACCCATTTCATCTGCACCAACAAAACGACAATAAATCTACATGAATCCCACTTTTCTGCTCATCCGTTTTTTTTCAAGGTTGAGGTTTCTCGCCTTTACTACCCTTCCAGACAATGCACCCCAGATTCCCATCACTCTCTGGATGAAATACCTTTTCCTCAATTTCCCCCAAACCTCTTGCCCCTCACTTTTTAAAATTATACCCACTCGTTATTGACCCTTCAACAGCTGCTTCCTCTTCACCCTGTCTATATGCTTCATAATCTTATACACCTCAATCAAGTTCCCCCTCAGTTCAATCAAGCTCCCTCTCAGTCTTCTCTGCTCTAAAACAAACAAGCCAAACTTATCCAGCCTCTCTTCATAGCTCAAATGCGCCAATCCAGGTGGTGATCAATCAATTCATTTGTGTTATATTTGATCAAGTGTAGGTTATGTATATTATGAGAAGCAGTATGCATTAGTCAATGTAGTAGTGAGCTACTGTTGTAGGAAGAAAGAGGAGAACATGACCATAATGGGAAGGAAAGCAATGGATAGTCATGGGGAGAATAAGAGAATATGGTGTGGCACAGTGGTTAGCATTGCTGCCTCTCAGCGCCAGGGACCCGGATTCAATTCTGGCCTCAGGTCACTGTGTGTATGGAGTTTGCACATTCTCCCTGTGTCTACATTGGCTTCCTCTGCATGCTCCCGTTTCCTCCCACAGTCTAGAGATGTGTGGGTTAGATTGATTGGCCATGCTAAATTGCCTCTTAGTGTCAGGGGATTAGCAGGGTAAATGTGTGGGGTTGGGGAATAGGGCTTGAGTGAAATTGTGGTCGGTGCAGACTAGATGGGCTGAATGGCTTCCTTCTGCACTGCAGCGATTCTAGGATTCTATTCAATGATTCTAGGGTACAATTTGTGAACTGTTGAAAAACTTGGGGCTTGATTTTCAGATGTACTTGGGAACAGAGGTGGGCTGGCATAAGAAAAGGTGATATTTGCCTCCATTCTGGTTCCCCAGCTTCATCCAATATCCCTGGTGACTTTTCTGGGGAGGGGAGCTGCAAAGAGGGAGAATGAGATTTTCTAATTTTCAGAGCTGAGGGAGGCCAGGATAGCTGTTTGTTGGTGATATCCTAGTAACAGACCGCTTCAGGCAGGCTTGGAGATTTTCCCTGCCTGCCTAAGTGCAGCAGCAGGTCATTCTGCAAATGGATTGTTTTATCCACTGCTCCAGAGCAATGGCCTGGCTGAAAAGGCCATTTTCAAAAAAATCTATATTTAAAAAAATGTTGAAGCATTCTCTCCCTCACTTAACTGGCATAACAGACACCCTGCTGCTGCTTTCAAAGTGAAAGGCCTCCAGGAGGATGGCAAACTCATTCTATGATCATTAATTTACCATTCTGACTGTTTCCCACGCAGTTTCTGAGCCAAGAATGGCTACGGGATGGGGGGAAGAAACAGTAACATCTGCAGCTTTGGGTTACCAATTGAAGTGAGAATACATATGCTGAGGAGAAAGTAAAGCTTGCAAATACATTTAATTAGCAAATATAGTTAGAAGAATTCCCTGCTGTAACTGGTGGCTCAAATAAGGATGGTGGGATGAAGTCAGGTGACATTGAGTGAAAGATTAGAATGGGGAAAGTTATCATATTGTGGCTCAGGATATCAAACCAAGACTAGGCCTTACATTCATGATATTTTGAAGGAATATAGAATGCAGTAGAGGGAAGTGTAAATAACTGAGGGTCTTATTTAGAATTAATGGTTTAATGTTTCTTGGCATTTTATAGAGGAATTTTGCCTATGAGATTCTCTGTGTGATGTGCCAAGTCGGCGTTGTGTACAGTTCTTGTTACATGGGTTAGTACTTTTTTTGTTATTGTCACACTGGAATATATCATTAGAATTTTTGAAGCATGTACCATACACATCAAGCCCTATCTTTACAAATGCTGACTGGCTGGTTATGTAATTCCAGCAATTGTCGTTTCAGATTATCAGTCTTAAGTTTTAAAAAAGTGGATTTTTGTTTGTATTATGCAAATATTAACTGCAGTCGGAGGTTAATTGTGACTTCTTGATCCAAATATCGTTGTCCTTCTACACTGAATCCTGTTCCTGGTCGCAATAGGTTTTTGTTTTACTTTATTGCCTAAAATTAATGTTTTAAAATCATACCCTGTGCCTTAGAATTTAAAATAAAGTCATTGTCACTCATTTTGAGATAGCAGGGGCCTACGCCATTAGACATTAGTAAGCAAAACAAAGAGAAATATGGTAAAAAGGAAAAGACTGCGGATACTGAAATCTGAAACAGAAAATGCTGGAAAATCTCAGGTCTGACAGTATCTGTGGAGAGAGAATAGAGACAAAGTTTCGAGTCAGGATAACCCTTCAAAGACCTATTGAGATTTTCTAGCATTTTCTGTTTTTGTTTGAAAAAGATGCGTGGTTTTCATTTTGCAGTCAGTGGAGAAGCAGTGACAATCGCTGCTGGCTTCAAAGAAAGCTTAGCACAAAAATCTAGTGATCTCTGTGGCATGAATTTCCCCTTTCATATTGCTGTTTAATTCTGGCATCAGGTCAAAGGAATTTCCAGGCATTCGACAGCAAGCATGGTAAGCAGCCAATTGCACTGAAGTGTTTACACAGACGGCCAACCAGGCAACAAAATGCACTGATTATCCTTCAATTCTTATACATTTTACAGAGAGCAAAATACCTGATTGAGGATGAAGGTAGAAGCTGAAAGATCTTAAAACTTTAAAAATAAATTATTTTTAAAATGTGCAGTTTTGATCATGGGAGAAATTTGATATTCCACAAATTGGAAATTTGATTGTTAGGGTAGAGAGGCTATTCGATAGTAATCATGAACTTGGTATGTCATTTAAAACAAACAGTTATACCTCATTCAACTATATGTAACTTTTTCAGTGTTTTTTAAGAAGTTTTTTTAAGTTTCTTTATTATTGTCACATGTAGGCTTATATTAACACTGAAGTTACTGTGAAAAGCCCCTGGTCGCCACACTCGGCACCTGTTCGGGTACACTGTGGGAGAATTTAGCATGGCTAATACACCTAACCAGCACATATTTCAGAGGAAACCAAAGCACCCAGAGGAAACCCGTGAAGACATGGGGAGAACGTGCTGACACTGTACAGACAGTGACCCAAGCCGGGACTTGAACCCAAGTCCCTGGCGCTCTGAGGCAGCATGCTAATTATTCTGCTGCTGTGTCTAGTGTAGAAGGAAAGTTCACATCAGTTCAGTGATTTTTATTGATTGCAACCTGGGTGATGCACGTTTGGGAAAGTGTAGAATCAATTGACAATGGTTTTTAGATTTCCATGTTTAACTGCGCGCATGCAGATTCTAGACATTGCTTTCAGTTTTAAAGAAGCGTGACAGCAAAAGGTAATAGCTTCACTATCATTACTTTCATAAAATCCAGGCCAGTGAATCATACACTTTGTATAAGTTAAAGCCGTGTCTTGTGTGGAAGGAGTTTAAAACAGAAGTTTCATTTTTTTTGTTGAAGCAGTTTTGTACAGCTTCTTGTTGTGCAGCTTTATATAACAACTTTAATGTTATTTCTTTATTTTAAACATTGCATTAATGGAATTTAACATGTTTGCAGGTTCAATTTATGAAGCCGAAAGTGAAGGCTCCTGAATGCATATTTGAAGATGAGGCGATTAAATAAGAAGAAAGCATTGAGTTTAGTGAAGGAGCTTGATGCCTTCCCAAAGATTCCTGAGAGTTATATTGAAACTTCCACAAGTGGGGGAACAGGTAATTCAAATTTTGCTTTCTAGCTATTTTACTTGAAAAAGTTGTATTTTGTTTCCTATTATGTGTATTAACAGTGACAATTATTTCTTTACAGTTTCCCTAATTGCCTTTACCACCATAGCTCTATTGTCCATTATGGAATTCTTTGTGTACTGTGACACGTGGATGAAGTATGATTATGAAGTAGACAAAGATTTTGCCAGGTGATTACTTGATTTGTTTATTTTTGAGCTCTTTTACATGTTGTCTTCCTACAATAACTATGACATTAAAAGTGTTCAGTGACTCCTTTGGATACGGATCTGGGGGGAATTAGTCAGCGCTCTGTGGCGTCTTTTACACTCCCAGTATTGAGAAGTGTTAGTTTTAAGTGACCACACGACGGATTTGGGATGGAAATCAGGCAACAAATCAATAGAAACTGCAAAACACTTGTATTGCTGCTTTTGGAGAGATTTTTAAAGTCATAGAATCATCATGGAATCATAGAACCCTACTGTACAGAAAGAGACCCTTCGGCCTGTCGAGTCTGCACCGACCACAATCCCACGCAGGCCCTACCCCCATATCCCTTCGTATTTTACCCACTAATCCCTCTAACCTATGCATCTCAGGACACTAGGGGGCAATTTTTAGCATGGCCAATCAACCTAACCCACACCTCTTTGGACTGTGGGAGGAAACCGGAGCACCCAGAGGAAACCCACACAGACACGAGGAGAATGTGCAAACTTCACACGGACAGTGACCCGAACCGGGAATTGAACCCAGGTCCCTGGAACTATGAATCAGCAGTGCTAACCACTGTGCTACCATGCCACCCTCAAAGTGATCAGTCTTTGGAAAGTCAGTTCCCACTAACAGTAACTATGTGATTGCATTTAAAGCTTTCAATCCTGATGTAGAGTAGCAGTAAGCTGTTATGCATTGAACGTTCTGCTGCTCCTGAAATAATGAAGCTGGGGTCAGGAGAGTTTTTGGTGGGACCCAGACTAAGCCGGAAATGAGTAGAGAGGCAGAGAAGTCTGGACATTGGAGTTGTGTGGTTGGGATCATGGATTCAACCTTTTTTTTGTGATAGGTTTCTGGGGCAGGTGAAGCAACTGAATGTGAAATTTAATATGATGTAGTCAATCCACTTTCCTGGAAATAATTGGCAATCATACATTGTTCCATTCTTAGAAACACTTATATGTATAGTGTATCTTTTGTGGCATTGCTCAGGTAGTGGGATTCTTTAAGAAGAAAGCTACAAAAGGATCATTTGATTGTTGAAAATGACAATTTTATTGGAGCAATAATTCTAAATGCTTCTTTTATCTTGCAGCAAACTGCGAATCAATTTAGATATTACAGTTTCAATGAAATGTCATTGTAAGTACTTACCTTTGTCAATGTTTTCATGACTTTTATTCATTGGTGTAGTCCTAATTAATTACTTTAAATAACTCGTGAAAGCAAAATAGCTTGCATGATGACAACATTACAGTTGTATTCAGAATTTTAAAATGTCTAATATGGGAGCACTCACCAGTACAATCTGTTGGCTCTTGTGTATGGGTCTCTACTTGGATTTTACTGGAGTTTGCCATTTATGCAAGTAATGGTCTATGGAGTACTGGATTAAAGATAGAAAGAAGATAAAATATAGAGACATTTTAACTGCAATAATCAAATTCTTTTGATCTGTGTCCCAATTACTCTACAGCAAGCAGTACAAGTTACGTTCTTAGTCACGTTAAAGGATGTACAGATATGCTTTCCACTCGCACTCCGTTGAATGGGAAAATGCATAACTCAATGCAAGTCCAGTGCACACATGAAATTCTATTCAATGGTCTCATAAGCGCCAATGCAACTTCAGGTAGTAGGATAAAGTCTTGCTTATTGGAAACTTAAAGCGAGTACAGTGCCTTCAGTGTGGCTTGAAATTTGAAAGATAGGTGTAATTCCAATTTCAGAATGACAAGGTCCAGTTTGAGTGGGTTTGTTACTGATGTCTAGTATCGTAATGGTTCCATATTAACCCAGAAAAAATATATTTATGCACTGATGGTAAAAATGATATGTAGCTTGCTTTTCTAGATTGAAGGTCTAATTGTTAAACAGATTAAAATAGTTTAAATCAATTTGCCATCTGTTTGTTGTAGGCATGTTTTATTTTCCTATATATGGGTGATTAGACTGTCAATTGAAGTTAAATTTATGCCTTGGAGTTGCAAAATGCTGGAATTCTTTGCATTAGAATGTGTGAAGTGTGAGTCCTGATACCTGCAGTTCTGTAAGATAGAGTACCAGGATGCTGACCCAACAATGTTGAAGGAATACAGATGTGTGCTAAATGAAGTATGATTTGGGGATCGTGCTATTCCCAGGCACCTACTGCCGCTGCAGTTCTTGGTGGTAGAGTTTGTTGGTTTAGAAACTGCTGCTGAAGAACCTCCAATCAGTGCATCTTGTAGATGGTGCACTCTGCTGTAAGGAAGAATGAAAATACAGGTAATTTAAGAAAATTGGCAGGAATATTTGAATCACTTCATCATGCACTAACTCGACCTGCTTTCTATCAAGTGGGTGAGTGCCTTAGTTTGGTGATTATCTTGGAAATTATGGTGTTAGTATCATTAAATTATAACCATAGTTTATGGAGAAAAACCAGAACCGGAATTAAAAATTACTTCATTATAGGAGGGCTAATTTCAGCAACTTGACAGAGATCTGGAAAGTTGCAGTTATTGTGGAATTGTAAGTGTTTTTTTAAAGAGGAGATGGTTTGGATATGGCCTAAAAGTAGGAAAGGAAGAGCAGCAAAAGTCAGAGTACCCTGGATGATGAAGGAGTTGTTAAGAGTAGGATAAGAAAAAGGCTTCTGACAGATGTCAGATTATACAAGTCAGAATCAGGATGAATATTAGAATTACAGAGGAGAGGTGAAAAAGGAAATAAGAGGAGTAAAGAGACCATGTAGGAGTAACTTGCAGGCTAACGTTAAAGAGACACTAAAGGTCTTCCAAAGGCGTATTAACAGTAAAAGGCTCGCTGGGGCAATGATGTCAATTGGGGTCCAAAATGGAGAACTCTTTGTTCATGGAAAACCATGAATGGAATTCTGTTCAGCGGTCTCAAGTATCTTTAAGTCAAAGATTAAAATTTTGCTTGTTAGAAATTTAAAGAGAGATCAGTGCCTTTTTTTTTCAATGTTGCTTAATATTTGAAAGGTGAATGTGGTTGAAGTACTAAACAAGTTCTTTGTGTCCATGCTTTCTAAGAAAGAGAACTATGCCAAACCACAGTAAATATAAATAAAGTTAAGTACCAGAATGCTGGCAGTACATTAAAGTAAATAAGTCAGTTGGTTGAGTGCTGTATCCTTGATTGCTGAAGGAAGTAAAGGAAGCTGGTCACCATCTTCCAATCCTCCTGAGATACATGGGTGATGCCTAGAGAAGGATTACAAATATTACCTCCCATTCCAAAAAAGGAATGAAGGCAAAACATGGCAATGATATGCAAATTGGTTTAACATTAGTGGTGAGGAAGCCTTTGAAACCAGAATCCAAAAGAAAACTAACAGCCCTTTGATTAGAATTGACTAATGGTGGGGGGGAATCCAATACAGATTTGTCAAAAGGAAATCTTGTTTGACTAACTTAAGAGTTTTTACTGAGGTAACCAAGAAGTTAGATGAGTCAGTGCAATTGGTTTTGTATATGTGGACTTCCAAAAGGCATTTGATAAAGCACCACATGTTAGGCTTGTTAGGAAAATTGAAACCCATGTAATTAAAAGGGACAATATCAGCATGGGTGCAAAATAGGTGCTACTGTCCTTGGGTACGTCCAACCCACAGTGCCAGAACCTCCATGGGTAGGGCAAGGAGGAAGGTCCCAATTCCACCCCAGCCAGAACCTGTGTTGGTCGCACCGATTTGATCTACTCAAGCCATCCAGCCAACTGAGGTAATTGGCCTCCCTCAAGGAGTCTGAGTTGCCATGGAAACATGCTGCACCTTTATATGTATGTTTAGTTCACAGTAATTATAGAGGCACCAATTGTCTTCTTCATATGGCTGACCAAAAATCTCTCCTGCTCTTGCCATCTGCCATTGGCTTATGTTGAAGGGTTTACAAGTGAGTACTTAACCTGCTTGGCCACCTATATGAACTCCTTTCCCTTGGCCATCAATCCTGCAATATGATGTGAATCTGGCACTTCTTACTCAGAGGCAGGACTGTGTCACAAGACCACCTCTACAACACGTTAAAGGATAGAAAACAGTGTCGTGGGGAATGGCTCTTTATTGGACCTGATGGAGGTATACAGTGATGCTCCTCAGGATTCAGCAGTAAGACTGCTGCTTTTCTTGATGTACATGACTGGTTTGCTGACAGCAAATACTTTCTATACAGCCAATGCTAAGAGACTTAGCTGGAAGCAGTTAATGTATTAAATAGAATAGGACAGCACAGGAATAGGAATGCCATCGAACATATCAGTGCTAGTTGTTGTCCTTCATAAGTCTCATCCCATTCCATCCACCTCACTTCAACCTTTAAGCTATTTCCTTTTCCTTCATTTACTTGTCTGCTATCTCTTTGAAAGCATCTAAACTATTAGTCACAACCAAATCTGGTAATAGGAGTTTCACATTCTAATCACTCTCTGATTTTAAAAAAATCTCCCCAATTCCCTATATTATTTTCTTCAAAAGAAAATCTTATTCGTTCAAAGGCTGTGGCATCTTTGATGTGTTACGCGTTATGCCAGCCCTAATTGACCTGGAGAAGATGATGGTGAGCTGCCATCTTGAGCTTATACAGTCCGTGTGAATGTATTCTCACATGTTAAGTTGTGAGTTCAAGGATTTTAACCTAGCAACAATAAACAAACAGAATCAAAAGACAAATTATTATTTAAAGGGAGAGAGACTGCAAGTGACTGAAGTACAGAGGAATCTAGGTATTCTGGAGCATAATTCACAAAAAGCTTTCAGGCAGGTCTGACAAGAATTTAAAAAGGCAAATTGCACTTATTGCAAAGGGATTGGAGTTTAAAAATAGGGAGTTTTTGTTTGGGAGTTTTGGTCTCCCTACCTCAAAAAACATATAGTAACATTGGAGGCAACCCAAAAGCACTTCATCAGGCAAATTCCTGGGATGAGAGGTTATCCCTATTAAGAGAGACTAAATAGTCTGAATTTGTATTCCTTGGAGTTTAGAAGACTGAGGGATGGCGTTCTTCAAACATGTAAGATCCTGACAGGGCTTGACTGGCTAGACGGTGAGATGTTTTCACTAATGAGAGAGATAAAGGGCCAGTCACTTAAAACTGAGGTACAAAGGGTGGTGAATCTCTGGAATTTTCTTCCTCAAAGAGTGATGGAGGCTGAATCATTAGAAGTATTCAAAGTGAGTTGGATAAATATTTGATAGATCAAGGAATAGAGGATTAAGGGGAAATGATGCAGAAAAGGAGTTGAGACTAGTATAGATCAGCCATGATCATATTGAATGGTTGGACAGGCTTGAAGGACCTGGTGGCCCACTCCTGCTTCTATTTCTTTATAGCCTTGGTTCAAATATGAACAAAAGAAATGCGCACATTGTAAGGTGTGAGTGATTTCCCCTGACATCATTGCATCAAGGAGCCCTAGCAGAACTGAATGCACTGGGGATTAGTGAGAGGAATGTCTCTGATGGTTGGAATCATCCATAACGTAAAAGAAAATTGTTGTGGTTGTTGGAGATCAATTATCTCAGTCCCAAGAATGCCTCTGGGTAGTATCCAAGGCCCAACCATCTTCAGCTGCCTCATTAATGACCTTCTCTCCATCATGAGATCAGAAGTGGGGATATTCACTGATGATTTGTTCAACACTATTCATGACTGCTCAGATACTGAAGCAGTCAGTTCAAATTGCAATATTTAAGCTTGGGCTGATAAGTGAGAAGTAACATTTGCATCACAGAAGTGCTGGACAATGACCAGCTCCAGCAGGAGAGAATCTAATTATCTCCCCTTAACATTCAATTACATTACCATCATTGAATCTCCCACTGTCAACATTCTGGAGGTTATCATTGACCAGAAACTGAACTGGACCAGCCATGTAAACATTGTGCAAGAATAGGTTGGAGATGAGGAATACTGTGGAGAGTAACTCACCTCCTGATTTTCCAAAGCCTGTCTATTATCTACAAAGCAAAAGTCAAGAATGTGATGGAAATTCTCCAGTTGCCTGGATGGGTGAAGCTCCAATAGCATTCAAAAAACCCAAGACCATGCAGGACAAAGCAAGCTGCTTGATAGGCACCCCATCAGTCACCTTAAACATTCATTTCCCCTCCCCCATTCCAACATTGATGCACGGTGGCAGCAGTATGTACCAGCTACAGGATACATTGCAGAAACTCACCACGGCTCATTGGACAGCACCTCCCAAAGCTGTGACCTCTACCCCCAAGAAGGACAAGGCATCACCTGCAAGTTCCCATCAAGTCGCACACCATCTTGGCTTGGAACAATAGCACCATACCTTTACTGTGACTGGGTTGAAATCCTGGAACTCCCTCCCTGTGGGTGTACCTACAACATGTGTACTACACTGGTTCAAGAAGGCAGCTCACCACCATCTTCTTGAGAGTAATTAGGGATGGGCAATAAATACTGGCCTAACCAGCAACACCCACATCCCATGAACGAATAAATGAAAGAAATGATAATATTTAGATCTGATTGTACCATGGGGTTATGTAACTGAAATTTTACTTTTGTTTTTAAACAGATATTGGCGCAGATGTCCTAGACTTAGCTGAAACTATGGTGGCAGCTTCAGAAGGGTTGAAGTATGAACCAGTACGTATAGTTGTTTAAAATTGTAATTGAAAATTACAGTGAAGCATTCAATTTTCAATTCCTTTGTGTTGAAATAGTGTCTTAAACTCCTCTATCCAGGAACATGGGCCTATTACTCCATTTTGCAGCATTTTGGTATCATGCACTGCTCAGTATTTCATTCCATTAATCGGTTAAATATTCAATTATCAGAATGATTTTGTGCAGTCTTAAAGGAATGCCTTAGAAAAAATAATTCTCTACTACGAAAATTTTTGACAGAGCTTGTAGAGTCTTTAAAAACGTTTTTATGACACTATTTTGTTCCTTAATGGGTTTTTTTTTAATGACATAACACCAAACAATGCAGTCTGGCTAAAGCCTGTCACCGGGTTCTACATAAATAATAGCTTTGCATCTTTGTTTTAAAATGCAGACTATTTTTGAATTATCTTCACGTCAAAGAATGTGGCAAAGGTAAGGTATACAGATATGAAAATTCTTCTTTTCTGACATGTTTGTTCTTGAAAACGATATTCCTTGTAGGAATAACATTAGTAATGTAAGATATCTGCCCACGACTAGAGCAGTTTCTTCCATAATGATTGTTATGCTAACAACTCGTTCGACTTTGTTTCCTAATTTCTTATTTCTAATCTTTTTTGTGAATTTAAATGAAGCCAACTTGGTAAATAATAATAGTCAATATTAAACAAGCCGAGGCTTTGTATTTCACATATTGTGGGATTCTCTGGAACTTTATAAATGCTAAATTTAAGCTTGAGTCGGTTAAAATTTGGCACTGAAAATCAGTATGCCCTTCTATTTTTTGATTGATTGATTCAAAATATTAGTTATTTAATCAATCAGTGACAGTGTTGTGACCATTAAGTTTAATAATTCAGCATGTGGAAAGTAAGATCTCTAAATGTGTTTGCTGCATACCTTGCCTACGGATTCCACTTGGCATTGGTATAACTGATTGTCATAAATTTAAACTCCGGCATGGTGTCATATACCTAAATTCCAACATGACATTCTTTAAAAATCGAGGAAATCTTTGAACTCACAACTGTAAATGAGCTGTAAGATCTAATGCTGTGATATTGAAAAAATGTGTGTGCGCGTATCTGTTTATCATGTTCAGTTTGTGGAAAAGTAATCATTACATAATTTATGGTTGGCACTCTGTTTCCATTTCATTACTACAACTTGTTTGTTTCTTTTCATTTTCTTCACATCCTGTTTCTCCCATCACTGGCTCATATTTGAATGTGGTTTTTCAAGTGAGAGAGCCTGGCAAATGAATGTCAGTGGACTATTCTAATCATGTTTAATCCTGCACCCATTCATTATCTACACATTGCGTTTTCAGCAAAACTCTTTGAATAGACCTTAGGAGCAAAACATTATCGTGCTTTTTCTTTCCTTTAACTTCCTTTGTCAGCAAAACAGCACCAGTCTTCCAGCAGGTTGATATGGCCTGGGTAGCTGATAACACCAACATAGCTATAAAGCTGCCACTCTGCATGTCCACTGCAATCTACGCCAGTGAGACATGGAAGAGAACAGCAAAAGTGTTCTGTAAGCTGGATGACTTTCACCAGCGCTGCCTGTGTCAGATCACATTGAGAGATGCATCTCCAATGAAGAAGTGCTACAGGGGACTGGTCAGAGGCCTATGTGGTGCATTGTGCTGGAGACTCAACTGAAGCAGGCAGGACAAGTATTTTGCCTCCCAGATGTACTTCCTGCTGGAGTGGCAGTAGAATGGGTATCACAAGATTGAGACTGGAATTTGTATCAGATGTAGCTACCAATCTATTTAAGATTAGCTAATTAATCACAAATCAGAAATAAAACCTGGGGCCTTTGGCTTTTGTGTTTTTTATTTTGGCTGGCTGCAAAGGCAAAATATCAAGATTAAATTGGTTAGTTACAAGATTCTGTCATGAGGAAAAGGTAGAAAATCTTAGATCCTTCTGTCTTCGAAGAGGAGAATAAAAGACAATTTTATTGAGTTATTAAAGGTGGAATAGGAAGGGTTAAATCACGACTACGGGACAAAGGAGGTCACTTGTACTGCATGATGAGCTGGAAATTAAACTTAATCCTGCTGCTCCCATGCTGGACAGCCCAGGTGGTGTCCTGCTCTTGAATGTCCTCCTTCAATATGCTTTTGTTAGCGCGAGTGGGCGAACATGACCACTATGGACTCAGAATCAGGTCCAACAGTGGTACAGCTTTATTTTAATGTTGACGGAGGTGCAGTCAGGACATACAAACAGAACTGTCCCAAAAGCACTCTAAAGACCCGCCGCAATGGGCTACAGTTATACCTGAACTTGATACATTGTACAATTCAAATGCTAATGTTTTGTTTACAATATTTGACTCTGACCATCCTGTTTCGATGTCTTCAAGTATTGTAACGATGTTTTTAAGTGTGTGTTAATCGTTTCTGTCTGATGGGTTTATTAATGGTCTAGAATCTCCGGGGTTTGAACAATGGGTGTTTGACTATTCTCAGGAAGTTTGTGGGGCCAGGGATGCTTCCTTAGTTATGCTAATCCTTAGGTGTCTCCATAGAGGGTTGCTTGATTAGATCAGAGGTGCTGATTTGGTTGGATGGTGTACTTTTTAATTTAGTTCCTGTAGGTGCCATCCTGTCTGGTTCCCTTTGTGTGCTAGCCCTCATTTGCATTCTAAAAGTATGTCCTTGCCTGCTAGTCTGTCTCTGTTCCCTTGTGACCTTTAGTGGAGAGGCTCAGAGTGCAACTTTAGTCTGCTTCCATATTGTGTACCCAATTTCATAAAATTTGTTGTCCGACAACACTTTGCCAGGTCTTCTTTCGTCATCCCCATCTATTTCTTCCATCTAGTGGTGTCCGTTCCAACACCACTGAGGGTGTCTGTCTTGGAGGCAAAATATATGCCAAATTCCCTATCTCATTCCTGGAGCTGAGGACATAGCCTTGTGGGGCATCAATGTTGAGGATGATCACGGAGGAGGCGTTGTTGCCTATCCTTACTGATTGTGGTTTTGGGTTAGGAAGTCGAGAAGCCAGTCACAGAGGGAGGAGCTGAATCCCAGGCCACGGGAGATGAGTTTTGTAGGAATAATGGTGTTGAAGGCTGAGCTGTAGTCAATAAATAGGAGTCTAACATAGGTTATCTTTATTCAGAGGGTAGTAAGGGTGTGGAATGCCCTGCCTGCAGCAGTTGTGGACATGCCAACTTTAAGGGCATTCAAATGGTCAGTGGATGGGCATATGGATAACATTGGAATAGTTTAGGTTAGAGGGTCATTAGATTGGTTCCACTGGTCGGCGCAACATCGAGGGCCGAAGGGCCTGTACTGCGCTGTAATGTTCTATGTACTGTTACCTAGATGTTCCAGGGTTGAGTGTAGGGCCAGGGAAATGGCAACTTCTGTGGACCTGTTGCAGCGATCAGCTAAATGTAGTGGATCGAGGCAGTCTGGGAGGCTGGAATTGATTCATGCCATGACTAACTTTATAATGATGGATGTCAGGGCCACCGGATGATAGTCATCAAGGCATGCTGCCTGGCTTGTCTTTGGTACTGAGATAATGGTGGCCTTGAAGTAGATAGGAACCTCAAATTGGTGTAAAGAGAGGGTGAAGGTATCTGTGACAGCTGGCTCGTGCAGGATTTGTGTGCTCGTCCAGGTACTCCACCCGGGCCAGTCACTGTGCGTGGATTAACTTCTGAGAAGGGTGCTCTGACGTAGGCAATGTTGACTTCGGGTACAGATTCGCCCTAGGCTTCAGGGGTGGAGGGTGTGCTCTCGCTGACCTCTTGCTCAAAACAGACATTGAATGTATTGAGCTCATCGGGGAGGAGTGCATTGGTGCCAACGATTTTTTACATGCCTTCATCTTGTAGCCTGTTATATCTTGCAGACTTTGCCATAGTCAGCGAGAATCCGTGTGGCTAGCCTGAGACTCTAACTTGGTCTAGTTCTGTCTTTTGGCACCTTTGATGGATCTCTGTAGATCAAATGTCACTTTCTTGTACAGGTCATAGTCATCTGACTTGAATGCCTCAGACCTGGACTTCAGCAAGCAGTAGATTTCCCTGTTTATTCATGATTTTTGATTGGGAAATGCACAGATTTGCTTCTTTGGCACACAGTCTTAATTAAGATAGTTACTGTAACATAAGAAACATAAGAAATAGGAGCAGGAGTAGGCCATCTAGCCCTTCGAGCCTGCCCCGCCATTCAATAAGATCATGGCTGATCTGTCGTGGCTCAGTTCCACTTTCCCGCCCTCTCCCCATAACCCTTAATCCCCTCTCTTATCAAAAACCCATCAACCCGCGTCTTAAAAATATTTAGCGAGGCAGCCTCCACCACTTCAACGGGCAGAGAATTCCAGAGATTCATCACCCTTTGAGTGAAGAAGTTCCTCCTCAACTCCGTTCTAAACCGCCCCCTCTTTATCTTGAGGCTGTGCCCCCTAGTCCTACTGTCTTTTTTGAGCGGGAAGAGTCTCTCCACCTCTATCCTATCCATTCCATTCATCATCTTATACATCTCAATGAGATCTCCCCTCATTCTTCTAAACTCTAACGAGTACAAGCCTAATTTATTCAGCCTCTCCTCATAGCTCAACCCCCTCAACTCCGGTATCAGCCTAGTAAACCTCCTCTGCACTCCCTCCAAGGCCAAAATATCTTTGCGCAGGTGCGGCGCCCAAAACTGCACACAGTACTCCAGCTGCGGCCTCACCAATGCCCTATACAGCTGCAGCAAGACCTCCCTACTTTTATATTCAATCCCCCTCGCTATGAAGGTCAGCATCCCATTCGCCTTCCTGACCACCTACTGCACCTGCAAGCTGGGTTTTTGCGACTCACGCACAAGGACCCCGAGGTCCCTCTGCACCGTCGCCTGCTGCAGTTTTTCGCCATGTAAGTAATAGTCCTTCCTACCATTCTTCCTACCAAAGTGGACCACCTCACACTTGCCAACATTAAATTCCATTTGCCATTTCCTGGCCCATTCGCCCAGCCTATCTAGATCCTTCTGCAGACTCTCCACACCCTCCGCACAATTTGCCGTTCCCCCAATCTTGGTGTCATCAGCAAATTTCGACACCCTACACTCGGTTCCCTCCCCCAGATCATCTATATAAATGATAAAAAGATGAGGCCCCAGCACCGACCCCTGGGGCACTCCACTAGTCACCATCCGCCAATCCGAATAGCACCCGTTGACCCCCACTCTCTGCCTCCTATTTGACAACCAATCCTCTATCCACACTAACACCCTACCGCCAACTCCATGTCCCTCGACCTTCTGCAATAACCTCTTGTGAGGTACTTTGTCAAACGCCTTCTGAAAATCCAGAAAGACCACATCCACCGGCTCTCCTCTATCCACCGCCCTAGACACGTCCTCATAGAACTCCAGTAAATTTGTCAGACACGACTTCCCTTTAATGAAACCGTGCTGCGTCTGCTCTATCAAGCAGTTCCCTTCAAGATGCCTCGCAATTTCCTCCTTAATGACGGATTCCAACATTTTACCTACCACAGACGTTAAACTAACCGGCCTATAATTCCCCGCCTTTTGCCTGGCACCCTTCTTAAACAACGGCGTAACATTAGCCATTTTCCAATCCTCCGGCACTTCCCCGGAATCCAGCGACGTCTGGAAAATAACCACCAAGGCATCCACTATCACCTCCGCCATTTCTTTCAGAACCCTCGGATGCATTCCATCCGGTCCTGGGGACTTGTCCACAATCAGCCCCTCTAGTCTGTCGAGCACCGCCTCTCTAGTAACAGTAATGTCATTAAGACCCTCCAGTCCTACCACCTTTCCATCGCTAACACCCGGCAAATTATTCACGTCCTCCTCCGTGAAGACAGAAACAAAAAAGTTATTCAATACCTTAGCCATATCCCCATCCCCTACCACTAGGTCCCCTTTCTCATCCTCTAAAGGACCAACGTTCACCCTAGCCAGCCTCTTGCTTTTTATATATTTATAAAAACTCTTGCTATCCTTTTTTATATTAAGCGCTAGCCCAGCTTCATAGTTTCTCCTACCCTTCTTTATCAACTTCTTTGTCAATCTTTGTTGACATTTAAACCTCTCCCAATCCTCTTCTCGCCCACTACTCTTAGCTACTCTAACTTGTTCAGGCTGGTCGCAGAGTTTTTAAATACTAACCAATCTACTGACTATAAATAGTCCCATAGGAGTTCATTCGATTCCTCAGACCAGTATTGCATGACTTTCTACTGTTGCGGCATGGTAGCACTGTGGTTAGCACTGCTGCTTCACAGCTCCAGGGTCCTGGGTTCGATTCCCGGCTCGGGTCGCTGTCTGTGTGGAGTTTGCACATTCTCCTCGTGTCTGTGTGGGTTTCCTCCGGGCGCTCCGGTTTCCTCCCACAGGCCAAAGATGTGCAGGTTAGGTTGATTGGCCATGCTAAGAAATTGCCCCTTAGTGTCCAGGGATGTGTAGGTTAGAGGGATTAGTGGGTATAATATGTAGGGATATGGGGGTAGGGCCTGGGTGGGATTGTGTCGGTGCAGACTCGATGGGCCGAAGGGTCTCTTTCTGCACTGTAGGGTTCTATGATTCTTTAATGGATTCTCCGGTTTCAGTTTTTGCTTGTAAGCCGGGAGCAGGACCACAGCTTGTGGTCTGATTTGCCGAAGTGTGGGCGGTCATTAGAGTGGTGGGCATGTTTAATATTTGTGTAGCAGTGGTCTAGGATGTTTGGGCCTCTGATGGAACAGAAGATGTGTTGGTGATTCTACGGGGGCCCTTCCATTAGCTTTTTGGCCACCTGACCTTCCTCCAATTCTTTACAGGCCTCACAACTATCGATGCCTCAGCTCCTTGTTTAGGTTGCCAGCAGATACGCAACTGTTTTCTTATAGGTTTCCAAACTGCTTTCTAGCACAAGGTTCTGAGGACTACTGTCAATTTCTTCTACCAGCTGCAAGCAAGAGTAAATCTTCCAACTGCTTTTCTTCCAAAAAGTCCAAACTGGGACCCCTGACCCCATTCATCGTGGTAGCTGATGAAGTTAGTATTTTCTCTGTTTGAGTCTAACTGACTAACAATTTCTATGGCTCTTCCCACTCAGGGGCTGCAGTCAACATAAGACCGAATCTGCAACTGCCTATGCCTTCCTTCTTTAGCAAACATACACAGATAAATTAAACAGGAATGTAAACAAATTATTTTGCATACCACACAATACTTTCATTCTGTAACCCACTGGAATGATATTTCTAATGGATATAATTGCCCTCTTCCCAGACTCCTTGGCTCCATTATAAGCTTAGTGAAGGATCATTCATTCTTCACCATCAACTCTGACCTTGCAAGAAAAACACAGGCTACCTTTTAACAGCAATTAACCCCAAGCTTGTTTGAATTGCATTTACTTCAAGGTTGTTTATCAGTTTGTCAATATGATGTGGAGCTGCTTGTCAATAAGCTGTTCATTAAAATATAATTTGCAGCAAAGCAAGCATTAGAACATGCACTATGATCTCTTTGATTTCTCCCTCCATGCCTCAAGTCTTGATGTGAGTTTAGGCATAGCTGCTGGTTTTTAACCACGTCATAATTTAATGGAATATAGTACTCATTTGAAGCTTGCCAGTGTTTTCTGATTCCTCCTGTTGCAACCTGTTGTCCCTCCTGTTTCACCTTTTTGAAACGCCCTGTTGATAGCTGTTTATAACTGACTGTTTTGTGCACCTTCTCAACCAATGTCCTTTGTCTTGTCATTTTCGTTTCTTCCTTCAGTGGATCACTTTCAGGACATCTTGTTGGTCAGATTGACCATTCACAAGTGGAAGTCACAATCCAGAGTAGTTATTTACTGATGCCAGTTATACCAGCAGACTTTATTCTGGGCCTTTCCAGCCTAATTTGGTCATCAAAATCTAATGCCATTAGATTAATTACTGAACTGTGAAACTGTTGGAAGATGAGTTTGGTAGTTTCACATTGATGCCTTGATTAAAATAATGAATGACTTGTTACCTGGGATAGGTGTGCAAATTAATTCTATTTTTTTTTCCCCTCGATGTTTCTTTAGAACACTTCAAAAGATTCGCAGAAAAGTGCAAGAGGAGCATTCTCTTCAAGATCTTTTATTCAAAAGTGCTTTTAAAGGCTCCCCTACTGTATTGCCACCCAGGTATCTAATCTGACAAAATCAGAAATACATCCTAGCGGATCTATCCACACTTCTATACTATACTGGTGGCTGGTTTTTACAATCACGTGTTAATTGGATCTCAAGTCAAATGGGAAGTATGAAGCTGGTTATGAATCCTTTTTGTTGATAGTTGATTTATTTACAGCAGCATTACGTTTTTCAGCCTCTTATCTACTAAGAGTGTCCCGCAACACTTTTATACTCCCGAGGAAAACAAGCCATCAAATTGGCAACCTCTTAAAGGGGTATAAGTTTTTTACATGTATGATTAAATTAAAAGCAGCTGCACATATTTGTTGTGCTCTTTTCAGTATACCAATAAAATAAATAATCAACAAATTAACTAGTAAACCAACTAACAAGTTAACAACCCCTTAAAGGAGCACATGTGCATTTTTCATCCTTTTATAAAACAAATAATAGTCCAAAGGTATGCAGGGTAGGTGGATTGGTCATGCTAAATTACCCCTCAGTGTCCCAAGATGCATAGATTAGAGGAATTAGCAGAGTAAATACATGGGGTTACAGGAATAGAGCCTGAGTAAGAGAAGTCGGTACAAACTCAATGGGCCAAATGGCTTCCTTCTGCACTGTAGGGATTCGATGATTAAATAAACAAATATAAATTATTTAACAAATTAGTAGCAAAAACAACTCTTCCAAAGGAAATTCAATAGAAATGTAATTTGTGGAGTTGTTTACGATGTACTCCAGCTCTGTGGTACCCACCAGTTGCAGTAGGCCTTTAGCGCAGCAGCTGACACTGCATGCTTCCTCTCCAGGGAACAATCTTTTCTACATTAAAAAAATAAATTAAGTAAACTGATTAATTGACATTCCCTTAAAGGGACACTGTAATAAAAAGTCAAAACTTTGAATTATATTAAAATGTGATTTCAGAGGCTGATAATGTAGTCTAGCCCCCGCAGTGGCCACTGGTTGCACACTGGCAGATACTACATGCTTCCTCTCCAAGGAACAAGTCTATTACGCAATTTCCTTTGGAACAAACACACTGGCCAGTGCAGAGATTGATCCTGTGCCCTTGGCATTATTAGCACTCCACTCCTAACTGAACCAAATAGCTGTAACAAGTCCTTTATGTTCCTTTTAACTAAACAATAGGCCAATAAAAGAAGCAAGTAACTGGCTGTCATCCCAGTTAACAAGTCTTTTGTATGGTGCTTATGGTATGTGATCAGTGTTTTCCCTGTGTATCTCTAATCTTGATAATACAGTCAATATTACCTACTAAAAGTTTAGTTTCTTTGTTATAGGCTTACATTAACTACAATGAAGTAACTAAGCCATTTTTGCCGTACTTAGTTCATAATGAGAAAAGATATGGGAATACTGAATGATCAGGAATGTTATGGGATCTGCAGTTACCAGAAACCAATAGCTCAAGTATATCTCATTGAAAACAGATTGATCATCCCATCTCCATTGCACATGGATGGTGAAGATTAGTGGTTGTAGGACTGCTGAGACATCCGGAGCTGATGCACAACTAACTTATGGAAGCAAATGCTAATCTGGTTTATTGTTTGATATTTTAAATAAGTGTACGTGGCACAAATTCTGTTGTTAAAAATAAACAATTGTGTTGCTTTATGGTCCTTTAACAAATTGCTGTCCGAGATTGTGGCACTTGACCAAATGTTTGTTAGCACCTCTGAATGAAACTTTATTAAATTATTCCTGATAATAAAAAAATGACTTGGAAAATTACTTTTTTCCCCCCAGCTTTTAAATAAACCTCTCTCTGGTAGATTAAAAATTATGTGAGTACATCCCGAAAACACTCTGAAACTTCTAATGTGTATTCTATTTGTAGTGGATTATGTTTGATAATTTGGCCATCAATGTAATTGATTAGTATAGCTGACTAGTAGATGAAAATTAATCTTGAATAAAGGATGTCAAAATAGAAGAATTCATTGTAATTGAGATTTCACCATTGATTTTAACCTGTCCGCAGGTTGACATGCATGACTTGTCATTTCCTGGCACAATATTGAAACATTTCCAGTTTCAAGAAGCAGCTACTCTCTGAGATTGCTGATTAGTGTAACATCATAATTAGATTTTCTGCTCTGGGTTTACACCCAACAAAGTGTGCTGTGATTGCTACATTTAATGACCACAATTGAAATGACTTTTTTTTCAGGGAAGACAGAATATCCCAACCACATGATGCCTGCAGGATACATGGACACTTGTATGTCAACAAAGTAGCAGGAAATTTTCACATAACTGTGGGCAAGTATGTGCATTTATCCTATTGTTAACATCTTTAATGAAACAAATGGTCTAGTTTTGACTGGTGTCAGCCATAGCCAGTTGTAAACACACTTGCATAAGAACATAAAGAAATAGACTATATAGCCCCTCAGATGTGCCCTGCCATTCAATACAATTGTGACCGAGCTTCAGCCCCCAACTCCACTTTTTCCACCCATTCCCCATATCCTTTGATTCACTTGGAGACCAAAAATCATTTGTATTTCAGCCTTAAACAAATTGTCCGTAGCCCTCTGGGTTGTCTCCTCGGCATCCCACACCCCTTGCAGTCCTGTAGCTTGCTTGCCCTGAGTATCTACGTAAACTCCATAGAATGCATGAAATGGACAGAGAACCCTTTTTCAGATTGCCTTAGCTACTAGTTCTGTCAATAATTATCATAATACTTTGGATTTTCACATCGTACAATGGTAAAGGAACTGGATTTTGAGGAACTGTACATAATAGCTAGGCTGTGTTTCAAAAGGACTGTCATAATTTGTAATAGAAATTTTCTCTATATATCAGGGCAATCCCTCACCCTCGAGGTCACGCACATATGGCAGCTCTCATTAGTCATGATGGTAAGTGCCTACAGATTCTTATTAATGTGTCGCAGATGGATTGATGTAGTAATTCAATGAAATTTGGCTAAATGTGCAATGCTTAACAAGGACATTATATAATTAGGCTGCAAGGTAGTGGGGTTTTTATTGCTCTTTTCAGCTTTCGCTCACTCCTGAGTCGGAATGTTGTAGGTTCAAATACCCTTCCAGAGAGCTGAACATAAAATCTGATCTGATACTCCAGTGTAATACTGAGGGGACGCTACTCTGTTGGAACTGCTGCCACTGCTCCTCTACCGCCTTGGATGGACATAAAAGATCCCGTGGCACGACTTGAAGAGAGCAGGAGAGGTCTGGCCAGTATTTATTGCTATACTAATATCCCTAAAACCAACAGTCTGATCATTATCACTCTGCTGTTTGTGGGAACTATCTGTGCACATGTTAGCTCCTGCATTTCCCACAGCAGTGGCTGTACGTCAGAGTTGTTTGTTGGCTGGGAAGTGCTTTGGGACAACATGAGATAATGAAAGGTATATAAACATGAGATCAGAAAATCAAGTCTGACTCCCCCTCAAAGACAGAATCAGTCTGGGTGCAACTGCGCTGCTGGCTGTCCATCATAACTAACAGAAGTGATTCTTCATATACGAGCATGGAAATTAAGCATTGCTGTTCATTCATCATGGAGAAGCATCATAGCTAAACCAGTGGAAATCTACACATGTACTTTCTTACAGCAATCATTTGATAGACATCTCGTTGGGAACTTTGACTAATTTTGCACTCCCCTTTCCCAGGCCAAAGGCATTATGGTCAATAATCCACCCCTACCACTGGGACCAGTTAACTCAAGCCTGAGTCTTTGCTGATTGGTATAGTGATCACCATTTGTCTGCCTTTATGGCAAACATTTGAGTGAAAATAAACACAAGAGCTATTCATGCTATATATTGAAGGCTGCTTTAACTGTACTGCAGTGTTATAATTTTGCCGACCTAAATGATTTAAGGGGAATTCTTTCTTTAGCTCTTCCTTTATTTTACTTTTACAAAATACAAGATCTAAAGCTATATGTTCTGTAGGATGTAATTGCAGGTTAAAGAAACTAGGGAAACTTCAACTGTATTAATGCTTTTAGCCACATGGAGGTGCTCTTTAGCTTAAATACTGCTTGTACTTTATGAATGTTCTGCTACTTTAGGATTTAAAACTGCAATTCCACTTGCTACATGTCAAAATTAACCTTTCAAATGTTTAGTTTTGGCCAGCTTAAAAAAAAGCATTTGTGCACTGATATATTGGGGTAAGGTAGCAATGAGAAAAACATATCAAATGCTCTGTTTTGTAGAATCCCTACAGTACAGAAAGAGGCCATTCAGCCCATCAAGCCTGCACCAATAACAATCACCCAGGTCCTATCCACATAGCCCCATGTATTTACCCTGTTAGTCCATCTGACACTATGGCCAGGCTTAATTGACCCTATCAAGCCTAACCTGCACATCTTTGGACTGTGGGAGGAAACCGGAGCAGCCGGAGGCAACCTACACAGACACAGGGAGAACATGCAAACTCCTATCGCCTGAGGCCAGAATTGAACCTGGGTATCTGGCACTGTGAGGCAGCAATGCTGACCACTGTGCCACCCCTTACTTGAAGCGGTCTAAATATTTGCTTTCTCCTGGTTCTGTTTTGGTTTGAAGAATAACCTGTATGTGGAAAACAAGAGCCTTAGATTTGTGAAAATTTGTTTGCTGTAAAGGACAGACTGATAGTGTAACAAGTTTCCTTTGTTTGTCTCTAGTATACAACTTTTCACACCGAATAGATCATTACTCATTTGGAGAACCAATTCCGGGACTTATCAATCCACTTGATGGAACAGAAAAAATTGCCATAGATCGTGAGTTTCTTTAGCTCTTGTTTAAAACTAACATTATTTATATGTTGTGTGTAAGAAGCAAGTGGAGAAAGTCTTCCATCCATTTTATTTGTTTGTGTGCCCTCCAATACACTCTCTCTCTCAGCTGCTTGTAGTTTCACCATTCACTTATTTCAACTGATTTCAACTGAGAAATTCAAGTCAGTGGCTTAATTGAGAACTCGCAGTTTGAATGTACATCTTGCCTTTCTGTGTGACATGTTGGTGCACTGATTTGACAACACTGTACTTTTATAAAGTTGGGAAGCTGAAAGTAGAAATTATTCCTTAAATGTGGTACCAGGGAAGATGGTAACAGCCCATTGACTTGAATAAAGGGGAACAGGATGTTACAAGATGGCCGAGAAATATTCAGTTACTTGTGATGTTTTAGTATCTCCATTTGGTGTATGTGCATGGAGTAATCTGCATTTATAAAATATTATTTTGGAAAGAAAGGCTAAAATATTACTTGAATCTTTTAATTGCGGGGAAAGCACTTTTGTGTCATGGTGGCGGAGGATTTTTCGAACGTGTACGGTTGAAATGTGTTATGTGAAAGCTTCCACTTATAGTAAGAGCCCTATGAAAAGTTCACTTCCGTGCTAGGAAAAGGCCATTTTTATGTATCAATCATTCATATTATCTTAGTTTCTTGAAATTCTTTTTTGTTACATGTGCCCAAATAAGACATTCAAAACTGATTAACACGTTGTCTGTGGAATAGAATATCAGAACTATTATGAGAACATCAATTAAAGTGCAAGAAAGTGAACCTTGCAGCACCGATGTTTTCATTGACATGCAGATCATATGGATGGAAAATCTGATCATGTACAAAATACCTCACTTTTCTCCACTTACACGTTTTCGTACATTTAATGCAAATTCATGCATACAAATTCACTTAAATAGTAGAGAAAAATGTCGATGACAAATGTTCCACATCATATGAATTCCTGCATTTACAGGAAATGAGACTACAGACAGATATAGGAAGAAGGTAAAGTGTGTCCTCGTTTAATGTTGTGGTCACATTCCTGAAAATAAGGTTAAATGAATGATGGGTTCCCACAGGAACCAGAGTTAGGTTCCTTTGGGAATTTTGTGCTCGGAAAAACCAGTGTTGGGGTACTGTACCATATATATGCAGCTTGCACATTCCTGGCTGGAATATATTGCAGAATAAAATGAATCACAATACAGTAAAAATACTCAAGACATTGAAATTAGATAACACTAAATCACCTAAACAAGCGTCAAGGAATACAGCTTCTGTCCTATAGCTTCTATCCCACAGTACTCGTAAAATGTGTTCCCTCTTTCCTTCCCCACTCTGTCTCTCTCCGTACTTAGTCCCTGTCTATCTCTTGTCCCATTTGTGCTTCCCAATCTGTCTCCCACTCTCTCTCTCCCTTCCTTGCCTTTCCCGCTGTCGCGCGCTCGCTCTCGCCTTTCCCGCTGTCGCGCGCTCGCTCTCGCCTTTCCCGCTGTCGCGCGCTCGCTCTCGCCTTTCCCGCTGTCGCGCGCTCGCTCTCGCCTTTCCCGCTGTCGCGCGCTCGCTCTCGCCTTTCCCGCTGTCGCGCGCTCGCTCTCGCCTTTCCCGCTGTCGCGCGCTCGCTCTCGCCTTTCCCGCTGTCGCGCGCTCGCTCTCGCCTTTCCCGCTGTCGCGCGCTCGCTCTCGCCTTTCCCGCTGTCGCGCGCTCGCTCTCGCCTTTCCCGCTGTCGCGCGCTCGCTCTCGCCTTTCCCGCTGTCGCGCGCTCGCTCTCGCCTTTCCCGCTGTCGCGCGCTCGCTCTCGCCTTTCCCGCTGTCGCGCGCTCGCTCTCGCCTTTCCCGCTGTCGCGCGCTCGCTCTCGCCTTTCCCGCTGTCGCGCGCTCGCTCTCGCCTTTCCCGCTGTCGCGCGCTCGCTCTCGCCTTTCCCGCTGTCGCGCGCTCGCTCTCGCCTTTCCCGCTGTCGCGCGCTCGCTCTCGCCTTTCCCGCTGTCGCGCGCTCGCTCTCGCCTTTCCCGCTGTCGCGCGCTCGCTCTCGCCTTTCCCGCTGTCGCGCGCTCGCTCTCGCCTTTCCCGCTGTCGCGCGCTCGCTCTCGCCTTTCCCGCTGTCGCGCGCTCGCTCTCGCCTTTCCCGCTGTCGCGCGCTCGCTCTCGCCTTTCCCGCTGTCGCGCGCTCGCTCTCGCCTTTCCCGCTGTCGCGCGCTCGCTCTCGCCTTTCCCGCTGTCGCGCGCTCGCTCTCGCCTTTCCCGCTGTCGCGCGCTCGCTCTCGCCTTTCCCGCTGTCGCGCGCTCGCTCTCGCCTTTCCCGCTGTCGCGCGCTCGCTCTCGCCTTTCCCGCTGTCGCGCGCTCGCTCTCGCCTTTCCCGCTGTCGGTTTCTCTCCTCAAAACTGATATAGCTTCCTGACAGTCTGCAGGAGCCTGTTACTCACACTTCACCATCTGGTCAGCAGCTTCCCATTCCAAGCCATGATGGTACCTCTCCAAATGGCGATGACTGTCTTGGTCAAACCTCAAGGTTAGGTTCCTTGCCCTGAGCTCCTGCTCCTGGGTCTCTGGCTTCTGGTAATGCCGCCGTCATCCCAGCCGCAAAACTTGGCTGCAGCTGGCCGAGAGTGTTGTGTCAGACTGCAAAAATGTACAAGTGAAAATGGCAAAGCAATTTGGGAAAACTCAGTCAACTCAGCTTCTTGACTAAGCTGAAGGCTTAAAGCTTTTAATGTAGATATGTAACATTAATAATTCATTAAGGTAATACAAAACCCACCAAAATATTAAATCTATCTACTCAATAATATTTTCTCTGTTGTATGTGGCTATACATTATTCCAAAGATCTATTCCATTATCATTGTCAGCAAGGGACTTGCCATAGAATGAACACACAGCTTCTGGAATGTACCAGCATTTATATTAAATATTAATACAGAATATGCTAAATCTGGGCATGAAATTCTGCTTGTTTTTTTTGAATGATATGAATGCCTTCAATTTTTTTGAATGATATGAATGCCTTTGAAACTCCAATCGATTCTGTGCCATGTGCACACTTGTGGGGTGAATTGTGTGCTGTTATACTGATGCACCTGATAATGCACACATCTGATCTGGCCAGATCAAGAACATTAATTGTAATATATCGTTGATTTGATTTCTCCAATGCCATTTTAGAATTTAGTAGTCTTGCCAGTGCCCCTCTTTAACGTCACCTGGCTGAACCCAGATTCAGTATTCAGAAGGATTCTTTCTTAACACTGTCTAAAGGATTATCGATTACTTTTGGCTGTTGCTTACGAGTCTGCAAGCATTTTGTGCATCCTGTAGTTGTTTCAAGTTGCGAAAGTCTACGTAGAGTAATGTGGCAGGTGCTTCTGGGTCAAAGGTCGTCACATATGTTGACACCAGATGCGTGTGGTGGTTCAAGAAAACAGCTAATCACAGTCTTCCTGAGAATAATTGGGGATGAGTAATAAATGCTGGCCTGACCAACGATGCTCACATCCCAAGAATTAATTTTTACAGATGGCATTTTGCAACAGTCCACCAGTAATTACATGATCCCCATTGATAATATTAGCTTTTTATTCATATTATTATTTAATTAATTGAATTTTCCAGCTCCCTTTGTGGGATATGAGCTCATGTCGCTGGACCATTAGTCCATTAGTACAACCATACATGTTGAAGTCTTGTCGAAGTTGTACAAGACATTGGTAAGGCCACATTTGGAATACTGTGTGCAATTCTGGTCACCCTATTATTGAAAGGATATTATTAAATAAGAAAGAATGCAGAAAAGATTTACTAGGATGCTACTGGGTCTTGATGGATTGAGTTATAAGGAGAGGTTGGATAGACTGGAACTTTTTCTCTGGAGCGTAGGAGGCTGAGGGGTGATTGTATAGAGGTCTTTAAAGGGGCGCAGATCAGCTAGATAGTCAATATCTTTTCTCAAAGATAGGGGAGTCTAAAACTAGAGAGCATAAGTTTAAGGTGAGGGGGGAAGAGATAAAGTGTCCAGAGGAGCAGTTTTTTTCACAAGGAGGATGGTGAGTGTCTCGAATAAGCTGCTAGAAGCAGTAGTAGAGGTGGGTGCAATTTTTTCTCTTAAAATGCATTTAGGTAGTTACATGGGTATGATGGGTATAGAGGGATATGGGCCAAATGCAGGCAATTGGGATTAATGTAGGGGTTTAAAAAGAAAAGGGTGGCATGGACGAGTTGGGCCAAAGGGCCTGTTTCCATGCTGTAAACCTCAATGACTCTATTACCATACTTAGGTTCCCTCAGTATGTCCTCTGTCATGATTTTGCTTTCATCTACAAAATACAACCCAAATTCTGGCACTTCCTCCTCCATCATCTTGTTAGTGTGCACTGTTGAAAAATAATGGTCAAGTATTTCAGCAATTTCTGGGTCTTCCAAAACCACTTCCACTTGTCATTTCTAATGGCACAATGGCTCTTTGCACTCTGTTTACTCATGGCATACTTGGAAAATGCTTTATTGTTCTGCTTTATGTTTCCAGCTACGTTTTCTTCGTGACTGCAGGCATTCTCAGTTTCTTAGTATATTCTTGGGCATATCTTTTTAGATCTCCCTGCCCCGTTGTTTTGCTGACCATTAGTGCCTTGTGTGTGTGTGTGTGTGTGTGTGTGTGTGTGTGGGGGGGGCGGGGGGGGGGGGGGGGCGGGGTGGACGTGTAGAGTTTGGGGGTTTATGGCAAACATTCAGTAACAATATCCTTCTGAATCTGACTGCATCTTGAGAATTTAGTGTGAGCACAAATGAACACAGAAATCCTGAAATTGCTGTCTGTTATTCACTGCACTGCCACAGCCTGTATCGTGTACCCCACCCCTACCACAACAAAAGCTGATCTGGCAAACAGCTACAGCCATTGTGGTGGCCGGAATATTTTTCTGCTCCTGTGTCTCTGCTAGCAACCCCATATAAGTTCAATGTTGTGTTCCTATTATTTTTTTTCAGCAATCTGAATGATAATTAGCTGAACAACTGAACTTATCACCTCGCACTTATCAGGGTTAAACACTATCTGCCACCTTTGCCCAGTTCTGTATCCTATCAATGTCTCTTTGCAGCCTGCAAGAGCCCTCCACCTTATCCACTATTCCACCAATCTTGGTGTCATCAGCAAATTTACTAACCCACCCTTCAGCCCTCTCTTCCAAGTCATTGATAAATATCACAAATAGCAGAGGACCCAGCACTGATCCCTGTGGTACACTGCTGGTAACTGGCCTCCAGTCTGAAAATTTTCCTTCCACCACCACCTTCTGTCTTCTATGAGACAGCCAGTTACTTATCCAATCGTCCAAATTTCCTTCTATCTCACATCTCCTTACTTTCTTCATGAGTCTACTGCGGGGAACCTTATCAAACGCCTTACTAAAATCTACGTATACGACATCAACTGCTCTACCTTTGTCTACACACCTAGCTACCTCCTCAAAGAATTCAGTCAAATTTGTGAGGCAGGACTTACCCCTCATGCAACCGTGCTGACTATCCCAGATTAAACTGCATCTTTCCAAATGGTCATAAATCCTATCTCTCAGGACCCTTTCCATTAACTTTCCGATCACTGAAGTAAGACTAACTGGTCTATAATTATCAGGTTCATTCCTATTTCCTTTCCTGAAGAGAGAAACAACATTCGCCACACTCCAGTCCTCTGGCACAATCCCCGTCAACAGTGAGGACAAACTTGAATGTGGATTACAGGGTCAATGGCAGGGTTCTGAGGAATGTGGAGGAACAGAGAGATCTTGGGGTTCATATCCACAGCTCTCTGAAGGTTGTCACTCAAGTGGATAGAGCCGTGAAAAAGGCTTATAGTGTGTTAGCGTTTACAAACAGGGGGTTTGAGCTTAAGAGCTGTGGGGTAATGCTGCAACTATACCAGACCTTGGTGAGACCACATTTGGAATATTGTGTTCAGTTCTGGTCACCTCACTATAAGAAGGATGTGGAAACATTGGAGAGAGTGCAGAGGAGATTTACTAGGATGCTGCCTGGTTTGGAGGGTAGGTCTTATGAGGAAAGGTTGAGGGAATCATAGAAACCCTATAGTACAGAAAGAGGCCATTAGGCCCATCGAGCCTGCACTGACCACAATCCCACCCAAGCCCTACCCCCATATTCATACATATTTTACCCACTAATCCTCTATCTATGCATCTACGGTCAATTTAGCATGGCCAATCAACCTAACCTGCACATCTTTGGACTGGGGAGCTGGGGCTTTTCTCTTTAGAACAGAGGAGGATGAGAGGCAACTTAATAGAGGTTTATAAGATGATGAGGGGGATGGATAGAGTGGACGTGCAGAGACTATTTCCTTGGGTGGATGTAGCTGTTACTAGAGGGCATAACTATAGGATTCATGGTGGGAGATATAGGAGGGATGTCTGAGGTAGATTCTTCACTCAGAGGGTAGTTGGGGTGTGGAATGCACTGCCTGCTGTGGTAGTGGAGTTGGACACTTCAGGAATTTTCAAGCGGTTATTGGATAGGCACATGGAGCACACCAGAATGATGGGGAGCGGGATCGCTTGATCTTGGGTTTGGACATAGCTCGGCACAACATTGAGGGCCGAAGGGCCTGTACTGTGCTTTACCGTCCTATGTTTCTATATGACTCTGAAGAAATATGAAATGTATCAATTATGATTAATTATTAGATTAACAAAATCTTTTCATGACACTTCAGCTTCTACCTTCACTCCATTTGTATGTACCTATTCTGATTTCACTGTGCAAATGCTTTTAAAAATGATCTGATTATCAGTGTGAGGAGAAAACAAAATTATTACAAATGCTGAAAATCTGAAACCAAAACAGAAACTCTGGGGATATTCAACAGATCCGTCCGTGATCTGCGGTTCGGGTCTGTCAACCCATCATCAGTACAAAGGTATCAGACTCGAAATATTAACTCTGTTTCTAACTCCACACACACTGCCTAACCTGCTGAAAATCCCCAGCAATTTGTGATTATTAATGCTTTTCATTTCTAGGTTTGATGTCTGTGACAGTTCTTTAATTAGATTAGTTGCTTTAATGACTTGATAATGGGGAGAGGGGATTTTCTGCTTCTGTTTCTCGGAGACAGGAACAGGAGTCCCAAAACAGTTTTTATGCTGGCAGGATTTCTCTAATCGATTGTCCCCTCCACTCACCAATGACATAAGGAGAATAATATTGCGCCCTCCAAGTACTAAGAAATTACCATCTCCAACAAAAAAGGCTAACAGTTTCCTCTTAATACTCAATCTCATTAGCATCGCTGAATCCACCATGCTCAACATCCTGGAGGGTTGCAGTTAACCAGAAACCAAACTGGTCCAGCTACAAGAATACAGTAGAGGCTTGGAATTTTACAGTGAGTGGTTTACCCAATGCCTGTCCACTATCCACAATGCACAAATCAAGGTGTGATAGAATACTCTCCACTTGCCTGGATGAGTACAGCCCCAGTGACACTGAAGAAGCTTGACATCATCCACGACAAAGTAGCCTGATTGATTGGCACCGGCCGACAAAATCTGCTTCTACCTCACCACCACCACTCGACTTCTGTACTATCTCTTGTCTGACATCCAGTACTGGATGAGCAGAAATTTTCTTCAATTAAATGGGAAGATGGAAGCCATTGTCTTTGGCCTGACCACAAAGTCCATTCCCTAACCACTGACTCCATTCCTTTCCCTGGCAACTCTTGAGGTTGGACCAGACTACTTGTAACCTCAGTGTCAAATTTGATATCAAGGTGAACTTTCAATTACGCATCTGTGCCACTACTATGATCATCTGTTTTCACGTTTATAAGATTGCCCAACTGTGCCCCTGCCTCAGCTCTTTTGCTGCTTTCCATGTATGCTGCCTCCAGACTTTACTATTCCAATATTCTGCTGGCTGGCTTCTCACATCCTACCCTCTGTAAACTCGAGGTTATCCAAATCTCTGCTGTCTCCATCCTGGCTTGCACCAAATTCATCCATCACCCCTGTGCTCGCTAACCTATTTTGGCACCTGCTTCAATGGTGCCCTGATTTTAGAACTCTCATTCTTGCTTTTGACCCCTCTATGGCCTGGCTTTCACCTCTCTCTGTAATCTCCTCCACTTCTGCAACCCACCTGAAATGTCTGCACTCCTTGAATTCTGACGACTTCAGCATCCCTGATTTTAATTGCCCCACCATTAATGGCCAAGCCTTCAGCTGCCCAGATCCTAAGTTCTGGAATTCCCTCCTTAAACCTCTTTATCTCTCGAGCTTACTTTCCTTCATTAAGCTGCTCCTTAAAACCCGCCCCTTTGATCAAGCTTTTGGTCACCTGCTCTGATATCTCCTTATGTGGCTCGTCGTCATGTTTTGTTTTATAATGCCTCTGAAGTGTTTTAGGACATTTTACCATGTTAAAGGCACCTAATCAATGCAAATTATTGCTGTGTGTGGTCAGCTGAAGTTCAGCATTTTTCTGCTCGAGCAACATAACCTTCCAACACTTCATGCACATGTCTTCCTGAATGTCTTGTGGATAGAAGATAGCCCACATTAAGCGCGCCACATGCATATTTGTACTTGAATTAGACATTATAGAATCACAGAATCCTACAGTGCAGGAGGTGGCCATTTGGCCCATAAAGTCTGCACCGATCACAAGCTCATCTAGGCTCTATCCACATAACCCTATGCATTTACCTTGCTAGTCCGCCTAACACTAAGAGGCAATTTAGCATGGCTAATCCGCACATCTTCAGACTGTGGGAGGAAACATGGAACACCCGGAGGAAACCCACACAGACATGGGGAGAACGTGCAAACTTCACACAGATAGTGACCTAAGCCAGGACTCCAACTCAGGTCCTTGGCATTGTGATGCAGCCGTGCTAACCACTGTGCCACCGTGTTGCTGTAGTACACCAAATTATTAGCTGAGTCCTGCCTGTTCAACACACTGTACCGCAGAGTGCTAGCACATAATGTATCGATGGTTCCACTCAGTAACTTCCTGATCTGCACTTGATTATATGGTTGAGATACTAACCCAAGCTCACTGTTGTGCATCTGATCTGATGGAGATTGGTATTACCTTATTACAATGCAAGAACATATCACTTGTTTGTTCTCGTGAATTGGTTATGGAAATTTGCACTTTATAGTTTTGTGGTGGATAATATTTGTTGTGAGATTGTGTTTTGTTCATGCAGTTACTTTAAATGCATTGTTTGTATTTTAGATAATCAAATGTTTCAATACTTCATCACAATTGTGCCAACAAAACTCAATACCTACAAGTTCTCAGCAGACACGCATCAGTATTCAGTCACAGAAAGGGTAAGTCAGTTGTTTGGTTTCTCTCGTTATTCAGGTATGCCACTTAAACTCAGTGATATGTTTCAGCCATTTTGCAGCCACTATAGTGGATGAAGTTTCCTGTTGTTTCCATTCATGGTGTTAATTCATTTTTGAGATGCTTCTGATATACATGCACTTTTGGTGTTTACTTGACTAATTGTGTGGGGAGTGGTATGATGGCACAATGGTTAGCACTGCTGCCTCACAGCACCAGGGACCCGGGTTCGATTTCAGCCTCAGATGACTGTCTGTGTGCAGTTTGCACAATTGCCCCATGTCTGCGTGGACTTCCTCCGGGTGCTCCGATTTCCTCCCACAGTCCAAACCTGTGCAGGTTAGGTGGATTGGCCATGCTAAATTGCCCCTTAGTGTCAGGGGCTTAGAAGGGTAAATATATGGTGTTACAGGGATACAGCCTGGGTGGGATTATGGTTGGTGCGGACTTGATGGACCAAATGGCCTCCTGCACTATAGGAATTCTATGATCAAGAGCAAGTGCTAAGGCGGCATTTTAATGGAGCTTAAAGCATGGATAACAATTTGCCAACTTCTTGTGAGACACACCATTGTTAACTGTTATTTAATTATTTCTGTTGGCATTGCTAAAATATCAAATTAGTTGTAAAAAAACACCTTGTGCTTTACTGAAAATTCAATGATTTAACCTGTGATGGCTTATTAACCAATGATAGCTTCCTGTCACTGTACCATTGATGTAATAAAGCCTCTTCGTTCCCCAGTACAGTTACTGAGTCTCTTTCTAAAGTCTGCATTTGTTTTGGTTCTGCCTGGAAATTTGTGGTATCTAGATATCAATTTTCTATGATTCATGTAGAAGCATATCATTTCCCCTCTGAATTCCAACATTCCCAGTCTCTCCTCATTAAGAAAATAGTCATCTTTTCTATTTTACCTCTCAAAATGGATAGCTTCATTCATGTTATATTCCATCTGCCCTTTTCTTACCCAATCACTTGATCTGTCCAAATCCAAGATAGTGGTCAGGAATGGGAAATCTGGCTGATTTTCCGCTATTTAACCTTGGAAGGCTGTAGTCAATTGTGGTGCCCCAACATGATCCCTGGTCAAATTCAGCATTTAACGGAGGTTGAACATGGGAGCTTCTAATCTGTATGACTGAGTTGGTGACTACTCGCTTCTCCTAAAGGCTCAGTCATAATTTGCAAGAAAGATGAAAATGACCTGATTCAATACAAAGCTAAATGGAGTGTTTTCAGATAATTTTGTGCATCACTACATTGTATCAAGGTTATTCATCAGTGAGCCATTCTCTTTCTCCAGGAACGTGTGATAAACCACGCAGCAGGCAGCCATGGCGTTTCAGGTATTTTCATAAAATACGACATCAGCTCCTTGATGGTTACAGTGACTGAGCAGCACATGCCTTTAGGGCAATTCTTAGTGAGATTGTGTGGAATTATTGGAGGAATATTCTCAACAACAGGCAAGTACTTTTTTTTGCACTAGCAACAAAAATATTGACTGCAATAGGGGTCTACTGCTTTAATATTCTCAAAATTACAGAAAGATGGTTTTGTCTTCATTTTTCAAGGCTGCGGTATAATACACTGCTTGATCCTTAAAATCAGCACCTTTCGGTTCGAACAATCAATTACTCTCTCATTAGTTTACACCCAATCACCAGCAAAATGATGAAAAGAATCATTAGCCATGCTATCAAGTAGCACCTACCGATAATCTGCTCACTGACGTTCAGTTTAGATTCCACCAGGTGCGGACCTCATTACAAATATGAACCTTGGTTAGGTTAGGTTTCAGAGATTGAGTTAAGAGTAACTTTCCTTGACATCAAGGCAACACTCAACTAAATGTGGCAGCAAAGAGCTTTATCAAAACTGATATTAATAGTAAAGTGAAAACTCTCCACTGGCTGGAGTTCTATTGTCACGAAAGAGGCCATTTGAAGCCAGTCATCTCAACCACACAGGAGTTGAGGAGGAGTTCCTTAGGAATGTGTCCTAGGCACAACTGTTACCCAGTTATTATTATTTAGACTACAATTGATTGCATCCTCCTGTTAACGTATATATTACCCACCCTTCCTGATAGCACTGGAAATATGCCATGTGAACAATCCATTTGCTCTTAAAACTCAAACTTGGCATGCATATGAAAGACTGTTGACCCTGGAATGGGATACAAAGTTCAACAATGTCTTCTTTGAAAAGTAATTGCATGCTGCTTTCTGTTTGAATGTCATAAGCTGCAGATAAAGGATATTGTGTAGTATTTTGCTTAATATTCAAATCAGCATTATTGCATTAGTGTAATATAATGATAGCTTACATGCTTGATCTATTTTTTCCTTAGGCATGCTACATGGACTTGTAGGTTTTTTAGTTGATGTCATCTGTTGTCGGTTCAAACTTGGAGCGTATAAACCTAAATCTGTAAGTTGACTTTACTTGTCTTGTCTTTTCATCGCAAAATAAAAATTTTAAACTTTGTGCCCTGAATGTGTTAGTAGCAAACTGCTCACTTCCGAACTAGAGATTCTTGGCTTAAGCCTGAGGAGTACCTGCGCTTAAGGTGGGGTGCTTTGAGTGATCTTCATTCTGAACCACAAGGAATGACCAATTTATTTTCAAGGCAATAATGACACCAGCGTTTGATTTCATGAACTACTTTTTAATTACTCAGGATATCCTTTAATAGATTTTCTAGCCATTGGAAGCATGTGATTATAAATCATAATGATTGTATTGAATGACTAGTCATAAAAATCACAAAGCGGACACACAAAGACGACCCTTTCTGCATAAAATGAGGTTTCGCTACCAAGCACAGTTTCAATTTTTGTTAATACACCACAGATTCCCTGTGGATATTTTTAATTATATCATTTATTTTTGTGTTAAATCAAAATACAGCAAAATACAGGAGCAGCTTTCCACAGTTTTAACCCATGCCAGCACCAAATGTAGTTTCAGATGTGACAGAATTGGATACATTCTGTTAAATGAGCCCTGATTTCTGGTCAGGTGTTAACCTGACAAACACAGGTAAGAACCATGAGTGTAAAGCCCCACTACAATTTTGAAGATCAGCATCATTTTAGTACTTGGCTCAGCCTCAAGCGTTTAGGACAACACTGCTTAGGAGCTGATTAATGGAGACTTGGGAAATAATGTTGCTGCATGATTGAAAGGCAATTTACAAGATATCATCTATTTTGGACTGCCTGAACAACATTGCCAAATAAATAGTCTCTTGGAGCTACTTGCAGAGCAGAGAGTCAACCACTTTTTGAATGCAGTGTTAATATTTGTGTCACACAAATGCTAGGCAATAACCATCTTCAATAAGTGTCTAATCAGAAAATTAAACTGGGCAAATTGCATACATACTATGGCTACAAGAGCAGGTCAGAGACTGGGAATTCTGTGGTGAGTGACTAATCTCTTGATTCACCAATGCCTTTCCACCAGAGTGTGATTAAATACTCCTTACTTGCCTAGATGAGTTATGTACAACAATGAAAAAATTTGAAATCATCCAGATCAAAGTTGCCTGAGTGGCAAATCATTCACCACTTTAAACAGTCACTTCCTTCACCACTGATGCTCAGTGGCAGCAACTCTCCCAAGTTTTCTTCAACAGCATCTTCCAAACATGCAGTCTGCAGCATCTGTAACATGGGCAGAAGGTGAATATGGCAACACCACGTCTTGCAAGTTCCTTCCATGTCTTATGCCAACTTGGAAATATATCACCATTCCTTTTATTGTTGCTGGGTCAAAATCCCAGAATTCCCTCCCTAACAGCACTGTTGGGCATATCTTCACAATACAGCCTATAGATGCATCTGTCACAGAGAGGTTGATGAGACTGAGTTCAAGCAGATTTTTCCTCAGGTGTTAGTTCTTTCACCATCTACCACAAGCTCAGACTTTCATGCTTTGTCCTTTGGAACTTGGCCAGCTTGTTATGTAGTAGTGTTACCGAGCCACTTGGTGATGGAAGTCCACCACCCAGAATATAGTCTTTACCCTGGAGGCATCTTTCAAAACGATATTCAACAGGGAGGAGTGCTTATTCATCATTTTAGAGAGAGTTGTAGGTGATAAATAGCAGATTTCCTTGCCCACGTTTGATCTCTACGACCTACTATTAATCCTAACTTAACTGGAGCAGTTTATTAACTTTATCTGCAGTATGTTGCAAGCCTCATTGGATTGTGTGGAACTCCAGAGACTTCAGCAGTAGGAGGTCTTATGATAGAGACTATTAGGGCTGTTTGACTGACTCTTTCATAGAAGATGTCATTGAGAAGGAAGAACACATTTATGAGTCTTATACCTTTGGAATGCTGCCCCCTTATAAAGTGCTGTAACCTGTCATTGTGGTGTTGATTGTTCTTTGGGAAAGTAATGAAGTTGCTTGCTTCAGCAGAATTGCACCCACAACATATACGACGCATCTGTGCACAGCTGATTATGCTTTTAATGACAGTGCCAATCTGTAATGATTCCTTATTTAAAAAGGTGATAGTGCAGAGTCTGTGATGGAACATTCAGCATAACTGACAATTTTTTTAAAGAAGCATTAGAAAATGTGTCAACAATAAGTTTTCATCAATTCCTGTATTTATATCTACACCTGCTAAAAATCTAAGGAAAATGATGCAGAAGTGACAGAAATAGGGCATTTGATGTCATTTTCACCTCATTTCCATTACCCACCTAATATAAAAATGGTTAGGTACTTCCCTCAGCCACTGAAAATTTAGATGGGAAATAAGGCAGAAACTAATTTTGGCGAATTCTAATGGAACAAAGCTCCAACACATTTTACAATCCAGCATGTCTAATTTACGATGGACAGATTGACAGCTTTATTTGGAAAACCTAAGGTAATGTGCCTTAATCCCAGCCTCAGAAGAACATTTCCAATGTCATCTTTCCTTGGGATTTTCTGGTTGATCTGTCAACCAATGCTTAACTTTGGTACTTTCATGCTCTGGACTTATTTACTGAGAATAGAGATAAGGTTGTTCTGGGTTATTTTCTTCAGAATCTTCACAACTGCTAAAGAAATGTGCATCCCATCAATTTGGCACAGGCAAAGCAGCACTGAAGAATGGCTCATGATAATATCAAGGAAATTATGAAACCAGTAGCAGTTGAATCAAGTGAACATAAGAGATGTATTCTGACCAGACCATTGGAAAGAAAATGAAGGGTATTGAATAGTTTTAAAACTGTATAACAGTCTACAGATGCAGCAACTGAACAAAAGAATGGTGAATGACAAGTCACTAAAAAAAAAATTAAATAGTTAATTTCCAAGCCAAACAACAACTACAATAAAGTGCATTATAAATAAGGCTGGAAAGATGATGGACACAAGTACAATAGAACGTTGAGTAGATCCATTTAGTGTGATAGTAAAGGTGATGCTAAAAAAAGCATTGAGCATTGGAAAAATATTCAAGTATTGTTTTGATTGTAACTCTTTCATTTAACAATTTGGGTTTTGGAAAGATATTAAATTCAATAGATATGGCTCTACTTCTTTAAATCTGATTTAATAAAGTGGCCAAAAAGTGCTTTAGTTGAAAGCAAACATCTACGGCTGGATTTTCCAGCTGTACTGACCCAAAATCGGAAAATCCCAACTGAGGTCAATAGACTGCACTCGCCTCCCAGCCGCCAGTCTGAAAGTGACACAAAGGATGATAGAGATACAGGGTCCAACGTTTGTGGACTTCTGGCTGCAACTTTATGAAAGATTGGAATTTGGACTCAAACTGAGTTAGCTTCCAAGGTCACTACTGCTCATGACCTGTGACTTTTACCATAACTCTTTAGTAATTATGCCATAGATAATTCAGCTAACTTCAGAAGTTGATAGAGGAGGGATCAAAACAGAACATAGATAAGATTAAGTTGAAGTGGCTTTTTCTTAAATGTCAAGATCGTAAGACATAGGAGCAGAATTAGGCCACTTGGCCCATAGAGTCTGCTCCACCATTCAATCATGGCCCATATTTTAAGAGAGCTATTGACTCCCTTCCCATATTTCTATACAGAAATGCCAAGCCTCCACTTAGCAAGTGAAAACAGTAAATGATTGATGTCAGTAGTCTGCCATGTTGAGAATTGTTTAATCACATCCTGTTAGTCCATAGGAGCAAAAGTAGGCCATTCAGCTCCTTGTACCTATTCTGCTATTTAGTGAGATCATAGCTCATCCATACCTTGACTCAATTTACCCACATCCCTTAATACTCTTATCTAAAAAAAGAATCAATTGATCTCAGTTGAAATTTTCATAGAAATATTCCAACATGCTCTTCCAAAATGTGGATCTCAAGCATAATATTGGTTAGGAATGTGACCATTGACACAAAAATTGACAAAATGCATTTATAAAAAGCAATGATGATAGTTCAAATGAGACATATTAACAGAACTCAACTGAAGACTATTTTTTATTCCCTTCCCTGTTCCTTTGTGGGGGGAAAAAAGAATTGTGGCCTCTGCATTCTTAAATTTGTCCTCCTCGTCCATTTGCTATCCTGTTATTGCATGTTCACTTAGCATGGATGCTAGCCCAAAAGGAAATCCATTTCCATTGTTTCCCTTCAAGTGATCTTGTAACAGAAGCTTAAATGAAAACAGATCTCCCTCATGGCAGATAGTAAGTGGGATGGTAACTTAGAAATTACAAAATTTTCATCTACAGGGCTAAACTCCTTTGAAGACTAATGTCATAGCTTTGCCTTTGTTTTGAGCATATAGCTTTAATTGATTTTTTTTTCCATTGTTTCAGCAGTTCAGTGTGTTACAATCTGAATATTTAATTTACTGGAACCTATCTATTGCAGTTTGCAGCTTTTTATTGTTTTTTGCAATTAAACAGTTGCTGTGTTATTCGTACATACATTATACTATAGTTACGCAGATTTCTTATTGCACTAATCTGTCACCTTCGCAGTGGTAAATTCCACTGTAAATTCAGTTGAGTCTTATACTTGAATACAATTAGAGCTGTAAAAAAAGATCCCTTTGATTAACATGCAAAAAAAGTTTGACGAGAAACCTTGCTGGCTAGCAGTATTTGCAAAGTGAATAACTCTTTTTTAAAGAGTAAGGATAATGGGAGCGGGGGGGTGGGGTGGGGGTGCGGGGGGGGGGTGGTGGTGGGTGGGGTGGGGGGGTGGATCTACTCTGGGCCCAATTGTAAAGCACTGTTAATAAATATGCTTGATGTGGGTATGCCGGCGTTGGACTGGCGTAAACACAGTAAAAAGTCTGACAACACCAGGTTTCAGTCCAACCTATTTATTTGCTTGTGAGTATATTATCAAATAAATAGGTTGGACTAAAACCTGGTGTTGTCAGACTTTTTACAATAAATGTGCTGTCAACCTAATTTTGTATATTTGTATAACCTCATTTAACTTCCTTGTTTTTAAACGATGTAACCATTCTTGGTCAAAACCTTTCGATTGTATGTTTTGCTTTTCAGATCCCAGCACTTGATGGCCACATGAATAATCACTCCCTCCCGATTTCAGATGACTTTGATCATTAACGCCAAGCAGAGTTGATAAGGAACAGAAGCTATCTTGGATTTCCCCTTGATTTTAAATATGTGCAATAAAACATAATTGGGTTGCACAGCCTTTGTTTAAATAAATCGTTGGTTACATTCTAGTCTCTTCACTGTTTCAATACCAGTCGAGATGACATGTCAAGTCATACAATTAGCACCATATGATGGACTGGTTATGAATTAATCCAGTGTCTTTGTTTCAAATAAAAAGGGAAAAGAATCAGTATTTTGTGGTCATACTTCAGGAAATGAGATGACTGGAAATCTGACTGGTGATTTATTTACACAATACAATTCAATTTTTAATGTTACAAATCCACTAAGGACTTGTTTTTACAGTTTTTGTGGACTGCTAAAATATGTGTACACAGGCAGGTTTGTATCAGATTCTTTATAAGCATAATAGGAATAAATTAATACAGGAGTTGTACTGTGCAGGATAATTCTGTCACTGAATAATCTGTGTTAAGAATAAAATATTAGAAGACACCCTAAAGGCAATAATGTTAATAGGAAGAATAACCATGCTCCTTAACACTCTTCCTGTAAAATGTTTTTCTTTCTCTTTTATTGGCAAAATATTGTCTGTAAATTAGTCTCTGAATCGCCGATGCATTGGTCTATCACTGACCCATTCTTTGGTTATCGCTGCTAAAAGCATCTTATTCTATTCATTAAGTTGAATTAGAACCGGTTGCCCTTCAATTATATTTTTTCTCTAAATGTTTCTCATGTCCTTTATTTAAACAAAAATAGAGTAGGTTGGTGATTTAACAATGCATGAAAGTTGTCAGGATTCTAGATCATTGTATGTATGTGAGCCTTGAAATAATCATGATTCAGGTACATTACTTTTTGCATTCACACCGGTGTAGCATCCCTTCAGTCAGAGTTAGGAAGCAGTGTATTTAGTTACACAAACTGAATAAAGCATGTAAGTAAATTGAGCATAGTATGCTGTGCAGACAGGCAAAAGAAATCTGTGTATCCGGATAACGAGGTAGGTCCATTGTATTCTACATAATGGGTTATTCCTCTGATTTTATAATCTCTTGTTTTTAATTAAAGTCTCAGATCAACCTGTCACTGGATTATGATTGTCAGTTTAGCACCCCCTTGGCAAAGAAACTGGCTGGTAACATTGTCATAAATGATTACATATTTTACATCCTGTGTTCATCGTGGGAAATGAGTCATTCTTTTTACTGTGCATCTAAAAAGACAAACCTGCTCAACCATGTAATGGTTACACTACTTCCCTGTACCTGAGACAGATTAAATTGTCAAAAAATTTTGCACATTTCATAAAGTAACTGTACTGCAGGTTTTAATGATATCTGTTTTTTTTTTAAAAAACTGTTGCTTCTGTTTTCATGTTAAATAATTCTTTGTCATGAGAAATGTCCACAAGTAATGAATGAGGAGGTGTAAATTTTCAGCCCATAATGTTTAATATATCATTCTTTTCTAAAGTTTGCATAGATTTTGTACATTCTTGATCCCATTCTAGATCAATACAATGCAAACTTCAACAGTAGATCATAAATCAGGAAATAGTTGCTCTATTCTTACAGGATACTGTCTCTTGTAGATTTTTGCCATTCTTAAGTCCTGCAGGTTCACAACATAAGAACATCTATTGAATTTTTGTTGAATTGCGCTTTATATAGCAAATTTTAAAGCCCCTTTATTCTGTTCTTCATGAAGTGTAGGCTTAACTGATCATTCTTGGTGCAAATATAACCTGATTTGGTGCTATTTTTTCTGTTCAACATAAATGTTGTTCAACAACCATTTGTTTTTGATGCTGTTTCAGTGCTGAATCAATTGCGTTTTAATTATATTTCTTTTACAAGGAAGTAGCCACAGTTGCACAAGATATTCTTTGTGCTGGTATTTCTAATTATCAGAGTTCCTTTTTTTTTAAACTTCTGTTCATAGTATACAACAATATAACTTTTTAAAAAATAGTCTGCCCCTAGTTTACGATGCATGCGGTTGTGCGAACCAGAGAAGAACTGCATAGTTTTTAATATATAATGTAAGATACAAGAAAGGGCAGTACTTTTAATGTTGTATTTTGGTATGTTGAAAGTAACAGAATACTTCAATTCTAGTTTTGATATCTAAGCGATGTTGGGATGGCATTAACAAGATTACCAGATCAATTTTTAACCCTCCCATCGCTGACTTTGTGATGTCGACTTGCAGGGTTTTGTAGATGCATTTAGTGCCTGCTTAAACAGACAGGCACTTCGACATTTATGTAAATTATGTTCCTATCAAATTTGTGGTATACAAAAGGTGATGTGAGAATGCCTGCGCTTGACCTGAAGACACTATTTGTGTATAGTTCAAGAAGCCCCAGCAAAATTAAGCCCATGAGAAGCAGGAAAATCTCTCCAGTGCCCAAAGCCCAGAACAAAGAAAAGTGGTTGTAGATTTTGGGGGCTGATCATCTCAGCCCAATGCATTGCTGAAGGGATTCTTTAGGACAGTGTCCCAGGTTCAGCGATATTCCAATATTTTTGTCAAAGACTTTGCAACCACCAGAGAAAAGCCAGACTTCTAAACTGCAGGAAGCACGTTCAGCTGCATTTGCAACTCCGCAGGTAATGGAAGTGCCCATACCTACATACATAAAGACTTGAACAGCATTCAGGTTTGAGCTGCTAAGTAGCTAATGGCACTCATGATACAGTTGTTGGAAATGACTGGGCAACAAGAGAAAGCCTAATATATTGCAATCTCTAACCATCTAGCATGGCACAATGGTTAGCACTGCTGTTTCACAGTTCCAAGGACCTGGGTTCAATTCTGGCCTCAGGTCACTGTGTGGGATCTGCAAGTTCCCCCCACGTCTGTATGGATTCCCTCCCACAGTCCAAAGATGTGTGGGTTAGGTTGTTGACTGTGCCAAATTAACCTTAGTGTCAGGGGAATTAGCAGGGTAAATATGAAGGGTTAGAGAAATAGGGTCTCGGTGGGATTGTGTTTGGTGCAGACTTGATGGGGCCAGATAGCCTCTGCACAGTAGAGATTCTATTCTATCCACATTCAGATCACTATTAACCATAAACTCCGGAGGACCTACCACATAAATGCAGGTCTGAGGCTGAACATCCTGCAGTGAGTGGCTCACCACTTAATTACCCAAAATTTTTCCACCACTTAAAAAAGTTGTCAAATCTGCTTCAGCAGCACCTCCCAAACTCTCAGCTACCACCATAAAGAAAACAATAGCAGGTAGACGGAAACAGTATCACCTTCAATTTGTCCTTCAAACTCTCTCAATCCTGATTTGGGCATACTGTCACTGGGTTAAAATCCTGGATATCCTTGTCTCATTATTATAGGAATGCCTTCATAGACTGCAGAAGCTCAATGAAATCCTACCGAGTGTCTGATCTAGGAAGCAAAGCTGCTTTACTGCTTATCTGAATGCAGAAAAAAAATGCTATACAAGTCTAAAACATTCATTTCTGGGGACCAGGAGGAGCAGAGGATGCCACAATGAAAGGTCAATCCTCACTTGACCTAGATTCTTTCCTCTCTCTCCAACCTCCCCATCTTTATCGCCCCCCGCCCCTGACACACACACACACACACACACACACACACAATCAGGCAACTCTGCCTGGAAGATGGCACTAGTATATCCAATCTTTGCTGCCCCTCCCTGCTGCTATTTTCATACCTGTTCTGATTGGGAAGTGGAACAATGGCACTTAAATATGCTCTGCAGTTTAAAACTGCTGTGGGGCATCCTGTTGCTTCAGCTAGGTGAGAAATCCTGCTCACTGGGGCAGTTTCTATAAAACCTACTTCCTGGATTATTCTGAAGGTATAGATTAGCGAGACTTGATTTTCTTTTTCCATCTGGTTAGACACGTTCTCGAGTTATAACCGGTGGCTTTCTCTGGATAGTTGCGTGACATGTAGGCTCATACTTCATGAAGACCAGTAGGCGTAATCCTAAATCATCCAACTCTGTGGAATTCAACCTTTCACCACCACAGTGCTACCTCATTTTATAGCATCTTAGTTATGTAGTACTAACTTTATTGTTTGTTAACATTTTTACCTTGAACTGCAGTTTATAGTTTACTTTTGTAGCTAGTAGTTTGTAACTTCTGTCAATGGAATGAACTAGATTGCACATATATATATATATATATATATATATATATATATATCCCCCTGCTGACCACATACATTGCAATAGATTACGATTGTGGGTTGGAGAATCTCTGATGAAGACTTTGGTAAGTGGTTGGCGTATTTGCTGTCTTTGGGGTTGTTTAATGTGATAAAACTTTTGAGACTATTTCCTGATGTTTGATAATCAATGAAAATTCTTTATTTTCTGTTTCAACCTAAATGCAATTAAAGAAAAATATGCCAAAATAATAAATGTTTGTGCCATTCATTTTAAGTGCACACAGTGAAGCTTGGCATAGCCCTGACATTTGCTCAGCGAAACAGGGGTAATTTGGAGTGGTTCTGATATCATGCAGGAAACCCAGAAGTAAGGTCAGCATGTATCTCAGTGATATTTTACCTCAGCCTGTTCATTAGCATTTTAATCCAAAATTTGGCAGCTGATGCAGAGGGCGCAATGCAGATCCAAATGGCACCATCTCAAGATTAGTATTTAAAGGACCAAACTGAAGATGTAATGTAAAAGAATTGGGAATAAAACAAGATAACATTAATGATACCTCTCTCTCTCGTGGTGTACTACTGGGAGCTGCGAGGAGCCAGAGATTATCTGCCCCAACAGTGGGAGGAAGAATTGCTGGTGAAGCCCAGATGACATGGCTAGAAGTGGCCCAGCTAAGTGCCTCACTGCTGGAGTGCTGCTCTGACTGCAAGGTGAGTGTTGCCTGACTGAGGAGTGCTTTTGGAATTGGGTGAAAACAGGGAGTTCAAGTGGTAAGTTATAAGGAGATAAGTAGTCATTAAACTTGCTTTCAGGTTGAGCTAAATTAGTTCTTATTTGGAAAGTTAAAAGCTGCACTTTAGTGCCTTCCTGCAACAGGAATCAGCTCTCAACTGAACTTGGCTGGTTGTTTGTACAACTAGTTAAGACTAGTGCCAGGGCTTTGTAAGTTGTGCCTATAAAAACAAAGGCCTCCCAGTGCTGTTCTGACTGCATGGTGAGTGCTGCCTGACTGTGAGGAGTTCTCCTGGAGCTGGGTGAAGACGGAGTTGGGTGAAATAGGCAGCAAAGGTTACAAAGGATGTGTGCTGATTGCTAAGTGTTATCCTTGATTCTCTGAAACTGACAGTTTGGACTTAAACTTAAGTGACATCACAGGAGGGCTGTGATTTGATTGGCTAACATGGCACTGTAATAAATTTGAAAACCCATTTAAATTACTGGTTAGACATTTTGTTCAGACTGAGATAATGTGATATAATTTAAATTAAAACTCAAATTAAAAATTAATTAAATAAAACAGAGATGGAGGGGGTCAGGTGATGTGTTGTTCATGCATGATGTGGGAGATCCCATTGTGGTTCCCAGTGAGCATATCTGTAGTAAGTGTTGGTTGCTCAAGGAATTCCAGCTCAAAGTGGATGAGCTGGATTCTGAGCTTCAGACACTGCAACAAATCAAAGAGGGAGAGAGAAACCTGGACACTGTGTTCCAGGAAGCAGTCATGCTCCTTAGATTAAATACCTTGAATTCGGCCAGTGGTCAAGGTGTGGCTTCAAGTGAGGCAGGAAGAGGGATCTAGAAAGTAGGGTTGCAGGAGCCTCAGTCCCTGAACTTGTCCAACAGGTTTGAGATTCTTGCTCTCTGTATGGACGGGAATGGTTACTGCAGGGGGGATCAGCAAACTGACCACAGCACTGTGGTATGGGGAAGCCATTCAAGTGGGGGGAGAGGAAAGAAATCTAGCCATAATTGGGGATGGTATAGTTAGGAGCATTGACACTGTTCTCCGTGACAAGGGTTGAGAATCCTAAAGATTCTGTAGCCTGCCTGGTGCTTGTGTTCATAAGAACATAAGAAATAGGAGCAGGAGTAGGCCATCTAGCCCTTCGAGCCTGCCCCGCCATTCAATAAGATCATGGCTGATCTGTTGTGGCTCAGTTCCACTTTCCCGCCCTCTCCCCATAACCCTTAATCCCCTCTCTTATCAAGAACCCATCAACCCGCTTCTTAAAAATATTTAGCGAGGCAGCCTCCACCACTTCAACGGGCAGAGAATTCCAGAGATTCACCACCCTTTGAGTGAAGAAGTTCCTCCTCAACTCCGTTCTAAACCGCCTCCCCTTTATCTTGAGGCTGTGCCCCCTAGTCCTACTGTCTTTTTTGAGCGGGAAGAGTCTCTCCACCTCTATCCTATCCATCCCATTCATCATCTTATACGTCTCAATGAGATCTCCCCTCATTCTTCTAAACTCTAGCGAGTACAAGCCTAGTTTATTCAGCCTCTCCTCATAGCTCAATCCCCTCAACTCCGGTATCAGCCTAGTAAACCTCCTCTGCACTCCCTCCAGGGCCAAAATATCCTTGCGCAGGTGCGGCGCCCAAAACTGCACACAGTACTCCAGCTGCGGCCTCACCAATGCCCTATACAGCTGCAGCAAGACCTCCCTACTTTTATATTCAATCCCCCTCGCTATGAAGGCCAGCATCCCATTCGCCTTCCTGACCACCTGCTGCACCTGCAAGCTGGGTTTTTGCGACTCATGCACAAGGACCCCGAGGTCCCTCTGCACCGTCGCCTGCTGCAGTTTTTCGCCACGTAAGTAATAGTCCTTCCTACCATTCTTCCTACCAAAGTGGACCACCTCACACTTGCCAACATTAAATTCCATTTGCCATTTCCTGGCCCATTCGCCCAGCCTATCTAGATCCTTCTGCAGACTCTCCACACCCTCCGCACAATTTGCCTTTCCCCCAATCTTGGTGTCTCATCTGGGCTGCAGAGGAACATGGAGTGGGAGGTAAAGACCTAGTTGTCATAGTCCACATAGGTAACAATGACATAGGTAGAACAGGAATAAAGGCTCTGTTAAGAGAGTATGAACGTTAGGAGCTAAATTAAAAAGCAGAACCAAACAGGTAATAATCTCTGGATTAAGGAGGTAAACGCGTGGGTCAAAGATTGGTGTAGGAGGAATGGGTTTGAATTTGTCAGACATTGACATCAGTATTGGGGAAGAGGGGACCTGTTCCAATGGGTTGGTCTCCATTCGAATCGTGCTGAGACCAGAGTCCTGGTGAATTGTATAGCTAGGGCTGTAGATAGGGCTTTAAAATAAATAGTGGGGTGGGGAAGAGTTCATTTGAATGGAGAATTAGGAAATCAAAGTTAAAGGAGAGGGTAGAAGTGTAGGTTAATGAAGCTGAGGGCTCAGGAGAGGTTAGTAAACTTTCCAGATCATGTAATAGAACAGAGAGCAGGAACCTAACCTCAGGCAGAGCAAAAAAGATGACAAGTATGAGAAGGGAGGTGGTCAATGCAGACTGAGGGTGTTGTACCTAAATTTGCACAATATATGGAACAAGGTAAATGAGCTTGTTGCGCACATTGAAATTGCTCAGTACGATGTGGGCATCAGAGAGACATGGCTGCAAGGGGATCAAGGATGGGATCTAAATGTCCAATGATCTGTGACCTAGCGGAAGGACAGGCAGGTGCGCAAAGGGTTGCATTGTTAGTAAGAAATGAAGTTAAATCAATAGCAAGAAGTGATATAGGATCAGAAGACATAGAATCTCTGTGGGTAGAGTTGAGGAATCTCAAAGTTAAAAAGACCCTGATATGTACAGGCTCTGTAGCAGTAGTCAGGATATGGGGCAGAAAATAAATCAGGAGATAGAGAAGGCATATAAAAAAGGCAATATCACAATAATCATGGGGACTTCATATGCAGATGGACTGGGAAATTCAGGTAGGTAGTAGACCCCAAGAAAAGGAATTTGTGGAATGTCTAAGGTGTTTTTTAGAGCAGCTTGTGACAGAGCCTACTAGGGAACAGTCTATTCTGAATTTGGTGATGTGTAATGAGACAGACTTGATTAGAGAACTTAAGGTGAAGGAACCCTTCGGGAGCAGTGACCACAACATGATAGAATTTACCCTGCAGCTTGAGAGGGAGAAGCTGGAATTGGATATAACGGTATTACAATTAAATAAAAGTAACTACAAAGGCATGAGGGAGGAGCTGGCCAGAGTTGATTGAAAAGAGACCTAGCAGGGAAGACAGTGGAACAGTAATGGCAGTTTTTGAGAGTTATTCGGAAGGCACAACAGAAATTCATCCCAAGGAGGAGGAAACATGCTCAGGGGAGGACGAGGCATCCGTAGCTGACAAGGGAAATCCAGGACAGCATTAAAAGCAAAAGAAAAAGCATGCAAAGTGGCAAGGATTGGTGGGAAGCCTTCAAAAGCGAATAGAGGACAACTAAAAAAGCAATAACGGAGGAGAAGATGAAATATGAGTGTAAGCTAGCTGTAATATAAAAGAAGATAGGAAGTTTTTTCAATACATAAAAGGTAAGAGGCAAACATAGCCATTGGACCACTGGAAAATGAGGCTGAAGGAATAATAATAGGAAACAAAGCAGTGGCAGAGGAACTGAATAGTTACTTTGCATCAGTTTTCATGGTGGAAGACACCAGTGGGCTGCCAGAGCTCCAGGAGAATCAGGGAGCAGATGGGTGCAATGGTCATCATTTTGGAAGAAACTGAAAAGTCTGAAAGTGGATAAATAACCAGGATCAGATGGACTACACCCCAGGGTTCAAAAAGAGATAGCTGAAGAAATTGTGGAGGCATTGATGATGATCTTTCAGTATTCAATGGGGACAGGGAGGGTACCAGAGGACTGGAAACTGGCTAATGTAATACCACTGTTTAAGAAGGGAGAGAGGCAGCAGATGGGAAATTATAGGCCGATTAGCCTGACTTCGGTCATTGGCAAGATTTTAGAGTCCATTATTAAAGATGAGGTTGCAGAGCACTTGGAAATGCATGATAAAATAGGACTGAATCAGCATGGCTTTGTCAAGGGGAGGTCATATCTGACAAATCTGTTAGAGTTCTTTGAGGAGGTAACAAAGAAATTAGATAAAGGAGAACCAGTGGACGTGATTTAATTAGATTTCCAGAAGGCCTTTGACAAGGTACCGCATAGGAAACGGTTAAATAAGTTAAGTGCCCATGGTGTTAAGGATAAGATCCTGGCATGGATAGAGGATTGGCTGATTGGTGGAAGGCAGAGAGTGGGGATAATGGGGTCTTTTTCAGGATGACAACCAGTGATTAGTGGTGTGCCTCAGGGGCCAGTGCTGAGACCACAACTTTTCATAATTATATATTAACGATTTGGAGGAAGGAACTGAAGGTATTGTTTCTAAGTTTGCAGGTGATACAAAGAAATGTAGAGGGACAGGTAGAATTGAGGAAACAGGGGGACTGCAGAAGACTTGGACAGGTTAGGAGGATGGGCAAAGAAGTGGCAGATGGAATACAATGTGGAAAAGAGTGAGGTTATGCACTTTGGAAGGAGGAATGGAGGCATAGACTATTTTCGAAATGGGAAAATGCTTAGGAGATCAGAAACGCAACAAGGGACTTGGGTATCAATGTTCAAGACTCTTAATGTTAATGTGCAGGTTCAGTTGGCAATTAGGAAGGCAAATGCAATGTTAGCATTCATGTCGAGAGGGCTAGAATACAAGAGGATGTACTTCTGCGTCTATATAAAGCTCTGATAAGACCCCATTTGGAGTATTGTGAGCAATTTTCAGGCCCATATTTAAGGAAGGATGTGCTGGCCTTGGAAAGGGTCCAGAGGAGGTTCACAAGCATGATCTCTGGAATGAAGAGCTTGTTGTATGAGGAATGGTTGAGAACTCTGGGTCTGTACTCATTGGAATTTAGAAGGATGAGGGGTGATCTTATTGAAACTTGAAGGATACTGCGAGGCCTGGACATTTCCACTAGTAGCAAAAAATAGAGCCAGAGAGCACAACCTCAGGCTAAAAGGACAATCCTTTAAAACAGAGATGATGAGGAATTTCTTTAGCCAGAGAGCGGTGAATTTGTGGAACTCTTCGCCACAGAAGGCTGTGGACGCCAGGTTATTAAGTGTCTTTAAGATTGTTTTTGATTAAAAAGGGGGTCAGGGTTATGGGGGAAAGACAGGAGAATGAGGATGAGAAAAATATCAGCCATGACTGTGGAGCAGATTCAATGGGCCGAGTGGCCTAATTCTACTCCTATATCTTACAGTCTGATGATTCAATGAAGAAAGTGCTTTAATTACTGAATCATAAAAGATGAATGCGGTTGCACATACGCCTACATCCTGGTGTGCACGTATCGTTCCTCCTAACTCTACTTTGTCAAACTTCACCTCATCAATCTTTGCATCCATATACCTTATAGACTTCTTTCTATGCACTACTTGCATTCCATCTATCCATTCATCAATGCCCCCTCTGCCTTGTGCAATTTTACACCTCTCCCTCATCATCACCATCACCAAATGTGTTCCTTCCATCTGATGGGTACCTGACAATGCACTTGTTCCAGACTCCTTTCAGAAGAGAGCACAGAACACTAGGGAGAGAGAGGAAACTTGAGGTGGTCCTCCATATATCTCAGCTTACAAATGCAGTGAGGCAAAGTTATTGAAAATAAGAGTGGATTTTCAGCATCCCTTACTATGTCCTACTATTGTAACACCATTAAATATCAGTGTTCTATGTTTCATGCAGCACTTAGTTATTTTGACTTGATTTCAGCAGAATGGAATGTGATTATCTACCTAATTATCTACCTTGATTCTCACGTGTCCTAAATCATGTATTTTATTTCTGACAGAGCCTGTGTGAACGCAGCAGAAGTTGATGGATGTTATGGATGATAATTGTTCATAAGAACTGAATCCTGAGGGCAAACTATCACCGGACTCATGCACGTTCTATACCAGCTCAGATACCTGCACTTTGGTGGGACCACTTGAGTAGTTTCAACTGATGATTCACGCTTCATAAGTGAATGGAGGCAGATAGTGGTGGGAGGGATAAAAGTGCAGAGTTCATATTGGAGGGTTCTGCTCAATTGGAAATGTTGTACCCTCGGGGTAGCTTGGTAATTGTCACACATCTGCTGCTCATATGGCACTTATTGTAATGTTGAGCTTCATTGGTCAGGTATCCCCAGCTAATTTTGAAAAAGGCTTTCTCACGGCCCCACTAAATCTATTCACAGATCCAAAGACTTCAGGGAACTTGGACTGCTGAAGGATCAAAGCATCATGGAAGTGTTCCAAGAATCTTGCGCTCACAGCGAGAACATGGCTTTTTGGTTTTTACACAGCTGCTGCACATTGATGGAGTGGAAGCCATTGTGACTATTGAAATCTCCTGGTTGCTTAGTGGATCATACATGGGTGGACGATGATATCCTGCACCTGTGGGAAGCCAGTCAGTCGCAGTTCCGAGCTCTGCTCTTTCGAGCTCTCATCATTGCAGGCAAAGTTCACATCATTGACCCTGGCAAACAAGCCATCAATCTTAAACAGTTGTGAGATATTGACTTGGGGACCCTGGATAGATCCAGAACTGCTATTAGCACACGGCCACCAGAAGATAATAGGTCATCTTCAAGCAGGCTGCCTGACACAACAGCCTGAGCATCCTGAGATGCTGCTGCTCAGGTATGTCAAGAAAAATCATTTTCTATCTGTACACTGTTTTGTGGGTTCCCGCAAGCTGGCCCCACCCCCCCCTCCCCCCCACCCTGCGCCCAACGTCTTGCTGCTTTGCTCGCTGCTCCTCCTCTGCCTGTTGTCCAACAACAGTTCTTTGAAAAGCAGGCTGATAGTGATGCTGGACATACCAGTCCTTGTTTGAGATTCATTCAATGGCCACAAAGGTGCCATTTGATCTGATAGAATTGAGTAAACCCCAAAGTGTAGCAAGTGAATGCTCAGCAAAAAAAATACTTTGAACAAACCCTTCCCACTGTCGAGTAAAAAGCAGCCGAGAGAGCTGAGTGTTTACTCCCATGAGACTGATTCAGCCCCTCAGTTCCTAGTGTGTGCTTGCCCTGCGTTTGCTGTTAAATTCCTGGAAGCCAATAAAAACAACATTAAATTAAGATGTCAGCTAAAGTATTGTGCCAGTTGAGCAATTAACATGTGTTAATAGACAATCCCAAAGGGATTGCAAATAAGCAACTTAACATGTTCCAGTTAAACGTAGAGGCCACCTGTTTGGAGCCGCTTCCAGATGCTTGGGTATTTTTGCTGGTTTTAACTTCTTTACCTACTCCTAAACCCATATACTCCTTCAGGTTAAAATTCCCCTCGATGCATCAAAACGTATGTATTTGTGAGAGAGCGTATTTGTGTTTCGGATACAGACGCATGACAAATATAAGGAGAGAATTAAACATGCCAAACAAAATCCATCCAAACTTCTTGAAAGGGGATTCTCTGTCAAACACCATGATAGCTAAATGGACTGAATAGGGTGCTATCCACTGATGGGTCAATTCTAGTCAACGGTGAAGTCTAATAAGGCCTACTGATATCGGGTAAGGAAGGATACAATTCAGTCATAGTTCATTTCCCTCTGGATACAAATGGACTTGAGTAAAATGCTCTGTTATTAAGTAGCCTGCCAATAGTGTCTCGTCTTGGAAATGGAAAATTGTTGCTTCAGTAAAATATTGAAAAGCTGCAAGCAGCAATGGGTTAGTAGGGCAGCATTATCACATAGTGGTTAGCACTGCTGCCCCACTGGCCAAGGACTGGGTTCGATTCCCAGCTTGAGTGACTGTCTGTATGAGGTCTGCACATTTGCCCTGTGTCTGTGTGGATTTCCTCTGGGTGCTCCAGTTTCCCCTCTCAGTCTGAAAGACATGCTGGTTAGGTGCTTTGGCCATGCTAAATTTTCCCTTGGAGTATCCGAACAGCCTCCGGAGTGTGGTTTTCCCAGTTACTTCATTTCAGTGTCAATGTAAGCCCACTTGTGACACTAATGAATAAACTTAAGACTACCTTTATTAGAAAACTTCATTTGTTGACATTCCCCTTTTTTCATTTTATTCGAATTTATTCAAACTCGGTAGTGGAATATTATGATGTTTCACAGTGATTTAAAGATCAGAAGAAAACTACGTCTAGTTGATGCAATGTAATGTTTATACAAATGTTTTTGTGCATATGCTGCAAATTGATCATTCTATTTGCACAGCTACAGAGCTATTAAAGTCTAGAGAGCCCATTGTGTTCTGTGAGTCCTGGTGTTTGAATTGGGCAGCAGAAATGCTATTAATTTCCGTCTGCCTTTAACAAACCATGCTCTTATACGCAGTAGTAATATGATTACATACATGAAAACCATCAGAATTTCATGCTGACAGCCATGTTTTGAAGGGTGTTTACTTGCTAGAAATAAAATTTTATTTTTTAGTCACAAGTAACGTTTACATTAACATTGCAAGGAAGTTACTGTGAAATTCCCCTAGTTTCCACACTCCAGCACCTGTTCGGGTCAGTGCATCGAACCAGGATGTCTTTCAGGGAGGAAACCGGAGCACTTGGAGGAAACCCACACAGGCACAAAGAGAATGTGCAAACTCCACACAGACAGTGACCCAAGCCAAGAATTGAACCTGGGTCCCTGGTGTTGTGAGGCAGCAGTGCTAACCATTGTGCTACCATGCACCGCAAAGATGGGGCATTGATGGATATTGAAAGGGATGGTTTTGAAAAAGGAAAGAGTAACATTGAAAAGAGTAAGTGGAAGGTTAGCAATGAAGAGAAGAGGGCAGAAGCTGGGAGAATCCTTCCTGCTGAGGTAAGAAGGAAAGTATATTGTCTTCATTGAGAAGGAATAGGGAGGTAGAGTTACCAATTAATGATTGAGGCGGAGAGTCAGGGGAAGAGAGACGGCTTGAATGGGGTAAGTATAGGAATAACAAAACCCTTCATCACTTGGGTTTCCCTTTCAAATTTCCACATACTTACTTATATTGGTGGAAAAATGCAATTGAAGGAATCTGATGCATTCCCACTACTTAAATTACAACGCTAGCGGACTTTCTACATTAGGGCTGTTCTTGCACTGTTAGTTTTTGAAGGGCAGTATTAGCTTTTTTGAGGCAGTTGCTAGCTTTTTAATTGTTCTCTTTTAGTGTGGTTTCTCTGTGATTTGATTTGATTTATTATTGTCACGTGTATTAACATACAGTGAAAAGTACTGTTCCTTGAGTGTTATACAGGTAAAACATACCGTTTACAGAGAAGAAAACGAGAGTGCAGAGTGTAGTGTTACAATCATGGCTAGGGTGAAGAGAAAGATCAAGTTAATGCAAAGTAAGTCCAATCCAAAGTCTGACAACAGCAAGGAAGAAGCTGTTCTTGAGTTGGTTGGTGTGTGACCTCAGATTTTTGTATCTTTTTCCTGAAGGAAGAAGGTGGAAGAGAGAATGTCCAGGGTGAGTGGGGTCCTTAATTATGCTGGCTGCTTTGCCAAGGCAGCGAGAAGTGTAGACAGAGTTAATGGATGGGATTTGGTTCGCAATGGTTTGCGTGATGGATTACTGTTTTAAGTTCCTTATATAAATCAAGGAATTTTCAATTTATAATTTGTATTTTTTTTCTAGTGTTTGAAGGCTTTGTAGTACATTTCAATATTGTGCATGTGATTTTGTACCAATTTGATTCGGTTATGTGGGCTGTTTCCACAGCCAGGTATCAATTGTCCTCCAGACCCCCTAACAATTGAAGCTCATCTCAATCAACAATATTTCCGAGAGAAAGCTTTCTATATTTGAGAACCAGCACTTCAGTGATGTTGTGGAGCTAAGTAGTAGCCTAATTAGTTCATTCCAGTGTAAAGTTAGGTATTGATTATCCAACTGCTCAGTCCAAGCAAACAGGAGCATGTGCCTCCAAACACTGTGCTTCAAACCCTTAGTTTGCTGTCTATTAATTTGAATAGATGATATATCACAAGCTGTGGGCCTAAGGGTTTTCACTAGCACACCCTCTAAGTTGCATTGTGCATTGGAAATGCACAGTTGGAGAGTCCCATGTGGAAGGTTCTTTAAAGAGGACCATTTTTCTAACAACTGGTTCCTGTAGGGAGCATTTAGAATTACTATAGATTCATAGTTTTACTTTCTGTGGTGGGAGTTGTTCATTTGCCACTTTGATATCTGAGCGAAGTAGGATCCTGTAAAGCTATATATTTACAATGTTTTAAATGTCTCGGTAATATTAGTTCCAAGGTTTTAACAAAATAATTGAATATTCTTGTAAGATGTACTTATATTAGCATATTTCATGCCCTGAGGATCTCATGAAATAATTTTGCAGTCATATTGGTGAGGAGCTGTTAATGTGCAATCACAGTAATAGTGAAAATCACAGCAGTCGACTGACCACAGCAAGTTCTCACAATAGCATTGAGATAAATGCCCAGATAATCTATTGCAATGACACTGATTAAGAGATAAATATTAAGCAAGGCACTAGGAAATTTCCCCTGTACTTGGAATCATTCAATGGGACCTTTCACAGACAACTAACGGAGCAGATGAGGCCTTGTTTTAACAGCTCATGGAAAGATGGCACCCCTAACTGTGAAGCTCTCTGACTAGACTGAAGTGGCAGCTTAGATGATGGGCGTGATTTTACTGGCCATTCACACCTCACTGCCACTGCAACTGAGGACAAAGAATTTGGAGCTTAGCCTAATCTCTGTTTGCTGCAGTGGGACCAGAAAATCTCACTGGCATAAATGGCCATAACATTCTGCCAGATGTGTTAATCTCTTTGTCTGTAAAATAGGGCTTGAATCCATGACATTGTGATCTATAGAAAAGTGGTACGACTGAGCTACAGCACCTTAGAGAAAGATAAACTATTTGTAAATTATTATAGTTGAGTACCATTGATTGTGTTCTCTCCTTCCATCCATTTTCATTTTAATCCTCTTCTGTAGAATTAGCCTGTAACTGGAAAATGCCAGATGATTTGTAATACACCTTTAAGGGACAGCAGCATGACATCAATAGAAACCTTGGGGACAATCTTACCAAAACAATTCTCAGTCTCGAATGAGTGTGAAAACAGAAGAAATTTCTGACTTTTTTTTGGGTGACTTAAAAATTGAATCTTAACTGCCTTTGTTAAAAAAAACTTGCCAAACTTGGAATCTGCCAGCAGGGAGAATGGGCGGACCTAAGTCACCCGAAAGCCAGCTGAAAGCAGCAGAGGGTGCCATTGCGCATGTGCAGATTTCTGTACTCTGCCAGTCAACCTCCCCCCCCCGCTCCCGCAACTCCTTCCTGGACCAATCATCAAACTGCACCTCCCCCCCACCCCCACCTGGACCAATTGCCACCCCTCCTGATCGCTGTTGCAGAACAGCAGTGGTTCACATCTACATCTCTCCCACAACTGATCATTATTGCAGAGTGGCAGCAGTCCCAGCAGTACCCCGCTCCCCCCGCCCCCCCCCCCCCCCCACGCCTCAATGATCACTGTTGCAGTATGGCAGCAGTCCCCCCTTTCCACCTCAATGATCACTGTTGCAGAGTGGCAGCAGTCCCCCCTTTCCACCTCAATGATCACTGTTGCAGAGTGGCAGCAGTCCCCCCTTTCCACCTCAATGATCACTGTTGCAGAGTGGCAGTGGTCCCCCCCCCCCCCCCCCCCCCGTTCCAGAAGTCATTGTTGCAGAGTGGCAGTACCCTACCCAGGTATTGCTGTTGCAAAGTGTGCTGTGATCCTCCTGAATGCCCCACTCCTAGTCTGGCCCCATACCCTAAGACCACACCCCTTGGCACTGCCTTGGTACCCAATAGGCAGTGCCAGGTGCCAAAATGGCAGTGCCATGCTGGTGCTGCCCAAGGGGCACTTCATCTCTGTCTTTGACCTCCCACGGGACCTGAATGGCTTCCAGATCCACCAGCAAGGCATCAGTATCCTCGCCAGAGAGAAGCTCCACCGGTGAGGCTACAGCAGTAAGTGAACCCTGATGATTCCATCCCTGGCTCACTTGTAATATTTAAATGCTATTTTAAATTGTATTTAAATATTGAGATCAACCTCGTGCCAAGGCTGATCTTGCCTGACATCCAGTGCTAGTAAGATCATAAGAGGCTCTCTTGCAATCTTACCATCTCGCGCTGTCCTTCAGCTGGTGGAGCGAGAGGATAAGATCACCCCCTTTAGTTTCACTTTGGCATTTGATCAAAGCAGTGCACACAGCTCTGATGTTGACATCTTCGAGATTTCTATCTTTGTATAAATATTCCCTAGTTTAACTAAATGAACCTACATGTTTACACAAATATGTAACATAAAAACATAGAAAATAGAAGTTGGAGTAGGCCACTCAGCACTTCCAGCCTGCTCCACCATTCATTACGATCGTGGCTGATAATCAAATTTAATATCCTGATCCAGCATTCCACCACCCCCCACCCCTTATCCCTTGAACTCTTTAACCCCAAGAGCCAAATCTAATTTTTTTCTTGAAATCACACATTTTGGTCTCAACTACTTTCTGTGGTAGTGAATCCTACTGATTCACTACTTTTTGGGTGAAGAAATTTCTCAACTGAGTCCTAAAAGTTTACCCCTTATCTTCAACCAAAACCCCTAATTCTGGATTGTTCCTTTAGGAACATTCTTTTTGATTCTGGCCTGTCTAACACTGTTAGATTTTTATAAGTTTCTATGAGATCCCCTTTCAGTCTTCTAAACACCGGTGAAAATAATCCTAACCGACTTTGTCTCTATTCATATGACACACCTGCCATCCCAGGAAGCAGCCTGGTAAACCTTCGCTGCACTCCCTCTATAGCAAAGACGTCCTTCCTCAGATAAGGGCACCAAAACTGCACACAATAATCCAGATGTGGCCTCACGAACGCCCTGTGCAATTGCAGCAAAACATTTCTATTCCTATACTCAAATCCTCTTGCAATGACAGCCAACATGCCATTTGCCTTCTTTGCAGCCTGTTGTACCTACATGCTTACTTTCAGCGACTGATGCATGGGGATACCATTCTCAACTTGTTAGATAAATGATTACCAACTGTAATGAGGAATGCCCTGGAGACATTACTTTAGCAAATGTCTTTCTGTGTCCTGTAAGTGGCTTCATTTGAGATACAATATTTTTCTTTGAAATTCACATTCGCAAGTAGTCACACCTATCTCTTGATTAACTTCAGTTTACAAATAGCTACAAATACTGGATTTAATAATTGGGCAAGTGATCTTTAAATAGGATATTCGGTAAATGCTAAACATCACAACCATTCTCCAGATCAGAGAATGCATTGCATAAAATAACTGAATACTGAATGCATCACAAGTGAAATGTTTGGCCTTTATAGGAATCAGTACATTTAATTGGGCTATTCAAACTTTTGGACATTAAGTATGATGAATTTAAAATACATGGATAATTCCTGAAGGGTCAAATGGATGTTTCAGTAAAAGCATCATGCCATAGTTTTCAAAAGTTGTAGATTGTAGGGATTTGATCCTTCACATGGATCTTGCACCGTCTATTCCTGCTGTTTCCACTTGAGCTTCCATCATTACATTAACAACATAGTCATTGTCCCATACAGTGGACCTGAGCATGAGTGTTTCTAACTGACAAATCCTTGAACTTTGGCTGATCTGAGTTGGTGTTGAAAATGGGAGAGTTGTCATTCTTAACTGAGAGAGGAAATTGGAGCATCTGAAGGAAACCCACGCAGACATTGGGAGAACGTGCAGACTCTGCACAAGCAGTACAAAATGAGTCACTGGATAGATAAAGGAGATAATCTAATCTCAGAACTTTAACTTTAAGAATATTCTCTTGCAGCAGGTCAGGAGGGGCAGTTTTATTTATTATTTGTGTTGCAAGTAGGCTTACAGCAATGAAGTTATTGTGAAAATCCCGTAGACGCCTGTTCAAGTACATGGAAGAAGAATTTAGCAGCTAACCAGCACGTCTTTCAGACTGTGGGAGGAAACTGGAATACCTGGAGGAAACCCACATAGACACTTGGAGAATGTGCAGACTCCACACAGACAGTGACCTGAGGTCAGGAATTGAATCCTTGTCCCTGGCGCTGTGCCACTGTGCTAAGAAAATCAAAAAAGATAGACTGCATGGTGATGCTGCATGAAAATAAAATTGGGATTATCATTAGAAATGTCTAATGTTTTGCTACATTTGGCTACAATGATTCCTGTAAAGGCCAAACATTTCACTAGTGGGGCTTTCAGCATCCAATTATTTTAGTATGACTAGCAATGCATTCTCTGATCTGGAGAATGGTTGTGATATTTAGCATTTAACTAATTTTTTTAGATCACAAGGAGCTCCAAGAAAACATTTGCAATGAAAAAATGCTTGAATTTGAACAAAATAAAACAGTTTAACATTAGCATTGTTTTATAGCTTGCAATATGCTGATAACACTATATTTCATGCTATGGTTTTTGTCTTATTTTCTTTTTTACTCAGGCAGGGATATGGTTGCACAAGTGCACCAACTGGCCATACTCCCCACGTGAACTGGGCAGAGACTGAAGGTAGGCTGTTTGACTGTAGCGACAGCATCATCACCTATCCTGTCCTTACTTGACATCCACAAACATACTTTCCAATTGGCTAAATTTTTGCTATCGTCATTCTGGGAGTGGGAGGATGAAGAATGAGTTTTGACAATATTATAGACCTCCTATAAATTATTAATGACAATAACAAGAAACTGATTCATATTCAACTTCGCAAAAGCCTAAGTGAGAACGTCTTAATCATAATACTGACCGATTAGTGAAAGGGTTAAATCATTTGCGAAATTTGTGTGTGTACCACACTACCACATAGAACAAGATGTAAAAAGCAACTGCTCTAATATTAACATGAGATAACAAGGAGGTTGTGTTATAATGACGTATACTAGGCACAACATGTTTCTAAATATAGCCAGTCTCCTTTTTGCTTTTCTCGTGGAGGAAATATAGGAGCACATCAGGACATAGACCGCGCCAAGTGCCCCACATGAAATGAAATATATGAAATGCATCAATTGTTTTTTGGTCAAATGTAGCAATCCTCCAGATCAGACTGACAGACATGATAAATGGCATAAGCTCTCATGTATACTTAAATGTGAAGTCATCATCAAAATGCTACATAATCAGCAATCAAAGGCACTAGTTACCATGGGAACAGTCACATTTATAGCAAGGACCAACAAGCAATAGTTCCTATGGAAACCTATGGTTGCTAGGGGCCAGTGAGCACTATGTACTACGGTGATTGCAGATGCAATTTTCCAGTTATACTGTTCTGCAAACAGTAGTAATCAGATTTTAGATCGTGGGAGGTGGGTGTCGCTGGCTGGGCCAGCTTTTATTGTTCATTGCTGATTGCCCTTGAAAGGACGCTGGTGAGCTCCCTCTTGAACTTGCGTTGTAGGAACACCGACAGTGCTGTTAGGAAGGGAGTTCCAGGATTTTGCCCCAGTAAAGCAAAGGAATGGCGCTAATATTCCAAGTCAACATGGTGTGTGACTTGAAAGGGAAGTTGCAGGTGATGGTAATCCTATACATTTGTTGCCCTATCCTTTTTGGCACTAGAAGCCTTGGGTTTGGAAAGATTGCTGAAAAATTGCTAACCATTAGACCTGCATATTTTAAATGTAAATAGGTAGTTAAAACGCTAATTCAGAGACCATTATGGGATGAGATTCTTCATTTATATTGGCCTGGCTTTTCACCAAGAGCCCTTTAAAAGTTGCTGGCTTGTTCAGGTCAAAGGACTGCACCCTGCACTCCTGAGTTGACTCCATTGCAGGAATAGACTTGTCCTCACCCTCTGCCATTTTAATGGAATCGGGCCAGGTTTTCAGGAGTTATGAACAATAGTCTACATGAGGGAACCTTTTAGAAGCTAAGTTCAAAAAGTCCTCATGTCCCTCCACTGCCAACACCCACCCCCTCCCCACCCCCAAACCAGTAAGTTTGCCTCAAATAACACCTACAGGCCATCATGTATCCTATGCCAAGGCATGCCCTTCCACCTAACCCATTACCCCTCATGCCCCCTATACCAAGCTAAACTCCACCAGAGACCCTCATGGCCACATGCCAAGCTGTATTACTTCCATGCCCATTGACCCACTATATACCGTATAGAAGCAATGAATCCCATCATAACAGAGGGTATTTAAAAAAAACTTTTGAGTAGTCATTCATCCATAATTTCTCCCTGTTAAAAATGTTGAATAATGTGTCAATCATCCAAACTCTTTACAGTTTCCATAGCTGAAAGCTTTTAACCTTGTCTAATTAAACATTGCACAATTGACAGCAGAGGTCAGAACACCAGAACTGTCAATCAAGCAATGTTTTCACTGGGGCTTAGGTGATTTAACAGACCACTGGATTTCTGGGCTCTCAGCCAAGCCATATTATGTACTTTATCTGGTTGCGCTGTATTTGTTCAGAGGGGCCCATCTGAAATCAGCCAATCTGGCAAAAAATGTGGCACAACTTTATATGTTAAATATAGCGAAATATGGTTGAAATATCTATTTAGTCTCTCATGGGCTGTCGGTGTTGCTTTGTTCTCCATTCTTTATTACCTATGAAGTGAATGGTCTGCTGGGTTATTTCAGAGGGCAGTTGAGAGCCAACCATATGATTGTGGATCTCAGATCACATGTAGGTCTGATCATGGAAGGATGGCAGATGCCCTTCCTTAAAGGACCCGATAGGTTTTCATGATTATTGATGATAGTTTCATGGTCATCATTGTTATGCTCTCACTGAACTGAATTTAAATTCCACCTGCTACTGTGGTGGGATTTGAATCCATGTTCCCAAAGCCAGCACAACATTCAAGTGCAGGGGGCAGCACAATGTCAAGGAGTGAAATGTAAGGGCTGGGGGAGATCCGAAAGCAGTCTAGCACAGAAGTTGTAGAATAATGAGAAACAGAAGAGCATCAAAGAATGGGAAAGGAATGGCATAAAATAAAGCCATGAGTTGGGAACGCAGGAGTATAATTTGTGTGATGGTGTTGGCTGCAACAGGAAAGTAGCACAGACGTATGGGAGTTAGGGAAAAGCAGATCAAAGCTGGAGGTAGTAACAGAAGAACAGGTGGTCAAAGAATGAGACAAAAGTCCGATTATCAGCCAACCAATTATTGATTGATTAGTCATCTGCCATGCAATAACTTCAGAGATGATACTTTGGAAAGGTGTGTCACACTAACGTGCTCATACAACTAAATTATAAGTCAGTGGATTTTGCAATGAATTGTGATATGTCAGAGTTTGGAGGAAGAGGGCTGAATGTTCAAGTCAGAGGCAATCTACCTCACTATTGTTTTCTACCTCAAGTATTTCTCTAGCCTCCCTTGCATGCAACTATTCTATTCAACCTACTTGTGGTATAATTCTGGGATAACATTTCAGAGGACTGGATAGGACAGGTGCTGCGATTCTCTTTCCTGAAGAGGCTAGAATAAATCAGAGTCATTCAGGACTGTGATTCAAAGAACCAGCTTCACTCAGAGGGCTGCAAATCTTTGGAGAGCTGTAGATGCTCAGTCAAGAATGTTTAAGATCAAGAGAGATGTCTTTTGGGCACTGAGGGAATTGAGGGAAATGAGAATGGGGCATGAAAATGAAGTTGCGATAGATGGTCAACTATGACCTCATTCAGTAGCGTAGCAGACTTGGGGGGCTGTTTGGCCTTTGCTTATGTACTTATTGTAGGACTTTCTCTTGAATTCCCTGTTGGATTTATTGCTGACTGATGTTTACTGTCCTACTTTTGGTCTCCTCTTCAGGTGGCAATGTCTTCTCTTTGTCTAGCTTCCATAATACTGACAGATATCTATTAGATAATTTTAGCATCATAGAATCCCTACAGTGCAGAAGAGACCACTTGACCCATTGAGTCTACACCAACTCTCTGACATTGAGTGGGATTTTCTGGTCACGTGCCCCAAGACCAGAAAATTTTGCCTGCAGGCAATGGACCTTGCATGGTCCTGTCCTGCCCACTACAGGAATCATAGCTGGCTGGACAGGGCCACGCAAAGGTCTGTTGGAAAAATTCCGCTCCGAATACCTTAACCAGGCCCTTTCCCGCACTATTCCCACACATTTCCATGGCTAATCCAACTAAACTACACATGCTGGGACATCTAAGGGACAATTCAGCATGGCCAATCTACCTAACATACTCTTCTTGGATCTGTAAAGGAAATCGGTGCACCTGGAAGAAACCTTCAGACGCGGAGAATGTGCAGAGTCCACACAGACAATGACCCAAAGCCGGAATTGAACCTGGGTCCCTGACACTGTGAGGCAGCAGTGCTAACCATTATGCCACCATGCTGTCCCCCTGTGACCACTCAACCTTACTTCTAGAAAAACGAGCCAGAGCCTTGTTCAGCTTCTCCTGGTAAGTATATTCTCTCAGTTCTGATACCATCCTTGTGAATCATTTTGCACCATTTCATGCCTCCGTATCCTTTTCATAATATGGGGACCAGAACTGTGTACATTGAGAATACACAGTACTCTTAATAACCAAGGTTTGATGATGTGGAGATGCTGGCATTGGACTGGGATAAGCACAGCAAGTAGTCTCACAACACCAAATTAAAGTCCAACAGGTTTATTTGGTAGCACGAGCTTTCAGAGCATCACTCCAAAAGCTCATGCTACTAAATAAACTTGTTGGACTTTCACCTGGTGTTGTGTAACCAAGGTTTAATATGTTTGACATAACTTTGCTGCTTTTCCATTCTCTCAGCAGAAATGAAACCATTTTTTGTTTACTTTGTTAAGGGCTTTGTTAACCTACATTGCTACTTATAGTGATTTAAATATCTGTGCCTTCAATCCTTTTGCATCTCTGCCCCATTAAGATTCTGTATCCGAGCCAGAGACAGCCTCCTTATTCTTCCTACCAAAGTGTCATGCCTCACCCTTATCCATGTGAAAATTCATTTGCTATTTATACCTCCATTCTGTAAATTTATGGTCAGGCTGAGAGTTACTGTAACTTGAGTGGAGAACTGAGACTAAGAATTTTAATAATCATACAGATAAGTTTGGCGGAAATGTCACTTGGGAATATTGGCTCAAGGAGTTGAAATTTTCCTGTGCACTACTTTTAACTCACTGGCCACGGGTTTACATCAAGTTCTTCTTTGGACTATTTTAGCAGTCATTAACCTAGTTATTTTAAACAGGTTAATGATATTAAAATACTGCACAAATCAATTGAATACAAACATGCTAAACTATACCCAACTGTAGCACTCTGGGATTTCAGCCTTAATGATTGCTTTCTAGGGGAATTTCTTAACAAATTACCCTTGCTGTTTATTTACAAATGTTCTCCTTGATGCTATGTGACATTGTTGCTTCAATATTCTGGGTTTTCTGTGCATGCATGTAGCTGGAAAAGTGAAGACAGTATCAGATATATGTTACTCAACCATTCTCCAATTAAATAATTGAATCACAAGGGTACTGTGAAGTGCAGAGAATTCATGAGGCACTTTCTGAAGGACTCCAAAGGGAACTAGGAAAATCCAATTTAAAAAATGTAATTTATAAGATAAATAAAAAGCTTCAAAAGGCAGGGAAGAAAACTTGTGGTGTATTCTGCATTCACTGATTCAGTCTTCTACCAATTCTAAGGGGGGATTTTCAGGCCTCGTGTGGAAATTTCTGCCTGAATGCAACAGACCTTCAAACAGTCTGCCAAATCCCACCTATGATTCCCACGGCAGGTGGGACAGGAAATTTCTGGCGAAGATTTAAGTGTAATACGGTTGTTGGACTTATTGGGGGGATTGATGCTTGCCTTTAAGTTTTGTTATGGGGTTGGAACCAAGATATTGATCCCTATACTTGTAATAATGATGCGATTCCCTCTCAATCAAACCATCCAATGGTCCCCAGTTGATTTCTGACTAACCATGTTCCAAGCGTTTTCCTCCATTCCTTCTTTTCACTTAAGCAATGGGAGTTCATCCTTAAATTTCTCCACCTTTCTCTGCCCCTTTAAAATGCTCCTTAATACCTCTGTGGCTCTGTGTTAAATTTTGTCTGATGATCACGAATTGCAGGGTTGCAGTTCTGCAGTGGAATCCTCAAATCTGCAATAGTGCTTGAAATTTTAAAGCAATTTCAGATCAGCGGCGGAGAAATTTAACAGAACCCATATTAAAGCATCATAGAATCCCTACAGTACAGAAGGAGGCCATTTGGCCCATTGAGTCTGTACTGACCTCATCCCACCCAGTCCCTATTCCCATAGCCCCAACTATTTACCCTGCTAATCCCCCTGACACTCGGGTCAATCAACCTAACCCACACATCTTTGGACTGTGGGAGGAAAGCGGAGCGCCCGGAGGAAAGCCACACAGACACAAGTGTGCAAACCTCTGTGCCAACATGCTCCTCCAAAAAGGCACTGGAAGAAAACTGGGGGCATCTTGTCACCCTGTTGTCATAAAGGCCCACCTGCTGCAGTATTTAGGCCGACATGTAAGAGAGCAAATCACTCGGCTCTCTGAAACATTAGCGTAAAATGGTGTAAATAAGCACAGAACTGTGGGTGGAAAAGGAAGGAATCTGGACAATGTGACTTCTACCTAATAGTCCTGGATATTGAGTAGTCTCACATGCGCTCCTTAAAGCAACCACTAACTGTTCTTCTAAAACAAAAAAGAACCAATAAATCTGCGCCCCGCCCCCCAACCAACTCGCACAAAAAACAAACGCCAACTCCTTTGAGATCGTGAAAAAGTAATAAGTTATCTGATTTTTCTCTCCCTCACTTCTTTTTTTGCAACAAATGTCAGGATCAGGCACCCCTGGGTTCGCTGGCAACTTCTTGAAACTTTTGAATTATGAGTGGCCAATTTTGATTTGAACCAATTGCACCCCCCCCCCCCCCCAACACCCCCACACCCACACACACACACACAACCAAGACACTGCTAACCTATATGTAACTTTGCCTAGAAACATACTTCTACTGGAACAATGGGCAGATTTGCCTGAGCTTCAGTAGCTGATCTCCAATCAGATGAAGTCACTTTATGACGTAAGTAGAATCAGTAGATCTGAAGAGGGCAATCACGCAATGTGGGTGACTGAGAACAATCAATTCTGGTGCAAAAATATTTTTCAGATAAAAAAATTATTTTATTCTGTTTTTTCATTAGACTTTGGCACTCAGTCAGGAGGTTTTGAGGTCACTGAAATAACTTGGTTTGCAGCATAATTTGCAGTATGTTTGACATCATTCAGGAAAAATGGCACAAGTAACTCTACTACCTGGTAATGTACTGAGAGCATAGAAATCTTACACTTCAAGATATGAAGTCCAGCTGTATTATTAAATGATCCTCACATCCCACTGTAAGTACACTAGAACAATCCTTTCCTCGAGCAAAGTTATGGGCAAAACATAGTTAACCTTATTAATATTTGCTCACTAAAGCATGAAAAATGTGTGCAAATTATGTTTTATTGGTTGCACTATGTAATCTTACGAATACTTAATTTGTGACTTGCATCTTCCACTACAATTAATTGCTATGCATTTGTCTCTTGAGAAAATGACTGCGTGCAGCAGCACTACGTGTGGGTCATTTCTCCCAGGAATTTTTATGACAATTTCTCTTACCTCCTCTTTCTTAAAATAGTGATTGTCCGTGCCTCTGGCATGCAGTCAACAGCGTTTACCATAGTTCACTTTAGAACCTCTCAGACTGCTAGTAAGGCACACTAGACAAGCAAAGCCTGTCCATAATAAAGGTAAATCAATATTATTCTTACAAATATCAAACGTAATATTTAATCTTTTACCATTTGTGTTGGAAGCAATAACATTACCACATCTGGTACTGATTTCCAGCTGTTGTCCATATGTTGCAATTATGAGATTTATAAGATTATGTTTTGGGATGTCATTTTTAGCTTAAGGTAGAATAAAGGGGGTCATGCCACCTGTTCTGAAACTTGCCTGACAGCAAAGCTGGGTGGTTTGATTGCTAGAAATTAAGGAAAGACCAGATTGTTTTACTGGGAAGATGGTGCAAGTTGTTTATATTTGGAGACAATGGCAGCAGCCCCTGGGGCTAACATTTGGTGGACTCATTCTCCAAAGTGCCAGAAATGTATTAAGAATGTGGGGTTGTAAGCAGTTATGTTTTAAACTGTTCACAAACTATCAAATTGGGAGTTATGGTCTCAAGGATAGCTAATCATCTGTAGCTGGATACAAGGCCCACGTGATTCCAGTGGTGGGCTTTGAGATGGGAGGGGTACAATGGAAGCCATTGTGATATCAGATTATAAGCTTTCTTGAAATATCACTGATTATCCCAGATAGGTTAGTCTGCTAGGATCCACATGACAGAATGGGCAGCTAGAGGCCAAAAGTCTTTTTGGTTCACTGCTCAAAAATGCGGGCAGGAGCTTGTGCTTGGAATGGACAGACCAAATTCATGAGGTGTTACAATGAGACTGGGTGATTTACCAGATTTAGCCAGAGTGAGAAGTCTCCAGGGAAACCTGGACTGTGAAAGACAGTTCTGGATTTAAAACTTGTCTAGGCTAGGGGGAAGAAAGATCAGAAGTAAACCCTCAAGAGTTTAGAACAATTTTTGGCTGATTCTCAGAGAATTGAATGACTGCTTAAAGGACAGTGTAACATATATACCTGATGGTTGGCTTTTTATAATTATGTTAAAAATTCTGCTCTGCATTTTAAAGTGCAAGTTGAGTCAATAGTCCTTTTAATATGTCACAGTAAGTGTCTTAAAACATTAAATCTTATTGTGTCATTCTTTCAGCTATTAACCGAAAGTTCAAATTTCTTTTTAACGATTATTGGTCTCTACAAAGACTGTCACACAACAAACATTTTGTCTCTATTTTCACAGGAAAGGCATTCGCTCATGACCAAATGTTGAACACCTTTCCATAATGATTTCAGGTTAGGCACAAAACAGAACAGAATGAGTTTCACATATCAGTTATTTTTATTCTGTTGTCATAAAAATGTGGTATGTTGCTGCCAAGGTCTCCAGTTGGTAGTTGTTGGCAAACATGGGGAGAGGGAAATGGTGACTTTCTGCAAATATTAGCAACAAATTCAGAAATTTTGGTCAAGTGTAAAACACCTAGTAATGTTTGTTAAGCTTTCTTTGCCGTTTTAGCACCAAGAAGTAGAATGTTACTGCGTTATTGCTGGAAAGTGACTTTCCTATTACATTAACTGTACAATGGGGCCTAAGCCCTATTCACAAAGATAACTGAATGCAATACTAGTCTCGAATGCAGTGGGACTACTAGTCTATACACTATGCAGGTTCCTCTTGTGAATAAGGCCCTGCATCCAAACTGTAATGGTGCAGAAGAGACATTTTTTTTGTACTTGACAATCCATTCCAGCAATTACCTGTAAAGTCAAGCCAGGATATTGCAAGACAGTGTGTAGAAATACAGACAGTGAAAAACTGTTTATGCTGTCAATCTGAAGAAGGTGATAAATGCTAGAAAACCGGAGGACCACACCAGCATGTGCTCAGTGTGAAAATATTATTGTTCTTTATTATAACATTGGCAGTGTGTAGTTTGGTTACGTTGGAATGCAGAGTCATATTATTTTCTTTACAGTGGCTTGGGAAGTCTTGTGGCCTTTCTGGGACAGGGATATTCCTAAAGGATTGCTTGCTGTTTGGAGCAAATTGAGGCTCTTCAATTTGCAGCGTGCCACGTGGGGCAGACCTCAGTGCCGGATAGTACTGGATGCCCTGAAGTAGGACAGGAATTTGTAACACAGGCTCACCACAAAGTACCAGATGTGGCGAGCCATTTGTGATCGAGCAATGAAAACACGCCAGATGACGACGAGGAGGATAGTGTTGAAGGCATAGCGGATGTTTCGTAGCCTGCAAGAACAGAAAGGTTTCAGAGGTCAATATACCTTTTCATTCTATTGCTGCCGAAGGGCCAACTATAACAGTAATTACAATAACAACAACACTATTAACATTAAGAGCAATTGTTAGAATGAGAGTTAAGAATGCTGGGAACTTTGGTCAAAATCTAATTAAACACAGATGCTGGTTAGAAAGTCGCAACCTATCCTGTGAGCTGTGACCTAACACTTCCTGTGGTGGCCAAATAAGAATAGTTGTTTTACTCCACTAGAATGACACTGCCACTGTTACCATATATGGTGAGGCTATATCAACAACTCCCAAATGTTTATACAAACTGCACGTAAATTATGAGTAACTCCATAGCCATGATCGAACACAGTGATTGGTTTCTGGTTACATCATTGGCTGAGTGTCAGAGCACTTTCTGGAAGATTGGGACACTTTGGGGATAAAAGGTGTTTCAGCTTTTTGTCTTCAGTGATAAGTCAAGACTCACCATTACAAGTCTGCCCTGAAGGAACATCTTCAGAGAATGCAAAGAACCATGTGGAAGAACCTACAATGGAAATGGACCTGGCCAGCTCATTCTAAACTGGACTGTGTTCATTTTCACTTAAAGAGTTGAGGTGCAAGGGTTGAGCTGCTGCAACTGTTGTGAATTTGAGTTTCATACCTAAAGTGTTAAATAAGTGAAAGTTTGTTTAAGTGAATTTGAGTTGACTCCTGTCCTTAGTTTAGTACATCAAACCAAAGTGCCTGAAGAGATTTAAGTTTAAAGCTGGATAGCACTGTGTCGAGCAGTAAATAATATGTCTTAGTACTTGCACAGGACACCTGTTTCCATTTTGTAAACCATCTACGATTCACAGAACTAAATATTTTTATTATTTTAGTGGATATAGTTTGACAGCCACAACTTTTGTTATCTACACCCTCTGCAACATTTCTTCTTATAGCTTATGTACTTCACCACATGTAACATGTGTGAAGTCCATTGTAAGGTGAGACCCAAGGCACTACAACCAAGGATTCTTTTTTCCTTAAGAACAATATTTTTAAACACACTTTCAAAGTTTCATTACACTCCTTTAAGTTACCACTTTGTCCTGCTACACCATTCACTGGCAGATAAACCTTCTACCCCAGTGAGAAAGCAGCCTGCAGTCCCATTTGCACTAAACCTCCATTTAACATTTCTCTTCATGCCCTGGGTCTCAGTTCTGGCAAAACGTCTACGCTGAAAACATAAGCCTGATTAGTTTTCAGATAGAGGATTGAACTGTCAATTGCTGAAAGACACCAGACTTGTGTTGCTCCCCTAGTGGCAGGAGAAAGGATCTCATGGAAGAATGCACAGATCTTGAGATGGGTAGATGAACAGCTAAAAGTCATGGTCCATGTGGGAAGCAATGTCAAAGGGCTTCACATGTTTTCCTGAAACTTTGAATGTAAAAAAAGTAGCGACCATTAAAAATCAGCACCTCAAAAGTAGCAATCTCTGGATCACTCCCAGTCTGCACACTGATGAGTAAGAATGAGTTAAAATAGGTCAGTGCATAGGTGCAGAGTTGGTGAAGGAGGGAGAGCTCCAAATTCCTTTGGCATTGGAGGAATTTCTAGGGCAGGAGGGCTCTGAACAAGATGAACAGGTGTCACCACAACAGGGCTGGGACAAATGTCCACACAGTGAGGTTAAACTGTGCTGTGAGGGAAAGATATAAGCCAGATTGGCAGAGGATGAGACACAAGAACAAAGCACAAGAGAAGGTGCACAGAGTTTTAAGAAAGACAAACAGCACTCAAGTAACAAAGATGTTTGGAAACAGGGAAGGTGAATTTGAGTGGAGGTATGTAAACTTGGAAATATGGAAGTATGGGTAGAATCTATTAGTTGCCGTGGTGGACCTGGCCAGTGACGAGAGAACTAAGAAAGAGTAAAGTTTATTTATTAGTTACAAGTAGCCTTACATTAATCTTGCAATGAAGTTACTGTGAAATTCCCCTAGTCGCCATACTCTGGTGCCTGTTCAGGCCAATGAACTAGCCAGCATGCCTTTCAGACTGAGGGAGGAAACCGGAGCACCCAGAGGAAACCCAGATGCGGGGAGAACGTGCAGACTCCACACAGACAGTGACTGAAGCCAGTAAGTGAACCCGGGTCCCTGGCGCTGCGAAGCAGCAGTACCAACCTCTGTGCCGCCCCTGGTGGCAACTTCACCTCAGCCATTATCAGGAGCTGTGTTTGGATTAAGTTCCAACAGCAGAGGCAATTTCCTGTTGGATTTTATGGTGCAGAGGTGACTGTCCTGCCTCTCTGAACTGCTGGCTAGCAGCTCTCCGGCACCACTCAGAGCAGTGGCCACTGCCAGTAGGGGGCCTGAGCTGAAGATCATCGCTGCAACACTGGATCTCAGTCAAAGTGGGGCAGGATCAAGATCACTGGGGCCAGTCAGTGAAGCCAAGGTGGGTTGGTGGTGGTTGTTGTGGGTGGCAGGGGTGCATCCTCACTTGTGTGCCTCACAAAGAAGAAGGAATTGACCTCCACCAGATTAGAGCTGTAGCCACCACAGTTTATCTGGCAGCTTGCCCACATGGCATGGTCCCACCTGCCTGTGGTTAAATACCTACAGCAATGGGATAAACCTCAATTGGCCTCTGGGCTGGGGAGGCTATACTCAACTCTTCCCTCTCCAGCCTTACTTGGGACGAGTCAGGAAGGCAACGGGATCTTCATCCTGCACTTTCCCACCCCATTCTATGGCTCCATACCCCCCCCTCCCCACTCCCCGACACCTCCCATCCCACCTTTTGGGGCAGCACTGAATTCTTCCTTATGACAGAGATCTGGCTCAAAGACAGAGAATTTTGAACTTAATAGTTTTAGCTACACAGTATTACAGTAAGTTAGAGGAAGAAAAGTAGGAATGGCATGGTAGTATTGATCAAATGAACTATTTTTAGCACAAGAGTGATGAGAGGGTTAAATGTATAAAAATTAAGGAAAAATACTGCAGCTGTTCTGCAATGGGCACATACTGAAGGGTAAAACAGGAAGGAGGTAGAGGAAAAAAATCTGCAGGAAGATGCAAAAATAGAGTCATGATAATGAAGACTTCAATTATTGTAAGATAGACTGATTTGGGAATAGTGTAAAGGGAAAAAATAGGAGGAAGGTGCATTATGTGCTGTAACATAGGGATTGGCCAGCAGTTCACAGAGGCAGGACAGTCACCTCTGCACCATGAAATTGTCCTAAATTTTATAATTTCTTTATACAAATAAACTTCTAGACAATCACTTTCCATGGGAAGGAAGCTGTATCCAGCCCATGGTCTGATCTCTGGATGCCTACATCAAACATGAGAAATACAGCATAGCTGGAATGCGGAGGTGGTGGTGGTGAGTTATTATTTATGCTACTTACTCAAAGTTCCCTTTTCCTTCCAATGAACTTACGTAAAAGCAAAAGAGAAGCAGCTAGTGAAGATGTCTGTACTCACTTCTTTAGGTGCTGTCTTGCTGCTGGAAGTCCAGACATGTCTTCATTAAGCACATATTTCTTAGTTCCTATACAGTAATTTTCAATGTATTCAGGCCAGTGAAGCTGGCGAACATCAAAATTGAATCCCTGCAAAAGAAGCATTAAAAATTGACCTTGTTGCCCTGACTCAAAACTCTCACAGTTCACCGGGTGCAGGAAGACTGTAAATTCTCAGGCGTGCAATCTCATTCATGGACATCTTTGTTAAGTTTTGGGATCAAACTTCCATTTCATGGAATTTTGCATTTAAATGTCTGCAAGTTGGCAGCTAAAAAAGGTACTGGGTTAAGAGAATAGAACTTCCATATCGACATTTGATTATGACTACATAACACACATGGAAAAGCTACAAACTTTATTCTGGCCCAGGCGAGCTATCTCAGTTGTGTTGTTGCCATAGGCGATTAAACTTGGCTACATTCTTTTGAATTCCTACCCACAATACTCAACCATTCCATCTGATCACTAGCAACAGAATTTAAGTGGGAAGCACCAGAACATTGTTGAAACGTAGGGAGCAGGGAAATGCCAGAATTAACTTGGTGGGTTGGGTGGCAGTGAAAGAGGAATGCCAACATGAACTGAGAAGGCAGGAGAGGAGGGCTGCACAATGATGTGCCCGGGTAAGTTGAACTGAGCATGAAAAGAATGCCCAAATTAACCTTCAACAGTTCAAGGAGGAGTGAAAGCAATTGGGGGAAACGGGGGCGAGGAGGTTAAAGGAATGAACTTGAACTGAAGGGAATAGAATGTCTCTATGAGCAGAATGGGAGAGGGGCTGCAGATGGGCAATGATGATTGATTAGCATTTGAGGGTGTAATATATTAAAAATCTATCAACCAGAATGTACCAACATTTGTTATGAGGCAGGGGCAGTATTTGCAAGGAATGCGTACGATTGCTGCCTATAATCCAAGAGGCATGGTTAAGATCTTCCTCTTTTAAAAAAAAGTCTTATGGTTTACAAGGGGCAATATCTTTGAAATTAGAAAGGAAAGTAATTAATTTCCAAATGGCAAATCATAGTTTTCAAAAAAATGAGCAAATATCCATTCTTTTGTAGATTAATAAATGCAATGTTCACCTTCATTATGGGTTTTAAAATGCATGGAATACAGGATTAAGAAAATCTTGTTCCTTTAGATCTGGATCTCTCTTTAGGCTTTCATGTACTTTAATATCTTTTCCTTCAATATAACAGAATCTTGTTTTTTTTCGCAGTTTAAATTATTTGCATGCATCTAGCTGCATCTTCAGTGCAATTCTTTAACTTGGCTGCACCAACCAGTCCCTTGGTAGCTTGGTAGTTGTGTGTTCTCCATGTACATTTTTGACTTGATACTGCACAACATGCAATCACAGAAGTTACAGCACAGGAGATCCTTTGGTCTGTCATGTTCGTACCGACTCTCTCCTACAGCAACACAGCTTATTCCACTCCCAGCCTTTTCCCCATAGCCCTGGAATTTATTTCTCAAGTGTTTAATCAATTCTGTTCTGAAAGCCCTGATTCTACCTGCCTCCACTACAGTCTGGAGTAGTACATTCCAGATCCTAACCATTCATTGCATATAAACATTCTTCTTCTTATCACCTTTCGTTCTTTTGTCAATCATCTCAAATTGGTGTCCTCTGGTTCTCGATCCTTCTACCAACGGGAACAGTTTCTCTCTATTACTCTAGTCCAGACCCCTCATGATTTTGAGCACTTCCATTAAATTTCCTTTCAACCTTCCCTTCTCAACTTCTAGTTGAGGCCAAAATAGGTTTTTTTAGAAAGTATCATCAAAACTTCCTTGTTTTTATACTCTGTGCCTCTCAATATTAAGTCCAGGATCCTGAATGCCATTCTAACCACTTTCTCAACCTGCAAATTCACTGATTTGTGCACATGTACACCCAAGTTGCTCTGTTCCTGCACTCCCTTTAAAATCACCCCCTTTTTTATTGCCTCTCCTTGTTCTTCCCACCAAAATATACCGATTCACATTTCTCTGCATTAAATTTAATCTGTCATCGTGCACCCATTCCACCAGCCTATCTATGTCCTCTTCAAGTCTATCACTATTCACCTCATAGTTTACAATACTTTCAAGCTTTGTACCATCTACAAATTTCGAAATTGCTCTCTGTGCATGCAAGTCTACGTCCAACGCACCCCTCCCTGATGAGCTCAATGCATTCTACGCCTGTTTTGAGCAAGAGGTCAGCGACAGCATGCCTCCATCCTGGAAGCCCTGGATGTCAGAGCAACTTTCTCGAAGGTCAGTCCACGGAAAGCGACTGGCCCGGATGAGCACTCAGAACCTGTGTGATCAGCTGGCAGGGTATTTGCAGGCATCTTCAACTTCTGTTTACAAAATTCTGAGGTCCCCATCTGTTTTAAGAAGACAATCATCAACCCAGTATCTAAGAAAAACCAAGCAGCGTGCCTCAACGACTATCGTCTAGTGGCTCTGACATCCATCATTATGAAGTGCTTCGAAAGGCTAGTCGTGACATTATCAATTCCAGCCTCCTGGTCTACCCGGATCCACTACAGTGGATTTGCCTACCGCTGCAAGAGCGTCCCACAGCAGATGCCATCTGCCTGGCCCTGCACTCAACCCAGAACACCTAGATGACAAAGGCACCTATATTAGACTCCTATTTATTGGCTACAGCTCAGCCTTCAACACTATTATTCCCATGAAACTCAACTCCAAACTCTGTGGCCTGGGCCGCGGCACCTCCCCCTATGACTGGATCCTGAACTTCCTAACTCACAAACCACAATCATTAAGAATAGGCAACAACACATCCTCCACAACCATCCTCAACACCCATCCTCAACACCGGTGCCCACAAGGCTGTGTTCTCAGCCCTCTACTATACTACAGTCCTTATACACCTATCACTGTGTGGCCAAATTGCCCTCCAATTCGATTTTCAAGTTTGCTGACAACACCAGCGTAGTGGATCGGATCTCAAACAATGACGATACAGAGTATATGAATGAGATAGAGAATCTGGTGAACTGGTGTGGCAACAATAATCTCTCCCTCAAAGTCCACAAAATGAAGGAGATTGTCATCGACTTCAGGAAGCATAGCGAAGAACATGCCGCTGTCTACATCAATGGGGATGAAATAGAAAGGGTCGAGAGCTTCAGGTTTTTAGTGTCCAGTTCACCAGCAACCTGTCCTGGTCCCCCTCGTGCCAACACTATAGTTAAGAAAGTCCATCAATGCCTCTACTTTCTCAGAAGACTAAGGAAATTTGGCATGTCAGCTACAACTCTCACCAACTTTTACAGATGCACCATAGAAAGCATTCTTTCTGGTTGTATCACAGCTTGGTATGGCTCTTGCTCTGCCCAAGACTACAAGAAACTACAAAAAGTCATGAATGCAGCCCAATCCATCATGCAAACCAACCTCCCATCCATTGACTCTGTCTACATGTCCCACTGCCTCAGCAAAGCAGCCAGCATAACTCAGAACCCCACATACCTCGGACATTCTCTCTTTCATAAGATTGGGAAAAAGATACAAAAGTCTGAGGTCACACATCAACCAACTCAAGAACAGCTTCTCCCCTGCTCCTGTAAGACTTTTGAATAAACTGCGTATCATAAGCGCACAGAAGTTACAGCACAGGAGATCCTTTGGTTGATCTTGCATTAAGTTGATCTTTCCCTGCACCCTAGCTATGACTGTAACGATATATTCTGCACTCTCTCATTTCCTTTTCTATGAACAGTATGATTTTTTCTGTATAGTGCGCAAGGGACAATACATTTTACTGTGTACTAATACATTTGACAATAATAAATTAAATCAAATCAAATGTCATTGATATGTATCAAGAGAAACAGTGCTCCTAGTTTCGACCCATGGGGTGCCACACTGCAGACCTTCCTCCAGTCTGACAAACAACCAAAGTAGATAAACAGTAAGATTAAAAGACTAAGTGCAGTCAGCCTGTCTAAAAACTCCCCTTTAACCAATTAATACCCATCCAGTGTCCAACCTTCCTCCTCTTTTCCTTTAACTTTGGTAGAATTCTTGGGAAAGACAGGTACAAAATATGCATTTAGCCTCTCTGCCTCCATGCATAGATCCCCTTTTTCATAATAATTCACAACTTGCCTTTTATGATTTTTTTAAGAAGTGTTTATCTACTTGTGGAAGACTTTTGAACTCCTTTGTACATTAGTTGCCAGACTCTCTTTCTGTTTTCTCTTTGCGTCTCAGATTTCTTTTCTTCTGAACTTTATATATTCAGCCTGTTTGTCATTTGTGTTATCAACCTGATGTGCCGCATGCCCCCCTTTTTCTGCTCCACCTTACTTGCTTATCTTTTGGTTTCTGTACTTTTCTCTCTCATGAGAATGTACCTCAAAACCATCTCTGCTTTAAAGGTAGATCATTATTCCATTATTTTTTTCCTGCCAATGTTTGAATCTAATATATCTGGGACAGATCCATTCTGGCTGCACTGAAATTGATCCTCCTTTCATTTTGTACTTCTACTTTAGATTGCTCCTTGTCCTTTTCCATGGCTAACCTAAATCTTCTGAGAATATGATCACTGTTCTGATAGTTGACCTATTTGGCCCATCTCAATCCCTAAAACCAGAACCAAAGAACCAGACAGCGCAGGAACAGGCCCTTCGGCCCACCATGTCTGTGCCAATGCAGATGCCTCTCTAATCTAATAAAGAGATTAGATTAGACCTCTATGTGTTCTATATCCCTCTATTCCCTGCCTATTCATGGACCTAACCAGATGCCTGTCGAACGTTGTTATAGAGTCTGCTTCTACCATCTCCTCTGGCAACAGGTTTCAGGCATTCACCACCCTACACTTAAAAAAACTTGCTCCTTACATCTCTTTTAAACTTTCCCCCCTTCAATCTCAACCTATGCCCCCAAGTAATTAACCCTTCGAACTCTGACTTATCCACTCTATCCAAGCCTATCATAATCTTATAAACCTCTAACAGGTTCCCCCCTCATCCTCCGGTGCTCCAATGAAAACAATGCAAGTTTGTTCAATCTTTCTTCATAGTCCATATCCTCCAAACCAGGCAATATCTTGGTAAATCTCTTCTGCGCCCTTTCCAATGCATCAACATCCTTCTGGAAGTGTGGTGACCAGAATCATACACAATACTACAAATGCAGCCTAACCAAAGTCTTCTTCCTCATCAGGTTGAAAATCATCATGAAAATTCTCCTGAATCCAATCCAAAACTATTTTCCCTTTCTCCTTTACAATATTGTTATCCTAATAATATAAGCATAATTGGACTTCCACGTTATCAATATAATTTAAGCACCTCTCTGTAATTTTCCTGCAAATTTGCTGTCCCATATCTTTCCCAATATTTCGTGAGAGAGGGGATTAAGGGTTATGGGGAGAGGGCGGGAAAGTGGAACTGAGCAGCGACAGATCAGCCATGATCTTATTGAATGGCGGGGCAGGCTCGAAGGGCTAGATGGCCTACTCCTGCTCCTATTTCTTATGTTCTTATGTTCTTATGTGATAGAATAGACCCAGAAGTGCGATGTTTCTTAACTCTATTCAGTTCTTGCCCCTTCTATGACATCCTGGGAGGGGTGGGGGGGAGGGGTGGGGGGGAGGTGTGGCGAGGGGAGAAGGGGACTTTGAACCTGCACTGTCCATGCTTCTATTTTCCAGAGTGGAGTCAAAATGCTGTGAGATTGCACAGTGGTGCAGACCTTGCTGAAATTGTTTTTAATACATTTGCATTTCAGTTATCAGACACTCCCATGGGATTTTCACCCTTCATGGAATATTCACAGGGTGCTGGAGTGATGTCATGCTGGCGTGATGTACAACAGCTCTATTGAAGTGTGAAACTGGCACCCTTACCTCAGAGAGATTTTGGAGGTGAGTGCTCAGGAGGACATCATCCTACGGGGTGACCAAGGCTCTGTGGAAACCGCAGAGGACAAGGGGGAGGCAGGTCAGTGTAACTCAGAGCAGGGGATGGGAGTCACTGTCACGACCCTTGGAGTGGGGTCACTTGCAGGCCCTACCTTCCCTTCATGTTGGAAATTTGGCATGTCCACTATGATTCTCACCAACTTTTACAGATGCATTATAGAAACCATCCTTTCTGGTTGTATCACAGCTTGGTATGGCCCCTCCTCTGTCCTAGACCGCAATAAACTACAAAGGGTCATAAACAAAGCCCAATCCATCACGCAAACCAGTCTCCCATTCATTAACTCTGAGCCCGATTTTACCATTTGGTGTCTAAGGACCGGATCTGGGCATAACACAGATCCGAGGCCGGAATCTCTTTGCAGCATGCCGGTCCGATTCGTGCTGTGGGTGGGGCTTAGTGCTGCCGGAATGATCGGAGTTCTGAATCGCGCGTGTACAGTTCAAAAAAACAAATTGAAAAAGCGTACCCAGGTCGGGAAAAAAGAAGCAGAAAGTGGAGAGAGCGGCTCTCTGACACAGATCACCGCCGGGGGTGGGGGTGGGGTTGTGGTCAGTGATGCGGATCATTGATGTGCCTTGCATTGGAAATCGTTCCTATGCTAATTTTATTCTGGTAGCCACAGGAAGATGGAACCTTGTAACCCTGTGATGACTTCTGCGATTAGGTAAAAGACAGCCTGGGAGTTTTAAAGAGGTTCTGTTGTAAAGGAGGCAGAAAACAATAACTTGCTGTCTCAGGTCACCGATATAACCTTTGATCAGACAAATGAATCTTGCAGGCATTTCTCACAGAGAGGAGATTGCTTATCGATCTGTGTCAAAAAATTCATGCTAATCCTGGCAGTGGACAGTATTTTCAAGCAGAGTTAATGATCTGTCCTGTCTAGTGCAATTCACTGAATCCGGAGCTCTAATCAGCCTGGGGTCTTGCAGTCAAATGTATCTCTGGGGCAGAGGGACGGCAGGTCAGATGTACCTCTTGGGGCAGGAGTGGGGGGTAGGAGGTTGATCGTTGTCTGGTGGTGGTGGTGGGGTGGGGGGGCCCGTCATTCACTGGTTGTGGGGGGGTGGAGGTGGCGGACGGATCTCTGGTGGGGGGTGGGGGGGGGGATGCACTGCCACTTAGCAGGCAATCCCTCCTCCCCACCGGGGGAACAAATACCCCCAGCAGAGATCCATCCGCCTCCACCCCCTCCACCCCCCCCCCCCCCCCACATCACTAGACAATAATCAGCCCTCTCCTGAGATACATCTGACCCGCCTCTGTTCTCCACCCACCCCCCCCACAACCCCTGAGCATGTTCTGACCCACCTTCCCCTCCCCCCTCCCCCCGCCACCAATCCCTTCCCCCTCCCAGAGGATGACCTGGGTCCGAGAGCCGTTGCAGGCTCTGAACCCGCTTCGGAGGTTCCCTGCAAAGTAAAAATCGGCTTCGGAACAGAACAGAAGAAGGTAAAATGGGATTTGGTGGTAAAATTGGGCGGTTCATTGAATCGATTTAAATGCATGCTAATACATTTAAATCGTCGGGTCGCCCGATTTGGGTGCGGACCGGATCTGCACTTGAATTGGGTGTCAGTAAAGCCGTGATCTGCTCGGATTCGGGTGCAGATCACACTAAAGGCCTGACACCTGAATTTACCACGATTTCGCTCCCAAATTTTTGGTAATATCGGGCCCTCTGTCTACGCTTCCCGCTGCCTCAGAAAAGCAGACAGCACAAACAAGGACCCCACACATCCTGGACATTCTCTCTTCCAATTTTTTGGGTCAGGACAAAGATACAAAAGTCTGAAGTCACATATCAACTAACACAAGAACAACTTTTTCCCTGCTGCCATCAGACCTTTGAATGGACCTACCATATATTAAGCTGATCTTTTTCTACACTCTAACTATGACTGTAATACTGGAGGGGGTGGGGAGGTGGATTTTTTCATCCCCTGCAATTATTTAGCGCAATGGGCTGGGAGGTATCAGCGGGGCCAGATTAGCGTGATCCACACTGTGTGTCTGGCCCCAAGCGCATCTCCCAGTGCCAGATTTCCGTCTCCATTAGATCCACAGTGGAAGTAGGCAGGGAACTGCATTAGGCATGCGGAAGATCATGCAAATCTAATTTAAATATCATTAGCAGGCTCAGGTCTGAAGTGTCCGGGCCTGCTAGCTCCCCCCATCTACCAGGAATATTTCACTCCTCCAGCGAGGTTTATAGTAGCTGGACTCAGGGGGCCAGCGGCTCGATCCACTAGAGTGGGGGGGTTGGCGTGCAATCTGGGCCTCCCAGAGGGTCAGCTGTCCAGGGGGGGCGGAATGTCCTCTGGGCATTGGCACCCTGGCAGTGCCAGCCTCTGCCCCTGCCCAAGGGGCAAAGTGCCAATGCTCTGGGTTCACTGGAGCAGGGGCTGCTCAGCCAAGAGATGGTAAATGACAGTTTTACCTCAGAGCTGAACTGAGTTAAAGTAGCCTGTAGCATACTTATGGGTGGTCCCTACAAAAATAAATAACTTAAAGGCTGATGTGTCTTGTAAGAAAATCCTTGGGGTAAGTAAGAAGTAAACCTTAGTGCGTAACAGTTATAAAGCATATTGTTAAGGTAATCATGCTTGTTTTGTTTAAGTTTGTGTTTAAAAATGTGAAATCTAGTGACACAGTTGAACAAAATGAGATGTTCAGATTCTCTTTAAGTATTGAAGTGGATTAGAACAAACTTTAGAAGTAGTGATTTTTGTGGGTCCATGGCCAAGCCACTAGATGGAGTAGGTCCTAAGATTAAGTTTTCAACCATTAGTAAGAGAATTATTGACAGTGCCGGCCTCTCCCTGTTATCTTGCATCTCTGCTTTGCTGAACATGCACCGTCACTGGAGTGACACAAATCCAAGGTGACTTGTCCCTGCGTGTCCCACTTTCTCTCTCTGTAATATTTAAAATGTCACAGTTCACTGCTCTTCTAATTTTTTTCTAGTTGTCTGAAATGTACCGGGGTATTTTTCTACATAAAATACATTATATTAAGGCAAGTTGTTATTGGGATATCCCTGTCTCTCCAAATTCAATGCTGTGTTCTGGGGAAACTCACAGCCACATCCCATTAATTACATAAGAACAATAGCTAGTGTTGTTCCCACAGCATCCGTGGTACTTGTACAGAAGGTTGTCAACATTTCCTAGACATGAAAATATTGAAGTAAGTGTTTAAGTATTGGTGACTTATTTTTGCCTGTTTGAAATACTACGATGATTTTGCAGCATTATTTAAATCATAAGCTCTTTTCAACTTTTACACACAGAATAGACTTGGCATTTTGCAAGGGTGGACGGCTAACTATTCAGTTGTTTGTTGGGAATGGCTATGTGGAAGTTGTATCAAAACAGGACAAGACATGCTCAAAGGGCAGGCTTTCTTTTACTCTTGCCTATTATAGTATATTCATATAGTTTAGACCTCTCTAAAATGAGTTTGGGAGAAGGTGAAAGTTAATTAGGAAAAATCAGGTAATGTTTCTGTTGTGGTTTTACAATATACAAGCATCAGTCACTCATAACAAAGTGGGTAAACATATTGTGGGTTCACCTATTAACTCTAGGCACAAGTGCACAGATGTACATGGTCATAAAGCTTGAAGACATCCGAGCTATACAGCTGTGTTCTGTGTGCTCTTATTGAAAGCAGAAGTAAAACTAAATTGGATCTCGTGGCACACTTCCTTCTAGTGAAGTTCAATCCCTTAAACGTTATTATAACAGTTTGTAGTTGGGACGGCATGGTGGCATAGTGGTTAGTAGTGCTGCCTCTAAGTGCCAGGGACCCAGGTTCAATTCCAACCTCGGGTGACTGTGTGGAGTTTACACTTTCTCCCAGTGTCTGCATGGGTTTCCTCTGGGTGCTCCGGCTTTCTCCCACAGTCCAAAAGACGTGCTGCTTAGATGCATTGGCCATGCTAAATTCTCCCTCAGTGCACTCAAACAGGCGCCGGAGTGTGGCGACTAGGGATTGTCACAGTAACTTGATTACAGTGTTAATGTAAGCCTACTTGTGACACTAATAAATAGACTTAAAAAAACATTAAAATACTAAGTTCTGTGGCTGAACTGTTCATCCTAGAAGCTGTAGTAATGTTCATTCAAATTTTTTATAAAGCCAAATTTCTTTCTTTGTCAAAAGAAAATGTGGTCTACAGGGGATTCTTCAGTAATGACGCGTATCAGATCAAGGTGTGCTGACATTGATGGGTGTTGACATTTTCTTACTTCACATCAGATCCATTACCTCAAATCACTTCTGCAGCAAAATCAAAGCTGATTTCGTTTAGTGTGCCTTGCCAACATATTCTGAATGAATCAATATCTGGAAATGTATTACATTTATCTATTTCTGCTTTCTAACATTGGCCAATAGAAACAACTGAATTTATTTTCAGAGGTAGTGGGAACATGTTACAAAATATCTTCCAGCATTCAAAAGGTTAATGGCTCTTCATGCTCCTCACACTTGCTGCACTGATTTCCCTCCAAAGATGGTTCACTCAGAGCTGGATCACTCAGGTCCTCCAACCCCTCAATCTTGTGCCCGAGTGAACCTACTTCATCAAACAACAGTACTTAGTGAATAATTCACTATGTGCTCTGCCAGTGTTGTTAATGACCAGCACTTTTTACAGCTTCTTTTAACTGTGTTTTCTAAATATCTCTCTCCCCATGCTTTCTCCATATTTTATCCCCGTTTCCTTAGCTTTTCGCTTCCTTTGCTTCCCCTTCTCCCCCCACTTTGTCAATTTTAACTCTCTCCCCCAACTCCCTACATCTTCATCTGTCACAGTTTACCCTCTGGTTTCAGCTTCTCTATCATTTGGCCACTCACACCTTCTATTCTCTCTATGGACTGTTATTAGCACCTCTTAGCCTTTCCCCTGGTTTCTGTGGTTATGACTCATCTTTCATTCCCTCACCCTGCTGTATAAACATCTCCCACTTTTTAATGCCTTTTAGCTTTGACAAAGGGTCACCTGGACTCGAAACTTTAGCTCCCGAAGCTGCCAGAACTGCTGAGATTTGCCAGCATCTTCTCTTTTGGTTTCAGAATCCAGCATCCACAGTAATTTGCTTTTACATCTTTACATCGGTTCCGGAAAATATGTATACGTTAACCTCCTGATCAATGAATGCACTCGGATTGGATCAAGAAGAAAATAATAAAATTAGTTAAGTCCAAAATTCCATTTGAAATGGTGTTTTTCTTTTAAATGGTCACAGTGACATATTGTCCCCCTCCCTGGTATCAAGGTTACCTTTACAGAGCTACCCTGACACCGCAGTTCAATGCTTCATTGTAGACCTGCATTTGTGCCTCTATTTAAAGTACTCTGCTTCATCATCTTATCAGTGGTGCAGTGAGTTAGATGTTATTACTTAAGGTGCTTATTTTCCTGGAATATTTTAGGGCCTCAGATTTTGTTAGAGGTGTGTCAGAGAAGAATATGAGATATATGCTTAAAGGCAAAATACGGCAGTGGATGCTGGAACCTGAAACAAAAACAGAAAATGCTTGGAAATCTCAGCAGGTTTGACAGCGTCTGCGGAGGAAGAATAGAGCCAACGATTAGAGTCAGGATGACACTTTATCGGAGCTCATGTATCGTGAGTTATATGCTCGTGGGCCTAGTACTCCACTGTGGGTTGCAATGTATAACTAGTGTATATCTTGTGACCTTATGTTCATACATTAGTGAGAACAGACTGGGGATCATTTCCTGGATGATGCTGCTATTTGAGGTACTTACAGGTGGCACAGTGTTTAGCACTCCTGCCTCACAGTGGCAGGGACCCGGGTTCAATTCCTGGCTTGGGTCACTGTCTGTGCAGAGTCTGCACATTCCCCCATTCAAAGATGCTGGTTAGGTGCAATGGCCACGCTAAATTCTCCTTCAGTGTACCTGAACAGGTACTGGGGTGTGGAGGGGATTTCCACAATACTTTCATTGCAGTGTTAATGGAAGCCTATTTGTGATACTAATAAATAAACCAAGCAAAGACTGCTGCTTACCCGCTTATCTTCAAGGCTGAGTTGACTCATCAACATATTCATATTGTCAGAACTCCAATCCCAGGACTTGCTGCTGAAGTACTCCAGTAGCATCATGGACTTGTGAAGTCTGTTGAAGATCTTCATCATTCTGCAATTACATGTACATTTACATTCAGTTACTCCGTCCTTATATCTGTAATCATTAGTTAAAGAGTTGCTTCAGTGTAAAAGCTCACTGGAGGCGATTCTCCCAAAGAGTTTCTAAATGTCAAATTTGCATAAAAACTGGAGTAAATCAAATTGGTTTTTACAGCGGAAGTTTCAAAATGAATCTCCCACACTCCTGCGCACTGCAAAGTGCAATGGCATGATTCACTCCAAAAATCAGGGGGTGGGGCCTATTCCCGCTGGACAGACCAGCTGCAGAGTGGCACATGTGCAGTGGCCCCCGTCAGCCGCTGTCCCAATCACCGCCCAGCCCCGCAACCCCCACATCACTGGCCATAAAGCCCGATGGCCAGGTTGCTGCTCCTCCTCCCAACACCCCAGTGTGCTCAGGCCAACCACTCCTACCCCGCAACCCCAAATTCTGGACCCACCCCACCATCCCCAACTGCCCCAGCAGGTGGGGAGCTACTACAAAACCCCACTGGAATGAAACACTCCTGGTGGGCGGGGAGGAGATGTTAGTGGGCTTGGAGACTTCAGTCCCGGACCCGCTAATAGCATTTAAATTACATTAAAATGAGCTGCTGAATACCTTAGGCAGCTGGCAGCACTGGAAATGCGGCACTAGGAGACACGTGGCGTCCATGGCACCCAGCGAACAGCCCGTGAAATGGCCTTTGTTCGAGTATCCCAGCTGCACTTAAAAAGCAGCACAGCGGGATGGGAAAATTGCCCCTACTGTATTTTATTTCCTTCACTTAAACTCACTGATATAGTTCAGCATTCAACATTATAAATGTTTGTTAATTTTACATTTGATTTATTTCACCATTTGCGGTTTCTATAATTATGTATTGAAGTCGTTACATGGCAGGGCAAATGAGCATTTAATTGAAAACTCATTGTAAGCATCTAAATTACCTTTCCTCCCAGAGCTAGCCTTGTCATAGATATTTTGAAATGTTAAACACATCACTATTTCCTATCACAGTCAATGTCATACACGACAGATGCTATTTTATAAAGAAAGTACATTGGCCATAAGCATCATAATGAGCGAGGCTGGTGTGATGCAGAGCACCATCATCGTTGTTTGGGAGAGCAGTGAATTGTATGCCATTTCTGGCAGGAGCGGTGCCTAAACACACTGGTGAGTCTGGCTGCAAAACAATTGGGTACCATTTTGGAAGGTTGGCCCAATCTCACAGAGCTCTGGGAGATACCCCCCCACCCCCACAATCAGCAGCATGTTTGCCACCCTCTCCCTAACACAGATTGCTGGTATTGGGGCTGTGAGTCCCCTCTCATGACCCTTGACATGGCACCTCTTCATGACCTCCCACGACACAAGGTTATAGTCCATCAGGTCTTCACCTGATGAATGAGCTGCGCTCCAAAAGCTTGTGATTTCAAATAAACCTGTTGGACTATAACCTGAATTTGGATAGTGCAGTCTCAGCATGTACACTATACGCACAAATCTTGGTGGGAGTGAATGGTGAGGAAGATGTAAAGAAGTTTCAGGGTGATTCAGACAAGTTATGTGGGTGGACAAATACATGGCAGATGCAGTGCAATGTGGATAAATGTGAGCTTATTCACTCTGGATGGAGAAACAGAATGGTAGAGTATTACTTAAATAGATTGGGAAATGCTGACTTCAAAATGAACCTTAGTGTCCAAGTACACCAGTCACTGAAAGCAAGCACTCAGGTGTAGCAAGCAGCTAGGAAGGCAAATGGTATGTTGACCTTCACTGCAAAAGGACTAGAGTATAGGAGCAAGAATGTCTTACTGCAGCTGTATAGGGCCCCAGTCAGACCATACCTGTAATACTGTGTGGAGGTTTGGTCTCCTTATCTAAAAAAGGATATATTTGCCAGAGAGGAAGTGCAGCGAAGGTTTACCAGATAAATTCCTGGACTAAAAGAATTGTTATACCAGAAGAGATTAGTTTGACTGGGCCTGTATCCACTGGAATTTGGAAGAATGAGAGGAGATCTCAATGAAACATATAAAATTCCGACAGGACAGATCAGGCTGTATGTAGAAATGTTCTTTCCTCTGCTGGTCTAGAACAAGGGATCACAGTCTCAAGATTCAGGGTAGGCCATTTAGGACTGAATGAGGAAATATGTCTTCACTCACAGGATGGTGAACCTGTGGAATTCTCTATCACAGAAGGCTGTGGAGGCCAAGTCACTGAATATATTAAAAAGGATTGGGATAGATTTCTAGATTTTAAAGGCATTAATGGAAGAGCGTGGGAGTATGGCATTTAGATAGAGGATGAGCCTTGATCATACTGAAAGCCCAAATGGCCTACTCCTGCTCCTATTTTCTGTGATTCCATAGCTAATTTCCCATCATTATAATTCAGGAATATTGAATTATTCAAAAGTGTAAAAAAAAGCAACTGGCAAATTGCAAAATCTCTAATGGGTAAAATTTATTTTTTTTAAGAAAAGTGATTGTGAGATTTAATAAGCTATGTCTACATGCATGCGATAAAGGACAGATGTGGTTTTTATTTGTTATCTAGAAACCTCAGAAAATGTATTAAGTTCAGAGAGCAACCATTATTTACTTCTGTAATTGAGATATTTTTCTAGCAAGTGACTACATTTTGAAGTAAGTGGCTTTTAATTATCTCATCTGATTATCACCGTTACATTGAGAGAATATGTGTGCATTTTAATTACTAATGACAGTCAAACAGAAAGCATGACAGATTCAGTTGTGTTTGTATGTAAATACATCAATATACCAATAAATATGATCCTGTCAAAGCAGTTTTGAAGCTTCACTTTTGCCAAGCACTGGTGCCTTTTCCATTGTAACACTAAATTCCATATTGGCAGAGCTTCCAAAGACTGAGATCCCTTTCAATACAGAGAGCTCCCACCACTCAGAAAAGGAAGCAAGGGTCTACTTACCGTGGTTTTTGCCCTGTTAGCCTCAGATAAAGATCATAAACCAAAGCAGGGGCTTTGTGACTGACAGCAATCCAGTACTGATTAATCAGGTAGTTTGATGTGATATTTGCATTGGGTCTTCTAAAGGCCTGATCCAGAGGGTTCCTCTTAAACGTGGAAATGACATGGTATTCTAGGATGAGGAAGAGAATCAGTCATTTTTCTGCACGGTTTGCTTTATTTAGTAACTCTGCCAGGTGGTAAAAGGCTTATTTTTCTATTCAAAATATAGTTGGGAGGAAGCTCAATTCTTATCCACTCTGGTGAGCACAGAAATCCTGTGTATCCACTGAAAAATGTACAGCTTGTGTAGCACACGCCATGCTTACTTAAATCACGAATAACTGATAGATTCTGTTGAGAATTTCATGACCTCACAATGACTAAACTAAAACATTTTAAATACATTAGACCCACTCACTCCATCATAACTCTTTCTGCTGCAGTTAGTTTGTTTGTGTGTAAATACAGCAATATACCAGTAAATATGAGCTGGTTAAGTCACACTGCTTATAGTTTTGTGTTTAAAAATCAAATACTTAAAACAACCAATTCAGCTCTGCAATTCTGGAAATGTTCCCCCCCCCCACCCTGCTAACTACTTGCTCCAGTGAAAATGTCCTATTTTTTAAAAAAAAACTTGCCTTACAATTTTGTCTTCTTATCAAACGAAAAATCAGGTATGTCCATAAGGAAGTTCAATTCATTTTCTGTCTATTAGCTTAAAATGGATGGAAAATTAGTCTGATTACAAAGACTCCGCTCCAGCTCATTTTTCTTTACACATTCTGTTCAGGCAATGAAGGCCTTTGAAGCTTACTTAGAGTTACGGGGGAAAAAAGACTGTGCTGTTTGTTCCAGCAAGGTCACAAACATGCTTCTGCCTAATGAGCTGGTGAACAACTGCCACTGCAGGCTAAAGGAGTTGGTATTCAGACAACCCAGTTCCATCCCTTATTGCTTACACATTCCATCCATACTGGTGTCAGCCTAACAGGAGTAGGCAGAGGTGAAGCAATTTCAGGAACTGTGCAACTGGCTTATCCAGAGGTTAGGTGTTTCTAAATTCCCAAATGAGCCAACTACTCAGCTCAGCAATATTTTATTTTGAGGTGCGGGGGGGGGTGGGGGGAGGTTGTTAAAGACTCTTGCCTGCCTTGGCACTCCCAATTGCCACAACCAAACTATAAGCCATAACACACCAAGCCAGTTGCTGAAGACAGACTCTGGCCTCCCATCAGGCAAACCACCACTGGAGATTGGAGACACATCCAAAGTATACAAAAACCATAACACTAGTTAAGGTCAGCATGCCATCACTGCAGCTGGTCCATGTTCCATCCTGCCAAAAGTGCATGAGTCCTTGAACGGAGTTTCCTGAAACGGAGGCTATCCTTCCTGAGTGCTGCTTCCAGCAAGGAGATCAGCATTTAAATTTCCCATCCAAGAGCCCCGCTGACAACATTAACTGTTGTTCGAGAAGCCACCTGGCTTAGTGCTGATACTTGACCACCACCAAGGGAGATGCAACTGTGTGGACTGTGGTCGGGAGCTGCAGAGCCGGGAATTGAGGAGACATTTCACCGGGGTCTCGAAATAGGGTGAGGTTCCTCAGAAATCTCCACCTTTGGCTTCCCGTGTTCACCTGTCCACTGTTCCTGAAAACTGTCTCATAGCAGCTGCATGAGCAAAAATACTCAACCATGGGCATTCAAACTTCACAAGATAATTATGATAACACTCATAGAAGTCATGTGATTATGCATCAGGCATGAACTTTCAGAAGGTTTTTGATAAAGTCTCCACAGGAAGTTAATTAGCAAAATAGAAGTATAAGTGATAGGAGGCAATTTACCGGTATTAAGGATTGGGTAAAAGGTAAAGTCGCCATAGCTCTCCCCCTCAAAGGTGGGAGTGGACTAACTGGTGGTGATTTAACCTGAGGATCACCACACCTCAGGCGACAGGAAAGGTTGAAGTTTGAGAAAGCTGACCTTAGCTGGTACAGGAATTGAACCCACGCTCTTGGTGTCGCTTTGCGTGCCTAACCAGTTGTCCAGCCAACTGAGCTAATCAACTCATTAAAGATTAACTAATAGGCAGAAAACAGAGAGTAGGAATAAATGAGTCATTTTCATGTTGCTAGGCTGTGGGTAGTGAGGTGCTACAGCGATCAGTACTTGAGCCTCAGCTGCTCACAATAAATGTCAATGATTTGGATGTGGATGCAAAATCCCAAGTTTGTGGATGATACGAAGCTACACTTGAAGGTTAATTATGAGAAAGATGTAAAGCAGCTACAGGAGGATTTGGACAGACATGGTGAGCAATAATATGGCAGATGAAATATAATGTGGAAAAATGTTAGGTAATCTACTTTGGTAGAAGGAACAGATGTGCCGAGTATTTCCTAAATGGTAAGAAATTGGAACACCTAAAAGTACAGAGGGGCCTGGCTGTCCTTGTCCTTAAGTCACTGAAGACTAACATACAGGTGAAGCAAGCAATTGGGAAGGCTAATGGAATGTTAGCCTTTATCACAAGAGGATTGAGTACAGGAACTAGTGCAGTTTTGCTTCAACTGTATAGAATCTTAGTTAAACCATACCTGGAGCACTTTGTGCAGTGGTCCCCTTCCCTTTAGGAACAATGTTATTGTCATAAAGGGAGTTATAAAAATTAACTTACAGGACTGGGTGTCATGGGCAAAGCCAGCATTTATTGCCCATCTCCAATGCCCTTCAGAAGGAGGTGTTGAGCCCCTGCAGTCCCTAAGACATAGGTACACCCACTGTGCTATTAGGGAGGGAGTTCCAGGATTTTGATCCAGCGACAATGAAGGAATAGCAATATATTTCCAAGTCAGGATGGTGAATGACTTGATGGTGTTCCCAGCTACCTGCTGCTCTTCAACTTCCAGATGGTTCCAAAGAACCTTGTTGAGTTCCTGCAGTGCGTCTTATACGTGGTACACACGCCTGCCACTGTTCATCAATGGTGGAGGGAGTGAATGTTTGTGGAAGGTGCTGCAATTAAGCAGGCTGTTCCTGAGGAACTCTGTAGTGATGTCCTGGAGCTGAAATGATTGACCTCCACCCGCACAACCACCCTTCTTTGTGCCAGGTATGATGTCAAACAAGGGAGGGTTCCCCCCCACAAATTCCCACTGAATCGAATTTTGCTAGGGCTCCTTGACACCTTACTTGGTCGTCAAGGGCCGTCACTCTCAACTCATCTCTGGAATGCAGTTCCCTTGTCTATGTTTGAACTAAGGCTGGAATGAGGTCGGGAGCTGAGTGACCCTGGCAGAATTCAAACTGAGCATCACTGAGCAGGTTACTGCTGAGCAGGCGCTGCTTGATAGTGCTGTTGATAATCCCCTCCATCACTTTACTGATGAGCAAGAACAGACTGATGGGGTAGTAATTCATTGGGTGAGATTTGTCCTGCTTTTTGTGTACCTGGCAATTTTCCACATTGCTGAGTGGATGTCAGTGTTGTAGCTGTACTGCAAGAGCTTTGCTAGAGATGCAGCATGTTGTGGAGCACAAATATTCAGGACTATTGCTGGAATGTTGTCAGTATTTGCAGTATTCAGTGCCTTCAGCCGTTTCTTGATATCCAATGGAGTGAATCAAATTGGCTAAAGATGGGCATCTGTGATGCTGGAATAAAGGGGTCCCCCTGGGGAAATAAATCTACTTCCCATCATTTAGGCTTACTTGTCACAAGCCCATGGTCACTTAGGAAATGTGCAAGATTCCCCAATATATATGTATCTGCACCAATACTGGTACTGCTACTAAATTCACAACAGGTTAGCAACTAAATTCTTGTTCCTCAGTGCATCTGCAGCACTGTGGATCAATGGGACAAAGTGAAGAGGCAGATGAAGCAAAATTAATCACAGCAAAATGCATTTTTAAACTAAAAGGGGTTGCCCTCAGCTCCATCGTTTGCCAGTAATGTCCGGTCTTAGTTTAATGACCTTGCTCTAAAAATGAAAATCAGGACAGAAAGTGCATAGTTCTGCTAGATTTTCCTTAATTAATAAGAAAAACAACCACAATGTTATTGCCTGTGTGGGCATAGGATATGAAATGAGAACCAACACAATATTTAAATGAACCAATGAACTGAACCATTAAAAGGATAGCTTACAATGAGCAGATATCATTAGGACCTGTCTTTTCACACAACTTGTACAATGCTGCTTTTTTATACAGCACATTAAGTCGGTGCAGCAAAGTGAATTAGAATCAGTTAATTGTTTTATGCTTTGCAAAGATCTGTATACACATACAGAGTTATTAAATAGCTATTTATAATTAGTTATAAATAGGTGACCATACAAAAAAAGCATTTTCAGTCGGTTGGTGTTTTTAGCTGCATTTGTTAGCACTAGAAACAGCTTGGTGGAAAAGGGGAGCATGTTAAACAGATTGTTCCAGGCATCTGTGCCAGGGTCCCTTCTGTTTCTTATACAGATAAATAACTTGGATTTACAGTTTCAGTCCAATGTAGTTTAAACTAAAAAATGGCACATTATTATTCCACATCCTACAAAGACAACAATGTACTTGGGCTAGTCAATGGCAATAAAATTCAATATGAGCAAATACAATAGAAAATAGAAAAACAAATGTTAAGGACATAAGAACATAAGAACTAGGAGCAGGAGTAGGCCCTTCCAGCCTGCTCGGCCATTCAATAAGATCATGGCTGATCTTTTGGTGGACTCAGCTCCACCATGTGTAGGTTAAAACTTACCACCTCCCAGTGGAAAAGTTAAAACAGGCACGTGGACACTTGTTGTTTTGTCACTTGCTATGTTCAAAGAGTAAGGACTGATGTAAACCCAGAAAGCTGGATTCTAAGGCCGGAATGTTACTGGCCCCTGGGTAGTTGGCTAAGAGGTGGGGGATGGGTGGCAAAATACCAGGGAGTTGTGTCACAAAAGGTCCCTCACACAGTCCCACTCGGATGGCTACCCACCGTTGCAGAACAGGGGGGGGTCTTGATTTCCAGAGACTCCATTGCTCAAGGTGCACACCACTCCCCACAGTATTGACATCTTTGCTGAGAGGGCTTCCCCTCTGATTGTTGGGGCCTGTCTGCTGTGCCAGGGCCAAAAATGTTCTACCCTCTCTTCAAGCATGCCTCAAAATGCAAGTGCCCTCTCAGTCTTCTTGCTGCTTCAGCAATATCGGTTTCTCTATTGAAGCTGCAGAGCTGCCTGCCCTCTGATTGGTCAACAGCATCGAGAGCCAGCCAAATCTCCTTAACTGAATGGTGGCCATGATGATGGCCTATTCACTGGTGGCTGCTGGGAAGACTGCCCCAGTGGCTCTGCTGGCCACCAGCATAGGTTCAGGACTTGCATTTGGTTACCACAGCAGGGACCTTGTGTCAGAAAGATCTCAGCCCATGCTATTCAGTGCATCAGTTTAGTTCTGATCCCCAGAAGCTTTCTATAGAGTATTTGAATCAGGTCACATTTGCAGGGCTGCACATTAGATGGATGCAAGGGACTGTTTATTTGTGTAGAGGTTACCAACAGCTGGGCTGGGTTGGTGGAAAACATGGTTCAGACAAGGACACAGAACTTGTGTAAGAAATAATTGGATGCAGGAATGGGGAGACACTAGGTTAGTATTCTGGAAGCAGAACATCAAATGAATGAAAAGATTTTCCCATGATCTTTAATGTTAAATGGCTTTCCTAATTTTTGATGACTTAATATATGTAAAGATTAACAGGAAATAGTTTTAGAAATTTATTTATAAATTAAGAATGCTATGAGCAAAGGACTTGATAGGGCAGCAGGTGCTGTGATATTTGTACACCTACCAGCACGGATTTTAATTGTGCCAATGTAACTGGAAGCATGGCAAGATTTTTGACAAACCAATTGACATGCTTTGACATGGACAAGTTCACCAAGCATCATACATGTGGAGCTTTCTGGAGGAATCAGACACCTGCAACAACTTAAAGGGCCAGACTGTTTCTGCAATTGGGATCTTATTGTTGGCTCCAATTGCAGCCAAATTCTAACAATAAGGAAAAATTGAGCTCAAGTTCTGTAATTCATTAGAATGCCTGCTAGATGTCGTTACATTTTCCACCATGTTCTCTGTTAGCTCGTAAACTGGAACGCTGCTGTCTGCTAGTTTCAGTGCTAATGGAAAATGTAATAAATAACATCGTTCTGTTACATTAACCTCATTCAAAATTACGTTTGGTCTTAATTCCAGCTGTGAAGAGGTGTTAAGAGACGGGAGGAGTGGGAAGCACATAAGGATCGTCATAAAGCAGACCGGGAGCAGTGCGAAGCAGGTCAGGATCACTGTGAAGCAGAGAGCCACATAGTGGCACAGAAGTTAACACTGCTGCCTCAGAGCGCCAGGGATTAATTCCAGCCTTGGGTGACTGTATAAAGCTTGCACACTCTCCCTGTCTCTTCCTGGGTTTTCTCCGGGTGCTCCAGTTTCCTACCGTCCAAAGATGTGTGGGTTAGGTTGATTGGCCCTAGTAAATTGCCCCTTAGTGTCAGAGGGATTAGCAGGGTTAATAAGTGGAGTTACGAGGATGGGGCCTGGGTGGGATTGTGGTTGATGCAGACTCGATGGGCCGAAAGGCCTCCTTCTAACTATAGGGATTCTATGATTCTGTTCTGTGATTAGATTGGAGATGTGTGAACCAAGTCAGAACCTGTGTGAAGCATTCCGGGAGCACTGTGAAGTAGACTGTAAGTGTGAACCAAGTCAGGATCATTGTATTACAGACCAAGAGGAATGTATGTGGAGCAGATGGGGAGCACTGAAGTGAGAGAATAAAATCAAACTGGAACACCCTGAGCTGACTGGCTGGTGAATATTGTAGCTTTGTTTTCCCATCTCCAATTCTCCATGCTTACAGGACATCCTTCCTCCACCTAGGCCTCCACTGCAGGATCAGAAAACCTCAGCACACACTCTCACCCATGATCAGCCATTGCTCTATGTTGGTTATTCCAAATAACCTCAGCACCACCTTCAGCAGCCACTATGCAACTTCCCCTTCAGAGGTACAAGCCAGCTTCAAGTAGCACCAGCAACTTACAACACTGCTGATGCAGGAAGCCAATAAACAGTGCCGCACATAAATCGTGATTTAAGATCAGGCGGTGCAATGTTGGCGAGGGCCTAGTTATTCCAAACGGTCATGTGTTAATTGTGCAACTTGGTAATTGTGCCTATTTTTGGGAACTATTCCTTTCTCTTCATTTCTGTACCATGGAAGGGATTTCCTTCCACCTGTAACACCAGGACAGATTTCCCACTATTGTTTCTGGATTACACTATTTACTATGTTCTGCTTACTCATCTTAATCTTCCCTCTGGCCAATGCATTTCACATTAGTACAACCTGTTGTTTTGAGGCAGGTGGGAAGGGAGGGGCAGCACTTCCTCCCCACCTGCCTCAACAATCGTCTGATTGGAAGAATAGTTTGAGAAATGTATTTACAGTGTCGCTAAGGCATTGTAACTTAGAATCCCTACACTGCAGAGGGAGGGCATTTGAGCCTGCACCAACCACAATCCTACCTAGCCCTATTCCCATATCCCCACTTATTTACCCTGCTAATCCCTCTGACACTAGGGTCAAGTTAGCACGGCCAATCAATCAAACCTGCACATCTTTGGAGTGTGGGAAGAAACCAAAGCACCCAGAGGAAACCCATGCAGACACAGAAAGAATGTGCAGACCCCACACAGACAGTCACCTGAGGCCAGAATTGAGCCCAGCTCCCTGGCACTGTGAAGTAACAGTGCTAACCACAGTGCCACCATGCCATCCCTTTAGCAGCTCTCCTAGATTTTGATTTATTAAAGATATTGCACATTCCAAAAAAGGGTTTTCATATCTTCCCCTGTTTGGGTACACTATGTTACCAGTCAAATAATTATTTAACTTAATTAGTCTGAAGGTGCATTTGGTCACCCATCAGAAAATGTTGGGGGCAGTTGGGAGGAGGGAATGGGAGGAAATCATTGGGCCAGATGGAAACCATCAATATAGTTTTTATTTACAAACTCAATCTTACCGATCTCTCCCCAGTGAAACGGGTTGATGCCTCCTGTGGTACAATTGTAAATAAGGGTAGTTTTTGGTCTGTAAAATAAAAAGTACAGCAATAGTGTGATCAAAGAAATGTGCGTTAGGAAAGGGGATGCAACAGGTACAGTTTCTCATCTGAATTTTGGATCATGAGAGCAGTGGTGTGATCACAGTACAACCCCTACAACGCCTGCTAAAGTTCAACACTGCTGCTTCGAAGTAACACTGTAACTGGGTGGACTAGCTCAAAATGATCCTAAGGTATGTAGCAGAACAAAGGCAAACAAAGGCAGGGACAAACAAAGAAAAAAGATCTTTGCATCTGCTCACCATATCCTTCTGACCTATGTAAAATCCTGTCTTTTAAAGCTGTAGTTCCTTTTCCATTGCTGACTTTAATAATGTATTTTCCACACACAAATAAATCCGGCATCTTTTTGTCCATGCTATTTATATCCTTCCCCAGTCCTTATCTCATCAGAACATTTCGGTATTGTTCCCCAAAGTACTGTTTTATGAATAAATATGTCACAAAAATTATCGGTGTATTGCAGGGTTTCTGCAGTACTTATTACGCCTTTAGGTAGCACTATGATGGACCCTGCTAATGTTAAAATGAAGATCTAGTATCTCCATTTCATTTTTTGTTCTGACTGCAAGAACCTTTCCAAAATTTACCAATTTATTCATGAAGGATGCATCATATCGGACTAATCTAGTCAAGGTTTTGAGGCGGGCACAATGGGTTATTACCAGAAATGGTCTTTCACAAAGTCTCCACATAAGAGATTATAGGTAAATTGAGAGTGTATGGTATTAGAGCTAACCTTGTGACATGAGGTTGGGAATTAGGTGCTAAGACAGGAGAAAGGGTTTGGTCTATGATTAGAGGATGCATCAATACTGGCCCTCCGGAATCTGTACTGGGGACTTCAGTTTTGTACCAGATCTCACCCCAAAAGACCGTGGCTGCTGGGTCAATTGAAGTTCGATAGATTTCAATTAGTTAAGGGTATCAAGGGTTACAGAACAAAGGCATGTCAACGGAGCTGACATACATATCAACTGTGATCTAACTGGGCTTAATTCCTTGGCCTTGTTTCCACAGCCCACTCCTGGTCCACGTGTTCGCTGAGTTCCTCTTACTCTACTCAACATCCTTTCCCTGGTCTCTGTCTTTCCTTTGCATGAAGCAGAGATGTTTCCTCTTATTCATTCTTTCCCATTATCTTTGCCCTCATTCTGCCACCCTTCCTTTCGTCCCAGTTTTTCCATGCTCACCCCACCCCAAAATCCAATTATCCCCCTTGTCCACTAACCCTAGTTTCGCTGAGTGGGATACTTGACATCGACTGTATAGGTGCAATATCATGTGAGATCACCCAGCTGACCCAACATCGACCTCTGTGCAACAACATCTGTCTGAAGCTTGGAAATAAATTTACAGTCTTCCTCCACGTTGTGGAGTTTGAGAAACCAATCAAGAAAAAAGTGGGCGGCATTTCTGCAACACAAGGGTCACTGTGGCTGAACTGTAAGTTTTAATTTAAAAGAGCAGGCAGATGGGGAAGATTTGCTGTTTGTCACCAGCTTGAACTAAAATGGTTGTGTTAAAACATTTACACTTTGAGTACAAACAGCAGAGCAAATCCACTAAGGAGACGTTCAGAAATGGTAACCTCTGACAAGCAACTCCCATTCTCTTTTATAAACTGCATCAGTTCAGTGCTCCCACGTGGAGAATACCAAACTAGTGTCAGTGATCGTAAGTGAAAGGGCAGTTTGTTTCTGTGGACATAAAATCAGGGATTGCTGAAACTGTCCAAACTTGCCCCAGAAACCCAGTAAAGCAAAAACAATTCTTGCATTTATTTTTGTCCAAACTGGAACAGTTGATGAGCGACGAGAAAGTCGACACGGGCAAAATCGTACACAAAAAAAAACACTGGTAGTCAGAGACAAGTCTGTGTTGTGAATATACAAGATACGGTGTGGCGCATATAGATCTCTCACCTGTGAACTGCCGTATACCAGCCAGCTGCGAGTGTGAGATTAACCACTACGTCGACAGGGATCAAATCAGCCACTGCATCATTAGTAGCCCTCATTGTGCGGAGAATCCCCTTGCCTGCCTGCATGACAATTGAAATAATAAAATAATATAATAGCCATTTGATAAATTGCCCTTCCTTTTCAGCCCAATTCAATAACACTAAAAAATGTCAACACTGGCCGTTTACTGTATGACAGGTGTCTTCTCCTCTTATCTCACCTTTCACTTTTCCTGAACCTTCTCGCCACCCCGCAACACTCAAGATTATTGAGATAGAAATGTGACTGGGGGTGAGAGGGGTGTGGGGTGCAGAGTCTCACCTCTGTCCCTGAACGGTGAGATCTTTGGGCTTGTTTTCAAATGGAACCAGTGAGATGCAAATAGTCAGAGGAAACCAAGATTATGATATTGGCAGCATTGCAGCAGCTTTTATGTAGGCGAGGACCAGGCATGGATATGGGGCAGATTGAGAGATGGAGGAGGTGGTCAGAAACTAAGCCAAGGGCGTCAGTGGCCATTGGAGACTAGAATGATCAGAGAATGCTGCTTAAGTATGAGATTCAGAAGAACATTTCATGCAAGCAAATTTCAAAACAATTAGTGCAACCATCTCTGTCACCGGCCGCCTCATAGCAAACCAGTTTTACAATGGGGACCTCAAACGGGTATAAAGTTCTTTGTTTCCCTGGGCAAAGGGCAGAAAGGCCATTTCAGGCATGCATACTGCACAATGATTCTTTTTCCTTTCCCAATACAGTAAGTGTCACATGTTCAGCCAGAAAGCTGCCATTTCATCCTTCCCACTGGATTGAAGGCTGGATAGCATCTTAAATCCATTGTGAACCTTTCATTTAAAGCATTGTTCCCAACTCTTTTAAAACCAACCTGAATTTGCTTTTCATTAAAGAAAAGCTTCCTGTACTCTCCCTGCTTTCCTAAGCTTCCATCATCTATCACCTGTCTTTTCTTCCGAGATTCTTGAATTGATATTTCCAGCCATCTCTCATTGTCCTCTTTTCGAGTCCCCCAAAGTTGGTCTCTAATTCATCCACCCGTGACATCCTATTTAGCTGCATTCCTGGATAACTGTCCCTCCTCATGCTCACTTCGACCTTCTATAACCCATTGACCAGGTTACCTTTGCCCATTGCCTATTTTCCATAAATCACCTTCTTCAGTTTATTTTTATTATTCCACATCTACCAGTCCCAATAGAGCCAGTACATCTCATTCTGAAGGGTTTGGGCAGAGATGATCATCTCTGGCGTAGCACTAGGGATTGATCCTTAGTCTACTTCAATTCATCATCTACGTGCTGTCCCAACTGTCGGCACCATCCACACGCATAGGACTAACTTCCACATGTACATCAATGACGTCCAGCTCTTTATGACCAGCACTAAATCCAGCATTCCTTGGACACCAGTAGACTGTCTGTCTGAAGTGTTATTCAAGTTAAGCATCGGTTCACAATCTACAGTTGGACTCAGATCAAATTGATACCATTCTGTATGTTCTTGCAAGCATCAATGAACCTCAACCATTCTAACCTGCTATACAAATTGTATCTGGTGACGCAAACTTCCATGCTCTGTGTAGCCCCCAGTGAAATTGAGAATATATTTTTCCATCTCTGGAATATTTCCTATCTAATCAATCATTTCATCTCCACCAGTGCTAAAACCCTAAGCTATGCCTCCACATCAAGAACTGATTCCACAAATACTTTCATCACTGATCTTCCCACAAACTTCAACTAATCCATTTAACTATCAATCCCATTTTCCTTACAGTAAATAGATTTCAAGGTCCTCACCCTCCTCATGAGCTTTGTGTTTTCCACTCGTACAGCACTGAGGGAGTTCTATATGATGACTTTCTAAAATTTAAGCTGTTACTGGTTGCGGATAATTAGGCAGAAGACCTCATGAGAAATTGGCATGAAATAAAACATCATATTCACCTCACAGTGATAATGGGACATTATCTGCTAACATTCACGTCCAGGATAATTTTGAATAAAAAATAGTAGTGAGATTAATGACATCAGGAACAATATTCTCTGAATATACTGTAACAGGGAACCAGGATGGCAGCTAGGATGCGCTGGTTAGATGCACCGATCATGCTAAATCTCCCTCAGTGCACCCGAACAGGAGCCGGACTGGGGCGACTAGGGGATTTTCACAGGAACTTCATTGCAGTATTAATGTAAGCTGACTTGTGACACTAATAAATAAAACTTAAAACTTTAATTAATTAGAACCTTCCTCACAGTGGCCTTTCTGATCCAACTGACCAATGTTACTTTGAAAATTTATGGTATTCCAGAGAACAGAAATCAGAAAACATTTGACAGAACACTCAACACTACACACCAATTTAGTTACAGCACTTTGAGTAACTTAACTATGAACAGAGAAAGAGCAACTTTCGGGAAGGCAATGGCCTAGTGGTATTGTTATTAGACTATTAATCCAGAAACTCAGCTAATATTCTGGGGACCCCGGTTCAAATCCCACCTCGGCAGATGATGAAATTTGAATTCAATAAGAAATACCTGGAATTAAGAAACTACTGATCATCTCGAAACCACTGTTGATCTGGTTCACTGATGTTCTGTAGGGAAGGAAATCTGCTGTCCTTACCCGGTCAGGCCTACACGTGACTCCAGAGCCACAGCAATGTAGTTGATTCTCAACTGCCCTTCAAGGATAACTAGGGATGGGCAATAAATGCTGGCCAACCAGTGGTGCCCATGTCCCAAAAAAATCTGACTCCCTTCTCAGTTCTTTCACCAGCACTGTACCCAAGGACAGATTTTTTTTTAATTGTCAAATTTGCTGCCTTGGGAAATGGTATTACAAACATTTATTTGGACTGGAATCCAACTACAGGTTTTAGCTGACAGGACCACACACCAGCAATATAGTTAGTCAAACCTGAACACCAAACTGTTATCTTAGTGTGCCATATGGTTTGCAATTTCAGTGAATTGTTTTCTGTTTATTGCATCTAGCAGTATCACATATAATGTGGACAAGGCTCCTCTATTCAATTCCAATGTGCCACTATAACACTAACAATTCTAAACTCCTCAGAAGAGCTTCATTACTGTACCAATGTGATGATTAATTTCCAACAACAGTATTCGCTGTGTCCTCTACGAATAATACAGCCAATTTCTCTTAGGTAACAGACAAGCTAATGAGATGGATCCACATTTACATGGAGATTGATTGATTCTGTTCTCAAAGTCACTTTGCTTTGAACCCTTGTAGCAATCACATAGCGAGTTTTGCCCCATCAATTTGATTCGAATTAGCTCTCACTTGGTCACCCCTTAACTACACAACCATTTGCATTTATAGAGCACCTTCAACCTAATGAAATGTCCCAAGGTGCTTTATGTTTTGACACCAAGTAACACAAGGAGCTATTAGACCAAATGACCAATTGTTTGATTGAAGATCTTTAGGGCAGAAATTCTAGAGATCAGGGCCTTGGCAGCTGAAGGCATGACTGGAAATGAAGAAGCAATCAAAATTGGGAATATGCAGCAGGTCAGAATTGGTGAAATGCAGAAATTCTGAGGGGCTGTAGGCTGGAACAGGTCACAGAAATGGGGAGGGACAAAGACCATGGAAGGACTTGAAAACAGTTAGTCTTAAAATGTTAAAAATACATACATTAAACTTTGACTAATGCATTTGTATTAAAGGAATACTCTAGACTAAATGAGGGCTGACCATTACATGAATGAATTGCAATAATTGTTGGTCTCGCGCACACGGATTGAAGTGGATTTTCTTTAACATGTTCCTACAAAGTTAGCATTGGATTTCCTTTTGCTATCCTAGCTCCCATAAATACTGCAGTTGGGCCGGGCCAATGCAATCACTATTAGAGTCTCTATCTGCATCCTGATACCTTGGTACCTTCCTGCCCACTATAAGGACTACTGCCAGAGTATTCCTGATAGCGACAGAGATTGGTGGGCAGAGTAGATTGAAGAGAAGTATGCCAGTGGCCTAGGCTCTTTTCAGCTTGCATTTACACATGGCAGGAGGAACAACCAAACTCCAACCAAAGTTGTGGGGGCAGGGGCAGGGGCAGGGGCGGGGGGTTGGGGGGGTGGTGGTGAAATGAAGATAAAATTGGGGTAAGGGGTTGGAAAGTTCGCCTTTCCTTTTTTTTTCTCTGCTTAATCAGTTGCTACTCTGCTTAATTTGGTGTAGGATAGCAGAAGAAAATTTCTTAAAGGCCATATTTGGTGATGAAAGCATTTAACGCAGACTGTTGAGGTTGGCTGCTTCCTACTTCCACCCCCCGTTTAAAAAAGTGATCATTTAGCAATATTTTACTTTCAGCATTATCTATGAATGGAGTCTGTATGACAGCAACCCAACATCTACACATTCCTCATTAGATAGAAGTCTTCCATTGGAAAGTAAAATTGAAATTGGAAAGAAATCTGAGGGACAGTGCAAATTATCACGATGTGGGTATGCCGGCGTTGGACTGGCATAAACACAGTAAAAAGTCTGACAACACCAGGTTTTAGTCAGTGCTCCTACCACTCACATTATCAGCCACTTCAGGTCTTGAACAGCAGGTTAGGTGTAAGGATTCGCATTTTAATCAGTAATCTCTAAACTGTCTGTGCTTTATATGCTCTGTCTGAGGCCAGAACTCTCCATTCACCTGACGAAGAGGCTGTCCCCTCGAAAGCTAGTGAGAATATTATCAAATAAATAGGTTGGACTAAAACCTGGTGTTGTCAGACTTTTTACCAAATTATCACAAACAGAGGTGCGGATTAATCACAGTCAGTCAGCATGGAATTGTTGAGGAGAGCTCCTGTCTGGCTAACTGGACAGTTTCTTGTTGAGGAGGTAACAAGGAAGGTTACGGGCAGCACAGTGGTTAACACTGCTACCTCACAGTGCCAGGGACCCGGGTTCAACTCCAACCTCAGGTCATGTCTGTGTGGAGTTTACACATTCTTCCCGTGTCTGCCTGGGTTTCCTCTGGGTGCTCCGATTTCCTTCCACAGTCCAAAGATGTGTGGGTTAGGTGGATTAACTGTGCTAAATTGCCCCAATTTAGTATCAGGGGGACTAGCTAGGGTAAATGCATGGGGATAGGGTCTGTGTGGGATTGTGGTCAGTGCAGACTCATTGGACTGAATGGTCTCCTTCTGTACTGCGGGATTCCATGATTCTAAGATTGATGGTAGCACACTTCAGGTAGTCAACACGGATGGTTAAAAAAAGGTTTTGACAAGGCCCTCCGCAACAGACAGGTCAAAAACCAACAGGATTCAAAGAGTGGCATGTTTGATCCAAAATTGGTTCAGTGGCAGGAAGCAAATAGTAATGGTGAAAGGGCATTGGAAGGTTGCCTCCAGTGGAGTTCCACAGGGTTCCATACTTGCTTTTCATGGCTTGTATCAATTATTTAGACTCAGCTGGAGGGAAAATGATTCAGAAGTTAGCAAATGGTACAAAAATTGGCCATGTCATTGATAGTGAAGTAGAAGCTGGAGATCACAGGTAGGTATGATTGGACTGGTCAGGTGTGCAGAAAAATGGCAAATCAAATAACAATCCAAAGAAATATAAGATAATGCATTTGGGAACAGCAAAGAAAGAAGAGAATGCATCAGAAATTTTATGTATTTATTAGTGCCACAAGTAGGCTTACATTACCACTACAATGAAGTTACTGTGAAAATATCCTAACTGCCATACTCTGGCACTGTTTGGGTACACTGAGGGAGAATTTAGCATGGTCAGTGCATCTAACCAGCACATCTTTTGCACAATGGGAGGAAACTGGAAATGTTAGAATACTGAGAGGTGTAGAGCAAAACAACGACCTTGAGTGTGCATCCTCAGATTCATGAAAGTAGCAGGATTGGTAAATAAGGTGGTTAAGAAGGCATACAAGATAGTTGCCTTTATTAGCTGAAGCATAGAATACAATAGCTGGGAGGTTTGTTTTAGAACTGAACAAAACACTAGTGAGTCCACAGTTTGAGTATGGCATATTGTTCTAGTGGTCACATTATAACAAGAACATGATCAAACTAGAGAGGGTGCAGAAGAGAACTAGGAAGATGTTGCCAGGGCTGGTGATTTTACAAATGAGGGAAAGATTGGAGCCAAGAAAGCTGAGTAGAAATGTCATCGAGATGCATAGAAATTTGAATAGCTTAAAGAATGTAGTTTGGAAGAAGTTATTTCCATTTTTAGAAAGGTCAATAATCAGGGACCAGACTTAAGGTAATTGGTAGAATTACTGAAGGGGTACCTTCAGAGGATGGTAGTGGTCCAGAATTCACTGCCTGAAAGGACGATAGAGGCAGAAACCCACACTGCATGTAAAGTATACTCAGATGTGCACTTGAAATGGACCAAGTCTTGGAAAGTGGGATGAGGCTGGAAGCATATAGAGAAGGCGGAGAATGTTAATAAAGTGGGATGGAGCATTTCCAACCTCTCACTTCTTTTTCTGGATGCTAAATTTGCTAGGCACTCATGTACGGGGTGGCTAGAAGAAACTGGCAGTAATTTGACCTCAGTCTGATGGAGGGTACGTGCGTGTTCCAGGCCAGGTTGACAACGCCACCACAGAGCTGACAGTACTAGTACCAGCCCTTACGGGGAGGGAAGGCGGGCAGGTCTGTGCTGGGTTTTCCCAGGACATAGCATGACAGAGGCAAATGACAGAGGGTTGGACAGGTGAAGTGCATGTTGGGAGCAGTGCCCTTGTTTAGCATTTTGGCACAAGGGCTGGGGATGGGCAGGAAATTAGCCCTACTTTATATGTTTAACTGTCAATTCACTATGTTTCAAGAAAGATTTATTTACTCAAAAAAAATGACAATAAAAAGATATGTTACATACAGCAATGAAAAGCCCACTTGGTCCATTGAAATTGTCGATCCAACCCTATTTAATTAAAAAAAAGTCACAGTTAGTTTTTTTTGAATGCAGGACTTTAGACACTGCAGTTGATTTTACAGTGGCCAGTAAACAGCTCATTACAGGAAGATTTTCACACCTTATTACATCAATAGACTATATGCCTTCAAAAAAAATGGGCTGGAATTTTCTGGCCATTCAAGCTGGCGGGATTCTCCGGTCCCACTGGCAGTGCACCTCCACACATGGGTTTCACGCCAGTGTGGGGTGACCTCAATGGCAATTCCATCAATTAGATTGAAAGAAACATGATCTAGGTTTGGACTGCTTAGTGCTTACAAGCAAAAATATTTTTAGATAAAAACTTTTAAAAATTGCATGACATTAAAGATTACATTACATCCATCTGGTCATATAGCCAGGCAAACGAAGTAAAGATACTTTGAGGTCTCTTTCAAAGAAGGTGTATCTTATTCCATCTCACAGAATATATTGGGTGGGCTTTCAAAAATCTCAAACAATCTCACCAATTAGAAAACAGAGTGTATCGCAATATATACACTCAGTTAACACAGGAGCTTACCTAGATTATACCAGTTTTAACTCCAAACTTCAATTAGCCTACTCTTTCCTAGTTGTTTTAATACATCTCCTTTGTTAATGTTGCAAAAGTCAAATAATGTTGCTTGGAGAAATGCAGTTGTGTGTGTTTCACTTGTACATGACATCCTGAGTTACAGTATTAGAAATTGTCATCAGGGAGGATCAAAAACATATCTAGAACAAGCCTACTATCTTAAATCATTTTAGACAATGATATTGTGTGGCAGAGGGTACAGAAACCATGAAATGACAAAAGGCCAAAGATAAAAAAAGCTGTTCTTCAGAATACTCATCCATTCCCACACTTCAACATAAGTTCTCTCTATCCTGTGCACCTTGTGGAGACGATGGCCTTGTGGTATTACCACTAGACAATTAATCCAGAAACTCAGCTAATGTTCTAGGCAGCCAGGTTCCAATCCCACCACAGGAGATGGTGAAATTTGAATTCAATATAAAAAAATCTGGAATTAAGGAGCTACCGATGACCATGAAACCATTGTGGATTGTCAAAAAAAACCAATCTGCTTCACTAATGTCCTTACCCGGTCTGGCCTATGTGTGAGTCCAGATCTACAGCAATGGGGTTGACCCTCAACTGCCCTCTGGAATAGCTTAAAAGCCACTCAGTTTCAAGAACAATTAGGGATCGGCAATAAATGCTGGCCAGCCAGCAACGTCCATGTACGTCCATGTCCCACAAATGAATAAAAAAAAGCCATGCACCAGTATATCCAATGTTGTGTGTTTGATTGTGAATACCACTCATGACATGTGGAGCCTTTCTGCCACTCCACCAATCAACGCTCCATGAAGCTGTGTCATCACACATGGCTGGAATTTCACCAGTGCCGGATCCCACTCGATATTGGCAGCCAGTATCCAGGCCACATGGCAACAACTGATTGGCTTGCAGTTCACCCATTAAGAGCATCAGAACAGACAGAGAGGGTGTTCTGGATTGAGAGCTGGTGATGAAAAGGAGCTGTCACCTGAAGAGTTAAGGAGTTTGTCTAACCCACTGTGAACCAGTAAGTAGTTTCCGAGGACCCTGACTTGTGTGTTTGCAAATATTTGTTTTTGATGTACAATTTTGGGCTTGACATTTTCCCACCAGGATGTGGCAGCTCATATTGGCTGGTAAGGATCAAGTGTGGATCCGAATCACAAGACTTAACAGAATCAGCTATGTTCGGGAAAAATGGCAAGTGGAAGGTCTTAGGGGCGGCACGGTAGCACAGTGGTTAGCACTGCTGCTTTACAGCTCCAGGGTCCTGGGTTCGATTCCCGGCGCGGGTCACTGTCTGTGTGAAGTTTGCACATTCTCTTCGTGTCTGCATGGGTTTCCTCCGGGTACTCCGGTTTCCTCCCACAGTCCAAAGCAGTGCAGGTTAGGTTGATTGGCCATGCTAAGAAATTGCCCCTTAGTGTCCAGGGATGCGTAGGTTAGAGGGATTAGTGGGTATAATATGTAGGGATATGGGGGTAGGGCCTGGGTGGGATTGTGTTCAGTGCAGACTGGATGGGTCGAAGGGCCTCTTTCTGCACTGTAGGGTTCTATGAAGGTCTTGGGAGGGAAGTGGCAAGTTGGAACTCTTCTGACTTGCCAAACTTCCTGTTCACCACCTCATCCGCTTGCTGGGTCCCTCCCCCTTCACTGCTTGCCCCCAACTTTGTTCCTTCCCTCCTGCCTCACTGTTTCCCTCCCGCCTCACTGCTCTCCTCCCGCCTCACCGTTTCCCTCCCGCCTCACTGTTTCCCTCCCGCCTCACTGTTTCCCTCCCGCCTCACTGTTTCCCTCCCGCCTCACTGCTCTCCTCCCGCCTCACTGTTTCCCTCCCGCCTCACTGCTCCCCTCCAGACTTGCCATGCATTAATACTAATGATAAAATATTATGTTTCCTATGTTAAGAAAATAGATCAGTTTGGTTTTTGCCACAAAGGAATAGATGTGTGTAAGAGTCTAAAAGATTAGTGAAAAACCCACAGTGCTAGTTTCTTTTTTTTTGATTTCATGTCAAATTAACATATTTAATAGCACAACTTGTTAATTATCCCTGTTAATATTCTTTCTTTCTTTCATAATTTTGTAACTTTTTAAAAATAAAGTACTAAAGATACAGAGTGGAGTTCTCCATCCTCCACTGAATGGGGCATTGGCCAAAAATCAAGATTCCCGCCAGGCATGAGGGCTCTCAGGATCCACCTGATCCACCCCGCTGGCCCCACCACACAGACATGATTCAACAACCCCTCAGCCTCCATTCCCTGAGATCCCACTCAGCAGCCCCCATCTCCCTGAGACGACCTCCCTCACAGCCCCCATCCCCGAGACACCCTATCTCGGGGGGGTTGGGGGTGACGAGGTCATCCTCTTACCCCCAGCTCGATCCCATCCCCCAGGACCCTTGGGGACCCTTCCTTTGCAGGCCAGCAGTGGCAGAGAGTGCAAGGGCACTGGGTCTCTCTCTCCAGCCTCCCCAGCCTGCTCAGGGAAAGACATGAGGCCAGGGTGCCATTGCCAGTGCAGTTCACCATTGGCACTTCCAAGGTTTTCAGCTAACTCCAGTTTTCCCACTGGGGTGGGCACTTAGTTCCAATTTGGGTGAATCATATGCAAGTTCTTTAGGTTTTTTTGTTTGTACTGTTTATGCACATACACACAAAATGACCAGAATTTTCAGGGGCTCAGTCAGTTGGAGGCATTCCCACCCATGGCACAGAGGTGGGCGACATGGTGGCACAATGGTTAGAACTGCTGTCGCAAAGCGCCAGGGACCCAGATCCAATTCTGTCGATGCAGGATCCGCACATTCTCCCCGGATGTTCCTGTTTCCTCCCACAGTCCAAACGACGTGCAGATGAGGTGAATTGGTCATGTTAAAATATCCCCTAATGTCTTGATATGTGTAGATTAGGTGGATTAACCATGGTAAATTCATGGAGTTAGGGGGATAGGGCGGAGTGGGGTGAGCCTGGGTAAGTGCAGACTCGATGGGCCAAATGGCCACCTTCTGTCCTGAATGGATTCTATGGGAACGCTTGGGAAGTCCTGAGGGAGGATATTCTGATCTTGAGGGAAAACCTGCAGAGGGAGGGATGTCTGAAGGTCACTGGACAGTGCCCCCAGTCAGAAAGGGACTGCTTATGGATGCGCAACTTCTCAAACTTCCCACCTGAGGTCGAACTTCAATTCCAGGATTTCCCCCCCAATTTATCATCTGCCTGCCTGCCTGCCTAAAAATTGAGGCTGGGCAGGAAAAAGCCTTATGGTGGCTTCAAGGGCCTTAACTGAAGCAGGGAAGGTATTCACTCTAAGACAATGCGCTTTACAATGCACAGAAGGCAAGATCAGCTAAGTTTGCAAGTCTAATCATATCTCTCAGATTGGTGAGTACAACACTAAACACGAACATGAACGTTCATTAAAGAGTGAGCAAAAAACTACTGTGATAAAGGAAATGTCCCTATCTCCCCTGTAGCTATTAATGTGTGCAAACCGTTAGGTGTGTGTGTGCCAGTACACTTAGCTCTCTAACTAAGCTACTCTCAACAAATAATCATGAAGCACACTTGAATAAAATGAAACCCATGTAACGTGAATTATTTACAAGTGAAACTTCAATTTGAAAATACATTTGTGCCTCATTTGTGCTCTCAATAAGTCTTATACTAATGGCAATGAAGTTATGGCCTTGAGCCCCCTTTGTCCTGAAGACTCTTTTATAGCCCGCCTGAAGCTGCAGCATTGATTTTACCATCCTGGGTTGAAACTATACTGCCATTTCTTCAGTCACTGGATTAAAATCCTGGGAATTCCCTTCCTAACAGCACTGTGAGTGTCCCTAAACCACATACAACCTTCTGAAGGGCAATTACGGATGGGCAATAAATGCCAGCCTAACAAATGACACCGACATCCCATGAATGAATTTAAAATAGTTTTAACACTGAAAAGCATCCTTGCCGCAAACATCACAGGTTTCCCATGCGTGCTGCCCACACTTTACGTCTGAACTGTAATCAAGTGGGAAGTGGAAAAAGCAGGAAAGTGAATGTGGTGCACATTTTGGTTCTGTCATCAGGAAAGGCACACCATAGACAAAAATTCCCTCAAAGGCCCCTGGATATTTTTCCAGCTCCTTTATTGAAAGAAGGAATCAAAAGGACTGTTTTTCCTGTTCATTATAACCACCTGGTTGAGGGAAATATTTTGATTTTGGTTCCCAGATTTGAACATTTAACCCCTTTTCAAACAAATGTTCCTCATCACTTGTCTCTGGATCCCACGCATGAGTTTTTCATTCTGTGCATACTCATTTTGAATCATGAAATAAACTGTTTTGGACACATGCTTTGTACACCACGCTCAAACTATGCTGTAATTGGAAAGAGGAGAGAGATCAAAATGTTCTGCATGTTCTCTCAGCATGCTTTTCAAGGTCTATGCTGAAGCTGGTATCTATTAGGTTCCAACGCAATCCAGGTCTCTTGCATCTTCCAGCCAACTCTCTTGAGCAAAGTTATAATACCACAATTAAGAGCATACATCACCATGGCCAGAGCTCTACCACGTTGCCTGCCACAGAATTGGCGCAGGTGAGGGTCTGACAATGGAAATCTCCATTAATCTCGGGTAGGAATTTCCGGTCTCAAGCGAGCGAAGCTGTAAAATCCCGCCCCATGTCTCACTGGTTAACCTACTATTTAGGATGATGAATAAAGCACACGGAATCTCCATCAAAGCCTTCCTGTGGCACAATGTTATAATACAATATAAATAGAGGCACCATAAATCTTCCAGAATTGTCTGGATTACTGAAGACATGCCTGATTTGGTATCCAGGATGTCTGAGTGAAGATATTGAATAGATGGAGGCCTGTGGACACAGTTATCTTACAGCTAGAATTTTCCATCCCCACTCACTGCCAGGACTGCCCGGTCCTGGCAAAAGTCAATGGACTTTTGGTTGGCCAACCGTGTCCCTTTCGTCCCACCACGAGGAGGCTGGAAAATCCCTGCCTTTTTGAGGCTCGAGACCTTTCAATAATTTTCAGGCTCACTAATAACCCCTTTGTCTTCTCCTCACACTGAAACCACAGCTGCACTCTGGAGTATGTGTACCTCAACCTGAATTCAATCTGCCGGCTGAAGTTGCTTAATAATGTCCTCCAGGATCAACACTGTAACCAATGCCCTCTCTCTCATTGGTTTGCACTGCATGAACCCTTTAAGATTGTACCTTCAAGGGAGCATTGCCTGTGTGCGGCCTACTCGCTCCCTAAGCAGCACATTCTTGATTGCTGGACGATCACACACTCACACAGTTTAGAGGGAATGCTGGCTGTGACCCTATTCCCTTTGCCTGGAGCAGATGTTAAAAACTCAGCCCTTCCCTTTCTCATTGACATAATGTGGAGCCCTCTGTGGCCAGAAAGAGAACAAAAGGTCAGAAAAGGCAACAAAAAGACAGGAAGAGGAAAATGTTCAAGATACTGAGGCTTAGTTTAACAACATGAATAAATTGAACGTTTGAAAACTAACTTCTGTTGCTTCTCATTTGAAGACAGCATTCTGAAACTTGTTTATGACCTTGCCAGGGTTTTAATTCTGCCTAAAAGCCATCAGTTTTGCGATAAACTTGATTAGTTGAGATTTGCTGTCCAAATCCTGGAGTAGATAATGCTAATAGAAGTTTGAAATTATGCAAAGTGCTTAAGTCAGGTCTGGAAGCATTGAAACGAGAAACTACATTTTCTTTGCTAAATCAACCCACAATGTCTGACAGAAATGCAAAAGTAAAAGTCAAAATGCTTTTGTGTCTTAATTAATACTCAGGGCAGACAGAGTTGTATGGCACCAAGCAGTTTATTGGACACCCAGAGAACACAGTCCAGCCAAGATAATGCAGTTACCTTGCTCAGCAATGCAAGCCATTCAGTTGAATTCAAGAAGGCGGCTCACCACCACCTTCTCAAGGGCAATTAGGGTGGGCAATAAATGCGGGCCTTACCAGTGATGCCCACATCCTGTGAATGAATAAAGAAAATCAGAAATAGGATCATATATGGAATCAAACTCGTAAATGAGGGTGAGATTCCTTTGTGCAGCAGACTAAGAGATAACAAAATGTCTGCATGGGTGTAGCGTTCCTTTGGGGATACACTAAACCTCGGGAAGATTGAGTGCTAGAAAAAGGAAGTGCAGACAAATGTTTTAAATGTAAGGGCTGATTGTATGAAATTGCACCTCATTGGAGAACCCCGTCTAACAGTAATGCATACTGGGAAATTACAGGCACACATTCTGATAAGCTACATTGTCACTAAGCTCTCAGTGTAATCACAAGTATTCGCTGCAAGTGATTCAGAAGCCCATCATAGTGGGTCTTTTGACATGTCTTATTCCGATCGTTTCCTTGAAATCTGGATTATGTCTGCCTTGTGCCCATCTGCCTCTCATTTCCCTCTTCCATTCTCATTCTCTCCAAATCTCCCTGTCATCCATTCTTTTTGCCTTTGTCTCATAATCTCTGAATCTTGCCTTCTTTTGTCTCTTTCCAATTCCTTATATTCCATACCCTTGCCTCCACATTCTTTTGTCCCCTCCCTTTGTCCTTGTTTCCTTCTCTTATTTCCCCTTCATTCCCTGCATCTCAGATTCTGATCTTGTGAATACGTGGCTAATTCATTATCTGGAATAAGAACATGCCTTCGATGCAGGAAAACAGGAGTTTCCATTGGCGAGCGTTTCCACCCCCCTTTGTTTAGGGGAAACTTCACATCTTCTGCTCCTCCTAGGTTCCATTACTTGTGCTCAATCAGTTTATCTGCACTGTAGCACACACGTGCAATCATGAGGATCTGATAGCTTCATGTCACTCAGCTGCTGCATTGAAAAACTAGGAACTGGGTGATGCCATGAGTCAAACCCTAATAATCATGTGGATCATACAATAAATCAGCAATGGAAAATCTGATCCGTTTGGCATGACTTCTGCGTCATCATCTGATGGTGCACTCAAGAATATATCCCTGTCTCAATAATAGCCTTGTTGTTTCTGGTTTGCCTCTCTGCACGTTTACGATGGCTAATTAATGTGTGTCCATGATTTTAAAGAGCTATATGGCAAGTACACAAAATGTTGATCGGTCATTCCTCTATCGCAGTTAGAAAGGATTGAGCACAGTTCACAATACAAAGCAGGGGGTGAGACCACAGCTAAGAAGACAGCATGAGCCACCAGTCCAACCATGTTAAATACTTCATGCAGAAGGAAAAATTCAGAAGTGAAATAGTGTCCACGTGTCATCAGCTATGCTCTAACAACTATGAAAATTACCATTACTTTGCTTCACAATGTTAAACCAAAAACTAGAGGGTTAATTTCCATACTGTGATATTATAAGTGAAACCTAAGGAATAGAGAGGCCAGTAACTCAGCTGCCAGAGGTACAGAAGATGAATTCTCCTGGTTTGAGTCCCCATCCCAAGCAAAATGGCAAATTGGATTCACAACTCACAGAAAGCAAAGGGTAATGGTCGATTGGTGTTTTTGTAACTGGAAGGCTGGTTCCAGTGGGGATCAGTACTAAATTTCTTGCTTGGACTTGAATGTAAGGGGTATGGTTAAGAATTCTGCAGATGATTGTGAGGAAGAGAGCTATAGACTGCAGGAAGGTACCAGTAAACTAGTCAGATAAAGGGAACAGAGGCAAATGGAATTCAATCAGAGGAATATAAAATATTGAATCAGGGAAAACTCTCAAGGCAAGGGAGTTGATAGTAGATGATAGGTTATTGAGTTGTGTAGAGGAACAAAGGGACTTTTGTGCGTGCCCCAGATCCAGAAAGGTGGCAGGACAAGTAGGCAAGTAGGGAAGCGGTCAGGATGGCATGTAGGATATTTGTTTTTATTGTTGAGGCATAGAATACAACAGCTGGAAGGTATTGTTGTATAAAACACAGTTTTATCCACAGTTGGAGGACTGCATTAAGTTCAGCCTAAGTTATTGCATCATAGGAAAGATGTGACTGCTCTAAAGATGGCGCAGAGGAGATTTATGAGGTTGTTGACGGAAATTAAAAAGGTTAGTTATTGGGAGATTGGGTAGGTTTAGGTTGGAACAAGGGAAGCTGAGGGAAAAGCTAACTGAAGCGTATAAAATTATGAGGGATCAGGGTAGAATGGATAGTCAGGCCCCATTCCATTTGGTTGAGGGATCCATAAACAGGGGGCATAGATCCTGGACAACAGGTAGGAGGTTGAGAGAGGATTCAATGGGAAACATTGTCAGCTGGAGTGTGGTGGGAATCTGGGACTCACTGACTGAAAGGCTGATAGAGTCAGAAACCCACATAACATTTAAAAGTACTTGGATATGCACATGAAGTGTTGTGTCCTTCAAGGCTATAGATCATGAGCTGGAAAGTGGGATTAGGCTGGATGGTTGTTTGATGGCTGGCATGGAAATGATGGGCTGAATGGCCCCCTTCCTTGTTGTAAGTTTCTATTATTCTATCTTTTTTGCCGTAACGTACATTAACAGACCAGGTATGTTACTGTTTGATTGCCATACAGCCCACAATTTGATCACAGCCAAGCAACTGTCTGAAAGATCTTTTCAAGGCATCACCTTGAAGAGGATCATTAGATTTGAGATAGTTAATTCCCACATTGCCTTCATTAAGAAAAACACCTGCAAAACGCCTGCTTTCATCTTTCATACCAAATGTTTTCTCTCAACAATTCTTAGCTCTCAATAAAGTGCAAATATACCATTTACCTCAAACCCTGCCTAAATAAACAGCTTTGATTCAATGGACAATCACTGTCTCCCCTGTAATAACAAAATAGATTCAATATCAATATGTCTGCTTCTGTAGGTACGATAGCAGAGACTGGTTATGGATTAACTCGAGTGCCGCGGAGTGGCATGGTGACACAGTGGTTAGCACTGCTGCCTCACAGAGCCAGGGGCCTAGGCTTAATTCCTGGCATGGGTCACTGCCTGTGTGGAGTCTGCATGTTTCCCCTGCGCCTGCATGGGTTTCCTTCAGTTTCCTCCCACAGTCCGAAAAACATGCTGGTTAGGTGCATTGACCATGTTAAATTCTCCCTCGGTGTACCCAAACAGGCGCTGGAGTGTGTCAACGAGGGGATTTTCACAATAACTTCATGGCAGTGTTAATTTAAGCCTACTTGTGACCTACTAAAAAATAATAAAAGCATTTCTCATTTTAACGTAGTTCTCCTCTTACTTCTGCCCAACTAAGTGGTCTCCCTTTTCGATGTACGTCCAGTGAAATTACAATCAAGACTTCAATAACATGTGCACAGAGCTACATTGTGCTCAAATAAAGCAGCAACAGGACAATAAAATACACTGCATTAAAGTAAAATTACTTACTGGAAATGGCTCCTGCCAACTTGCTCCAACAATTGAAGGCCTGATAATAGCAATATTCAAATCCCCACTCTCCTGTTGGACCACATACTCTGCAAGTGCCTTTGTGTAGGTGTATGTGTTTGGCCGGTCTCCTATCAATTTGGGGGTGATATCTTGGATCATACTTTCATCCATCCACCTGGGAAAAAGCAACAGACTCATTAAACAGATGAGTGATTGCTATGGAAAGGTAAATTATGTAAGATAACAGGATTCCTGGAAATGGTTAGGCAACATGGGCTAATTAAATAAAGAAAGTAATGTAGAGGATTGAACAAGGTATGTCCTGAATTTTTTCACCCTCTTAGTGATAGTGACAGCACATGCACCGATACAACCAAAAAATAAACATTAGTGGAGACGTGGGAGAGGTGACTTAAAGGCAGGTGATCTCTGGGATAAGGTCTAAAACAGTGAGTAAAACAATGATCTTCAGTAAGGAGCATGCTACCAGTTCTTCTTTCTCTGCAGTTGGAAATGTACAGAACATCATTTGATGGATTTCAGACAAAAAAAAACTGTTGTGATTATAGCAAAGTGGCATGGTGACACAGTGGTTAGCACTGCTGTCTCTCAGTGCCAGGGACCAAGGTTCGATTCCAGCCTCGGGTCACTGTCTATGTGGAGTCTGCACATTTTCCCCGTGTCTGCACGGGTTTCCTCAGGGTGCTCCGGTTTCCTCCCACACTCCAAAGATGTGCAGGTTAGATTGATTGGCCATGATAAATTGCCCCTTAGTGTCAAGGAGACTGGGGGGGTAAATATGCAGGGTTACAGGGATTGAACTGGAGTGGGATTGTTGTCGATGCAGGCTCAATGGGCCAAATAGCCTCCTTTGGCTCTGTAGATTCTATGGAAGTTTAAAGTTTCCAATGCAGCATAAGCGGCAGCCACCCAACCTTTTAGTGCCACAGTGCAAGTTCAGACCAATGTCTGCTTGTTGTTGTCATGGCTCAAAATGGCATCCAGCAATCTGGTCTCCAACAGAACTCTGCAAGTGGACTGTCAATCTACTGTCCTCTCTTAGGATAACAGCACACACCCTCCCACCACTGCTTCACCACGTGTGCCTTTGCTGTTTCCTGCTAGCCTGCCAGCCCATCCTGACCATTCTAAGATCAGAGCTGCTAAAGGGCATCCTAAAAGCCACCTGCAGACTCACCCAGTGCAAGTCACCAGCCTTCCAGCAGCCATGCCACAGCCAGAGTTAGCACTGGACCAGGCAAAGGCACCGTAGGACAGCCATCAAGGAATGTGCAGAGCTGTGGGCAAAATTTAACATGGCCATTTTTGGGAGATCTAATGGATTAAGTCCTAGCTGGGCACCAATCTACTTGCCATCAGACTTCCTGGCTCATGTGAGGGAAATCATCCTAACATGGAACATCCTGGTGTGGTGTTGACATCTCACTTCAGAGAGCTGCTGGCCAGAGAGGTACAGTAATGTAGCCCACAACAGTGATTATTGTGAGGAAAATGTGAGTGGGTTCACCAGATCCTGACAGGGAGGCCCCAGAAAGCAGGGATTGTTTTAAGTGTGGGGAGGGGGTGTCTTGCTTTGGGCCCCACTCCATCAGTGGGTACATCCATCAGTCATGATGAGCTAGACAAAAAAGGACCCACCCCCATTCCATCAACCACAAGCATTTCCGTCAGAACTTTACTAGCAGTAGGTCCGCAGGGTGCGGTCCCCACCAACCACTGATAAATTATCAACGCTGGCCCCACTTAGCAAGCATCAATTGGCCTCCAGGCAAGAGGGCCATCTCGAGCCTTTTCTCTGTGCATTTAATTGAAAAGAGGCAGGAAAGTGATGGGATCTCCCCTCTGCACTTTCCCGTCCAATCTGGAGAACTACAATGCCCCTCATCCAGTCCCCACACCCCCTGCCTGGTTTGGGCCCTCTGAGTTTTCAATAGATTACTGGATATTTTGCCAGTTGGTTAGCAACTGGTTGTTTCTCGGTGGCATTTACTTCAGAAATGCAGCCAAGAATTCATTGTGATGGTTCATAATGAAGGGCTGATAAAAGTGTGGGATGTTGGGCAATACAGATCTGGAGTTACATCCGCAGGAACTGGAGTCAAATTAGGCATTCATGGATAGCCCACCTGGAATATATCCATGCTGACTTTCTCCTCCCTCCTTCTTCCTCCCCCACGTACTCTGCTACCTGCCCTTGGGGTCTCTGGGGTTTAAGGGGTGCAATTTCACATTGGACAGGCTGGGGAGAATTGCAGCAGATCACCATGAATTGGGACACCTACTCTGACAAATCCTGGAGGATTCCCGACAGTGGCCAAGGTTATGGAACTGAAAGGGTTAATAATCACACATGGTTAAAAATTACATGAGCTGCAATCTGAACCTCAGTCACACAAGGAAATCTATGTACAGATGACAGGTTTTTATTAAAGTAAGCCTAGATAAAAGTCAAGGACCATCTAACTGAATGATGTGCAGCTGCAGTTCATGTCTGCCCATTAGAACAAGGAACATTAGAAAGAGAGATTGAGATGCCATTGGTCAGAGACATAGCTTTCATTTCTTGATGATATAACAGGCACAAGTTTTAATTGGATATTATACCCTTATGTATGCATGATGTAACCTTAACTACGATTCGATAGAGATAATTCCTATATGTCTATTGATATATGCTAATTACTTGTAATTGAAGCTGAGACTTTAATTGCCTATGTTTTTCTAAAACTTTCACTCTGAATGGTCATTCAGGGTCCTATAACCATAGTGAAGTTCATCTTGAAACCATTCTATTACTTTACCTGGCTACTTGAAAGGAATGATAATTTTAAATACAAGAAAACCATCGTAACAACCCCTAACAGGAACCATTGCTTCTCACAGTAGCATAAATTTCATTATACATGTGCTGGTCATGTGGATTATAGAGATAAGTCATCATCAGCCAACCCTAGTCACCCTGCAACCATCCTCTGGTTTGACATGATGGCTAAAAGATTGTTGAAATGGCAGAAGATGAATGTATCAAGACTGCTGCCAGGATAGTGGGCATTCGTTGGCATGATGTGCTACCTGTGGGTGCACTCCACCTGATCACTGCCCATGTGGTCACTTTTGTGGTTGCAATGCACCTCATCAGCAATGAGAAATGGCGACCACAAAGTCACGTGTATCCAGTTAATGACATCCTGCACCATGTGACAGCGGCTACGACAATAGATTTCAGCCCCAAATTACTTACAGGCATGTTGAGCTTTTAAGTTGTTTTTTTTACAAGGAAGCAAGCAAAAACTGGCTGAAATTGTAAAATAACCCCTTGCTAGAGTTTCTACGTAGCTTGACCAACTAGTCAAGAGAGAAGAGAAGGTTGCACCTTCTTTCAGATAGAGACACTTAAAAAGGAAGTAATGCAAGGGAAAAACTGAACTGTAATCCCGAGTTACATCCTAGACTATGGACATGATGTGAGTTGAAATAAAATATTCTGGGCAAAAGGCATGTTTGAGATTTTGCCCTTTCAGGAATACACAAGATAAAGGGGTTAAAAACTAATGTCTGTGTGCTAGTCTGGTGTTCCAGTTCTACTCTGTTCGTGTGCACTGTGAAGGTCACAGCTGAAGAACATTCTCTAGACATTCCCGTGCTTACAAGAAGAAAAGTTGCTCCCTTTCTGATTGCTGGAAGCAACTCGAGTCAGCAAAGCCACAGTAGAGAAGGAACAGGACAACTCCTCTCAGCTAACCTGCAGAACCTGGAATCTCCAAACCCCAACTGTCGAAGTTAGCTCGATTGGAATGGCCCAACCTAACAGCCACAATGTCTCACCATCTACTCCTCATGGACCATCTATATATATCTTTTTCACTTTTATATTGGATTCACTTCTCATTTCTAATCTGTGTGCATGTATGTAGCATTTTTATCATTTTCTTCTCATGTTTTAGTCATTAGTAAACTCACTCCTTTAACTCAAGAAAGTCTGGTTAAACTGCGTCCTTTTAACATAAATATATTTAGGGCCCGATTTTACCATTGCAACGCGCCCAAAAACAGGCACAAAAACTTGGGTAAAGTCGGGCGTGAGGCGATTAGCTTGATCCGTGCCCGCGTCTGCACAGATGCCCACTTTACCAAGGCTGGAAAATGGCTGTGATGTGAACTGCACCCAAATGCGTGCAAATCCATTTGCATGCATTTAAATTGAATTAATGAACTGTCCAGCCAACTTTACCAGCATTTCCCCCTTTACCATCGTGTTCACATGGCCATATTCGGCATGAAACAGACACACTCGGCAAAGGTCTGTTTCGGGTGCGCCAGCTTCTGATGAGGTAAGTTCAGAGCTTCCAATGGTTCTCTGGCTCAGATCGGTTGTGGGAGATCGGGGAAGGGAGGTGGGCCAGATCATTCTCTGCTGAGGGCAGGAGGGAGGCCAGATCATTTTTGGATTGGGGGGAGGCCCAATCATTCACCGGTGGGGGGAGGAGGGAGGCCAAATCATTCTCTGATGGGGTTGGGGTAAGGGAGGCCTGATCGCTGTCTAGTTGGGGGGTGGCCAGATGGTTTTCTGGTGGGGGGAGGAGGGAGGGGCCAGATCGTTCTCTGGTGCTGTGCAGGGGGTAGGCCAGATCGCTCTCTGGTGGGAGAGAAGGGGTGTGAGAGGGAGGCCAGATGGATTTCTGGTGTGTGGGGTGTGGGGGGGGAACCGCTGCCACGTTGTGGCCAATCAGTGGGGGGTGGGGGGGGTGGGGGCGGTGGCGTGCATTTGGTAGCAATCGGTCTGGGTAGCAGGCGGGTGGGTGGATAAGGGGGAACGGTTATGTTGTAGGGGATTGGGTTGATGTCTGTTGGGGTCATTGCTCCTGCTTTTCGTTCCCAGGCCGCTTTATCCGCTTTTTGCGAGCTGGGAGTGATGTGACAGCGGCGCGTTTGTCACATTTTCTTTCCACCGCGCATGTGCAGTTGAAGGCTCCGATCAGAACTGCAGCGTTTCGGGTATGATAAGCCCAGCCCACAACACAATTCAGACTTGGGATTTTTTTTCCCCAGGCTGAGTGCGTATGGGGGCAGCTGAGAGCAGTTTTCCAAACTGGATCTGAATTGTGCTCAGATTCAGCACTTAGAATGAAAATGGTAAAATCAGTCCCTTGGACAGGGAGATGGGATCCTAGAGGGAAGGGGTCCTTTTAAATTAACTTTGTTGTGACGAAAATAAGGCTTCTTGTTGAGAGCCCTTCTGTCCCTCCCAAGCGAGCACCTTGTCTTCGCATTTGCTGCTATTAATATCCGCTATTATAGCCCCCACTATAGAAGCAAGTGGTGTGCCCAAAACCCTGGCGCTCAAAGCCTTCTTTGCATGCAGCACCACTCCCTGCGCACTTCAACAACTGTAACCAACTCCTCCAAATACCCAGCACTTCCACCAACTCTAAGAGATGCAGCAGAAATTACGTTCCAGCCGCTACACGGTGTGTCAATGGCCATTTGCGTTGCTTGCTGGCCTTGCTGTCAGGGAGCATGCCACTGAAGCTGGTCACAGATCCTGCTGGCGAGAAGGGCTGGAAAATCCCACCTCAAGAAACTGCTGAGCTCTCTATAGATTTTGCAAGACTTGTGGCATATAAGACCATTGGCAGCAGCAGTACACTGGGGTAAAGCTACAAAGAGCCATGCACTGATCCAAACAGACCATACACAACACCTGCCTTCATACAATCAGAATGATCCAGTATCCTGTCAGATACATTTATCTGAGGTGACTGAGGAACTGGAAAGTGACGATGATGTTCACGATGAGAAGAACACATGTTTCACACTGACAATCTCATGAAAAACATTAATGCTATTTCTCCTTTGAAGTGTGTGAAAGGTTCTAAATATTTACCTTAAGAAAGTTGGTTATTATTTGTTATTGGTCAAGATGGATACAGGTGCAAGTACCAACATATCCATGTGAATTCTAATGACACATGTCCACTGACATGGAAGGCCACGGTGAAATCTACTGCTGTGAAACTGTCAGCATACAATGGTTCACTAACTCCCAGTGGAAGTTCCATAGTCCTGGTTTGTGAATACAATCAATCCTCCTGTGTGCCACGGATGTTCTACATCATGGAGAATGAGGTTTAGCAATTGTACATATGGATGGAAAGCGTGCTATAATCTCTCACTAGTTATAATCTATGGATTTAGTCCTTATGCATAGGTACAGAATTGCTAAGTTTACAGTTTGAACAATAAGTTTAAATCCAGGATGCCCACAGAAGGTATATAGCAACCAGCCAAAGTGACAAGAATTTGTTTAGAACAAAGATCCGATGAAGTCATTACGCGCAAAGGTGTGTAACTGAAAACAAATCAAATCCATTCCAGCTTTCAACCACCATACAGTCCTACTGAATTTAGATTAGAATCCTAAATACAACCAGGAATAACATCCAAGGATTACAATTACTGAGCAATTAAATAAACTTCCAGACAAAAAGTTATCTGGGTTACTGGTAGATTACCTTTACACTTTAGAGAGTCAAAGACTCATCAGTTCTATACACTTATTATAGCAACTTAACATGAACATGCATTGTAAGTAGTTTATTGGAAAGGAGCAAACTATCTTTATAAAGAAAGGGGGATGTTGTAATATGTCTTTAAGGGATAGCAACATGACATTCTTTTATAGGAAGTGTGTCATGTGATCCAACCTCCATTTCAACTTGGCTTGGAGCAGAATACAGCTCTAATGTCCTCAAGCTTTCCATCCATATGTATAGTTCACGCGTGCCTAGAATTAATAATTGAACCCCACAAGTTGTTTGCACAATCCTTTGAGTGACTTGTGTCTTATATCATTATATCACACGCAACAGATTTTAATTGAAGTTAGTTTGCTTTCTGGCTATAATTTGCTTGCCTTATATTAATGAGGTCCAGCCATTAAAATAAACAGCCCCCCGTTGAGGCAGTAGGCAACCAAGGTAGAGAGATGTTTGACCAGCCTACCACCTGAACAAAATCCAGCTCATTGCAACTAATATTGCTTTCATTATTCAAGTGAACTAGCAGCCTCTATTCAATAATAGTTTGAAATGGAACCCATGCTTCGTTGAGTGCTAGTGCTTTGTTTCAGCCGTTCGATATCTAATCTACCTTTTTTTAATGTGTGAAAGAAGTGTGCTTGCTAGTGACGTGGTTTTCTTGAAAGCCTTCTTGGATTACGTGACCCCCCCTGCTCCCTCAGACTTTATATATTACTCGTTAGAAGGGAACTGAATGTGGGTTCACCTTTTTCAGAATTGCAGTGGTTGATAAGTGTCAAGTTCTCTTATCATCCTCCACTTCGTCTTGCGTACTAAGGCATCTCTAGGGAAGGGCTGTGGTCAGAAATTCAGTTCAGGATCAGGAGGGAAATTGTCATCAGGACCATTTATGGGTCCCGACCCCAGGCCATGTCATACCGCATCATTTTCAATGAGGGAGATCCAAGGCGAGTTCAGCGCACAAATAGGATCAGGAGGCCCAGGGAGGAGGTGGGAATTGGTTACGGAAGACAATTTTAAAAGGCAAACAGCCGCCATTACAGGGCTTGCCCTTTCCTGTAAGAATAGAACAGGCTGGAAAGCAGAGGGCCAATAACCTCATGGTCTTCACAAGTCCTCAAGAGTTCTCTTCTCAGGTCACTCTGCTCAAGCGATGGCAGCTTTGTGCCATTGTACAAACACCTCAGTTGGACTATCCTTTTTTATACAAGATTTGTCATCAACAGCCACTGTCAATAATGGTTCCTTGCTGAGAACTGCCAGTCTGCTCGCTCTTCCCATTGTTAACTTTGAAATGTCATTCTGTTCCTCTCCAGTCTATTAGAAGCAAGTGAGTTGGAGGTATATGGGTTGCTGGCCTCGTCTTCCCTTTAAAAACTTCAGTGTGCCACAGGGGTGTCAAGACTGACATACCAAGGAGCCATGATGTGGATGTGCCGGCATTGGACTGGGGTAAACACAGTAAAAAGTCTGACAACACCAGGTATGTCAGCAGAGTCGCTGAGCAGAGACTGATAGCCAAGTTCCACACACATGAGGACGGTCTCAACAGGGATCTTGGGTTCATGTCGCACTATCTGTAACCCCCATGACTTGCCTGGGTTTGCAAAACCTCACTCACTGTGCTGTCTGGAGACAATACACATCTCTTTAACCTGAGATCAGTGCTCCTTCCACACACATTGTCGGCCACTTTAGGGCTTGAACAGCAGGTTATGTGTAAAGATTCGCATTCTAATCAGTAATCTCTAAACTGTCTGTGCTTTATATGCTCTGTCCGAGGCCAGAACTCTCCATTCACCTGACGAAGAGGGAGTCCCCTCGAAAGCTTGTGAGTTTACTATCAAATAAATTGGTTGGACTAAAACCTGGTGTTGTCAGACTATACCAAGGAGCGCCACAGCATCCCTGCACCTCACCTCACCTCATACCCCCATCAGCAACTGAAAATCTTGCCAATAAATTGTATCTGTCCACCCCTTCAATACCTTAAGGGCAACTGAAAATCTTGCCAATAAATTGTATCTGTCCACCCCTTCAATACCTTAAGGGCGCAGTGGTTAGCACTGCTGCCTCACAGAGCCAGGGACCCAGGTTCAATTCCAGCCTCGGGTGGCTGTCTGTGTGGAATTTGCACATTCTCCCCATGTCTGTGTGGGTTTTCTCCAGGTGCTCCGGTTTCCTCCCACACTCCAAACATGTGCAGGTTAGGTTGATTGGCCATGCTAAATTGCCCCTTAGTATCAGGGAGATTACCAGAGTAAATACGTGGGTTTCCAAGGATAGGGCTTGGATGGAACTGTTGTCAGTGCAGACTTGATGGGCATTGTGGGTCAACCCACCGAACATGAACTGCAATGATTCAAAAAGGCAGTTCTCCACCACCTTCTGAAGGGCAACTAGGGATGGGCAATAAATGCTGGCCAGCCAGCAACGTCCATCTCCCACGAATGAATAAAAAATTGCCTTATGCACTAGCAATTCTATAATTAGATCTGTATTACTACTGACCATGCTTTACCTGATCTCTTTACTCCAATTTTGAATTCTTTCATAATCCAACCAAATAAATATTGTCTACTCCTTCTCAATGTAGCTCAAAACTAATTAATACAATTAGTGTTTCTCTTTCTTCCAACAGCTGGTCTATTACATGGAAAATATAATCATTGGGCCTGAAAACAGCAAAGCTACATGTAAATCAACAGGTTCCATATATAATTGTCAGTCAGTAAATATTGGACCAATGGCAGTTTCTAAGCTTATGAGCTATAAATTGGTTACAGTTAAAATATACGTGTTGTGTACGTCCCCCAACATCTCTGCAGCTTAACATTTTCATAGAGTTCAAGGCCAGATTCCAGTCAATTTATGATGACATTATTCAAAATGATAAGAAACACTTGCATTTCTATTGTGCCTTTTATGACCAGTTAATGTCTCAAAGCACATTATAGCCTATGAGGTATTTTTGAAATGTAGCCACTGTTATAATGTAGGATGCATTAAGCATTTGGGATTCAAATGCTCTCAGGACCTCATTCAGCCCAAGTCAAGAAAATTCCAGCCAATGTCTCTTTCAGAAATAAGAGCAAAACTTTCAACGCCACTGCTTTCAAGACAACTGAAATTGATCCCAAAAATGGAAAGATCTAAATTGAGAATACTTATTATGAGCAAGTATAGTTGCACTTTGCATTAGAAAACTGTACAGCTGGATTTTCCTTCTGGGAACAGGAAGCAGAACTCAGGGCAGTTTCAGGTCTTGAACATGCCCCCAGGGAAAACAGTTATTTAATACAATTTTCACAGGGTTCACGGGAGTCCTGATCTCAAAAGTGGAGGACCAATTAGAGGCTTTTCAGGCTACGAAACAGCTAAGCGAGAGGGCACTTCATTTTGGTGGTGCCCTCTCCAACTTTCAAAATCTCTAATTAAAAAATTGCTTTTGCAGCCAGGCCACCACTGTGGGAGAGTGGGGAGAATCGGGTGTCAATAGAGATAGCACCCGACCTACCATAGTACCACAATCAAAGCAGGCAGGAAGGGCCTCTCGGTCTGCCTGAACTGCTGGCCACACACTAGCCCTGTACCAGGAAGCTATTGCGAAATGGCCCCTGTTACCTGTGAAAACCTGGAGAATGAATGTTGGCCTCTGCTAACTGGCCTCAATTAGGTTCTTAATGAGCCTGATCAGCTACACACCACAAATGGGCAAAAATGGTCTGGACATGGACTGAAAGTGGGAAAATGCATATTTATCTATTTATTATTGACACAAGGAAGCTAAGATTAACACTGCAATGAAGTTACTATGGTGCGACCAGTGGGGTGATTTGCATCTCTCTATCCACCTCCAATCCCAGCCCCAGTATGGGCTGTACGTCCAGCTCACAGTTTAACACCAATTGGCTCCTAACAGTTGCAATGTAGCCATAACTGGTATGAAGCAAACAGTTAAAACATAAATTGAAACGCTCCTCTGCTTAGATGAATGGACCATTTCAGAATCTGAACACTGGTTGGCTGAACTCTGTGTTTTGATGGAACCACAGACAGAACTTCGCTTTCCTTAACTAAAAGGGAATCATAGAATCCTTAAGTGCAGAAAGAGGCCATTTGGCCCATCGAGAATGCACCAACCACAATCCCACCCAGGCCCTATTCCTGTAACTCCCCATATTTACCCTGCTAATCCCCCGAAACCAAGGTCAATTTAGCATGGCCAATGAACCTAACTCACACATCTTTGAACTGTAGGAAGAAACCAGAGCACCCAGAGGAAACCCATGTAGACACAGGGAGAATGTGCAAACTCCACAGAGTCATCCAAGGCTGGATCTGAACCTGGGTCTCTGGCGCTGTGAGTCAGCAGTGCTAACCACTGTGCCACCATGCACCCCAGATTACAATCTGGATCTGCCAATCTGATTCACGTTTACTGACTACGCATCAGTTTAATCAGGACTCAGATCAGTAAAACTGCACTCTCACAAAAAAAAACAAAAAAGTGGCAAAGTGAAAACTAATCAGATTCATTACTACATTCTGCTTTATTTTAAAGTTTCCATCGCAGCCTCATTTTATGGGTGTAACACAGACTTTGGCATGATCCTGCATCTCATTCCTTTCAAATTTCATAATTGACCTCTTTTGACATTTTCTCTAACTTCTGGGCATTGATTCAGATGATCAGATAAGCAGTTTATCTGTGATAGAAAATGCCTGCTCACCACTTCCCTTTAATTACAGCCAAATGCTTGTGAATCGGAAAAACTGTTCAGTTTAAGAATTTAAAATGCCTACTTACAAAGCTATTTATACCACTGAATAACCTCACTCATGTAACATTCTCTTTTCTATCCAACTTAAAAAGAAATTATAGTCTTAAAGTCACAGTCGTAACAATTCATTTGCAAGGGTGAAATTGAGGAAAGTGCTGATCTGTCACAAATATTGTTCAGACTTGATGCTACTCTGATGCAGAAAATGGAAAATAAGACATCTAAAATTACCCCATCTTCACAGTAAAAAGCTTAGCAAACCTTTGTACTGGAACACTGTCAGTTTGGTTTAATTCTGCCATGGAATCTTTTCTGACCTGATGCTGTTGTCACTTAAGAACATAAGAACATAAGAACATAAGAAATAGGAGCAGGAGTAGGCCATCTAGCCCTTCGAGCCTGCCCCGCCATTCAATAAGATCATGGCTGATCTGTTGTGGCTCAGTTCCACTTTCCCGCCCTCTCCCCATAACCCTTAATCCCCTCTCTTATCAAAAACCCATCAACCCGCTTCTTAAAAATATTTAGCGAGGCAGCCTCCACCACTTCAACGGGCAGAGAATTCCAGAGATTCACCACCCTTTGAGTGAAGAAGTTCCTCCTCAACTCCGTTCTAAACCGCCTCCCCTTTATCTTGAGGCTGTGCTCCCTAGTCCTACTGTCTTTTTTGAGCGGGAAGAGTCTCTCCACCTCTATCCTATCCATCCCATTCATCATCTTATACGTCTCAATGAGATCTCCCCTCATTCTTCTAAACTCTAGCGAGTACAAGCCTAGCTTATTCAGCCTCTCCTCATAGCTCAACCCCCTCAACTCCGGTATCAGCCTAGTAAACCTCCTCTGCACTCCCTCCAGGGCCAAAATATCCTTGCACAGGTGCAGCGCCCAAAACTGCACACAGTACTCCAGCTGCGGCCTCACCAATGCCCTATACAGCTGCAGCAAGACCTCCCTACTTTTATATTCAATCCCCCTCGCTATGAAGGCCAGCATCCCATTCGCCTTCCTGACCACCTGCTGCACCTGCAAGCTGGGTTTTTGCGACTCATGCACAAGGACCCCGAGGTCCCTCTGCACCGTCGCCTGCTGCAGTTTTTCGCCACGTAAGTAATAGTCCTTCCTACCATTTTTCCTACCAAAGTGGACCACCTCACACTTGCCAACATTAAATTCCATTTGCCATTTCCTGGCCCATTCGCCCAGCCTATCTAGATCCTTCTGCAGACTCTCCACACCCTCCGCACAATTTGCCTTTCCCCCAATCTTGGTGTCATCAGCAAATTTCGACACCCTGCACTCGGTTCCCTCCTCCAGATCATCTATATAAATGGTAAATAGCTGAGGCCCCAGCACCGACCCCTGGGGCACCCCACTAGTCACCAACCGCCAATCCGAATAGCACCCATTGACCCCCACTCTCTGCCTCCTATTTGACAACCAATCCTCTATCCACGCTAACACCCTACCCCCAACTCCATGTCCCCTGACCTTCTGCAATAACCTCTTGTGAGGTACCTTGTCAAATGCCTTCTGAAAATCCAGAAAGACCACATCCACCGGCTCTCCTCTATCCACTGCCCTAGACACATCCTCATAGAACTCCAGTAAATTTGTCAGACACGACTTCCCTTTAATGAAACCGTGTTGCGTCCGCCCTATCAAGCAATTCCCTTCAAGATGCCTCGCAATTTCCTGCTTAATGACGGATTCTAACATTTTACCTACCACAGACGTTAAACTAACCGGCCTATAATTCCCCGCCTTTTGCCTGGCACCCTTCTTAAACAACGGCGTAACATTACCTCCTATCCTGTGAAAATTGTAACAATTATGTCAAGGAAATCCAAATGGAATATATTCATCAGGCACCCATCAATTTTTAGTGGCTGCATTTCAAAATAGAGTCAGTCGCTCTGTTTAAAACAGGATAGGTGAAAGAATGGAACAGTACGTGTTCCCCAAGTAAAATAATTGGACAGTATTTCACTCCTAAAGTGAACAAATGACATGGAACATCATTCCCCAAGTGAAAGAATGGGATGGTACATCATTCCCCGATTGAAATAATGGGACAGCATGTCATTCCCAGAATGAGAAGGTACGTCATTCCCAGATCAGGACAATACATCGTTCCCAGAGTGGGACTGTACATTATTCCCCAGTTGAAAGAATAGGACACTAAGCCATTTCCAGCATGAGGCTGTACGTCATTCCTAGAATAGGACAATACATTATTCCCAGAATGGGATGGAACTTCATTTCCCAAGTGAAAGAATGGGATAATACATCATTCCCCAGATTTAGCCAAACACATGGCCCTTTCCTGCTGAGAAGGTCAGAATAAAACTGGGGCTTAATCCATTTTTAGTTGATTTGACACAAGGGGGCCATTTACAGCCCATGTTAGCCATCAGCATGAATGGAAAATGTACCGAGAATTTGGAAACGCAATTCTTGCCAGCAAGATCGCTTTTTCTGATTTTCTATGTCCCTCGCTAGTGACATCACCACAAAGGCGAGAACCTTATTTTAATGTTTTTAAACATATTTTAATCTAATTACTGAGACCCCCCTCACTGAATATTCAAATGTTGTCTCGGCATGGTTTACAGCAGCTCTGTAAAGACGTGAATCAGCTAAGTGCATTCCCTGGGGGAGGGGGACATGCCTGACCCAAGTTGACCTGAGGCAAGGGGCAGTGGCACAGGAAGGCTCTCTGGAGAGTCCCACTAGTGGGGGCGGGGGGGGGGGGGGGGGGGGGGGGTCCCATTATGTGTGGTGGAGTGTTAGAGGGAGCACTGAGGGCATCGAAGAGGAAATTGGCAGGCATTTGGAGTGTGCAGCAGCCATTGCGGGGGGATCTTGCAGGGACGGTGTGGGCGAGGTGAGGGAGCGATTGGGCAATGATGGGGGATCTTGCAGGCACGGTGGTGGGGGGAGTGAGCAATGAGGGGGAATCTTGCAGACAAGAGGGGGGAATTGGGCAATGAGAGGGATACGGGCAATGGTGGGATGAGCAGCGAGGGGGGAACTTGAAGGCATGGGGAAGCAGATATTGAAGGAGGAACTTACAGACATGGGGGTGGGGGAGGGAAGAGAGTGGGCAGAGAAGGGGGAGAAATGCCTGTGATACTTCAGTTGTGGTTGTTGGCCATCGGTGGGGGAGAGTGGGAAGAGTCCCCGTTGATTATGTAATGCGGTGTGATGGTGGCAGGCAGGTGGGGTGGGTAGAAGAGGAGCCCCTGAACCCACTGTGCTGGGAGGCAGGGGAGGGGAATGAGTGTTAACTTCGGAGCTGACTGGGGCACCCTTCAAAGATGGCACCCTGATCACTATGGACCTCATCAGTGTATCTGGAGAGAGACACATCGGTTTTCAGTCAGAGCTTGGCACTCTGACAAATGATGGGAAAATTCCATCCAAGGTGTATATTCATGTTGTTACAAATCCTGGTACTGAACTTCCTGCATCAGGAGAGCACACTGGAAACTGGGCAATAGATCTAATCATGGGATCAGTTCTCTGTCCATTGAAACTGGACAGAAGTTTTTGGGTCTGCCAATTGAGCATGTGGCCAAGTTCCTGAGAAGCAACTTTACCTTGGTGTTTTCTTCCAACTGATATGTCAGCTTTGTTGTCAAATTTCAGAAAGGTAATTATTATCCACCATTTGAAAAATGGATTTCAAATTCCTGTCTTCCCCAAGGAAATCCTATTGCATGTCAAAAATGCCAGCAACTTGTAGAGATCCAAGTAGAATGAAATGTGTGCTTTTGTCAAATACAACTGGCCAAACAATTGTGCTGTTTATCAAGCTGAGTGATGCCACAGAAATGTACCATATTTCATGCAAGCACTGCAACTCCTGGTTACACAACCCACATACAGATGGTGCAGTTTGCATCAGCAACTGCAAGGAGAAAAACACATTAATATCTTAAATGTAACCTTTCAAAGTTGACTTATTTGTTCCTCTTCAGAGGCCAATGTTTCCAGCAATGACTTTTTTATTTCAGATTTACAGGGGGCATTATTAACTCTCAGAAATGGGTTTGGGTTGAATGAGATGTGAAAACCACCCACTTCCAGTTTTACCAGAGTGAGGCAGACACTGAGCTTGCTCTCCTTGGGGTTGGTCATTTAAATATTATAACAAAGATGCATACTTAATGATTTAACATATCTTCCAGGTACAATCTGGCAACTAAAGGGAGGCCCCGACTCATGGAGAAAACAAGCACCTTTACAATGCTTGTTGTGGATCAGAGCATTTCCTCCTAGCCCACAAAGCTGACCTGTTTTCCTCTACTCACTGAGGGTGGCGAATGAGTGGCACGGCTGCCTCACAGCGCCAGGGACCTGGGTTCAATTCCCGGCTTGGGTCACTGTCTGTGTGGAGTCTGCACGTTCTCCCCATGTCTGCGTGAGTTTCATTCAGGTGCTCCAGTTTCCTCCCACAATCCAAAAAATGTGCTCGCTAGGTGCACTGACCATGCTAAATCCTCCCTCAGTGTATCCAAAATGGCGCCAGAGTGAGAGACTAGGAGACTTTCACAGTAACTTCATTGCAGTGTTAATGTAAACATATTTGTGACTAATAAATGAATTTTACTGTGGAACTCACTGCCCCATAGTGCGGTGCAGTCTGCATCATTAAATGGTTTCAAGGAGAAAGATATATTTTTGATAAGAAACAGGTTAAAGGGATATTGGGAACAGCTAGTGAGGTAGATTTGAAACCAAGAAGAGATCAGCCAAGATCTAATTGAATAGCAGACCAGGCTTGAAAGGCTGAATTGCTTACTTCTGCTCCTAATTCTCATGTTCCTATGTTCTCCCATTCTAACAACTGAATGAATACCAACAGTCTTCCCATCTCAATTTCTCCCAGTGATCCCCCTCCTAACCACGCTGACGACCACCTACCCATGACCCAGACCCTTCCCTCCCTTGTCTTCCCACACCACTGCCTCCACTAGTCCAGGCTTCCTATCAGCTCCTAGCCTGCAGCTTTCTCTGGAATGCCCCGTAGTGTCCAAAAAGGAACCAAAGCTATTAATATGACTGCCTTCTGGGTAGGAAGCCTGCCGGGAAAAAAGAGATGGAAGCTACTCCACAGCATGCAGGTAACAAATCCTCCTCTCCCTCTTCCCATCTCCCCAGCCTCCCTCAACTCTGACCCAGCCACAACACCTACCTGAGATAACACTGGAGTCACAGCATCCGTTACTAATGTTGCAGGGCAATTACTTCAATTGGTTCAATCTGTGTGGACATGCTTTGCTTCGCTTAGCTGACAAGGGGGCTGGCTGTCTGTGATATGTTGAAAATATTTTTCTATTCAAATTTCCTCATTAAAGTTAGACTCTGAGAATCAGTATTGGTGTCCACATGTAAAACATACTGGAAAAGCAATCATAAGCCTTGCTCTTGCATATGTAATATGCCACAGGCACCCTTATTAAACGATGCAAAAACTGGGGTCAGGAAATTTAAATTCGTGTCAGGTTTGGATTGGAGACGGGCAAGTCTGCAAATTGGCATCATCATCTCCTGTGCCAGCTTATCACCACCATTATGACCATGTGCCATTTTCAGTGAGGATGGTACAAGATCGGATCCATTGCCAGCCAGTTAAGGTTGATTATTGATAATTATGGCTCTGTTACCAGAGCAACGAGGATTTTCAGCCAGTAATGTGGGTAAGCCCATGTCAATCGACACCACATCCAGGCCCACATAGTGGGCTCAGGGCAGGAAGATGATGTGGGGTGGCAATGGATTATGTGATGGGCAGCCTTCACACATAGTTTAGGGGACAACATTGGCATAATGGTAATGTCACTGGATTAGTAATGCAGAAGCCCAGGTGAATTCTCTGGGATCATAGGTTAAAATCCCAACATGGCAGCTGAGTGGGAATTGAACTGAATTTGATAAATGAATTTGGAATTGAAAAGCTAGTTTCAGTAATGGTTACCATGAAACCATTGTTGATTGCCATTAAAACTTATCTGGTTCACTTTAGGGGAGGGAATCTGCCATCCTTGCCGGGTCTGGCCTCCATGTAATTCCAGACTCATGCCAATGGTGTGGACTTTTAATTGCCTTCTGAAATGGCCAAGTGAACCATTCAGTTCAAGGGCAATTAGAGATGAGCAACAAATGCTGGGCCTTGCCAGCGATGCCCACATCCCGTGTAAGAAAGAAAGAAAAGAAATTGGCTTCTGGATGACAGCTGCAGTCACTGATGGACCCCTGAAGGGCCTTCCTCTTGGAACATGTCCAGATGGCTGGAGCCTTTTTAAAAATAAAACTAACTTCGCTGTCCTTCCCTGCCCGCTCTCTCTCTCCATCAAAAAGATTGGCAGCTTCCACCTCATAGAATCACAGAATCCTTACAGTGCAGAAAAAGGTATTCAGCCATTGAATCTGCACCGACCACAATCCCACACAGACCCTATGTGCATAACCCCATGTATTTACCCTACTAGTCCCCCTGTCACTAAGTAGCAATTTAGCATGGCCAATCCACCTAACCTGCACATCTTTGGACTGTGGGAGGAAACCGGAGCATCCGGAGGAAACCCACGGAGACACGGGGAGAACATGAAAACTCTACACAGACAGCGATCCAAGCCAGGAATCAAACCCGGATCCTTGGTGCTGTGAGGAAGCAGTGCAAAACACTGTGCCACCATGCTGCTCTCAGTTGGTAAGGCTATCAATCTGAGTGCTGGAGGGCCTTCCATTGGCCCTCCCATGTCAGTGGCCTGCCTGCCATCCCTGAATGAATGGTGGGCCTGTCCCCTGGTCTTTATTTGGCTACACTTTGAAAATACCAGAGGGCATGCCTTAAGCACTGCAGAATTTGGATCTGGAGTTTGCCCTATTTCCAGTTCCCAATCCTGACTGAATAAGCAGCCCCAAGAGTCTTAGAGTATGATGCTGTTGCAATTCTTTATTGTTAGCATTAACATCAGTCATGCAATTGACTGACATAGTATTGGATGCTTCATTCTACTTATCAAGAATCTCCTATTTAACCTTAAAAACCCTGTTTCCTCACTGACAATGTTGCAATTACCTGAAAAGTGAGAACATCCAAAGTTGTTATAAACCACTTACAGTCACCAAGATTATCCTATTGTATTTCCATCTGGAGCAGGTATATCAAAGGACTAACAAATTTAAACTCTTCCTAGATCAAATATCTGTGATGCTAAGTACCTCAATTATAATTTCTTTCAAACAAATCAAGGACATAATATGAATTTTAGAGTTTAAGTTAACAGCCTGGTTCAAAGTCACCAACATAGAAAGAAAAAAGAAAGGCATCAATGCATCAGCTGTGGCTCAGTTAACTTCCAAGTCAGAAGGTTGTGGGTACAAATCTCTACCCACAGACACACAAGAAACAACACAAAAATCTAGGCTGACAGTCCAGTGGTCCTGTCTGCTCTTTAAGGTGGACATAAAAGATCCAATAGCATTCTTGTGAAGATGATCCAGGGAAGTGTCCTAACGTCCTGGCCAATCAACATTACAGAACATCTGATCATTATCACATGATTGATTTTGGGAGTTTGCTGTGTGCAAATTGGCTGCCGCATTTCTTCCAGTACCACTGCACATCAAAAGTATTTAAATAGCATATAACACACTGGGACATCCTGAGATTGTGTAGGACAGTATACAAATGCAAATCTTTCTTTATGTAAAGCTAAGTGCTATTGCCACAGGAGTGGTAACTCTCTTCCTGCAATTCACAATATACAATATATATATATGATACTTATTTCAAAGTTCACTAATATCTGTTCAGCATTGATTAGGCCAGTTAGGCAGTATTTCTCTTAAAAAAATGTTTGTGGGAAAACCCTCTAATCAGCTTGGAGGCACTTAATTAAATGATTAAAATCAGATTACGAAACTTCTTTGTTACCAAAAATCAGGCAGAGCTTTTTTTGCCCCCCAAAATAGTTGCCAAGCACATTTCATTAATAAAGAAAATAGAATAGATCTGAATATGAAAATGGAGATAATACAAGAGCAGTTACCGATGAATTTATAAAAGTTTGTGTCAATGTTCTGCATAGAACAGAGGATTTGCAATGTTATGACAGGCCGTCACATTGCTGATATCGATCCCCCTATAACAGGGCCAGCTGAGAGTTCCATTCGATCCCATGTGGTGAGGGAGAAGAAAGTAATGCTTTTAGTATTTGGAGATCATTTTCTAACATCACAGAAATAGGAAAGATAAAGAGCATTAAGTACTACACGCAAAAGATTCCTGGCCTCAGAATCTGCTGATACTGAGGCTGAATGCATAGGTCAGCCTCCATTTAGTTTTCTTTTAATGCTTTCTTTCAGATAGTATTGTGGGAAATTGTAATTAAGCAACTGAAAATCAACTTCTGATTATGTGTATATCATCTTCATAAATAAAGTCAGCGAGCTCAAGATTCAGTTATCCAATATTGAAGATGCCTTTTCACAAAGTTATAATTCCAGCATTTCTCATGGAATTTTCATGTTCAACTCCACCAGTATCCAAGTGTGGTAAGAAAGCCAAGAGACAATTTGATGGAGGTGTTTAAAATCACAAGGAATTTAGATAGAGTAAATGAAGAGGAGCTATTGCCAATTGGTGAAGGGCTAATATCCAGAGGGAAAAGATTTATGATTATCCAAAATCATTGGGCACAACAAGTAGTTTGGATTTGAAATGCGCTGCCTGATAAGGAAACGGATAGAAATTCAACGGTAGCCTTAAACAGGAAATTGGAGGAGAAAAAAATGCAATGACTGAGACTAAATGGACTGTTCTAATAAAGAGCTGGTCTCAATTTGATGGGTCAACTGACATTCTTCTATGCTGCACTGTCCTGTAGTCTGATGAATCCATGACAAGCTGAGGTTTGGGAACTTTACAAACTTTGAATCTTGCATGACCTGTCACTCCTGCTCGGATATGTTGGTTACTACTACTCAACTCTCGTTCCCAGGGAGCCGAATAACTCTTCTGATAAACTGCAAGCATATACCTTTGTGACAGATGTCGGCCATTTGCAATGTCAGTTTATTCCCAGACTCGAACATTATGAGTAATCATTTGTGTGGTGTGGAGTTTCCAGTCAGTGCTATGTCTCAATCGAGAATTAATTTTTACTTTCATGTTTCTTTTTTATTTTCACTTCACCGTCTGTGAGAGGGTTGCACCTAATGGCAGTAATGAGTGAGATGATAGGATTTTTTATTATTTCTTCCAATGCTGATATTTGCGCTATTGATTGGTTCTGCCTCCTGCCAAAACAATCACTGGGGAATAAACCCTTGATATAGAATCACACAGCACAAAAAAGTGTGGGGTGGCACAGTGGTTAGCACTGCTACCTCACAACGCCAAGGACCAGGGTTCGATTCCCGGCTTGGGTCACTATCTGTGCAGAGTTTGCACATCCTCCCCGTGCCTGCGTAGGTTTCCTGTGGGTGCTCCGGTTTCCTCCCACAGTCCAAAGATGTGCGGGTTAGATGGATTGGCTACACTAAATTGCCCCTTAGTGTCAGGGGGAATCAGAAGGGCAAATACGTGGAGTTGCGGGGTAGGGCCTCGGTGGGATCGTTGTTGGTGCAGGCTCGATGGGCTGAAAGGCCTCCTTCTGCACTAGGGATTCTATGAAAAAGAGGCCATTTGCACCAACATGCCTGTGGTATCTCTTTAAAAGAGCCATCTAATATAGTCTGCTCTTCTGCCACTTTCACACATTCCTATACCGTTTTAATGTGAAGCACTGCCTAGCGCAATTATAGATTTAGTGGAAAGCAGGAATCAGTATTGCTGTATTCAAGCAAAAGAAACACCATGGTAAATAGTTTCATTTAACTTTGCATTTGTCTGCGTCTGTAAGAGATTTAAATAGTGAAGAGGAGGACATTGTGAAAATTATGGAAAGAAAATTTTAAAAAAATTGAACTTTTTCAAAAAACAAGAATCACTTTTTCATAACATTGCTTTACAGTTGGTCGAGATGTTTGTTGGGATAGCGATGAATTTTAACCACAGGTTTAAATAGAACACTCAGATTCATTCTGAAATACCTGAACCACTTTCAGATTGTATACAGAGTTACTACTTTAACAGAGTCAGGCAGAACACACACCTCCATTTCATCCCATTTTTATCTGAATGTTTTGTGCTTTATGCTGGCAACAGTATGTGAATTGATGCAATCTGTTGCCACCATCCACCCATTTTTCATGGTTGAGTTGGGAATATCACATTAATTGAATTAAATTCAGTTCATGGAGAACAATCAAATGGTCTTCGATAAATATGGCTGGTTTAAAGGAAATGAGAATCATGTCAACAAAAGCATCATGGCCCACTGCACTTTTTGGAAATGAGCAGAACGCAGAATGAAGGTGAGAAAATGCTACAGTGTTAATTGCTTTTCATCTTGCTCAATTTCATAGTATCATAGAATTCCTGCATTGCAGAAAGAGGTCATTCAGCCCTGCTCTGATAACAATCACACTCAGGCCACATCCCCATAATCCAATTATTTACCCTGCTAATCTCCCTGACACTAAGGGGCAATTCAGCATTGTCAATAAACCTAACTTGCACATCTTTGGACTGTAGGAGGGAACTGGAGCATCCGGAGGAAATACCCGCAGACATGGGGAGAAAGTGCAAACTTCACACAGATAGTGACCCAAGACTGGGAATCGAACCCAGATCCCTGGCGCTGTGAGGCAGCAGTGCTAAGCACTGTGCCACCTGTCCTCCTCTCTGGGAAGATTTTGCTAAGTTTTATAGACACTGGCTGCCACTGACCATCGTTTAGGTATAGGCAATGAACAACAAGCTATTTGACAGTCCACACAGGCGAAGGTCATGATCAGTTCTAGGTCAGCATTCCCACTTCTCATGTTCACTATCCTTGTGTGCTGACTAACAATTTGCTGTCACTTGCTGCAATTTATGGCTGGTTTTGTGTTGTGTTGCAGTTGGTAAACATGGAGTAATACTGTCCCAATTAATTTTGCTTAGGATCCTCATTGTCACAACAAAGATAAAATATTTATTACATCAACTTGGGCTAGTTTCAAAGCTGAATCCAAATAAAGCACAACTGTATTCTAACCCTCTTTCAGCTAGCTCCTCCAGCCAAATTACAGTACATAGCAATTGACCCAAACTAGCATGTCAAAATAAATGTTTCAGCAGGCCACAGATATGATTAACATGCTGTAGAATGTTTTGAATAAATTGAAGGTATCTAAAGTTCATGAACTGCTGTTGTTCCTTAGGGTAGTATCCTAGGCCTCGCTGTCTTCAGCAGCATCATCATCATCAACGACCTTGCCTCCATCATAAGATCAGAAATGGGGATGTTTGTCGATGGCGGCCAAGTATTCAGTTCTATTTGTAACTCCTCAGAGATACCAAAGCAATCTACATCCACACACAGTAAGACTTCTTCAGTGTCCATGTTTGGACTGATGAGAGGCAAGTAACATTCACACCACACAAGTGTCAGGCAATGGTTATCTCCAACAGGGCTGAGCCGAACCATTTCCTCTTGATACTCTTGCTGAATCTCCCACCATCAACATCATCACTGATCAGAAACCAGCAGATTAGAGGCTGAGAAACTTGCAGGAAATAACTCATCCCCCTGAATCTGCAAAGACTGCTCACCATCTACAAGGTGCATGATGGAATACTCTCCACTTGCCTAAAGCACCTCCAACAGTCATGAAGCTTGACACTTCCAGAACAAAACAACACACTTCAATTGCACCTGCCCACCACATTAAACATTAATTCCCTTCACCACTGGCACATAGTGGTAGCTGTATGTACCTTCTAAGGCAAATTGCCAAGGATTTTATTTTGCGTATTCAGTCATGAGGCATTAGCATCGCTAGCTGGGCCTGCATTTATTGCTCATCCTTATGGGCATTTAAGAGTCAACCACATTGCTGTGGATCTGGAGTCACATATAAGCCAGACCAGGAAGGATTTCCTTCCCTAAAGGACATTAGTGAACCAGGTAGGTTTTTGCGACAGTCAACACTGGTTTCATGGTCATCATTTGACTTTTAATTCCTGATTTTTCTTGAATTCAAAGTTCACTATCTGCCACAGTGGGATTTGGACGCGGGTCCCCAGAACATTACCCTGGGTCTACTACTCATCCAACGACAATACCACTATGTCACTGCCTCCCCTTAGGCAAGGATTCATTGACAGCACCCTTCAAACCTGCAACCTCCACCAGCCAGAAGAACAAGAATAATAGAGCATGGGAATACTACTTTCTGTAAGTTCTTCTCCAAGTCACACACCTTTCTGACTTGGAACTATATTGTTATTCCTTCACTGGGTCAAAATTAATGAATTCTCTCCCTGAGAGCACTCTGGGTATACCTACGTTACATGGACTGCAGCAGTTTAAGAAGGCAGCACGCCATCACCTTCCCAAAAGGCAACTTGGGACGGCATTATATGATGGCCTTACCAGTGACGATCAGGCCCATGAATAAATTAAAAATATAAGCTGGGGTCACCATTGATCAGGATCTTAACTGGACAAACTACATAAATGCAGTGGCTGCAAGAGCAGGGTACGTACTGTTCAGGAAGTGGCTTAGCTCCTGACTCCCCAACGCCTGTCCGCTATCCACAAGGCACAAGTCAAGAGTGTGATGGGGAATACTCTCCAAGTACCAGTGTAATTCCAAAATTACTCAAGAAACCTGACACCATCCAGGATCAAGCATCCCAGTTGACTGTCACTTAATCGCTTCTCGGCCTTTTGGCTATGATCAAGTGTAGTATCGATGTGCTGCACTTGTTTGAAGTCATGAGGTGACATTAAGCCTTCATTTGAAGCAATTTTTTACAGCGACATCTCGGCCTTATGGCTAAGATGAAAATGAGATTGAGCCTTGGAGGAGGTACAATGCCTGCTCCAATCAACTTGGATCAAGTAGATCAAACCCAAGACAGGAAGTTGGATGCCTGACTTGTCAGCTTGGATCTGAAATGTCTATCTTGCTAAGATTCTGAATTAGACTTTGATTGGATTGAATTGGATACAAACAAAAAAAAATTGACTGTCACTGAATCCAACACCTTAAACATTCACTCTCTCCATCACCGATATACAGTGCAGCAATGCGCATCATCTCCACGATGCACTGCAGCAACTCACCAAGGCGTTTTCAACAACACCCCCCAAACCACATCCGCTGCAACACAGAAGATCAAGGGCAGCAGGCGGAGGGTAACATCACCCAAAGATCCACTACAATTCACATACCATCCTCACTTGGAAATAGATCATCGCTGGTTAATGCCCTAACAGTATTTTGGGGGTGCATTCACAAGGACTTTGGCAGTTCAAGATGGTGCCTTATCACCACTCTTTCAAGAATAGACAATAACTATTGGCCATGTCAGTGAATGAACCAATAAAAAGGGTATGTATCGTATCTTACAAAAAAATTCCAGCTTGGAGGTGGAGTGGGGTGGGGTGGGGGTGGGCGTGGGGGAAGAAAGAGAGAGAGAGAAAGATGGAAACCTTCTGGACCGTGGAGTGGAAAACTGGTTAGATCTTGCTACTTTCCAGTGAAGTAGTATGGACTGATTTCCTGCCCATTCCCTTATCCGTCAAAGTCAAGAGACTGGAGCAGACTCAATGGGCTTTTGCCCTGTGTCTTATAGCTGAAGGTTTCTGGTTTACTCTGGATTCTACCCATTCTAGCCTAAAGGCACAAGAGGAATGTCTTTACGAACAAAGGGAAGGATATTACAGGGAAGGGAGATGGGGTGGGATGACTCTCTGCTCCAGAAGCAAAGTCGGTGTGGCGCTGACTTGCTTAACGCCAGCCTGATCCACAGTCATGACATGCTGTGGGTAAGTTCAATGGCAGTCAATGGGGCTTCCACCCCTCATTTGGGAATAAATCTCACCCCAGATGCTGCCAGCTAACCTAACCATCAGCTCCCCCTGTCTCAGCAGTGGCAAAAACATTTTAATGGGCACTGACAAGACTGCAATCAGGCTCAAGAAGGAGGATTGTGGATCCCAGATCCAGATAATCTGGGCTCTTGGGAGGGGAGAATTGGGCAGTTTTGGGCTTTTAAACACTGACTGGAATCCTACAGCTGATGCCGGGGAAAGGGGGAATTGTTCCCGTGCACATTCTGTTCTCTGCTGTCTTGAGGATTCCTGCATTTCAGGAGTTCTTTAGCATTGTGGATTAGGTCGGAGCCTTTTTAACATGTGCAGTTAATTGGATGGGTGCCTGTCTGACCAGCGCTGGACACAGGGCTTCTGACTTTGATGGGAAATTTTGGAAGTTTTGACTCCTGTCTGACTGCCAGCTGTGTTATGGCGTGGGCAGCATATTAGCGGGTTTACAGGTTTGTTTACCAGTTCAACTCATTCTTGATTATTTGTTTAAATATAGTGGGCAGGCTGCCAATTTCATATTATAGGCGCAGAGGGGTGAGCTCGGGAGTGGGCATGAAGGTGGTGGGGAGGCACCTGCCCTATTTTATGTGCCCCCGCCCCCCTCACTGAAAACAGACCTAGCCGAGACATGTAAAATCCAGCCCAAGGTGTGTAATATAGTGTGGACATGAACATGAAACAGCACGGCAGCACAGTGGTTAGCACTGCTGCCTCACAGCACCAGGGACCCAGGTTCGATTCCCAGCTTGGGTCACTGTCTGTGTGGAGTTTGTACACTTTCCCCGTGTCTGTGTGGGTTTCCTCCGGGTGCTCCGGTTTCCTCCCACAGTCCAAAGATGTGTGGGTTAGGTGGATTGGCCGTGATAAATTGCCTCTTAGTGTCAGGGGATTAGCTAGGGTAAATGCATGGGGTTATGGGGATAGGGCCTGGGTAAGGTTGTGGTCGGTGCAGACTCGATGGGCCGAAAGGCCTCCTTCTGCACTGTAGGGATTCTATGACATCATGATTAAAAAGTGCATTTCGTGACAAGAGTCCCTTCATTAAAGTTTTACTTAAAGACCTCTGCCTCTCTGAAATTATCATGGTTCGAGTTGAAAAATTTCTCCAGAGCCAGGGAGATAAAAAGGGTTAAATGAATGACCTGCAATTGCCAAAATGGACACAATGTGGACAATCCCTCAGCACGAAACGGTAAACTTCAATCTGCTCATCACACAACAGGGAACATGAGGCAGATGTTCAAGATGTGCCAAAACTGCCATCAAACTCAGAAGCCGTGTCCGACGCTGATCAGGCAGCCATCCAATTAACTGTACACATTGAAAAGGCTCCAACCTCTGATTCACGATGCTGAAGAATTCCTGCAGCGCTGGAATCCTCGGTAGCAGCAAAGAGAACGTGCACAAAAACAGTTCCCCCTTCTCCCGGCATCAGCTGCAGAATATTGTTAAATGTCTACAAATCCCCAAGCTTCTCAATGTGTTAGTGAAAGAGTGAATTGGTGAGTATATCGGGCGTAAGCAGATAGGTTGATGAGGTAAGTGGGTCAGGCAGGTCGGTGACAAGTGGATCAGGTGACAGGTGGGTGAATTGTGTGTGTTGGGCAGGGTGAGTGAGTTGATGGGTTGATAGTCCAGGAGGGGTGGACAGGTTGGGGGCTATTTAAATTGGTTCGGGGACAGTCGGGGAAAAGACTTGGCTTGTGGGGGATAGTTACGGCAGGTCAGGGGAGTTGAGCTTGTGGGGTGACGCCAGGAGATAGTGGTGATCAGTTGTATAGCTACCTTACAGTTAGGTCTGACTATAATTTTCATAGAACTATGGAACCGTAGAACTACAGGGCCATTCAGCCCATCCAGTCTGCACCAACCAGGTCCTCTCCTCCACCCTATCCCCAAAACCCATGCGTTTACCATGGCTAATCCGCCTAATCTACACATCTTTGGACTGTGAGGAGAAACCAGAACACCAGGTGGAAACCCATGCAGACATTCAAAAGGCACACAGGTCGTCATCCAAGGCTGGATTCGAACCTGGGTCCCTGGCACTGTGCTGCCGTGTCATTGCTGGGTAACTATCCAGGTAAGTCGGAACTGTCCTTATCAATCAGTCCTGGGGAGCAGGGGAACTGCCTGAAGGAAGCTCAAACTACACAGACAATTGCAAGGAGACATTACTTTGGAACGTCTGCAGAGCCCAGGTGGGAGTCTGGGGGGAGAATGCCTGGTCTCCGATGATCCAGAGGTGGGAAGATCTGGGCCTCTGGCGTGGAACTTAATGCATTCCCCATGGTGAGTTTAGTGGCGGGGATGGAGAGGGTTAATTAAGTGAGAAGGTGGTGGGAGGGGACCCAGTCATCTTCTCACCTGTCTCCCAGTTAAGTTCTCGGCAGGAAGCCTTGTGCCCTACTGCCGTTTGAGCACCCCCCCCCCCCCCCCCCCCAGTAGGCAGTTAATGCCATTTAAGAGTGTCATCTCACTGTCACTGTATTGAGCAAACAGTAGAGGGTAGCTCCCCAAGCAGGGAGTATGACAAGCAAACCCCATTCAAGCTGGATTGGGAGTTCCTGGAGGTCTCTCATTGAAAAGCATTTCGTGCTGATTGAGGCGCCAAGCATCAGGAAGAGAGGTGAGAAGCTGTGGACACACCCCTGGCCACCATCACTCGCCTGTGGCCTGGGATTCAGTGACCATGGTAGCCCTAGGGTGGGTGTCGTACCAGGAGCAGCCATTCCCTCTCCAGAGCTGCCAGCCTCTGACTGACCTCTGTTCCAAAGTCCTTAATCCTTTGGAAGGCCACCTGCTGTCCAGTTCAGTGCTTCAGCCGCACCTCATTCAACAGGCCTTCCTTAAAAGAGGTAACACAGGGCTGTCACCAGCTCTCCAGCTGGCAGGCAAGATTCCCGCCTGCTCCATTAAATATCATCCTTGTTGTTTATTTTAGAATTTAGAATAAACTCGAACCTTAGGTGCAATCTTACCAACAATATTTTTAAATGCAGGCCAGGCTAGGGGAGGAGGCCACTGCCAATATAGGTGACGAAATGTGTAGGCACCTCAAAATGTTTACACCCTCTGAAAACTTCTGAAATCTTAAAAACAAAAGTGCAGCCACAGCTGTCAGACTGTTGCTGGGGATGGGAAACCCCTCCACAGTATTTGCTCTGGCTACAGCTGTGATCCTTGGCTACAAGATGAGGGGGGTTGAAAGGAGGTGTTATATCCCCTGGCCTGCCACTGAGAGGCCTCTACCAGGTTTTGGACTCAACGGGGGAACTGTTTGCTGTCGAACAATCCCTACTGCGTTGCCAATTTTCCCTCAGGTAGACACTTAATTGATCTTAATTAGTCACACGTCACTGCTGGGCAAGATCACTCAGTTACACGTGGCATTAATGACTCAACTCATAACCTTCAGAAACTCCCTGCCCTCCCACCTCCAGAGCTGCCTCTGGGTATCTGATAAGATCCCACTCCTTTTCTGCATGGTACAGCAGAGCCTACTTAATCCTGTTGTGATAATTCTGTGCTTGGAAAGGACTGTAAGAATTGTAGAGTAAGCATTGTGTATCAGTCAGCTTCAAGTTTAAAGGGACATTCCTTCCCATGTGTCGTCTAAAATGATCAATCTCCATCAGACCCTGAACAAACCTTCCTGTTATGGGATACTGCACTTTATATCAAGTATAACACTCAGTGATACAAAAGCCGGCTCAAATCATTTCATTTGATCTGAATTGGTTTGAGCATAGAGTTGTACAGATCATCACTGACTATATTTCCCAGTAGCAAAAGTTAATGCAAAGTGAGCTGGCTTTCAAATCACAATTATAGTTAAGAATCAATGACTAGGAGTTAGTATTGACATATTTCAAACATTGGGCAGTAAATATGGTGGTATTTCTGGAAATCACAGAAACCCTACAATGCAGAAGGAGGCCATTTGGCCCATCAAGTTTGCACTGACCACAATCCCATCCAGGCCTATCCCCATATTCCTACAAATTTAGCCGCTAATCCCTCTAATCTACACATCTCAGGACACTAAGGGACAATTTTAGCGTGGCCAATCAACCTAACCCGCACATCTTTGGGCTGTGGGAGGAAACCGGAGCACCCGGAGGAAACCCACGCAGACACGAGGAGAATGTGCAAACTCCACACAGACAGTGAGCTAAGCCAGGAATTGAACCCAGGTCCTTGGTGCTGTGAAGCAGCAATGCTAACCACTGTGCTACCGTGTCGCCCGTATTGTGTTTATATTTTTGATAGCACAGTGAGCACAGCAGTTAGCACTGCCACCTCATAGCGCCGGGTTCAATTCCTGGCTTGGGTTACTGTGTGTGGAGTTTGCATGTTCTCCCCGTATCTGTGTGGGTTTCCTTCCACAGTCCGAAAGACACGCCTGTTAGGTGCAATTGCCCTTGTAAATTCTCCCTCTGCGTACTCGAACAGGTGCCGGAGTGTGGCAACTGGAGGTTTTTCCACAGTAACTTCATTTCAGTGTTAATATAAGCCTACTTGTGACACTGATAAATAAACTTTAAACTTCAGACTATGCTGACATGCATACTTCAGGTACCCCAGGCAACATTATGGACAGATTGTTACCTTGGGCATTGGGAGTATAAATGCCCAATTGTGCATTCTCTTAGTGCCTATCTTATAGATATCATCGCCTGGTTTAGCTTTCCTGTGCAGTGCTACCTCTATGACTGCATTATGGCTGACAAAAGATTGCTGAACTTGCAGAATACCCTCTTAGAAGGCCCAGTCTCAGACTGCAACATGTTGATGAGGCTCACAGACTTGTCAGGAACACCAAAAGTATTTATTGACAAGGGGAAATATTGTACAAAGGCTGACAGCCCTCCAGCTACCCTGCCCCGAAACATGTCTTGTACATGCCTTCAGACTGTCTTCTGTCTAAGAGAGGACTCCAGACCCTAAGGTGATTACCCACTCTCAGTTCCCCAAGGCAGGTGACTCTCTCTGCTGTGTTGCCATTAAAGAGACAATTGCCACGCTTAGCAAGGGCACTGAGGAGGAGTATGCTTTATTTGGCTCAAATATTGAACTCTGTGCCAAATTAAAATAAAATTCTTACTCATCCTTCGACAAATACAAATCAAAGATAAACAAAATTTAAAAGGAGATGTGATTTATGTTCAAAATGTCTTTGAATAGCCAGCACTCAGTGTGTTTACCTTTTTTGTCCTGTGGATGATACATATTGATAAACTCGGGTTCCACCTTATTCCATATTCAAAGATTTATGAAAATTCTTCCAGCATGTTTCAACTCAATCCTCATTAATTCTATGAAACCTCATTAGATTACCTTATTTTATTGACATCTATTTGTCTTGGGAGATGGTGGACTGTGCCCAGGATTCTGTATTGAATATCATCTGTAGTTGCTGTAGAGGCTGATTCGTGAGTACTCACCCTTTACAGACTGAAACCGCATCAGCCCATTGAATCATAGAATCCCTGAAGTACAGAAGGAGGCCATTTGGTCCATTGAGTCTGTACTGACCACAATCTCACACAGGCCCTAATCCTGTAACCCTCATTTATCCTGCTAATCCCCCTAACACTAGGGTCAATTTAGCATGGCCAATCAACCTAACCTGCGCATCTTTGGACTGCGGGAGGAAGCATCCTGAGGAAACCCATGCAGACATGGGGAGAATGTGCAAACTTCACACAGGCAGTGACCTGAGGCTAGAATTGAACCCAGCTCCCTGGCGCTGTGAGGCAGCAGTGCTAACCACTGTTTTTTCCTCTTTCGGTGGGCTCTCTTTACTGTTGTCATCTGGGAATCTCTTTTGTCCTCTACTTTCTCCACACCCTTCCTGACTGCTTGTCCCCAGGCATTCCGGTCAGCAGCGAGGATTTCCCATGCATCAGCTTCAATCCCTGGCAACCTGAAGAGTCTCGCTCGCAGACATCCTTGTGTCAGATATGGGCTACCTGTTGGTCTTATGCTGATAGCAAGCTCACCATACAGCATATCATCCATTTGGCTCCCATGACCCAGCCAACAAAGTGGCTGACCGCTCAAGAGGGCAAACATGCTGGGCATCCCTGCACGCTGGTGCACTTTAATATCTGGCACTCTGTTGTGCCAGGAGGTGCCAGCGTTTGTCTGAGGCAGCAGAGTTGGATGCTGTTCAGCCGCTTTTCTTGGCTTGCATTAAGGAGCGTGCTGAGAACATACGGAGCTTTGACTTTTTGGTTAGTTTGCTGTTGGTTCACACCTGACTTCTCAACTTTGACATGACTGCTGTGCCCTTGCCAATCCTACTGCTGATTTTGGCATCAAGGGGCAGGGTTCTAGTAACTGTTGATCCAACGTATGCAAAGCTGTCAAAGTGAGGTTGCTGCTGTTGGTGAAAGGTGGAGTCTCTACACCCTGGCCCACAACTCTGCGGTCCCTGACTCGGACTGTCAGTCCAAACCCCCTGCAGGCCTAGGGGAACTGATCTACAAGCTGTTGGAGTGAACTTCAGTACGGGATGCCAGTGTAACACCATCAGCAAACAGCAATTTGTGAATTGGACATTACGCTTTTTGGACTTGGCACACAGTCTTGTCAAGGTTGAACAGCTTGCCTTTGGCTCTGACAAGCAGGTAGACACTGTCACTTGAGTCACCAAAAATATACAACATGGGGAAAAATGTACCAAGGAGAGTTGGTGCCCGGACTCAGCCCTGCTTTGACCCGTTGCTGACTTGAAAGCGGCCCCTTTGCTCCACTGTAACAAATAAAACTGTGCAGGGTCGACAGTCTGCTGAGACTTGATTCCAGCAGCTCTGAGTGCACCTAATCTTTGTTTGCTGTGGACTTGCTTGTAGTTCACGAGAGCTGCCTTTGTGGTTGCAATTATTTCAGTACATTCAATTAAAGTTTATTTATTAGTCACAAGTAAGGCTTACATTAACACTGCAATTAAGTTACTGTGAAATTTCCCTGGTCACCACGTTCCAGTGACTGTTCGGGTCAATGCAACTAATCAGCACGGTTTTTCAGACTGTGGGAGGAAACGGAAGCACCCGGAGGAAACCCACGCAGACTCGGGGAGAACATGCAAACTCCACACAGACAGTGACCCAAACTGGGATTCGAATCCAGCCTCAGATAATAAGCATACCAGACAATACAGAGATATACATCTAATATAGTTCCCACAACCCAGTCTTATACTTTAATAATTTTTGCAATTCCCATCTTGTAGGTCCTTTTCACCTGAGACACAAAATGGGTGTCTCTTTTCCAGCAGGTACAGATAGGATGGGCTTTGTTTCCAAAAGGAGAATTGGTCTGCCGTGTGAAACACAATCACACGTTCGTTGTGAATTGTACTCTCTGTGTTGTAAAGCTAGTGGCATCCACAGGTGTACTGGTACACTTGCTTATTTAACTTCCAATGAATGTGTTCCCAATATGTTGTAGACACAGTTGATGCTACAGTTAGATGGCACTGGAGAGCACAGTGCTGGCTTTGGAATCACTACAATCCTGATTTCAGAGTGGCTGGTCACATTTTGGGAGTGAAAAGGACTGGTGGTGCCACTCAGTTCTGATCACAAGCATGTCCGATTTTATTGAATTGCCAATTTAGAGCCAGTTGCTGGGAAACGGGTCAGTCGGAGATGGGTGACAAGAAAAACTGGCGTCAGTATCATGTGCGACAATGTTTCACTCTTGTTTACAGTCCTGCCAACAGTCCTGGGAGCAGGAGCAGTGCAAGGGCTGGGCAGGGAGTTAATTTGTCTGCACCATTAATTGGGTACATTTAGGTAATTAAGCAATTGCCTAAGAGCTGACCTTTTAAAACGTTCATTGAGGTGGGCGGTGTTTGAAAGCTGAACATTTCTAACCTTTTGGCAATAGGGTCAGAAGCATGGAAAAAGCTTTATTTGGGAGTGAAAAAAAAAGTGGACCTTTTAAAGAAAATTTATTCCACATAATGACATTTTAATAACACTAATATTTCTCTACTCTATCTCAGATTCCAGCTCTTCATCTGCCCTGGCCAATTTGAAGGTTCAGATGCTTTCATTTTTTTTAGAAACCATGCCCAGGTAGCCCGGATCAGAATGTGATCTACTTCCCTAGTGTCCCATCTCCATTCCAGCTCTCCAGACTTCCCACCACCAGCAATGAGCTGGCCATCACCTCCAACCCCTATGCAACTAACCCCTAGCCACCAGTAAAATCGGAAACATTTGTCCGCTTCCTGGCAGTGCTGAGTCTGCAACCCAAAAACAAACCCACCTCAACAGGCAAAATCCAGCCGCTAGAATCAATAATATCAACAATTCAGAATAACTGACACTGTACACAGATTACACCTCCATGGAATTTGAATACAGGGTTATTAGGTTATCTTCAGTGAAATCTCTTGCACTGTTTATTGATGTAGCTCACTGTGGAAGACCATAAGATGTAGGAGCAGAAGTAGGGCATTCGGTCCATCGAGTCTGCCCTGCCATTCAATGGGATCGTGTCTGCTCTAACAGAATAATCCTCAACTCCACTTTCTCATCTAATCCCTATAACTCTTGATTCCCTTTCTGCCTTTCTCAGCCTTGAGCATACTCAATGACCCAGCCTCTACAGCCCTCTGTAAAACTAGTACTATCTATGAGCTTCTAAGTCTCTCCATATATTCCTTATACTTTACTCATTCATTCCCTCCAGGCTGCCTGCATCTTAAAAATGTTTGATTGACTTGAAGCCCAGAAGTTAAGCTAACCCGCTTAAATCCAGCTTTTCTGTGAAGCTGAATTGATGTGTGCCGGAATAGGGAGGGTTTAGAGTTGTTTCACCACCTGTCCTATCAAAAACAAAGCCCTCAGGATTTGCAGAATGAACATAACTTTATAAAATATGATTCCTCCTCAATGGGTTCCACGCCCTAAGGTGACATTGACGACCATGGACTTGCACTTGATTGGTTCACAATTATGCTGGGAAGAGTATTGCAATGCTTTGCCGTTGCCTTCTGCACTCTGGTTGAACAGGAAACTCTCCCACTCTTTATTGCATCGGTCTGTCTGGCCATGTTATGACCCTTCTCATGGCCACCCAGTGAGACTTTCACCCAGAGGTAGGGATGTTACCATTTGCCACAAAACCAATAACATACTTACTAAAGTAACATGAAAAAGACAAGGAGGGTGATTCTCCTAGCCCGCTGTGCTACTCTAGCAATGCAGCGGGCTGACATTAGCAGAGACCGTTTAGTGAGCTCCCTGCTGGTCGCCACAGCCTCTATGGTCTCTGGAACCCGGATTTCCAACATTGTCAGCTCCACACTGGAAATCGGCGCCGACCTGATTTGCATATTGAAATCGCCATTTAAATATCATTAGCGGGCCCTGGACCGAATCATCCAGGCCCACTAGCCTCTCCTCCCTTGCCAGGAGTGGTTCACTCCAGCAGGTTTACAACTGCTCCCCACTAACGGGGAGCTGGCAGCCGGCAGCCTTACCCCGCTGGAGTGAAGGGGGGGTCAAACAGGCCAGGAGGGGATAAGAAGGGATGCCCCTGTGCAGTGCCAGCCTGTCCTCCTGACTCTGCCAAGGAACAAAGTGGCAATGCCTAAGGGGCATTTTGGCACCACCCACTGGGCATCAGGCAGTGCCAAGGGAGCAGGGCATATGGGGGGAGATTGGTTGGGTTGGGGATCCTGCTGCCACTTTGCACTTGGGATCGGTGGTAGAGGGAGTGAAGGGGCTGATCGGGGCTGGCCTTCATGGGAGAATCGAGGTGGATCGGGAGGTAGGTGGACATGTCAGGCCTGGCCTGGAGACATCTGGGAGGCCAGCCAGCCTGGGGCTTGAGGGATTGGAGGGGCAGGGATGCTGTGCTGGCTAGTGATTGGGAGACTGGCAGTGCAGGACTACTGTGCATGTGCCGATCTCCGCAATGCCAAATCAGCACATGCGCAATAGCTCGCTCAGCGCTATGCTGCCGGCCTCTCCAGCGGGAATAGGGCCAGCGCACAGATTTTCATGGTGAATCTCGCGAGGGCACTCTGCAGGGCTCACAGTGTAGGAGATTCATTCTGAAAAGCCCATTAAATAAACCAGCACAAGATACACCAGTTTTTACCTGAATTTGGCATTTTAGAATTTTTTTGGGAGAATCCCGGCCACGTAGCTTGTTTCTTACTTTGCATTGCAAATCAACAACAAAAACATTTAATGTACCAACTTTACATTGCTGATCTCTATGTTGCATCTTTCAAGGTTGCTTCATATTTGAATTCCTGAGATATGATAAAGTGGGCAGGGAGCGGGGAGTGGATAAGCTAAATAAAATAAAACAATTATAAAAGGAGGCTTACTCTAAAGAGTCAATGAGCTTCTTTGGCTCTACAGGCGGAGGGTAGATGACCTCTTCTACGTGGTTCCGGTTGCAGTTTGCATAAGCGGTGGAGATGTGGATGAAGGCTTCAAGTTTCTGCATCTGTCGGGCCAGCAATAGGAGCTGCTGTGTGGCGACCACATTGAGCTGCAGGGCATGTCTGTGCAAGGCAAGGGCAAAGGAAAACAGGATCACAGAATGGGAAAACCAATCCCTGCCTGAGGCAAATAAGTGCATTGGCAAATAGTCTAAACTCAACATTTCATCTTCTTGCAATTACATGGGGCTTTGCTAGCATGCAAAACGTATCTCCTCTTCTTAAAAGAATGCCTTTGTAAACATGGGTGTATGCACTTGTCAGCACAGTCACAGCCCGAAAGATGCGATAGCACTCTGAAACTATCAATCCATCTGCAATGTGGTAAAGCAGTAAACATAGGAAACATCTGACAGTATAGACAGGCTCGTTGACACCAGACAGCTCCATACAGTAAAAAGTAAACTCAATTCCCCTACTCCACTGAGGGTGGGATTTCAATTGGGCTGTTATGAGGTGCCACCAATCAAGATTTTCACCGTGCCTCTCCTGTGGGATGCAAAGCTTGACAGTGGCTTTTCACTGGAGTGTTGTCGTGCGCCTTTCTAACAGCTGGCTGAAGAACAGCGACAGCAGGTCACACACAAGCCTCCCCTCTGCAGGAGGTTCAAGGCCTGGCAAGTTGTAAATAGAAGGAAATAGGGGGAAAAGTTGGTTTTACACCACCATGGTGCAAGCACAAATATGGAAATCTCTATGGGCCTGAAGGGATTGTTGGATTTCTTAATGAACAATCAGAGTATGGAGTGGTTAGCTTCCAATTTAAAAGCTAGCTTATACCGGGTTTTGTTCTGATCATGTTCCTCAACAGTGGGTACAAGAAGCATTTTGCAATGTTAACTTTGGAGGGTTCCTTTCCCAAACAATTCTGGAAGTAAATGATACACTAATTGCTGCACAATGGCCTGAATCTTCCAAGCAGCAATAATGTTGAATTGATTGCCTCTGTGGGTGAAGATTCTCCTGATCCTATGCTCATTGCTGCGCATTTCTTCTGGGATCCTTCAATCCAACAAGTCAAAGAAATGTGTACAGCAGCATCCCTTGAAGAACTCCATTGGAGTGGAGTAGATTGGGGGAATGATTTGCGCCATTTTAATGGCACTAGCTGCCACATAGTACATTTAAGGCTCTGAATGTCAGTGAAGAGATGTGTGAACGGATGAGTGGATATATGGACAAGTCAGCAGAGAGTGAATGGATAGGGTGAGTACGTGGGTAAATAGATTTGTAGGCAGGCCGTGAATGGATGGGGGGATAAGTGGGTGAGTGCATAGGTGGCTAGGTTGCTGAGTGGGTGAGCTGGGTATCTGGATGAGTGAATGAGGTGTGCAAGCAGGTGAATGAGTAGATACTTGAGTAGGTGAGTAAAGTGGGTAAGAGTGAGGTGGGTAGGTGTGGAGATGACAGGTTGGTAGATCAATAAGTGGGTAGGTGGGCGAGTAGGTTGGTGGTAAGGTGAGTGGGTGGGCAAATGGGCAGGGTGAGGTAATAGGTCAGTAGGCAGGTGAATGGATAGGGGACTCATCAAGTAGGGGGGAGGTAGTTAGGTGGTCTATAATAGTCGGATCAGGGGTATAGTCAATTAGGTGTGTGAAAGGTAGTTGGATCAGGTCAAGGATTAGTCATGTGATTGACTGGTAGGTGGGTTGAGTAAGGGGTTGTAGTCAGGTCAGGTTGGAGGTGTAGGTGAGTTGGATAGTCGAATCAGGGTAATCGGTGGGGTAGTCAGGGGGTAAGGTGGATCAGGGTGGATGGGTATTGGTGGATGGGTCAGTTGTGGACATACCCAGATGTGAGATTAGGTTATAATATATCTTAACATTTCCTGGGTAACTATTTGGATAAGTCCCAGGGAACTGTCCTGAGTCTAACCCAGAGTCAGTGACACTCATGGGGAGGTCCCAGGGAGCAGGAAAATTGCCCATCAGAAGACTAAAACTCCCAGGCAATTTTCACATAGGACCACATATCAGGATTTCCACAGGGTCCTGACGTGCATCTTCAGTTGTTTATCCAGTCTCTGATCTTCTAGAGATCGGAAGATTTGGCCCGTTGCTACACTGTAGACTTCTTCTTAAATTTGATAAGATTGAAAGTGGATGTTGGACCCAACTGCTGTCTATGAAACATCAAATCTCGGACTAAACATTTTTGCCATTATCAATCAAACTGCAAGTATTTTTACAACACTGGTAAATACAAGGGTTACCTGCAGAGTAGACGTTAGAAAGTTTAACCTGATAAATATTTGTATTTGGAGGGGCCAGTTAGCCCAGTCGGCGAGACAGCTGTGTATGTTTTGGAATAATGCACTGTGGGGTTTAATTCCCATTTTGGCACTGTTAGACTTGGGACCTGCCTCTTTACTCTGCCTGGTCGTAAACCATGGTTTATAGCGACCCTTGAATAATCAAGGATGCTAACTGGAGAGGAGGAAAATTTGTATTTATCCTCCACCAATCTGGGGAAAAGGCTGCTGTGTGAACACAATAAATTATAACTCAATTACTGCTATGGCCAAAAACGAGCAACAACTTCTGAAAGTTACTGATACGGGAAATCGGAACTTAATTTTTTTTTGCTTTTCAAGTTTGGGTGCAAAGATGACACAAGGGACATACTTTAAAGGCTCATCGAATCGTATGGTAGCTGCACAGTGGAAGACGACATTAATGCAGGAGAGCAGCCGTTCGGTGTCCTCTGAGTTTATGGCCAGATTAGGCTGCATCAGCTCACTGCCAATAGGAATGATCTTTTTCTGGAAGTCTTCTCTCACCCTGTCAAACAGCTGCAATGGAAAAACAAAGATCAAAGGAAAAACATTTTCAAAATTTTCATTGCAGTTTTGCTTCATTTTAGCAATATGTTAAACTTATCAGCCATGATAAGGCCAAATTAGACCTAATTCTCTTCCTGTATCTTATGGTCTTAAAAGTCTTCAGATGATTTTTTTTTACCCATAAGACATAGGAACAGAATTAGGCCACTCGGCCCATTGAGTCTGTCCTGCCATTCAATCCTGGCTGATATTTTTCTCATCCCCATTCTTTACCCATCTTTTTTATGATCATCTAATGGGGTTATGTGTATTTGTAATTTCAGTTTTGAACCTCCATGAAATTTGACTGATTTAAGACAAACTATTACAGCTGGAGTTATACTTTGTCAGTGCGAATGGTGGGTCGAACACCGCAGGATATTAGTGCATTCAATTGCCTTCTGACAGGACTCATTTAGACATTCTGTATCTCCAAATCCATTTCCCATCCATGATCAAGTGAAATACAATTGCATTCTTTATTAATTAACAGTTTTCCAACACAAAGTTCGGTTCACTATGCACTGATGCTTTAACCATCCAGAGATAGACGGACTTAAGATAGGCACTTTAAAAATAAAAATCATAGAATAGAATCCTTACAGTGCAAAAGAAGGCCATTCAGCCCAGTGAGTCTGCACCAGCTCTCTGACAGAGTATCTTACCTACTCTATCCCCATAAACCCACACATTTACCATGGTTAATCCATCTAATTTACAGATGCTAAGGGACAATTTGGCATGGCCAATCTATTCTGCACATCTTTGGACTGTGTGTGTGTGTGTGTGTGTGTGTGTGTGTGTGTGTGTGTGTGTGTGTGTGTGTGTGTGTGTGTGTGTGTGTGTGTGTGTGTGTGTGTGTGTGTGTGTGTGTGGTGTAACCGGAGCTCCCAGTGGAAACCCATGCAGACATGGAGGCGAATGTGCAAATTTGACACAGGCAATGACTCAAGGCCAGAATTGAACCTGGATGCCTGGCGCTATGAAGCAGCAGTGCTAACTACTATGCCACTGTGCTGAGAAATCAGTATAAAGAAAACACTCCTCAACTGCCTCACCCTCAGAGCACCAATTTGATTTGATGGAGGGCTCTGATTGTGAACTAATAGTGTTTGCCATCCTTATCCATCCAAAACCAAACACAACTTTAGGATTTAGTGCAAGTGAAGATTAATGCAGAAATCCTGAAACTGCGGTCTATTATTCACCATATGCCCACCATCTCCCCACCCTCACCATGTCCCAGAGTCAGCAATCGATTAATCATTTGAGAACTTCCCCTTTTCCATTCTTGCATCACTGCTGGACTCCAAGAAAAAAATTATGCTTTGTCCAACTAGCTGCCTGTAGAACTTGAACAGCGGTCAGAGAGATAACTATTGTGAAAAGGATTATGCTGAACAAGGTGTGGTTAAACAAGAATGTTGTTAAGTGTCAATGTTAAGCTTAATTGCTTCAGTTTTTCCATGATATTTTAGCTTTCACCTCCACACACCTGTACATCTTGATTTTTTGGTATGTAGAAGTTTTTAAAGGCTATTTGATTTTAACGTTTTTTTATTTTCCAGCTATCTGTGAGAATTCTTGAATGTGTCTGGTTGCTTGAATAGCTTAATGGCATTCCTGCAGCTCCATACTGGGCATCCTTGTTAAAGAATCCACTGCACATTGAGGGGAAGTAAAGCTATTGCCATAGGGAGCATGAGATGTCTGAGCAAGGCTTTCTTAGAGGTCAGCAGTGAGGAGCCTTGTTTCACCACTGACTGCAATCCAAAAGGGAAAAAAACAGTAAAAATGAGAACTAAGAATACCAGTCTGAAGTGTTTTTTCCTTTAGGAAAAATGCATGCCAAAATCTTTAAATATTGACACTTCAAGTTTATTCTAAAGAGTTTGTTTGGGTCACTTGTATACTATGGGCAGACATGTTAGTTTTTACTTTGTCCCATTCAGTTATTTTGATTTGGATTTATTATTGTCACATGTATTGGGATACAGTGAATATGTGCACTATACAGTCACTGGGATACAGTGAAATGCGTGCTATATAGTCACTGGGATATGTGCTTTACAGTCAAAACATACTGTTTATAGAATACAAAACGGGAGAAGGAAAGGTTAGGGTGTGGAATATATTGTTGCATAAGAACATAAGAAATAGGAGCAGGAGTAGGCCATCTGGCCCTTCGAGCCTGCCCCGCCATTCAATAAGATCATGGCTGATCTGTCGTGGCTCAGTTCCACATTCCCGCCCTCTCCCCATAACCCTTAATCCCCTCTCTTATCAAAAACCCATCAACCCGCTTCTTAAAAATATTTAGTGAGGCAGCCTCCACCACTTCAACGGGCAGAGAATTCCAGAGATTCACCACCCTTTGAGTGAAGAAGTTCTTCCTCAACTCCGTTCTAAATCGCTCCCCCCTTTATCTTGAGGCTGTGCCCCCTAGTCCTACTGTCCTTTCTGAGCAGGAAGAGTCTCTCCACCTCTATCCTATCCATCCCATTCATCATCTTATACGTCTCAATGAGATCTCCCCTCATTCTTCTAAACTCTAACGAGTACAAGCCTGGTTTATTCAGCCTCTCCTCATAGCTCAACCCCCTCAACTCCAGCATCAGCCTAGTAAACCTCCTTTGCACTCCCTCCAAGGCCAAAATATCCTTGCGTAAGTACGGCGCCCAAAACTGCACACAGTACTCCAGCTGCGGCCTCACCAATGCCCTATATAGCCGCAGCAAGACCTCCCTACTTTTATATTCAATCCCCCTCGCGATGAAGGCCAGCATCCCATTCGCCTTCCTGACCACCTGCTGCCCCTGCAGGCTGGGTTTTTGCGACTCATGCACAAGGACCCCGAGGTCCCTCTGCACTGTCGCCTGCTGCAGTTTTTCGCCACGTAAGTAATAATCCTTCCTACCATTATTCCTACCAAACTGCAGTTATGGGCTGAGCGCAGGGAAGATGCAAAAACAGCAATTATTAGTTTAGACCACAGTGAACATGTAACAGCTGATATTTAAAACCGTTAAGCCAACAATGAAAGCCGCCAGTCTTTTAATGAGCTAAAGAAACCAGTTAAAATGGAATCTCTGCTGATTCTAACTGTTCCCAAGAGCACTCTTGGAATCCAGGCTTTCAAAGGGACAATCAGGTCTAATATCAAAAGTAGCTGCGGTATGGCAGGCACGCCGAACCTTACTGCAAAAGGGGCAGAAGTCCAGAACTTTCTGATGACTAGCCCATGCTTAAACTGATCAGAACACAATGTTCTGCCAACATCTGTGACTAATAATTTCACATCATTCTTCAAACTGAATTTTTGACTCATCGCAGAAACAGGTGTCAAGAAATCCACTCAGACTTGCTGAGTGTATTCAACTCTAGTCAAAAGTGCACAAGGTTATCTTTAAGTGAATGGACAAGCCACTGTGAGTATCACATTCAAACTATTGAAGTGAGTTTAGCCATGTGTGACAAATGGAAAGGCAAAAAAACCAAAGTAGCTCCAATGCAATTGCAACATTGGCACAGAGTGTTGAATTAAGAAATTATTATAATATTCTTTCTTCCATTGGTGGATTTGGATTGGCTGTCACCTTCCTACTCACTATCTCTGAAAATTCTAAGGCTGTATAAAATACGTTGTGATCCAAAGAAACATTCTTTGCCTCCTTGTCTGGAATTCACTGCCTGGTAAATGGGGGTTTTCTAGGTGAATTGGATTTGTGAAGCCACACAAGGCAACAGATGTCAGGGGGTTGATTTTGGGTCAGCAGAGATCACCAGTCAATTGCCCCTAACCGCAGTGAAGAAGCAGGTGCAATTTTGAGGCCTTGACCTCACTGGTTTCAAGCTGGCAAGCTACAAGGCACCACGTGAGCACTTAAATGTAGCTCAGTTAATACCAGGCCAAAATCAGGCTGTCCCAGATGGAAGAACGGTAAATGAAGAAGTGTGGCTGTTACAATCAGGGTGGGGCGAACTAAAAGCAGCAGCAGCTTAAATTATTTATGTATACACACTTGACTCAAGGAGCATTGGGGTTCCTTCAAGCACAGTGAATGGGTCAGGTCAGCTATCACCAAATATGTTCAACTTAATGACCACCAGCACATCGAATTGTCCAAACTGAGATGTATCTCATCCATCATATATTGCCGTAAAAGACGCGTCGAGGGCAGGGTGATCTACCAACAGCAAAAGTTTATAAAATAATGAGGAGCATAGATAAGGCAGACAGTCAACATCTTTTCCCAAAGGTAGTGGAGTCTAAAGCTACAGGGCATAGGTTTAAGATGAGAGAGGGAAGGTACAAAAGGGTCCAGAGAGGCAATTTTTTCACACAGAGGGACAGTGAGTAACCGGAATGAGCTGTCTGAGGCAATAGTAAAGGCAAGTACAAATTTGTTTTTTTAACAAAGTATTTAGACAATTAGATTAGCCGCAGCTGGAGTACTGTGTGCAGTTTTGGTCGCCGCACCTGTGCAAGGATATTTTGGCCCTGGAGGGAGTGCAGAGGAGGTTTACTAGGCTGATACCGGAGTTGAGGGGCTTGAGCTATGAGGAGAGGCTGAATAAACTAGGCTTGTACTCGCTAGAGTTTAGAAGAATGAGGGGAGATCTCATTGAGACGTATAAGATGATGAATGGAATGGATAGGATAGAGGTGGAGAGACTCTTCCCGCTCAAAAAAGACAGTAGGACTAGGGGGCACAGCCTCAAGATAAAGGGGAGGCGGTTTAGAACGGAGTTGAGGAGGAACTTCTTCACTCAAAGGGTGGTGAATCTCTGGAATTCTCTGCCCGTTGAAGTGGTGGAGGCTGCCTCGCTAAATATTTTTAAGACGCGGGTTGATGGGTTCTTGATAAGAGAGGGGATTAAGGGTTATGGGGAGAGGGCGGGAAAGTGGAACTGAGCCACAACAGATCAGCCATGATCTTATTGAATGGCGGGGCAGGCTCGAAGGGCTAGATGGCCTACTCCTGCTCCTATTTCTTATGTTCTTATGTTCTTATAGATGGGTAAGATGGATATAGAGGATATGGGCCAAAAGCAGGCAATTGGGACTAGCTTAGTGGTAAAAACCGGGTGGCATGGAGAAGTTGGCCTGAAGGGCCTGTTTCCATTCTGTAAATCTTGATAATTATGGCCCTTGAGAAAGCAGCCTTTTATCAGAATCATAGAATCCCTACAGTGCAGAAAGAGGCCACTCGGCCTATCAACTCATACCCAGGCCCTATCAACTTAATTCTATCCCTGAACCCCACATATTTGTCCTGTTAATCCCACTGACCCTAAGGGGTCAATTCACCTAACCCACACTTCTTTGTACTGTGGGAGGAAACCAGAGTACCCAGAGGAAACCCATGCAGACATGGGGAGAATGTGCAAACTCCACACAGATTGTCAACTAAGGCTGGAATCGAACTCGGGCCCCTGGCCCTGTGAGGCAGCAGTGCCAATCACTGTGCCACCATGACATCTAGTAACCCTTACTAACAAAAGGCATTACCAGCCATTCTGTAGAGTCAACCAATCAGCAGCAGGGATGCTAACATAAATGAACATATTATAAACACAGCAGCCTGACCAATCAGCAGTAAGGTCTTGCCTACGTTCCCATCCTTCACCAGATAGAACTACTATTTTTACTCATTCCAGTCATTCATATTTTACTTACTTGTCATTCCTCCAGATGATGAGCAGAGTACATGGCATAAAATGTTGGCGCCTATCATTTATCTGAAGGAATTCTTTTCAGAGCAGATTTTTCTGCTTTATCTATAAATTGTCTCACTTCAAACAACTTTTCAAAATACTACATCTTGTGAAATATACTGATTTTATTCCAACTTGGCTTAATGCCATATTGTGCTTGAAGGTCCCTTTACATGAAGCTTTCAATAATAATAGTAAATATTTATCAAGCTATATTGTTAGTTCCTTTGTTAATTACAGAACTGAAAACTATGCCCGTCCATTGGCCCAATACTGAGTAATTACAGCTAGTCTTAGGTGTTATTTAAATAGTTACGATTGCTTTAAAAGCAGGTCCTGTGATTTAATGGGCACAGCCCAGCCATGCCCCTGACCACCCAGGGGCTTCAATGTCCTTCAATCCCCCCAGCGAGGCTATCACATCTCCACTGCTAGAAACCAGCTGTGATTCTTGCCGATGTGAGGACTGACTGGTGAGGAAGCAAGTCTGAGTGTGCCCGATCGATGCCATCTGGGACTCACTAATGACATGTAAAATATGTTATTAATATTTAAATTGGCTTTGCTCCCAGAAAAGTGTGAAGCTGACCTCGCCGGCAGAACAGGTCCTGTAAGGTTACATGAGCTAAGAAACTGTGCCCAATCTAGTAAGATTGTGCCCACAATGCTTATAAGAGATTGCCTTTCGGAATAACATTCATCCCAGCCCTGTTCTCACAATCGATAAATCAGATTTTAAGTGACCCTTCTGGTGTACAACGTTATATGAATAAAATTCTAATCACAGGGTTCACCAAATGGGAACACTTGAATAATTTAGAAGCAACATTGGAATGTCTTGAAGCACGTGGTCTGCTTATTAAGAAAGAAAAGTGTGACTTTTTCCAGATGTCAATCCAGTACTTCGGTCACATTATTGATAGTAAAGACCTACATAAAGCACCTAAAAAGATGGGACATTATTTTAAAGGTATTGCATCTGATGAATATGATGCAATTGAGGTCCTTTCTAGGATTAGTAAATTATTATGGCAAATTTGTTCCTAATTAGCAACATAAATAATGCCGTTGCATAGTTTACTATGTGTGAAACAGTCATGAGAAGGCATAAAAAGGATGTTAAAGATGTTTTGCAGAATTCTGAAGTATTGGTTCATTTTAACCCAAAACTACCATTTCTGCCTGCTTGCAACACTTGGAGTAGGACTAATAGCTTCACATACTATGCCTTCGGGAGAAAAAAAACCAATAGCTTTTGCTCTGCGCACTCTGACTAGTGCTAACTCTATCTATGCTCCGCTCAAAAAAGCACTGAATATAATTTGGCATACAAAGATTTCATCATTATTTATATCAAAGTCATTTCACACCATTGAATGATTATTAATCTTTAACTACTATTTTTGGGCTGCGTAAAGGCATACTATTGTTAGCTGCTAGTTGATTGCAAAGACAATCACTGATCTTATCTGCATACCCCTATGATATAAAGTATTAGAGTAGCATGCTAATACTGATTATCATGCTTAGTTTTATCTTTTGTGGGTGGCATGGTGGCACAGTGGTTAGCACTGCTGCCTCACTGTGTCAGAGACCAGTTTCAATTTGGTTCACTGTCCGTGTGGAGGTTGCACGTTCCCCCTGTGTCTGCGTGGCTTTCTTCCCCATGCTCCGGTTTCCTCCCACAGTCCACAAAATTGTGGGTTAGGTTGCTTGGCCATGATAAGTTGTCCCTTGGTGAGAGAAGGACTAGTAGCCTAAATATGTGGGGTTGCGGGGGTGGAGCCTAGGAGGGATTGTTGTCGGTGCAGGCTCGAAGGGCCGAATGGCCTCCTTTTGTATTGTAGGGATTCTATTGAACAGATACCACCAACTAGTTTTGTTAATATTCTTTTTTTGCTAGTAGATCATTTGTCTGTGACAGCATCTCAAGTTCAGGGCCATACCAGAGATGGGGAAGGTGGTGGATATGGTATTGAAAGGAATGGTAGTTGGAATGACTTGTACACTTCCTGATTTGAAACCAAATGTGTCAAGAAAACTTTAAGTGCCTGTCCAAGGTGGGTGTTTATAATGGTGAATCTGGCTGATCATTCCTCCTAATCTGCACGGAAGGGTTCTTAAACAATTCCATGAAGGACATCCTGGTATAGTCTGGTTGAAGGAATTAGACATGATGTAGAGATGCTGGCATAGGACTGGGGTAAACACAGTAAGAAGTCTCACAACACCAGGTTAAAGTTCAACCAGTTTATTTGATAGTAATCCCACAAGCTTTCAGAAACGCTGTTCCTTCATCAGCAGAGGCTGATAGCCAAGTTCCGCATACATGAGGACAGCCTCAACCGGGATCTGGGGTTCATGTAGCACTATCTGTGACCCCCATGACTTGCCTGGGCTTGCAACATCTCACTTACTGTCCTGTCTGGAGACAATACACATCTCTTTAACCTATGCTAATGCTATCTCTACTCACATTGTCTGCATCTTTAAGACTTGAATAGCAGGTTAGCTGTAAAGACTTGTATTCTAATCAGTAATCTGTAAAATGTGTGACTTTATATGCCCTTCTCTGATCAGAACCTTCCACACACCTGAAGAAGGAACAGCGTTTCCAAAAGTTTGTGGGATTACTAACAAATAAACTGGTTGGACTTTAACCTGGTATTATGAGACTTCTTACTGAAGGAATTAGCACACAGTTATTTTTGATGGTCATATCTCCTTGCTCAGATTGAGGAGAAAGTGGGCCAGAGTCAGTAAGAAATATACCACCGCTGTCTCCTTTACATCCTTGGGAGTGGCCTAAAATACTGTGGCAATGATTGCAAGTAGGTTTTGCTGATCTGTTTGAGGGTTATATGTTCTTGGTTATAATTGATTAACACAAAGTGGCTAAATGTTATCATGAGATCTACATCTGAACAAAGCACTGAAAAACTTGACAAGATCTTTGCAAGATTTGTAAACTGAAACAGATGATTAGTGATAATGGTTCACAGTTTACTGCAGAAGAGTTTAAAATTATCTCGAAGACAAAGGTAATCAGCATTTAAATCCACACCGTATCATCCATCAACCAATGAATTAGCTGAAAGATTTGTTCAATCCTTGAAATATTCTTTAAAAGCTTCATTGTGTGAATAGCTTTTTGGCATCTTGTAGAATTACTCATGCAACTACCCAAAGTTGACCTGCATTATTACTATAAGAGAAAGTTGAGAGTTACATTTGATTTGTTATTGCCTCCATAAATTTCAGAGATAGTAAAGCATCAACAACAACCTCAAGTTGCTAGATAAGAAGCGAAGGCAGAGCAAAACTCATTTCAACAAGGAGATTGTTAGTGTGTAATTATGCCATGAGTGAAAAATGGACATCAGCCATAGTTTTTGTAAAAACAGGTCCAATTTCTTCAAACTGAAGATGAGTTAGCTTGTCAATACCCTGCTGACCAATTGTTGTCATCTCAAAATGATTTCTCAGAATCATCTCCAGAAGTACCTACTTCTTTTGTGTCTGGTGTTGTGCATATTACTATGGAATCTGAGTTGCCCAATGATTGCATCTATGCTACTATACCAGGTGAGAATGATGCAGAATTATTTCCAAGAGAAGAACTGTCTATTGAAATTCCAAATCATACAGTCAAGGACAACCAAATTCTAGAACATCATATACAACTGAACAGGAATAGATGTATTCCTGATCGACTGTGTATAATGATTAATGATGCATATTGCTATATCTAGAGGATTACTGATCTTATGTATAACATTGTAGTCATTTGTTGTCATGACCACGGAAATAAAGGGGGGGAGATGTTGTATATTTAAGAGATGCATGATGGCTTTAAGAACAGATCACATGGCTTGATGGTGATATCATTGAGGTATTTCAGAGGCTCCTGCTTTTGTTTTATAGTTTCTAGTCTGGATCGGCAACATCTCTTTCAATAAACCTTATTGTTGTTATTGCTGAATCTATGCATGCAAACCACATCTTTTTCTCATTGTGTAAAACCCACAAGTCCCACATTACATTAGGATCTCTGAATAAAGAATGGAAAAAAGTATCCTCTCACCAGCAATCATCTTAAATGAAAATGTATTTTCATTCCAAATACATGAAAGATTTCCATGGGGTTCTTCCCACTTGGGCTGATACCCTGGAGAATCCATATTAACAGTCACTTATAAACATTTGTGATATTACTCTGGGAGTTCCAGCAGCTTCCCACTGGAGAAATTCATACAGGATTTCGCTTGACTATGATGGCTCTCACAGTCAAGTAGTCAATAACAATGGCATTGATATGACACCTTTTAATCTATCAATATTTACCGTTCATCTGATGAATGGCCGTATCAAAGTACTTCAGAGCAGTGATTCTCATGGAGTTGAATGAACAGGAATCACTACTGAGGCAATTAATTTGTGTTTCTCTTCACAGGTAAATGGGTGGAATCAAAGAAACACGTATCTCTAAAATTCCAGTAAAAATCCCAAAATGTGACTTATCCATTCATCCCAGCCTAGCTGTATTGCCTTCAGTGAAAAAAAGTGAAAGAATTGGGAGGCTGCTGGAGTTTGGTGGGGAGAGGGGGGAGGGGGGCAGAGATGGGGAGATAAGACAATTCCAAAATAATTTTCCTCACACCAGGAAATTTTTGGTTGTGTGTCAACCTGTTCCTTCACTGAGTTAGTTGCTAATCTTGCACAGTCACTTCAGGCTTGATCTCTCAATCATAAAACCATAGAATCCCTACACTGCAGGAGGCCATTCGGCCCATTGAGCCTGCACAGACAACAATTCCACCCAGGCCTTATCTGCATATATTTACCCTGCCAATCTCCCTAAGGGGCATTTGAGCATGGGCAATCAGCCTAACTCGGATATCTTTGGTGGCACAATCCTTGTGCCTGTTATAAAATTTTACTCCAAGAGAAAAGATGTTTCCCATTTTCTCACATTTCGAATTCTACAACAGAATCAGGAAAAGTTATATTTTAAAAGGTAAGCATCATTTATTAAGATTGGCATGGTGATGTTATGTTTGCGATGCTCCACGGGTTACAACAGGAAACAAGGTAAGATGCAACAAAGCAAAGAATGGGTGATTAACCAGCCTGAGAAATGCACTGTTTGTTATTCCTTAGAAGCTAACAAACTACTTTATTTTCTCTTTACAAACCATAGAAAGTAACTTCACCACAGTGAAGTTTGAGAGTAGAATTTTCAAACTCTGGTTCATAGAATGTTATGCAGAGAATGGAGCAATGTGAATCACAGCTGACAATGCAAGTCTTGGCCTTAGTTCCTAATTGGAAATGATAGCGCACATTCGTAGAGTGTGCTCTGCATCAGCCAGCCTGTCACTAACTGGCTTCAATTATACGTTTGCCTTTGTCCATTTCTCAGTTGTCTTTGCCCCCCTGCCTCTGCTACCAACAGGTGAGGAACAATTTGAGTGTCTCAATGTTGCTAAAATTCAACTATTTAATGAACCTTCATCCTGTCAAATCTTGAGAATGCTCAGTCGGGATCATTAGTACTTAGCGGGGAAACTTCTGGCAAAAAGTATTAAGATTTTGTGAGATTGTTTGCTGCAATATTAATAAGTTTTCGTGCTTATTCGCTTGTTACTGAAAACCCCTGTAGAGATGTATTATGAATAGTAGTAGTGGAAGGGCAAAAGGTTTTAGATTTCACTATCACATTTATTTAAGGCGAAAGGCACATTGCAAATGGAAAATAGAAAGAAAGAAATACACATGTCTATGACATCAGAGAAAAGACAAGTCAATGTATCAGTCAGGACCCTTTTATCTGAAGCTAGAAATATGAATAAAATGTTCTCTTTTCATATATGTTGATGTAAAGTAATTTTGGATTAGTAAGAAAAAGCCAGGTAACCAATTTAATTATGGCACAAGTGTGTGAACAATTTTCACTTTTTCCAATGACTCCATTCTGAGATTGTGGAATAGATGCTTGTTTTCACAGTGACCATGCCCTCTGTCAAAGTGCTTGTCATAAAAGTGTGTTACTATCGGTCACTTTCCTTCTATTTTGACGGAGAGGAAAACAGAAGAGCAAATTAAATTTAATCAAAAGAACATCGTCCATGTTTTGTCTCCATTTGCACTGTCACAATGTAGATTTGCGAAATATTTTCCTAAATATTGTGCCCTTTAAATAATGGAAATGGAATTGAGCCTAACTTCTTTAGGGGAAGAGTATTATAGCAGGCACTGCTCAATATCCTCAACTGCAGAAACAGTACTTGTGTCAACAGCTTTAGCTCATTATACATTGGGCATTGCGAAAAACTCTGCTAGTTCACTAATTCTTGATCAGTGTGCCAGTTCAGTAAATGGAATATATAAATTAATTGTTTTCTATGTCCATTTATTTAATTAAGTGCAGATTAATATGGCCCAGGGAGATAACTCCTTTCAAATGGCACAATGCCAGAAGATGAACATTAACCTGCCTTTTTCAAACAGGTGAAGATGTGCTCCCTCTATCTCAGTTAAGTTCTTGCCAACACATTAAATTACTAATATTATCCAGTAAACGATTTGTTGAATTAAAGTATATAGCAAACTCCTTACATTACGTGTAAAACGTTTAAAGTTTATTTATTAGCGTCACAAGTAGGTCTACATTACAACACTGCATTTAAGTTACAAAGAAAATCCCCTAGTCGCCACACTCTGGTGCCTGTTAAGTTGCACCGAGCAACTAATGTCGATGGGACAATGCTGGACACATGAAGACTGACAGCAATAATGCAGCATTTTTTGTTTCCAAATTCAAGATTTGGAAGAAGTCAGATCAATCAGAGTACAAAATTGAAGGCTGGATTTTTCTGCAAACAATGGATGTGATCCTACAAAAAAAATTCTAAGTACCAAACAAGTGAGAAAACGGGAGAGAAACACGTCGATTTTTTTCAGTGAACCGAGTGTAACGGCACTTAATGCAAAAGAAAGGGCCAGGATATAATTCTTGCCAGCAGAGCCAGAGCTGCCGTGGAAGCAGGCTGCTGACCTCTTGGGGCACCATTGCGCAGGTACCTATATTGGGAGACCTCCTGCAACTACTCCCTCTGCCCCCAGATATCGCAGCCTGGTTGATAGGATCTGGACAGACTAATGACATGTAAATCGTGACATGTAAGTCATGTCATTAAATATTAAAGCTGGTTTTGCACCTTATCTGGGATTTTGGCAGCAAAACAGGACCAGTGTGATCAGAGGAGGTGAGAAACTCTCACTTGATCTTACCACCTCGCTGAACAATGAGTGGGATGAGGTCGTACGATCACACCCTGCACCATTTTATTTTTTTTCCATAATAATGGAAAAAAATAGAATGGAAATTAGTGCACATTAGTTTATTTTCAGAACAAAATGCATACTTTTGTCAAAGCAAAAAGCAACGTAGGTTAAACTACAATTGAGAACAGCAGATGAATAATTAAGTTGAATGATATTTCTCTGCCTGTTAACTGTCATTTATGTTCAGTAATTTCACCCTTCTGACAGAGGAATGTCACGCAAACATGTTCAGGAATCATTTACTGCTATTAGCAATAGTAACTTCTAGTCTCGTGTGGTTGAAAATGCTTACAATGCATAGCAAGTTGAATCGCAATGAAACAAGTTAGCGTGGGGTATGACCCTTAGAAATCTACCCTCGTAATGGCTCACCCACATCCCTCCCCAAACTACAAAAAAAAGGCTAGTTCATTATTTAAAATAATTAAATCAACATGTCCTGAATGCATCTTAATCCCTCAGGGCTTTTTTACTTGACATGAGGTAGGGAAGAGAATATATGTGAGAGTGAGCCAATTCTGTCTGTAGAACACACTGGGATTTGGGGTCAAGTAGGTGTGTGCTGTAAGAGATTTCAGCTGATGGAGTAATAGGATGTATCTGGGTTATGATTTACAGGATCCTGCAAAACTATACAATGCCCGCACAAATCATTCCATCCTTATTAACACAGCTCTGCTTTCTGCAACTGTAGCAGAACTTTATCATAAGGAATTGGTTCCAAAGCGCAAATCTGTAAAATTACAGGTCCTAGAGAGGAGCCTAATGGCAGCTGGTGCTGTGCCAAATCCATTTGGTTGTGCCACTGCATTCTAAAGCAAATTCTAAAACAGCAATCACTTTGTTTTTGGAGAATGTGTTGTGTTTACCATGTGCGCTGCAGTCAATGCACAGACATAAATATTACTGGAATATTCAGCTATAGGTAGCAGTATTGTGTGAACAACCTGCAGCTGATAACTCCACTACCAAGCTAATCCATCTGTCAAGGAGCAATTTAATCACGTCCCTTTTCCCAAGCTGCTAGCTGCACATGTCATAAATTACTGAAGTGCTGTAATCCAATTTTAACCTTGCTGCGTAATATTTATGATTAGGTAAATTGAACTCAGCAGAAAATGGTATGGACAGGATTCTTATGCATTTTCTGATACAAATTGATTTTGGCTTTTAACAAGTTGGCAGAATTAAATCCTCTCCCATTCATAAAATACAGTGGCGGAATTTTAATTTTGGGTGAGAAAACAGGTGCAAACTGGCGCAAATCAGATTGCAACGGTCCCACACTTAGTGATCTTCTGGGAGGGGAGGTAAGATGCACACTGGCACTGAGAGGGGTGGGACCTAGACACACTGGTCTGCCTGGGTACTCAGGGCACCCCAATCTCAAATTTAAAATTGAGGACCTCCCTCCCCCAGGACATCAGGGACACTTCCCACCCTGCCCGCACACCACTCATTGAAGGGATCTTTCTCCAGCCCCGTCCCCAGTGGAGATCACTGCACTGCGGCCCTCCTAATTGGTTCCCCTTCATGACCCTCTGCATTAACCTCCTCCCCTTTCAGGCTCCACCCTCCTCATGTCCCAGCCTCTTAGCACTGGCCCCGTTACCCTGGGAGTGTTCACCTGGCAGTGCCCACTACCAAGGAGGCAATGCCCAGTCACAGCCCTGACCACCGGGGGCTTCAATGGCCTCGGAGCCCCACTCCTGGCGTGACCATCACGTCTGTGTTTGTAACTGTTAGTGAGGCCCACTGCATCCAGTGCACAGATGTTTCCAGTGCACTCAGCATGCCCAGTGCACTCAGCTGTACCCAGTATACAGATGTTTCCAGTGCACTCAGCTGGGTCTGAATATCAAGTAGAGTTAATCTTATCGGCTGTAATTTGATTCCTGTGATGGCTGGGACTCAGATGGAGGCTGAGATGGATAATTCACCTGGTATTTCTAGCTAAATCGGTTTGCAAAACCATCAGCTTTGTCTTTTGCACTCACTGCAGATTTAGGGTGCAGGTATTGATGGAGTGTACCCTTTCCCACCAATTGTTTAACTGTCCACCATCATCCATGACTAGATGTGGCAGGGCTACAGAGACTTGTTCCAATCCATACTACGTGGCGTGACTTTGTCCAATGTATGCATCCACTATTTGTAGCACCATCAGGTTGACACTTCAATTTTAGGTGTCCCTCGTGCACTGCCTCTGACCTACTTTCTACATTCTTCATTGAACCAGGGTTCAGCGGCTGGTGATAGTAGTAGAATAAAGGATATATCAGGACATGAGGTGATAGACTGTGAAACACAGTTCTGGGGCTGCTAATGGCCCACAATGCCTCATGGATATCAGTTTTTTTTGTCTGCTAGATCTGTTCTGAATCTATTCCATTTGTTTTGGGGTAACAAGCTTCTTCTTTTAACCATTTTAAAGAGCCAAATGAATTCTCAAAACATCCCTAATTCTGTTAGCCTATCTGCTTCCCCAGAGTTAAGGGAAGGTTCAACTGCAACAACTACGCTGTTCTTGTTTGAAGTATTGCCAGGGAAACTGGGCCCAGCTCAATCACACAAGTTTCCTCAACTGGTACAGTCTCAAGGTTGCAGAGATTGGCAAAAGGGGAAGTCCGTTGTGCTACTTTACAGATTCTTTTGTCCTGCTGCTTTCCAAAAAACACAGTTATATTGTTCTTCAAGCAATGACTCATTTGCTGGCATCATTTTTGTTGTCGTCTGCGTTTTTAACCATGTCAGTGCTCAGATCTTTTTGAAATACAATTTTACTTTTCATAAAGCTACGAATGAACATTGAATGTTCAACATCATGAAGCAACTTGTACAAATAAAAGTGGGAATACTGAATATTTCTCCTTTTTCTTCCCCTAAATGTTTGCCTTTGCAATCCTTAAGTTTATTTCACCCCTCAGGCTCTCAGTTCATAATAACGTTTAGTCTGCATCTCCTTGAAAAGCAATCCTTTTGCCAGACTAATATATTAAATATGAAGCAAGCGCACAGTATATTTTCATCTGAACTGTTTTGGGCATTATGGGAGGTTGCTGGGAAATGGATCTCACAGCAGGAACTGAACTCATCTTCCTGATCTTCCTACCACTGAGATTAATGGAAGCACAATTTGGCATATTTTATAAAGAGTCTGTAACCCACTCCGCTGGGCTTTCCCCTCTGCAAACAGTTGCTAATTAATTAACACCCAAATTATAAAGTCACATATCTTACCTCTTTACAACAATGAAATGTTTTTGCAAACGAATGCTGGAAAGGCATAACAAAGGCCTAATTTGGCTAGAACTAAACACCATGTCAGTCCAAGTTTATATGCCACAGCTTTGGCTTCATGTCAAAGCTATTACAGACTTAAATCCTAAGGGATACCCACAGTGCAAACTTTGTTGGCCACAGATTTGCTGTGCAAAGCTTAGAGACCCTAATTTAAGGAATAATTACAATAATAAAAATTGATACTGGTAAGTGATCAGAGTCATAAGGGTTTACAGCAATGGAAACAGGCCCTTCTGTCCAACTTGTCCTTGCTGCCCAATTTTCATCACTAAGCTATTCCCAATTGCCCACATTTGGCCCATATCCCTCTATACCCATCTTAACCACGTAACGGTCTAAATGTTTTTTAAGAGACAAAATTGTATCCACCTCTACTACAACTTCTGGCAGCTCATTCCAGACAATCACCATCCTCTGTGTGAAAAAATCATCCTTTTGTATGTCTTCCCTTTCACCTTAAATCTATGCCCCCTAGTTTTAATCTCCATTACCTTTGGGAAAAGGTGTTGACTATCTACCTTATCTATGACCCTCATGACTTTATAGACCTCAATAAGATCACCCCTAAGCCTCCTGCGCTCCAGGGAAACAGTCCCAGTCTATCCAGTCTCTCCTCATAACTTAAACCATCAAGTCCCGGTAGCATCCGAGTAAATTGTTTCTGCACTCTTTCTAGTTTAATAATATCCTTCCTATAATAGGGTGGCCAAAACTGTATACAGTATTCCAATTGAGGCAATATCATGAACTGTTACCAGTTCAGCCTTAGGAGATCATCTTAATCCCTCAATGAATCACTGCCTAGTAGACATTCTCATTATTATTATGAGATGAAAACATTCGAATTGGGAGAAGGCGGTCACTCAGCCCTTCGAGCCTGCTCCACCATTCAAGAAGATCATGGCTGATCTGGTTGCAATCTCAGCTCTACATCCCTGCCTACCCCTGATAACCTTTCATTCACTCATATTACATACTGGACGCAATTCTCTGGCCATTCACACCAGAGAATATAACGCCAGTGGGATTCTCCAGTCCTACTGGACTGAAGAGAGATTTGGCCGAGCACCAAATTCTCTGTCCTTACTTGTAGCTGTGGTGGGGTTTGAACAGCTGGAAAATTCTGGGCATTAAATGGTCTATATTCGTGGAATTTGTTCCATTCTCTATTTTTCCAGTGTAGAGAATCAAGTCAGACAGTGACAGCCAGAACACTTAGGAGCAGATTTTCCTCTTTTGCACTTCGACATAACACAATTTTTAAGTTGGATCACAAACCAGTAAGTCAGGCAGGAAGGATTGCATGCCTGTGACATTTAACTGTGGTATGCATGAAACACTCTCCCACAATTCCCCTCTACGAGCTGCCCTTGCTTACTTATGCCCAAATGTAAGAGAGGAAACTTGTCAATGATGGCATTAGCTTTAAGTAGCATGCAAGAATATAGAAAAACAACCTGCAACACGGGCTACTTAGAACTAATCCACTACTAAAACAAAGGATAATCTGATCAGAACTATGTATTCTAAACTTCAAAATTGGGATCAGATGGTAAATTTAACAGTTTTCTCACCCCATTACTGTAGCACTAGTTTTCCAAGTTGTGCTTCTTTCAATCTCAGTTTATTTACTAGGTATTGATGAGATAACCATTACATCCTCCAGGCTATTTGCACTTTTTATAACAAGGAATATAAAAGCAGGGAGGTTATGACGGAGCTGTATAAAATGGTCATTAGGCAACAGCAAGAGTACTGTGTGCAGTGGCCTAATGAATATCCTGTGCAGGGTCAACACCAGGGCATCTTGGTCCCCCTCTTTCAGTCTTCTCTGCTCTAAGGAACACAACACCACCCTAAGCTATCCCTCTTCATAGCTGAAACACGCCAGCCCTGGCGACATCCTGGTGAATAACTTGCCTGAGAATCAGTCATTATATATCAAAAGTAATTAACTTTTGAGATGCTTTGATACGCTAGGTTGGTACATCAACATATTTATTAAAATTACTACCACCTCACCAAACAAATATCCATGATATGATTGAAAATCAAACATGCAGCATGGATTTGAATATCTTAGAATGTTCATATGGTAAAAGGCAAATTTACAGCCCAATATACCTGTTAATTGCTCACCAAAGTATATACTCTGCACCCAGGTTTTGGCCTGTCCTCTGTTTTCTAAGTTTTTATCTGATTACATTTTAAACATGAACAAACTTCAGTAATTGCTTGTGGTAATGAATTACATATTTTAATAATGCTTTATATTTGTAAAAAAAATTGACCTTCTTAATATGACAGCATTAATTCTAAATTTATGTCACTTTGCCCCTTTATCAGTGATTCACTCGCTGTGAAAATAATCTTTCACTATTTACCCTTCTTTACCCTTTAATAATCTTCAACACTTCAAGGGCAGCATGATGGCACAGGGGTGGCACAGTGGTTAGTACTGCTGCCTCCCAACACCAGGGATCTGGGTTCAATTCCCAGCTTGGGTCACTGTGTGGAGTTTGCACATTCTCTCTGTGTCTGCCTGGGTTTCCTCCGAGTGATCTGGTTTCCTCCCACAGTATAAAGATGTTTAGGTTAGACGGATTGGCCATGCTAAATTCTCCTTCAGGGTACCCGAACAGACACTGGAGTATGGCGACTTCATTGCAGTGAGAATGTAAGCCTACTTGTGACACTAATAAACTTTCACTTTAACTTTACTTCTGTTTTCCTTAACCTGTGCTAAATCAGACAATCCTGCCTTTGCTTTTCAAGACATTTATTATAATTATATTCTTTCATTCTTGATATGATCTCAATGAATCTATTTTACATCTTTACCAGTGTTCCAAATGTAGCTGACACAACACCGTAGACAGCAACAGTAAGGGCCTAATCGATATCCTGCGTAGGGTCAACGGCACTGCCTTCTTTTAAGACTCCATGCCATTACGAGACTGACGGACTCGGGGGAGGGTAAAAATCGTTCTTTGACAGTGACTCAAGCTGGGTGACAATGAATCCACAATTTGTTTTACGGTGCGGCCTGATCTACTTCCCTTTCGACTTCAACAGGAAGCAGAACAAGCAGAGTGTAAAATGAGCAACCGATTTTGCCCCATTGACCATTTTGCGCTATCAGAAAGGATGGCTCTCATCTCCTGCTTTCCAGATTAAAGCCACTCTAGAAAGAATCCTGCAAAGACCATTTTAAATGGAAAACCACTACATTTGGTGACGTTAGCCCGAAAATCACCAAAATACAAGTGAGAGGTGAGGCTAACAATGAGTGACAATGATGGTATCGTAATGTGCTTGGAATAATTTCCTCCGTCTGCTATTTCAAACAGAGACATATATATATTTAAAATAAACAGGAGCATAATGGATTTAAAATAAATGAGTGAACAGCACAGTTAAAATAGTGCAGTGATAAATTGAGACAAGCACATTAGATCACCCAGGCAACAATTTGCTAGCTAAAAAAAAAGGGGCAAACATTTCACACTAGGCTCTTTACAGACTGGCTCCCATAAGGTTACATTGGTATATAGAGGTTATTTGTTTATGCAAAGTATTTTTTTAAAAATCGAGGATGGATTACATTACAAATTTCAAAGTAGCAGCCATTGGGTGGGATTTTCCGGCTGCACTCGCCCAAGACTGGAAAAGCCTGCCCAAGGTCAATAGATCATTGCGTGGTTCCTGCCCCGCCCGCCACGATTCCCGTCAACAAGAAAATTCCGGTAATTATGTCACCATTACTTTAGTAACGGAGAATGACCTTAAATAAAAAGGTCAGAAATATCAACTTCCCTTTGTACCTCTAAACAGACCTATCAATATTTAAGCTGGTGCCAAACTTGTACAGCTCACAGAAATGTCATAACATTTGGTGAAATTGTAAATTTTTAATCAAGAAAAACACATCATTTTGAAGTAAATCCATTCAAAGCAACTAGAATGGCATGTAGTCAAGCCGAGGTAGGTTTAGCAGTAGGATTATTGATTCACCAATGGTCATCCTAAACAATGTCACTAGACTAATTTATGCACTTTCTGCTAGAATTTCAATTGGATCACAAATCGTAAATCCAGATGATTTCAGATTTCTTTTCATTTTCATAAAATATCTCAGTCCTGACAAACTGAATCACTTCTTAATTATTCCCTTGGAATAGAATTTCTGATCCAGTGGGATACTTAAATGTACTCATTCATGCAAAATACTTTTCACAAGTCCTATTAACAATGTTCAGGTCACTTAATATTTTCAGGCTGGAACTTAATAGTTTCCATTACTTTGTTACAAAAATATTCCAAGTTGTTAAGTTTTTGAATGTATTCAAGAGGTGGCTGGATATAGCACTTTGGGCGAATGGAATCAAAGGTTATGGGGAAAAAGCAGGACTAAATAATTGAGTTGGGCAATCAGCCATGATCATGATGAGTAGTGGAGCAGGCTCGAAGGGCCAAATGGCTTGCTCCTGTCTTTTATGTTTCTTGTACAAAGTTGATGTTGGTTAATGTTAGCCACAAAAAAATTAAGAAAAGCTAAACTAAACGAAAACAGTCACTAAGGGAGGGATGAGTATTTTCTTGGAAAGCAATAAAATAGAAAAGTGTCTATAATGATGTTATTCAAAGTGAGAGATGGAATGTCATAATATAACTCTTGAAAGTGTAATTATTTTAAGTGCTGTGATGCTTTCATAGATATTATTGTGAAAGGTTTTTTATCACTTGCAAATGTAATGGTCCTGATTTTATAGCAAGGCTAATGGCATTCTGTGTTATTTATAAGCAAATGCAGCAATTTTGGGTGAGTGGCAAATGAGTTGATCAAATCAAGTAACCCAATGTTACTGTCTGAGTTGTATTACCCTGCTGTTAGCTTTGCAAAAGCAGCAAACTCTCTGTCTGCCTCATCATTAAAATGTACCAGATGGCATGACGTTGTTGTATTCCTGTAGCAGCTTACCTCAGAAAGTTTACACTTGCTTTTGTAAATCAGTCCATGGGATGTGGGTGTCGCTGGCTGGCCTAGCATTTATTGCCCATCCCTAGTTATGCTTGAACTGAGTGGTTTGTGAGACCATTTAAGAATCAACCACATTGTTGTGGGTCTGGAGTCACATGTAGGTCAGACCAGGCAAGGACAGCAGATTTCCTTCCCTAAAGGACATTAGTGAACCAGATGGGTTTTTACGACAATTGACAATGGTCATCATTAGGCTTCTAATTCCAGATTTTTATTGAATCCAATTCAAAGTTCACTATTTGCCATGGTGGGATTCAATCCCAGGTCCCCTAAGCATTTCGCTGGGTCTCTGGATTATTAGTCCAGTGACAATGCCACTACACTACTGCCTCTCCTATCATTCTGATGTTGTGATAAATTTAATTACTGCCAATTAACCTTTCTTGCACTGAAAATGAATAATTATAAATTAACTGTTTTATTCTCAGTTTAACTGTTGAGCAATTTAAAAAAAAAAGTAAAATTTGAAATTAATCTTAAAACTTTTATTTTTGGTTGCTTTTCCACAACTAAATCAATCTTTTTTCTCTCGCTTTCTCCAAGTGTTGTGACAGTGAATCTGCCCACTCTAATTTCCATCTCCTTCTCAGTACTTGTACTGTTATTTTCACTTGTTCAGTCTTATTGGCTAAAGACATACACAGTTTCTTACCCTGTTCGCCCAGATTTCCCTTGCTGCTATGTTACCATCTCACGCTTTAGCAACTTGGCACAGTATATAAAAATCTAAAGACACAAAGTTGAGTCAAAGAAAGGCAGATGCCATTAGATGTGGTCACAGCAAAATCTGGCACAATAAAATGGTCCAAAACTTCCTCAAATTGTATAACTGACAACTTAGTTGCATTAAAATTTACACTGACTCTGCAGTAGCTTACTCTGAAATTTCTTGAAAATCTTATTATACCAGGACATGTAAATCAGTGTAAAATTAGCAGAAATCAATGTCATGGGTGCCTGAGGAGCAGTGAGGAATTTCTTTCATATTTGTTCTTTTATGCATAAAGCTATTTTTCTACGGAGATCAGGCACATCAAGCTTAAGCCATTTTTTGAGATCATTCTTGAAGTGAACAGAATTCATGAAATGGTGGCACAGTGGTTAGCTGCCTCACATGCCAGGGACCAGGGCTCGATTCCTGGCTTGGGTCACTCTGTATGGAGTTTGCACATTCTCCCTGTGTCAGCATGTGTTTCCTCCAGATGCTCCGCTTTCCTCCCACACGCCAAAGATGTGCAGGTTAGGATGATTGGCCATGCTAAATTGAGCCTAGTATCAGGGGGATTAGCAGGGTAAATATGTGGGGTTATAGGAATAGGGCCTGGGTGGGATTGTGGTTGGTGCAGACTCAATGGGCTGAATGGCCTCCTTCTTTACTGTAGGGGTTCTGTGATTTCTATGAAGACCCCGTAAGTGTGCCACAAAAAACATAACCAGCCTTTGTCTTCAGCTGTGATCGGTATCTCCAAAACCTGACGAATCTTGGGCCTTCCACATGTGCAGCAACTGGGAAAGAGCCGCACATGCGTAGTTTAGACTTTTGCCTACGCAAAAGACAAAAACTCAAAAAGGATGCAAAATCCCCGAGAGAAGCAAGAGGGATGGGGAGAGATTACAAAAAAAAAGCAGGCAAGAGGGCAGGGAGAAGTTAAAAAGGAAGCTCCCAATAGGGAAGAAGGCAGAGAAAATAAGAAGTGTGCCCCAAATTTTTTTTTAATAGTATAGATGTGTGTCATGACATAGGAAAGATTAGACTAGAGAACCCACCGCAGGCATTCCAGGTCCCCTCAACCTGACTTACTGCCAATCAGGCACTTACCTGGCTGGCGACAGAGCCCTCAGTGTCCTCAGCTCAGCGCTGCCAGCAAATCTGAGGCCAGTAACTCTCCAGTTTCAGCAACACCACCCCCTGGAACAATGGCCACTACCAGTTCTGCATCAAGGGCTAAGAACAGGACTATGCCTAAAGCCCTGCAGGAAAGGTTGGTGACACAGCATTGCTGGCGTCCAACTTAAAAGGAAGGCAAGAGTCTTCCCTTCTGGATGACCCTTGCCGCAGCATGGGCTGCCCTAGCAAGAGGGAAACACAGTAAGAAGTCTGACAACACCAGGTTTAAGTCTAACCAATTTACTTAATAGCAAAAAAACATTGGTTGGACTTAAAGCTGGTGTTGTCAGACTTCTTACTGGGTTTACCCTAGTCCAACGCCGGCATCTCCACATCATAGCAAGAGGGATACAGGATCACATACCTGCCTCCAAACCAGACCACGGACATATCCGTCTGGGTTTACCTGGCTGTCTGCTTACACGGCACGGCCTCTGCCCGAGTCCCTTAATTGGCCTTTAAGTAGTCATTTAATGGTCTCAAATGGCCTTCCAGACAGGGAGGCCACAATCCTCCTACCCCAAACCTAATTGGTTTGAATCGGGAAGGTAACTGGGTCTCCACCCCACAGCTACCTGTCTGATTACACGGCTTCCCCTCCTGCCAAACAGCATTAATTCCACCTCATAACTCTTACTATCACGTTATAAACTGATCTGCTGCTCCTATATAGTCCGCTGGATTTAAATTCCACTGGCTTTAATGGAAAGGAGAAGTTGGAGGATGCATAACAAATGGGTGACTTGCAACAGCCAGGCTTTTGCCAATTCACAAAGTGACCATTCCCTCTGTACAGCTGAAGTAGCCATGCTTGGGCTGGCCACCATTTTGAATGACACCAACATTTTAGATGTCGTACTTGTCATAGAATTTTGCTTTTGAAACAGACGAATTTATATTCCTACTCTACATTTAATTTATAAAGGTAACTAAACGCATGCATATAATGCACATGTGTTGATCCGAGAAGCAGTATGACTAAATACAGTCCATGTTGGACCAACAGAATAATCCAGATGCAGAACCAAGTCAGCTCAGTAAGCTGACATGTATTCAATTAAATCTATAGCATGTGGAATGAAGATCATGCAGATCTTAGTGTGACACCCCATTTACACCAATATACCCGACTCTCTCACCAGGTTTCTACCGCCCTGCCCGCCATGGACTCGGAGTGGGCGAGAGCGGACAACGGAAATGTCCACTGACCTTGGGCAGAAATTTTCAGTCTTGCTCGAAAGAAACCATAAAATCCTGCCCCTGAAATCTGCATTAAGGATGAAGCAACTGACATATAAGCATTGATTCTAACACCGACTGTTAAATATTTGGATGTGTAAGAAAATGGTATTCATATTCTCGCACCTGCTTTCAGTGTATCCTATGTGTCTATTAAAATGGCAGCTTTTGCCTGTCACTAATCAAGGTTTTGCGTGGCAACACTTAAGTGCCAACACAGCAAGCTGCATTGTTGGGAGACTTGTTTGCGTTGGAACGCAACTTCCTTTTTCATTCCTTCCAGGGATGTACGCATTATTGACAAGGCCAGCATTTGTTACCCATCCATTACTGCCCCCCAAGGAGGTGGTGTGCCTTCTTCGTGAACCACTGCAACCCATGTGGTGTAGGTACACCCATAGTGAGGTTCGGAAGGGAGTTCCAGGATTTTGCTGCAACCACATTGAAGGAACGGCGATGAAATTCCAAGTCAGGAAGGTGTGTGGCTTGAAGAGCAACCTGCTGTTTGATGGTGTTCCCCATGCATCTGCCCTTGTCCTTCAGGAGGTTAAGGATTTCAAAGATGTTGTCAAAGGAGGTTTAGGGAATTGCTGTAGTGCACCATGCAGCGATGTATATATCATAATTATTATATAAAACATAAAATTAATATAGTTAGCATTTTACTCGAGTCAAATTTATATGTTGCAGACTTTTATATTACTGAAATTCAAAATGCAGTTCCAATATTACGTCCAGTAAACATTCAGTGGGTTCATTTTCAGTGATAGTATAAAATGAGAAATATTGAATTTGTTGCCCATTATAGGTTATACCTGATTTAATCATTCAATAGAAAAAAAATCAGGCAGGGCATAAACTGTACAGCTGACAGGATATCATCCATTTCACACCAACATTCAGAGTTGGATGCACTCTGGGGCATCTTTCTAGCATTCGGGTTAGGGTTAGTGTTATTGGTTTGCTCGGCCTATAACATACCACTTCCACTATTTGACATGTATGTAACCCCAGCCCTAACCACAATGCAGGTCATTTACCACACAAACAGCAATTTAACATCCAGTGCACAGCAGAAATTGATCCTGTGCTGAAAGTTAATGAATGTAATTTCACTTTTTCAAATGCATCACATTGCTATTGGCAGGCTGTAACAAAATATCTTAATTTGTCACTACAAGCTTCCACAACCAAAAACAAAAGAAATCAAGCAACGTATTGGTTAAGTGCCCCTTGTAAAACAAGAACCATTTGTAAACTTCACTGTGGTGTAACTTTGAAGCTCTCTGTGCATAACATCTTCTGTCTCATTTAAGGCACCGTAAGGCTGGTAAAAAGGTCTTCCATCCCTTAAGGACTGTACTCAGTTTCATTCATATCTGAGTTTTGACAGTTGAGGTCAGAAGGAAGAAAACAGGAACATTTGCCTCTATGTAGCACGTTACATCATTTCCTCAGTATTGCCTCAAAGCACTCACAATCAATTAATTACTTTTGATGTGTAGTCTTAAGATCTAGACAAACATGAATGGTAGCCGTATACAGCAAAAAAGACTAGTAAGTCAGTTGGTGTTGGTTAAAGGGTCATTGTCAGCCAGAGTACTATAGATAATGCTATGGAATTTTATATCCACCTGAACAATCACAATCTCGCCTTAACATCTGGCCTGAGCATTAACACCTTGACCAATGCAGCAGCAGCAGCCCTCTGTGCTGCTAACTGACAACCTAGCTGTCCAACCATCTGAATCAAAGGCAAAAGTGTTTTCAGTCAAGCCAAGCTGACAATTAGGTGAACAGCAAACTGAAAGACAAAACAGGAGCAGAAAGGGATTCACTTTTTTTTAATGTGTCCAATTTATTTAAGGCACTGCCCCACCTGACATCAGAGACACGGGTTCAAGTATTACTCACTGGGTTTTTCCACATACATGCTATTACTATTTCAATCGAACACTTCAGTCATAAGATATTCTGCTGCAAAATATTGTGGTTTCCAAACCACACCAGATTACACGAGAAAAAACATCTCTTGTGATCCAATCAGTAAAGAAACAGACCATGCAATCCTTATAATCGAAGAAAACTTGACTATTTTACCACAATAAGAGTAATTGTACCAGAGTCTTAGCCTAAAGTTGCCTATCACTTGCCGTGTTGTACTGATGCAGAATTAAAGCAGCACCTATAACCTCTCAAGGGCTGTTGGGCAAAGAGAGTGACAGGATCAGGCTATGTGACAAAGAGGCGGTTAGATTAGGACAGACAGTAGTTAGATGCGGGGTGGCAGTGGAAGGGGTGGGAAGGAAAGAAGTATTAAACTGTGCTATCCAGCACTGTACCAATTGGAATCCTCTTTTAACCAAACTACACGGTTAGTTCAACAAAGATTTGATCTTTGACAAGGTCCCACATGGCAGGCTAGTCTAGCAAGTTAGGAATCCGGGAGAGCTAGTAAATTGGATTCAAAATTGGCTTGATGATAAGAAGCAGAAGGTGATGGTTGAAGGTTGTTTCTCAGACTGAAGGCCTGTGACTAGTAGTGCGCCTCAGGAATTTGTGTTGGGACACTTGCTTTTCATTATTCATACAATGATTTGGATGTGAATGTACAAAGCATGGTTGGTAAATTTGTGGATGATACTTAATTAGGAGGTATCGATGATAGTGAAGAAGGTTATCAAAAATTACAGGGGGATCTTGGTCAGTTAGGGAAGTGGGCCAAAATCTGTATTGAAATTCATTTGCCAGTTAAGTGTGAGATGTTGCATTTTGGAAAGTCAAACCAGGGTGGAACTTATACAGTGAATGGTAAGACCCTGGGGACTGTTGAGGGACAGGGGGATTTGGGAGTACAAGTACATGGTTTGTTGAAAGCAGCATCACAGGTAGACAGAGTGGTGAAGAACGCATTTAGCACACTGGCCTTCATCAGTCAGGCACCGAGTAGACTCAGAGGTTTACAGCATGGAAACAGGCCCTTCGGCCCAACTTGTCCATGCTACCCTTATTTTTAAAACCCCTAAGCTAATCCCCATTGCAGGCAATTGGCCCATATCCCTCTATACCCATCATACCCATGTAACTATCTATATGCTTTTAAAAAGATAAAATTGTACCCACCTCTACTACTACCTCTGGCAGCTTGCTCCAGACACTCACCACCCTGTGTGAAAACATTGCCCCTCTGGACACTTTTGTGTCTCTCCCTTCTCACCTTAAACCTATGCCCTCTAGTTTTAGGCTCTCCTAACTTTGAGAAAGGGTATTGACTATCTACCTTGTCTATGCCCCTCATTATTTTATAGACTCGTATAAGGTCAACCCTCAGCCTCCTATGGTCCACAGGAAAAATGTCCCAGTCTATTCAGCCTTTCCTTATAGCTCAATCAATCAAGTCCCGGTACCATCCTAGTGAATCTTTTCTGCATTCTTTCTAGTTTAGTAATATCCTTTCTATAACAGGGTGACCAGAACTGCACACAGTATTCCAAGTGTGGCCTTACAAACGTCTTGTACAACTTCAACAAGATGACGCAACTCTTCTATTCAACGTTCTGACTGATGAAACCAAGCATGCCGAATGCCTCCTTCACCACTTTGTCCACCCATGACTCCACTTTTGAGGAGCTATGAACCTGTATCCCTAGATCTCTTTGTTCTGTAATGCTCCCCAATGCCCTACCGTTAACTGAGTAAGTCCTGCCCTGGTTCAGTCTACCAAAATGCATCACTTCGCATTTGTCTAAATTAAACTCCATCTGCCATTCATCAGCCACTGGTCCAATTGATCAAGATCCCGTTGCAATTGGAGTATGGGAGTTGGGACATTATGTTACAGTTATATAAGTCATTGGTGAGGCTGCACTTGGAGTACCGTGCACAGTTTTGGTCACCCTGTTCTAGGAAAAACATTGATAAACTGGAAAGAGTGCAAAGAAGATTTATGACAGTGTTGCCAGGATTAGTGGGCCTGAGTTATAGGTTGACCCGGGGCTTTGGAACGTAGAAGAATGAGGGGTGAACTTACTGATGTGTATAAAATCTTGAGGGGCATAGATAGGATGAACACACGTACGATAGAATTCTCCCCCCAAAATTTTAAGTGTCGTATTCATATGAAAACTGGAGTAAATCACGCTGTTTTCTTCAGTGGGAGCTCAGAGAAGAATCTCCCACACTCACTCAGAGCATCAGCGTGATTCTTTCCAGAAATCAGAGGGCTGGGCCTATTTCCACTGGAGAGTTCGGCAACACAGCGCTGAGCAGGACATTGCGCAAGCGCCAATCTGTCAGCACCGAAATCAGCACATGCGCAGTGGCTCCTGTCTGCCGGCCTCCCAAACACTGGTCAGCCTCTTTGCTGGCCAGCCCCACGACCCCGCAGCGCCAGCTCTCCATCCACCCATGGCCTGACCACTGCTCCCTGTGCATGCCCAATCCAGCCTTGATCCCACCCCCCTGCAGCCCCGATCGCCCGCCATCCCTTCCCTGATCCACCCTCCCTGATTCTCCCCAACCAGTCCTGTTAGCCCACCCAGCTGACACAAGCCCCCCCACTGCAGACCCGACACCCATCCTACAGTCCCGAATCTCCCAGCAAGCTCCCACGCCCAGTGATGGCCAAGTCCGATCGCTGGCCTCCTCCCTCCCCCACTGATCCTGACTGCAGAGTGGCAGTGGGACCTCCCATCCCCAATGACTGCCCCATGCCCACCGATTGCCCCATCCCCATAGGTGTGCCCCATAGACCCCATCCCCTTGACACTGCCCCATGCCCGATGGGCAGTGCCAAGGTCCCCCAGGCATTAGCACTTTGCTCCATGGGCAGTGCCAGAAGGCACAGGCTGGCATTATCAAGGTGCCAATGCCTAGGGAGCACTACTGCCCCCCCCCGCCACCTGACCCCCTCCCCCCTTACTTCACTCAAGCCACAGCTCCCAAAAGTGGAGAGCTATAGTAAACTCCACTGGGATGAACCATTCTGGTAGGAGGGTGCGGGGATTGGGGGGGTGGCGGGGGAGGTTGAGAATGCTAGCAGGCCCAAAGACTTCAGTCCCAGGCTCGCTAATAATATTTAAAATATATGGAAATTCTCTTTTCCATAATTTATGCACCTCTCCACCGATTTCCAGCACCGTTGGAAATCCAGCACTGGAAGATGCTAGCTGGCCAGGACGCCCAGCACAGATCCCGTTCATCGGGTGCCATTAGAATCGCCTGGCCCCCTGTGCTACCAAATTAAGGAGAATTGCCCTCATAGTCCTTTTCCCAGGGAAGGGGAATTGAAAACTAGAGGGCATAGTTTTGACCTGAGAGGGGGAAGATTTAAAAGGGACCTGAGGGGCAACTGATTCACACAGAGCATGGTGTGTGTGTGGAAGGAGCTACCAGAGCAAGTCCACCATTTAAACGTGCAATAGCAACATTTAAAAAGCATTTGGATAAGGATGTGGATGGGAAGGGATTGAGAGGGATATGGGCCAAATGTGGGCAATTGGGGCTAGCTGGAAAGGCACCATTGTCTGCACAAAGACTGGTTGGAGCGAAGGGCCGTTTCCATGCTATATTGCTCTAAGACTCTAAGAAACGGTACCTTCCCTGTACCTGTACAGCACAGACCAGCCCTGTGATCACATTCACTGTGACTCGAGTTTCCCCAAGCGGCTTCTATAGTGGCCTATTCCTGCATTGGGCAGCAAAAAGAGATGGAAAAGATGTTTGAGAACTTCAAAGAGTGGCTGCTGAGCGCACAGCAAGATCTCAGCAACAAGTCAGAGGGGAATTGGGAGATAGCCCAGGCTGCGTGTGTGTGTGTATGGGAGAACCAAGTCCAGAGCCAGGAGTTCTGTCCTGCTTAATGTTGGAATGAGAGACACAATTAAACCAGGTTCAGTCAGATTACTGCTGACCTTTGATATCTAATTAAAATAAAATTAGCAGCTTACTGGTGACAACTAGTTGCCATAGTTCTAGTAGAGAGTTAAATAGATTTGTATGTTAGCTGCAGATTCCAACCGTCTTCTGTGAGTTTTTAATGAGTTTCAGTTTCATCATAAAATCTACTTGGTTTTCAGCATTTCCAAATCTGTCAGGTCACCTCGCCATGGATTGTTAAGCTCCGGCACAGACACTGGAAATTCTTTTTGATTACGCGGCACCACATATTAGTTCATTAACCAGCACTACCCCGTGCTAGATAACTGAACTTTTGCTGCAATAGGGTGGGAGTGACAAAGGGTAGGATTTACCGAGCAACCCGCCCACCACGGGTTTCCCGGCAGCCGGAGACAGTCCACCATTGGCCGGCAGTAGGATCTTCTGGTCCTGCCGCTGTCAATGGGGTGTCCCATTGAATGCCCGCCTTGTCACTGGGAAACCCGCAATGGGCATGCACCATTGGCAGGTCCAGAAGTTCTGCCAGCATGAATGACCATAAAGTTCCAGCCACGGAGAGAGGTTGGAGAGGAGTGAAGACAGCTGAATAGGAACAATTTGACAAAATGTACGTACATTTTATGTGGTGATCTGTGAAGCAGTATAATTTAATTTAGTTCATACTGTACCAAGAAAATCATCCAGATGCAGAACTAACTCATCTCAATACTTTGGCATTTGTTAAATTAGGTCTGACGGCCTATGTGCTTTTGGGGAAGTTTTGAGTTGGAGTGATGGCTCCTTTAAGAACTAGGTTTCTCTAGGATACTTTTTTCTGGTAAAGCACCTGGCCGCCAGTAATTGATCATGTGACTAGGTTACCTGGGAGATGAACAGTAGGAAAAAAGGGCAAGTTAATTATAGGAGTGCAGTTCAGGCCTCAAATTTGAGAACAAGCTGACCCCAGAAGAAAAGATACCTCTTGCAAACAAAACTCAGTTGAAATTTTGAGTGTTAACTAAAAGAGTTTAAAAATCTTGTTAACTGAATTATAGAACTCAGTTAACAGTGCAGAAGGAGGCCATTCAGCCCATTGAATCTGCACTGACCACAATCCCACCCAGGCCCTAACCTCATAACCCCATGTATTTACTTTAGCTAGTACCCCTGACACTAGAGTCAATTTAGCACAGCCAATCCACCTAAACCACACATCTTTAAACTGTGGGAGGAAACCAGAGCACCTGGAGGAAACCCACACAGACATGGGGAGAATGTGCAAACTCCACACAGACAGTGACCCAAGCAGGAATCTAACCCAGGTCCATGGTGCTGTGAGGTAGCAGTTCTAACCACTGTGCCACCATGCTGCCCCTAACAATGAGTTCGATGTTTGGGATTTCCAAGGTGGAGTAAGGGAGTGACTTAGTGAATGAAAAAGGATCAAAGAGGTTAAAAAAATTGGGCTTGAACAACCTGATGCCATTCAGTCATTTAAGTTATACTAAAGCAAATCAGGTCACAAGACATAGAAGCAGGAGTAGCCATTCAGCCCATCGAGTCTGTTCCACCACTCAAAGAGATCACGACTGATCTGATGAGATCATCCTCAGCTTCACTTTCCCTTCTCCCCATAACATGTAATTCCCTTACAGATTAAAAATCTATCTTCGCCTTGAACATACTTAACGACCCAGCCTCGACAGCCCTCTGCCGTAAAGAATTCCGCAGATTCACCAGCTACTGAGAGAAAAAATTCCTCCTCATCTCTGTCCTAAATGGACAGCCCTTTACTCTGAGATTCTGCCTCTGGCCCTAGACTCTCCCACAAGGGGAAACAATCTCTCAGCATCTATCCTGTCAAGCCCTTTGAGAATCTTACATAGCTCAATAAGGTCACTTTTCATTCTTCTAAACTCCAATGAGTACAGGCCCAACCTATTAAACCTCTCCTCATAGGCAAATCCCTCCATACCTGGGATCAACCTAGTGAAGTTTCTCTGGATTCCCTCCAATGCTATCATATTTTTTCTTACTTAAGGAAACCAAAATTTTTCACAGGCCAATGACAAAATTTCCTGAAAAAGGTAAGTGGGAGCCTAATTAATATCACAGTTCCATGAAGTAACTGACAGCCTAATTTAAAGGGGAGGTGCAGGCCCAAACTGTCAGCTTCCCGACAGGCGACCAAGGTAAGCATGAAAGATCTTGTCCTAGCACTCAACCTCTTGATCATTGGCTCATTGACCACTGCCGCCACCCCTGCTCCCAACCCTATCATTGCCCTGATGTTCTCCCCTAATATTCACTCACACCCTGATTGCTGCCCTGGGCCCTGTCTCGTTCAGAATTATTTTTGTTGGGGACTTGGGAGAGAAAAGGCTGACATACCATTTGTTAGATGATTCAGAATTTCAAACACGTCATAAAAACATCCAGGGTAAATAGTTTTAACAAACTTAGCAACCAAGTGAATCTGATCTTCATTCACTAGATAATGACTTAACTCATAGCTGACTTCAGTCCACTTACATCTACACAGAAGGTGAACAGAGTTCGCTCTGGTCCACGTTATGGTCAAACGTAACGTTCAGTTCATCCAGGAACAAAATGTGTGTGTCTGGTACGCACACTGAATATCACAATCCCCATTTCCCACCTCGAGAACATGCTGAAGACCAAGGGAAAGTTGTAGCAATCTCTAGTGGTCCAAATGTGAAAGCTATTTTAAATAATGTATTGTTTACATTGATCCTACCTTTTGTACAAAGATATCCTGACCTCATCATGGAGGTTAAGGGTGAGTGAAGATTACAAATGGGTCAAAGCGCAATGGCCAGTCTTTATAACCAAATCCATGGTTATTAAGTAGGATGCTACTTAATCTTTATTTACTCTTACTTGAGGCAATTTGCAGGCCATGTCTTCTGTGGGACAGATAAAGATTGCAGTTTTCCTGGGCCATTTGCTGCCCATCAAACTTGGTGTGGGGCCCAAAATGGGATTAATGTCAGCGGAAACTCCAAATGTGATTGTCCTCGGTACTTCCCACTGGCGTAATCAGATTTGCACCCAGGAAGGGCGAGAACCTGATTTGAATGCATTTGAATGTTACTGACAATGTTAAAGTGAGGTGCTCCGGCCTCACCGAATCTTCTAACCCATCAGGGGAATGTCACGTGGGTGACAATTACTGCTGCTCTTTAAAAACGTGGACATCATGGACTCCGAGAAAGAGGAAGGAGGTAAGTACCATTCTCCACTTAGTGTCAAGGTGCAAAGGGGCAAAGCAGCTGCTGACCACGTGCGGGGGGGCGGGGGGGATCCTTCAATGGAACTGGGATTGGGGGGTGGGTTGTGTTATGGGCAAGGGGCTACGTCAGGGGTCTCCCTTGGGATGGGGGCTGAGGTTGCTCGGTGTTGCCTTGAAGCCTGCTAACTTTCAAGTTTAAAACCTCATAGCAGTTCACATCAAATCTGCAACCTGTCTATCGTAAAATCTTCCCACAGGACAGTGCTACTCTGCAGCTTATCTCTTGGAAAAGCATGCATACCCTATGAAGTTTAAATAGGCTCTGTGGAACACAGATGTGGTCTGGTGTCCTCTTGAAGTTGTTTGTTTACGGAGCATTTCACACCCCTTTAGTTTTGAATAGGCTCTTAAAAAGCTGCTCCCTGGCATTACCCAGAACTTTTTATGAATAGGGTTTTTTTTCTAAACCAGACTGATTTCAGACCCAGGGGTTTTTTTAAAAATGGGTTTTTTTCAATCCAACAGCTGTCAGACATCAGAGATTAGAGTGAAAAAGTTCTTGTCTGAATATTCTTTCACTGCCAGCATTGAATCTTCAGGCTGTTTGCCAAAGAACTGAGAATAAGATCACAGATATCATCTGCCAAAGGATGCAGGGAGGGATTGAGAGTCACAGGATAGACTACCTAATTGATTGTTTTTCTCTGTCTTTCTCCCAGATTACCAATTTGCCTTGGTATAGAGCCACTGGAGCCTGGTAATAATTCTGATCACAGCAGTGGGGAGACTGCCAACTCCTAGAATCCCAAATCCAGGGTAGCGCCTGCCCCAGTAGAATAGGGGGCCATTGGTCAGGCTCAAGACCTGGCCACCCATCAGGTCACAATTTGATTTATTATTGTCACGTGTATTGGTATCCAGTGAAAAGTATTGTTTCTTGCACGCTATTTGGACAAAGCATACTGTTCATGGAGTACATAGGGGAGAAGGAAAGGAGAGGGTGCAGAGTTTAGTGTGCAGTCATAGCTAGGGTGTAGAGAAAGATCAGCTTAAAGTATATTTATTAGTCACAAATAGGCTTACATTAACACTGTAATGAAGTTACTGTGAGAATCTCCGAGTCACCATACTCCGGCACCTGTTCGGGTACGCTGAGGGTGAAATATATGGCAGGCCTATTCAAAAGTCTGATGGCAGCAGGGAAGAAGCTGTTCTTGAATTGGTTGGTACGTGGGGTGGGATTCTCCCAAAAAAATTCTGTGTCGAATTTGCATAAAAACAGGAGTAATTCCCGCTGGTTTCTTCAGTGGGATTTTCAAACCGATTCTCCTCCTCTGTGCACTGCAGAGCGCACTAGCGTGAATCGCTTGAAAAATCAGGGGAGGGGATCTATTCCTGCTGGAGACACTGACAGCATTGAGCTGAATGGGCCATTGCGCATGCGCCGATCTGTCAGCACTGAGATCGGCACATATGCAGTAGCTCTGCACTGCCGACCTCCCGGTCACTGCCCTGGGATCCCTGCATCACTGCTCCTCTGACCACCCCCCACTCCCTTACCCGCTAATCACTTGTCCCCCAGAATCGCCCACGTGACCTCATATCTTTGTATCTTTCTCCCCAGTGGAAGAAGGTCGAAGAATGTACGTCCAAGGTGCATGAAGTCCTTGATTATGCTGGCTGCTTTTCCGAGGTAGCAGGAAATATCAACAGAGTCAATGGATGGGAGGCTGCTTTGCGTGATAGGCTGCGTTTTGGATGGACTACAATCCTATGTAGTTAGTTTCGTGCAGTCTTGGTCAGGGTAGGAGCAATACTAAACTGTGATACATCCAGAAAGGATGCTATCTATAGTGATCTGTAAAAATTTGAGAGCGTCGTAGCTGACATGCCAAATTTCCTTAACCTTCTGAGAAGTAGGGGCATTCCTGGGTTTTCTTAGCTATAGTGTCGGTGTGGAGGAACGAGCACAGGTTGTTGATGATCCTAGAAACTTGAAGTGGAAACATTCGAGAACTTCATTGCCATGGGGGGAGGTCGAAGATGGCAGAGAAGGAGACCTCAGATTTATAGAATCTGCATGTCCCTCCTGAAGCTGCCAAAGACTTTGCCTGACAGACAGTATGATATGTCTTTGTAGACCTCACGCCACATGAAGGACACCCACTCCCTGTGGACATGAAGCTAATGGTAACCTCAAATATCTTTGCAATTGGATCATTCTAGGGCTCAACCAGCAATGTGTGTGGGATCTCTCAATCATCAGCTCACAAGTGCATCTGAGTGGTGATGGATGCTCCATCCGAGCTTCCAACTTCACCCGCTTTGACCTCAAACAGATCCATAACCAGGCTGCAGGATTCACCATCATCGCCAGAATGCCTCAGGTCCAGGGGTCCATTGATGGGGCACATGTGGCTTTCAGAGAGAATGTCTTGTGGAGCAATAGCTAGCATCCCTACCTCTGAGCCAGAAACTCTGGGTTTGAGTCCCACTCCAGGGCTTGATGGCTAAGGAAGGTGTTTCCATGATAATAGACAGTCAGATTGAATATCAACCTGAAAATTCTTCCGATACACACCAATGCAGGTGGTGAGAGTGGGCATGATTCCTGGTCAGCTACGTGATGGAAAGAACATGGCTCCAGATGACCACAGGCACGTAAAAGGTGCAAGCAGTAACACTACATTCTGCATCCTCTCCTTTCCTCCCAGATGTATCACAGCTTGGTACAGCTCCTGCTCTGCCCGAGATGGCAAGGAATTACAAAAGGTTGTGAATGTAGCCCAATCCATCACACCAACCAACCTCCCATTCACTGACCCTGTCTACACTTCACGCTACCTTGGGAAAGCAGCCAACATAATTAAGAACCCCATGCACCCCAGGCATTCCCTCTTCCACCTTCTTCCGTCAGGAATAAGATACAAAAGTCTGAGGTCACATACCAACTGATTCAAGAACAGCTTCTTCCCTGCTGCCATCAGACTTTTGAATGGACCTACCTTGCATTAAGCTGATCTTTCTCTTCACCCTAGCTATGACTGTAACAGTACATTCTGCACTCTCTCATTTCCTTCTCTACATACAGTGTGCTTTGTCTGTATAGCGCACAAGAAACAATAATACTTTTTGCATATACTAATACATGTGATAATAATAAGTCAAATCAAATCAGCTGCCACAGTAACTCTAACTCTCTGAGTGACCTGTAACACACAACAGAGATTTGATAGTAGTGAGACTGGGTGTGCCACATGTCTTCACAGATTAGGAGAAGTTATCTGGAAGGAGGATTATGTTCCACAAAAGGATGGAGGCAAAGAATTCAAGTTAATGGTTAACGTTACCACTCTCAAGACAAGTTCAAGGGGAGCATTGGCAAATGCCTAGGTTACATGTCCTGTGCCATGGTCAATGGAAAGGGGGTGACACTATCAGGCCTGAGTAGCAAGTGAACAGAATCACAGATATGTGACAAAGCAGAACAAAGGCAAAGAACATGCCACTGATACTGTTCATGGCATCCTTAAAACTGAACATCAAAGTCAGTAATTTACAAAGTTATCCAACCCCCAGAAATGTCCAATGATCCAGTAACGTAATCCTGAAAAAAAACCCTAGAGAAATATAAAATTCCATTTGACTCTTAACACAAAGTTTGTATCTTCCATTTCTATTCAAATCACCCACAGCAGTGCTACAATGAAGTCCATTTAAAGTTTACTAATGTCCCAAGTAGGCTTACATTAACACTGCAATGAAGTTATTATGAAAGTCCCCTAGTTGCTACACTCCGGCACCTGTTCGGTTACACTGAGGGAGAATTTAGCATGGCCAATGCAGCTAACCAGCACGTCTTTCAGAGTCTGGAAGGAAACTTGGGCACCCAGAGGAAACCCACACAGGGGAGAAGGTGGAGACTTTGCATAGATAGTGGCCCAGGCCAGGAATCGAACCCAAGGTCCCTGCCACTGTGACGCAGCAGTGCTGACCACTGTGCCAAGTCAGCTAACTGGAAGAGGGTTTTTCTTATTTTACACAAATCGACTCTTGTATACGCTGTAAATGGAAAAGAGAGAAAAAACGATAAGAAACATAATAAGCCATTCTGAGCAAGCAGAAGCTTGTGCAGTGTAATTGGACAGTCACTTCTGTTTCATCAGCTGTTACTCTCTGCTGCTGTTTCCACATCCACACCCCACCCCCACAGTGTAGTCAATTAATCATGTGTGTTTGCCCACATAAACCGATTCCCAACTACTTACACCAAGTGTTTCTGTCTGATGAGAATATAAATGATAGGATAATAAATAGACCAGAGTAAGAACAAAGATAGCCTCAAGCAATCATCAGTTGACAGCAAGTAACTCACAACTTCCAGCATTCTTTTTGAGCAAGTGGCAAGATGGGGATAACGATTGAGATGTTGCTTTCAAAACGTAGTTGTGTATATATTCAGTTGTGCACAGGAACTGGGCTTATGATTCATAGATCTGTTTTCCTGGTCTCAGGAATGATACGTGTTGCAGGTATGCAGACATTATTCATTGCCACACATTTGTTTAGCTGTCGGGGAAAGTGGGGCAAAAATCATGTTTCACTGACACCACTCGAAGGTAGCCAGCTCCACTTAAAATAGTGGAGTCATCTAGCAGCAGACAGAATGGAACACTTCAGAATAAACAACTGGTTGCACCACCGCACACACCAGGTTACCAGATTTTGGAAGCCCTAGTGCAATTGGTAGACAACAGACCTTCCCACCAGCAGGCAGTAGGTCCTCCAGACCTGAACCACCAATGGGAAGAGGTTGCAGTGTTCGTGCATGCCAGACATTTAGCTCTCGCCACTTGGCTGAAATCTCCCCACAGTTGTCACAGTCAGAGTATGATTGCTCTATTCCTCTCTGCTTAGACTCCCTGCTTCCATAAGGTTCCTGTAGATTTGTGCCTCTGGTTTCCTTCATTTTGGCTCTTGTTCCTCTCTTGAGCCATTGAGGCAGGCAAGGTTGGAGGAAGTCTGTCAGAATCCTGTCCCGTTTATTCAAAGGTGGAATCTTTTAAATGGTTTATAAATGGCTAAAGGTCCATTGTGTCAAATAGAAAGTTACACTGATACAAGATACGACTGAACCATTGCCAATTCACACCTGGGCTCAGTTTCTGATGGAAACTGGGGTGCATCACAAGAATGTATTTTACCAGCACCAGCCAACTGCTATTTGCATAATGAGAGTTCACAGATACATCAGACTTTCGCCATTTTAACACTTCTCACCCCACCCTGATGTTTTATTTTCTAATTTGGATATTTTCATTTTCTTTCTCCCCACCTAACAGCAGTAACCTATGCTGGGATAAATTTCCTCAACTTTCATCAGGTACCCCAAGCAGGGTTTGCCAATCTAACTTCTTGATTTTCTTTGACCATTTGTAACTACGTGTCTCAATAAGATTTCTGGGAAAACAATAACAATATTAAAAAGAACAGAGTAAAAATCAGGGATAGCTTTATGACCTGCAGAACCTTGAGCTGTCCTGCATACCAATCTCCAGGTCAGAGAAAATATTTACCCTTCCGAAGAAGATTGACATTGGACTCAAAACATTGGGCGGGATTTTCTGGCTCTTCCCACCGGCAGGGTCTTCCAGTCCCACCAAAGTCATCCCCTGCTGCAGGTTCTCCAGTGGCGGGACTGGCGAGCCAAGCAAATTGGCACGGACTTCGGCAGGACCCGGAGATTCCATCAGAAGCCATCTCCGGTGCGGAAAAACCCTCTGCGGTGGTGGTGGTGGTGGGGGGGAGCTGGATTATCCCAGCTGTTAACTGTGTTTCGCTCTCCACAGATGCTGCCAGATTTGCTGGGTTTTCCAGCATTTTCTGTTTTTATCTCAGATCTCCAGCATTTTGCTTTTATAGTAGAGAAAATATTGCGATGTCCTTGCCTCAACTTAGGCCACTTAAAATTTTACACAAAGTATCTGAGTTATTGAGATAATAAATTATAATGCACAACTTCATCCAAGCCTTTGAAAGCATTCTTGGACTTAGTTAAGCTCATTAAAGTTACTCACGTTCATGGACAAGATAAAACAAAAACATTCCTGCACAATAGTTGATTCTTTGTTCATTTCCAGTCTTCCGTGCGGTCTTTTTTAATAGTACAACATCTGAACTTAATACTGTTTTTCCTCCTAAACAGCAAATTCTCCAACCTATACAACTTATCCTCCAAGTTGAATTCTTAATTAGATCATCTCCTGCTCTGATTTTTTTCTCCCTCAGGATCACAAAGTTGCAAAATCTCTTGATCCCGAATTTCAGTCACTTTGCCATTGGAACAGGGATAGTAGATGCATTCATTGCCATTGTGGCACAGGAGCTAGCCCTGCTGCCTCAAAGCACCAGGGACCCGGGTTCAATTCCAGCCTTGGAAAGTGTAAACCCTACACAGTCATGCCTGTGTAGAGTTTGCACGTTCTCCTCATGTCTGTGTGGGTTTCCTCCAGGTGTTCTAGTTTCCTCCCCAAAATCCAAAGATTAGGTTAGTTGGCCATATTAAATTGTCCCTTCGCGTCATGGGGGGTTAGAAGGGTTAGCACGTGGGATTACAGAGATAGGGCCTGGGTGGGATTGTTGTTGGTGCAAGCATGAAGGGCCTCCTTCTGCACTGCAGGGATTGTATGATTCTATGATAATAGCTTTCGTGTGTTCGTACTTCCATCCAGGCATTCAATAAGTGCCACATAACTATACACAATGAGAGCTCAAGGTGTTGGGGGTAATATATTAGCATGGAGGCGGGGGATGTGTGGCTAACTACCAGGAAACAGAGTTGGGATAAATGGGGTTGGCAAACTGTAATTAATGGCCATAGGGATCAGAGCTGGGGCCTCAACTATTTACAATCTCTATTAATGACTTGGACTGAATGACTTGTAGAGACTGAGTGTTTTGTAACTATGTTTGCCGATCATACAAAGATCAGCAGAAAAGCAAGTTGTGAGGAGGGCACAGCGAGTCAGCAACAGGATATAGATAGGTTAGGTGAGTGTGTAAAAATATTGGCAGATGGAATATGACATGGAGATTGTCCACATTGCTGAGAAGAAAAGCAGAATATGCTTTAAATGGAGGAAGAACGCAGAATGCTGTGATGCTGAGAGATTTAGGAGTCCTCATACGTGAATCACAAAATTACTGCAAGTAATTAAGAAGGCAAATAGGTTGTTGGCAATTACTGCAAGGAAGATGGAGTATGATGCCATGAGATGTCATGTGGTCCGGAGTCAATGCTGAGGGCTCCAAGGGCAATTCCCTCCTGACTGGATACCATTGTGCTGGTGGAACAGGACATATCCAGGGATGGTAGTGTGGGGGACATATGCTACATGGTGCTGTTTGGCTGCTGTTTGCCTAGTCTGTGAGACAACTCTTCCAATTTTGGCACAGGTCCCCAGATGTTAGTAAGGAAGACTTTGCAGAGTCAAAAGGACTGAAAGTGTCGTTTCTGGAGCCTAAACCAGGTGGCTGGTGGAATTCCCGCTTACAGAAGGAAGGATCTTATGCATCATACTTCCTATGAAGTTAGGGCAGAAAATTGGGAGAAAAGTCAGCGACCTAATCTTCTTACACTCATCAGGTTTTGAAATTCCAAGGCTGGTCTCATCCAGTTACTGTTTCCTCCTCTTTTCAACTTTAATTGTATCCTTGGCATTTCACACAGCTTGATACTCATGAATGGGTAAATGAGTAATATGAATGAATAAACGGGGAAGAGCGTCCTATCTCTGCAAGGTATGCCGCAGTTTATCAGCTGTTCTTTTAGGCATCTTGCCATTACGTACAATTATAATTTTAAAAATAGAGTTTTAGGAGGCTGCATATTACCATAAGCTTTTTAAGCAGTTCCTTAAATCAGCCATGCCATTCAGGTAATATAACAAAGACAGGCTTTGTATGTCCTTTCTGTGAGGGACAGGACATTGGAGGGGAATCAATTATGGAGTAGTGTCTGGAAAAGCAAATGAAGTAGGCAAGGTACACAATGGGAAACAAACAGGAAATATTTGATAGCTGGAGACTAAACTGTTGAAATGTTCTTTTTCTGAACTCTTCTTGCCTCCCGGCACCAAATATGTAGTACACAGCTGACTGTGCTCAATCATTTGTGTAAACACATGTGTTTTGGGAGTTCCAGGCATTCCCAATCCCCAGAACGTCAGCTCCCACCCTGTGTTTACAAGCTGCTGTGCTGGTTATCCAGGGAAGGTTGTAGATAGGAGGCTTTGATATACTTAAAGAAATTGAATAGGAGAATTTTTAAGATGGCGAGAATTTTCAGCCCACTATCTGAGGCATCAGTGGAGAATATATTCCTGCTGATACTGCCTGTCCCACATAATGCTCCAATCGGTGTTAATCGGAGGGAGGGAAGACTCCAATCCCTCACTTGGGAAGAAGTTCCACCTCAATAAGATTGGCAATGCCAGAAACTGCAATGGACAAGACTGGGACTGATGACAATCCCCGCAGCCTGAGTCCCAGGATTCCAGGATCAGATACATTTTGGGAGTCTCACAGCAGGATGGAGCGATTAGACCAGGGAGTGGGGATATAGGATTCAATCCCTTCGGGAGCAGCACCTGATGTCAAAAGGAGATGTCAGATGAAGGTGGCCCCTCATCCCAACACTCCACCCCTGGTCTGAACAGAGTTACTTTACAAGGTTCCCCCCTGTCCTTAAGCTCCCTCAGCTATTGTAAAAATTGAGGTTTGAGGAGAAACAGCCCTTAAATGATTAATTGTTAGCCACATGAGGGCCTAATTAGAGGATATGGGGTGGGCAAGCTGACCAAAGCTTTGCCTGTTCCAGCATAAAATTGCCAAGAGGTCTGGGCCAGCAGCAACTCAGTGGGAAGCTAATTTGAGACATTTTACAGCCACCCCCTGACTGCAAACCTAGCAGCAGGGGGAGTTAAATTCTGCCCAGTGTTTCAGTAGCAATGAAGATCAACACCTAATGCCACTCTCGTATCTACAACATTTTCACTTGGTTGTGATGGCAACCCTGGCAAAATGGCATGTAGATCAAGAAACAGAATCAACTCACAGAACTTCCCAGATGCCTTTTTCCAAGGGGTTTTTGTATTACTATACCTTGCATTTCATCATATCTGCGACTCTTGCTTGCATCGACTGTCCAGCTTTAGGCCTCACCAATATGTAGATGGCTTTCACCTCAGGGCAGGACCGCAGCAGCTTCTCCACAAGTACTTTGCCCATGAAACCAGTGGCTCCTGTGATGAGCACATTTTTGCCTGCATAATATGCAGCGATCGATGACATTTTGGCAAACCTTTATTCTCCCTCTCGCAGTATTCCTTAATCGAAAAGATATTAACAACATGAGTACAACGTAACACATTTACCATCTGTACTTCTTTCAGTTGTGTTTCTTTCTTGGGGGGGGGGGGCGGTTTCAGTCAGTCAAAAAATAGTTCCTTTCCTTAGTTGAGTTCCTTCATCCTATATTGTTTTGACACTTGTGTGAAAGTTGATCAATGGTTCACAGGCAGAGCAGCAGTTCAAAAGCCCATGGGTGGTGGGCAGGTTTATTGAGGAGTGTTAGTGCAGGAGCCTAGATGCACACAGTGGAAATATAGAGCTCTGGGTGGTATGCCTAAATTATGGTGTCACCAAAATAAAAATTTGAGCCGTTAAGTTCTGCACAAAATTTCTACTTCTCCGTTGCATTAAAACAAACGGCAATAAGAGGCAACCAAGTGACTACCAATAAGAGTATTAGCACAAAGCTTTATGACATTAATTATCTTACGGAATTATTCCATAATAACTGGAATATGCATTTATGAATCAAAATAATTCACCATAATGTAAGCTAAAAGGCAAGAACTGACAGGCAGATGTAGGACAGAATTTTTCCAAGACATTCTTATCATAATAGTGTGAAAATGGGGAGTTCTGCAGGTGGACCTTTTCAATAAATTTAGCATTGCAATATTCCTTTTTTTTGATGCACATTGGGGAAGCCAACTTGAGAGCGTTCAGGCGCTGTTGCCAAGGGCATCCTGATCTGATAGGAAAGGAGACCCCCTCCCACCTCCCCACGGATATTGAAGGTCCCCCCATGGACATCAGAGCACCGCCCCCCCTCCCCCACCCCCAGCGATCATTAGCGGCATTGCTACCTCCTACACCGACTCAGGTCATCAGGATCCTCCCAATGAGTCCCTGGCAGACTCTTGATATGCTCCTCCACCCCATTCTTCAAGACGTCTTCCATGGCCCACCCGACTGCACACAACTCTTCCCCTTGCTGGCCTAACCCCTGCAGAGCTCCCCACTTGCCAATCACCCCTTTGCAGAGCTCCCAACCCTGCATAAGACCCCCATCATTGTGCATACAGCTCCCCTGTCATGGCCCACTCAGGCCACACCATTTGGCACTGCCTCTAGTACACATGATGCCCAACTGAGTACAGCCAGAGAACCAGGTGAGCACTGCCAGGGTGCTCAATGGGCCATGCCTCTGACCACCTGATGACTTCAATGGCCTCCAATCCTCCCGGCGTAGCCATGACGCCCGGTCTCCACTACTGCAGAGTGGTAGTGATTCTTGGCAGTGTGAGATCTCACCAGCGAGGGGCATAGCAGACATGAGGGTGGAAGCAGAGGTGCCAGATTCACTAACTACATTTAAATACAAGCAATTCTATGCTATTAAGCATCCTTTCTTGATGTGAAGCCATACTCACTGGTAAAAAGCGGCTGGGAGGATTGCAATCTGATTCGCACTGGGCACATATCGGATTTTTGGCCCTACACACTACCTTACCGGCTCGCCACCCTGTTCGACCAGCGTGGCAAGCTGGTAAGATTGCATCCGCTGTTACGTAAACTCAGTAGTATTCAAAATTACTGACAAAAAAGGTTTTCTGTCCACAATAATGAACTCTGTATTTATTATTTAGAATAGCGGTATTGGTGAAATTTCAAGACATTTTAACTAACTTTATCTGAAAAAGAGCGACCTACTGTTTATCGGTCAGAGATTCTGCACTGCTATTCACAGTACAGCTGCTACCCACTTTGTTTTATCAATCTGTATTATTGACATACTTAGTATTTTAATGTTTGCAAATTGCTGCTATCCATTGGGCAAATCATCCCAACGTAATGAGTTTGATTTTTAATCCACACGTTGACATTTAGAAGTTCTTCCCAAGCTTGCAGAATTTTTCAATTGCCTATTAGTGTCAGTTAGTGAAGCTGCCACTGCAAACAAATAGATACAAATACTGCTTGTTAATTTGAAGTGTGTACAAGGAGTATTAAGGAATGAAGTATCTAACCTTTCCCATACTACAATGGACCAAGAGCTGCAGTGCTTCCAGAGCAGGCCAGATGGAGGGAACATTTTGGTTAGTGCAGTTGCCATTTGGCAGTATTTTGCTTCCACCTATCAAGTATTTTACAGCATTCAATTAAGTAATGATAAATGCATCTCTTGTGAATGGAGAAAGGTTATAAATCACAGCCGTCAGGAACCCATCGAACATTCAAAGTTAAATAAAATGGTTGGCACCGTTATTCCGATAGGAGGCTCATGACTCACCTGGGCCCGTTCAGGTGGAGGCAGGCCGCAGGTAAATTTGATACTGCCACTGTGTTTACCTGATAGTAAAGTTGGACCAAGCATCTCACACTCTTTTGGCTATTACTGCATTCAGCAGGAAGCCAAACAGTTTACCCAAACAGCAGAGGAGCTGTCGTAGAATCCCTACAGTGCGGAAGGAGGCCATTCAGCCCATCAAGTCTGCACTGACCACAATCCCATCTAGGCCCTGTTTGCGTAACCCCTCAGATTTATCCTGCTAATCCCCCTGACATTAGGGTTAGTTTTAGCATGGCCAATCAACCTAACCCACACATCTCCGGACTGTGGGTGGAAACCAGTGCACCCGGAGAAAACACATGCAGGCACAGGGAGAATGTGTAAACTCCATACAGACAGTGACCCGAGGACGGAATTGAACCTGGGTCCCTGACACTGTGAGGCAGCAGTGCTAACCTCTGTGCCCACCATGCTGCCCCTTAGTCAGTCAGTTTTGTGTTCTTAAAAGCAGCCTGTTCCTCTTAAAAGAAAGTTGCACTGAATCACATGGGGTTGCTGCTGAATGCCACTGCTGCAACTGTAAAGAAGAAAAAGAGAACACTGGGCCTTATAATGGACTCTAGATCCATAGATGCTGCACAGGTGCCTTAGTATTGGAGTAGGACAGGAGGAGAGATGCCACTGTTCCACAAAGGGACAGGCAAGGAACCCCCTCAGCAGAGTACATGGTCAGCGAGATCAATTCCTGGCACCTGGTTTTGAGGATACAGTACCACAAGAGATCTAATGACCATATGTGGGTGGTGAAATCCTCACATGACATGACTACACCAGCCATTGGCACTGCTTAATATATCACAGCTCATTACCCAGCACTACTCTTGGTACTCAAGTCTCCGACCTAAGATCCAGGCACTGGTGTCCCCAGAATCACCTCACAGTTCATAGAACATAGAACATAGAACATAGAACATAGAACATAGAACATAGAACATAGAACATAGAACATAGAACATAGAACACTACAGCACAAACAGGCCCTTCGGCCCACAAGTTGCGCCGATCACATCAATGCCTACCAATCCATAGACCTATCTATAACCCCCAATCCCATTAAATCCCATATACTCATCCAGAAGTCTTTTAAAAAAGACCCCAGCGAGTTTGCCTCCACCACCACTGACGGCAGCCGATTCCATTCACTCACCACCCTCTGAGTGAAAAACTTACCCCTAACATCACTTCTGTACTTGCCTCCCCACACCTTAAATCTGTGTCCTCTCGTAGCGACCATTTCAACCCGGGGAAATAGCTTCTGAGAATCCACCCTATCTATTCCTCTCAACATTTTATAAACCTCTATCAGGTCGCCTCTCAACCTTCGTCTCTCCAGGGAGAAGAGTCCCAGCTCCCTCAACCTATCTTCATAAGGCATACCTCCCAATCCAGGCAACATTCTTGTAAATCTCCTCTGTACCCTTTCAATAGCTTCTACGTCCTTCCTATAGTGAGGCGACCAGAACTGCGCACAGTACTCCAAGTGAGGCCTGACAAGGGTCTTATAAAGTTGCAGCATTACCTCCCGATTCCTAAACTCAGTACCTCGATTAATGAAGGCCAGTACACCATACGCCGCCGATTTAAGAGTCCTGTGGACCCGGACCCCAAGATCCTTCTGCTCTTCAACACTGCTAAGACTCCTGCCCTTGATAGTGTACTCGTTCATCCCATTGGTCCTGCCAAAACGGACCACTACACACTTATCCGCGTTGAAGTCCATCTGCCACTTCTCCGCCCAGTCCTGCATCCTATTTATGTCCTGCTGCAACTTCTGACATCCTTCCAGACCATCCACAACACCACCGACCTTCGTGTCATCGGCGAACTTACTAACCCATCCCTCCATAAGAACATAAGAACATAAGAAATAGGAGCAGGAGCAGGCCATCCAGCCCTTCGAGCCTGCCCCGCCATTCAATAAGATCATGGCTGATCTGTTGTGGCTCAGTTCCACTTTCCCGCCCTCTCCCCATAACCCTTAATCCCCTCTCTTATCAAAAACCCATCAACCCGCGTCTTAAAAATATTTAGCGAGGCAGCCTCCACCACTTCAACGGGCAGAGAATTCCAGAGATTCACCACCCTTTGAGTGAAGAAGTTCCCCCTCAACTCCGTTCTAAACCGCCTCCCCTTTATCTTGAGGCTGTGCCCCCTAGTCCTACTGTCTTTTTTGAGCGGGAAGAGTCTCTCCACCTCTATCCTATCCATCCCATTCATCATCTTATATGTCTCAATGAGATCTCCCCTCATTCTTCTAAACTCTAACGAGTACAAGCCTAGTTTATTCAGCCTCTCCTCATAGCTCAACCCCTTCAACTCCGGTATCAGCCTAGTAAACCTCCTCTGCACTCCCTCCAAGGCCAAAATATCTTTGCGCAGGTGCGGCGCCCAAAACTGCACACAGTACTCCAGCTGCGGCCTCACCAATGCCCTATACAGCTGCAGCAAGACCTCCCTACTTTTATATTCAATCCCCCTCGCTACGAAGGCCAGCATCCCATTCGCCTTCCTGACCACCTGCTGCACCTGCAAGCTGGGTTTTTGCGACTCATGCACAAGGACCCCGAGGTCCCTCTGCACCGTCGCCTGCTGCAGTTTTTCGCCCCGTAAGTAATAGTCCTTCCTACCATTATTCCTACCAAAGTGGACCACCTCACACTTGCCAACATTAAATTCCATTTGCCATTTCCTGGCCCATTCGCCCAGCCTATCTAGATCCTTCTGCAGACTCTCCACACCCTCCGCACAATTTGCCGTTCCACCAATCTTGGTGTCATCAGCAAATTTCGACACCCTACACTCGGTTCCCTCCTCCAGATCATCTATATAAATGGTAAAAAGCTGAGGCCCCAGCACCGACCCCTGGGGCACTCCACTAGTCACCATCCGCCAATCCGAATAGCACCCGTTGACCCCCACTCTCTGCCTCCTATTTGACAACCAATCCTCTATCCACGCTAACACCCTACCCCCAACTCCATGTCCCTCGACCTTCTGCAATAACCTCTTGTGAGGTACTTTGTCAAACGCCTTCTGAAAATCTAGAAAGACCACATCCACCGGCTCTCCTCTATCCACTGCCCTAGACACATCCTCATAGAACTCCAGTAAATTTGTCAGACACGACTTCCCTTTAATGAAACCGTGCTGCGTCTGCTCTATCAAGCAATTCCCTTCAAGATGCCTTGCAATTTCCTCCTTAATGACAGATTCTAACATTTTACCTACCACAGACGTTAAACTAACCGGCCTATAATTCCCCGCCTTTTGCCTGGCACCCTTCTTAAACAACGGCGTAACATTAGCCGTTTTCCAATCATCCGGCACTTCCCCGGAATCCAGCGACGTCTGGAAAATAACCACCAAGGCATCCACTATCACCTCCGCCATTCCACTTCCTCATCTAGGTCATTTATGAAAATGACAAACAGCAAGGGTCCTAGAACAGATTCCTGGGGCACTCCACTGGTAACTGACCTCCATGCAGAAAAAGATCCATCCACAACCACTCTCTGCCTTCTGCAGGCAAGCCAGTTCTGGATCCACAAGGCCAAAGCCCCTTGGGTCCTATGCCCTCTCACCTTCTCAAGAAGTCTTGCATGGGGGACCTTATCAAACACCTTGCTGAAGTCCATGTACACCACGTCCACTGCTCTTCCTTTGTCAATGTGTTCAGTCACATTTTCGAAGAACTCAACTAGGCTCGTAAGGCACGACCTGCCATATATTTCCAGTCATTTAGCTGCACATCATCATAGACAAGACCTCTCCCCTAGGGCAAGCTGACAAACAATACAAGGTATCAGACAACTGGTGAGGGAAGGCTTCTGTCTCTTGATCATACAGGGATGGTTCTCTACATCAAAGAATCAGCTGTGACACAGCCCATGGCATTCAGCACCATGAAGAACAAGGAGAGCGATGGCATGTTTCTGCCTCATGCCAGCTCTCAGCTCCCAGCTCATCCTCATCTTACTATGTGACATGATGAGCAAGCTGCTAACGGTGTAACCACAGCCACTTCACCTTCCACCCCAAAGCCCTTCCCTCACCCCAACCTTCCCGCTCTAATTTTCTGCCTTCAGACACCCAAGAATTGTCACGCATCCAAGAGGAGGAGAGAGAACAAGCTTGAATGAAGTGACCACCTCACTGGTTTGGACACTGTCAGTCACTCACTCGGACACTGCACCGTATGTGCCTGGCAGGGTGGTATAGATGTTGTGTCACTGGCCTCAAGCAGGCCGTAGCCACACCAGAAAGAAAGAATGATTTGTGTGCCAGCTCTCCAGAGGCCGAGGTGGCAGAGGATTCAGATGTAGCCTTTGAGGGGTGGTGTACTGCCAGCCAGGCAGCCTCCTGTCACTGCAGAGACACAAAGAGTCTGACTCCAGTTTGGCAGAGGGCAGCACACACAGCTTGCTCTTCCTGCAACCTCTGCTTCAAGCCACATCATCAGACAGATTTAGAGACACTATGACTGCAAATCCCATGACTGTTGCAGTCTTTGTATAGACCATATGCCTAATTCTCTGTCCACCATGTGAGGATGAAGTAACAGTCCCTGCAAAATTTAAGAAGTCAGCATAATACCTTCAAAAACTCTGAGTACTTCCAGAGAATTTGCAATAGCAGAAATTCCTCACGTTACCCTAACTACAAGTTTTCAGAGATGTTAGTGGTGGGGTCTCAATGGAATACACCTTCTTTAGTGAGTGATGTGGGAATTGTTGAATGGGCCTCCATGGTTCAAATGTGGAAACTCAGGATCATATCATAGAAACACAGAAGAGAGGAGCTGGGGGAGGCCATTTGGCCCTTCCAGCTTGTTCTGTAATCACCACGATCATGGCGGATTGCCCAACTCAACAGCCTAGACCTGCTTTTTCATAACCTTTGACTCCGTTCGCCCCAAGTGCTATATCCAGCCACCTCTTGAATATATGCAATGCTTTGGCGTCAACTAATTCCTATGGTAATGAATTCCATAGACTCACCACTCTTTGGGTGAAGAAATATCTCCTCAATTCCATCCTAAATGGTTTACCCCGAATCCTCAGACTGTGACCCCTGGTTCTGGACACATCCACCATTGCGAAAATCCTCCCCCATCTAGTCTTGTTAGCATTTTATAAGTCTCTATGAGATCCCCCTTCATATCAGTCCCTGGGGTTGTGTGATGTAATGACTGCACCAATTCAGCAGCTTCACCACATGCCTGGGACACCCACATGAGCGCCCTTCCCAAAAATGGGAATTGCGCTGTTCTAGTGGCACCACAGATCTGAATTTCATGACATCAGACTTTTAAAGTCATTCATTAACATTGGTATTTTTCAAGAGAGTTACAAAAGTCATTGATAAAACAGAAAATGCTGTAAAGACTCAACAGGTCTGGCACCACCTGTGGAGAGAGAAAAAGAGTTAACATTTTGATCCGTGTGACCCTTCTTCAGAGCTGAATACTGCATTTGGGCTCCAGGATCTTGGTTCAGTGCCACAGAGACCCAAAACACCAACTCTGTTTCTCTTCACAGATCTGCCAGACCTGCTGCATCTTTCCAGCGCTTTCCGTCTTTATTTTGGATTTCCAACATCGGCACTTTTTTGCTTTTACAAAGATCATCGGTTAATTTGCATTTTTCAGACCAGGGAGTGATACAGTAACAATGATGCATTTCTTCCTGCTAAATGTTAATGGAGGAAGTGTGAGACCTTTTTTTTTACAGTAGTCATGGCTTGTTGATTCTTATCTGCTGAATCGATAACAACTAACATGGGAAAGATGCCAAGATCATGCTTTTGACATTTTAATGACAGCATTTGTAAGATATTTTTTAAATATTTAGGGAAGACGATGGCCCAGTGGGAATATCACTGGATTATTAATCTAGAAACTCAGCTAATGTTCTCGCCACGGCAGATGGTGGAATTTGAATTCAGTAAAACATATCTGGAATTAAGAATCTACTGATGACCATGAAACCATTGTTGGAAAAACCCATCTGGTTCACTGATGTCCTTTAGGGAAGGAAATCTGCCACCTTTACCTGGTCTGGCCTACATGTGACTCCAGAGCCACAGCAACATGGTCAATTCTTAACGGCCCTCTGAAATGGTCTAGCAAGCCATTCAGTTCAAGGGCGACAGACAAGAGATTGGCAATAAATGCTAGCCCAGCCAGTGATGCCCATGTCCCACAAATGAATTTAAAAAAGAGATCAGCTGATCACCTTTTGTTGTTAGCTTAAGCTCACCAACAGTAATGCCAAGGTTTGGACAGACTCGGCACTTGCTACGCTATCTCTTCACGCACTGATATTTTCACTGTGTTTCTACAAACAGGAACAAATCGATGAGTATTTCAGCAGTCAGCTAAAAACAAGATTAATGACAAAAGCAACATCCCTGAAGAGCTCGGAAGGAACAATTAGTAATCAATAATGTTCCAAGAAACACTGGGCAACCAGAACCAAGCAGCTTAATGGACATATTTAGCATCTGATGTTTTGGCACATATGTTAGCAGTTTTATTCCCATCTCTAACCTCCTGTTTTAACTGCTTAAGTGCGCGGTGAATAGCAGAGTCTGCACAGAGTAAGCTTAGCTGAAGATCAGCCCAGCAAGGACTGCCCATGAAGCATTTATAGAACCGAGCACGCTGATACTTAGAGTCAGCTGTCTATCCTGAATTACAACGCAGCGTGATTACAATAATTCATAGCAGGTTTACATTTGAAGGCTGGCATGCTTGGCATTGCTGAGCAGTCCCTAAACACACCAGTGAGAGTATGCAAATGCTGTGGCTATGGAAACCGCTTGATTTGTTTGAAGCAGAGAGTAAAGTCACGTTGCTTATTCCCACAACAGAGGCAGCCCAATCCCCGGAGCAGGGATGACACGGATGAAATAATCACAAGAATTCAAAATGTAAAACAGTCAGCCGTTCTCTACTAGAGGGTTATATATACATTTTACAAAAATAATACCAATTTTTGTGCAGTACTATATGTTAAACTGAACATTCAAATATGCCACTAATGTCACTTAACTGCAATGCAAAGGATGTTAGGTGAGTTTTTTTAAAAAATGAAGACGTTTATTGTTTTCGCTTCTTATCTTCTTTGGGATGACAGGAAAAGTAGGGGGAACTGACAAGTGACTCACGCCCAAACCTCCGTCAGCACCAACACTTGGAGGTGCACGGGACAGCTTACGGGAAATCTCCCTCATAAGAACATAAGAAATAGGAGCAGGAGTAGGCCATCTAGCCCTTTGAGCCTGCCCCGCCATTCAATAAGATCATGGCTGATCTGTCATGTCTCAGTTCCACATTCCCGCCCTCTCCTATCAACCCGTGTCTTAAATATATTTAGCGAGGCAGCCTCCACCACTTCAACGAGCAGAGAATTCCAGAGATTCACCACCCTTTGAGTGAAGAAGTTCCTCCTCAACTCCATTCTAAACCGCCCCCCCTTTATCTTGAGGCTGTGCCCTCTAGTCCTACTGTCCTTTCTGAGCGGGAACAGCCTCTCCACCTCTATCCTATCCATCCCATTCATCATCTTATATGTCTCAATGAGATCTCCCCTCATTCTTCTAAACTCTAACGAGTACAAGCCTAGTTTATTCAGCCTCTCCTCATAGTTCAACCCCCTCAACTCCGGTATCAGCCTAGTAAACCTCCTCTGCACTCCCTCCAAGGCCAAAATATCCTTGCGTAAGTGCGGCGACCAAAACTGCACACAGTACTCCAGCTGCGGCCTCACTAGTGCCCTGTACATTGTGGATAGGTTCTCAAACCCCTTTTCCAGCTTACAGTTATGCTGGTTTCTGTAAGGCATGTTACAGCATTTACTTTTATTTTAAATTAAGACCCATAAGATATAGGAGCAGAATTAGGTCATTCAGCCCATTGAGTTTGCTCCACCATTCGATCATGGCTGATACGCTTATCAACCCCATTCTCTCGCCCTTTTCCCCATAACCTTTGATCCCCTCACCAATCAAGAGCCTATCTCAGTCTTAAATACATGCAATGAACTGACCTCCACAGCCTTCTGTGGCAATGACTTCCACAGATTCACCAGCCTCTAGCTGAAGAAATTCCTCGTCATCTCAGTTCTAAAGGATCTCCCTTTATTCTGAGGCTGTGCCCTTGGATCCTGGTCTCTCCTACTAATGGAAACATTTTCTCCACATCCATACTATCCAGGCTTTTCAGTATTTTCTAACTTTTAATGAGATCCAATGAGTAGCAGAGGCGGGTACAATTTTGTCTTTTTAAAAGTGTTTAGACAATTACATGGGTAAGATGGTGATAGAGGGAAATGGGCCAAACTGGGGCAATTAGGGCTAGCTTAATCATTTAAAAAAAAAAGGGGCGGCATGGACAAGTTGGGCCGAAGGACCTGTTTCCATGCTGTAATCCTCTATGATTCTACCCCCTCCATCCTTCCAAACTCCATTGAGTATGGACCCAGAGTCATAGGCAGCAATCTTACTGGCTTGTCCCACTGTCAATTGACGTGGTGAGCTGGTAAGATTGGGCAAGAGGTGAAAAATCGGGTTTGCTCCGGGTTTTTATGCCTCTCGTGACGTTACCAGCACTGAATTGCTAGTGAAATCAGTGTTGCACTCATAAAAATCTGGTGGGGTGGGATGGGCTAGAATGACAGGAGATCACCCAGTCCACTTTGTACACAGTGCACTGGGAGTTCGGGGCGCGTGTGCAATGGTCCCCCTGGAGCTCAGCAGTCAGCTTCCCAGGGAGAATAGGTGCCACTCACCCCTCCTACTGGCGTGAATCACATCTGAGTTCTTTTTGTTCTGAGTGCTGTACAATTTCTTTTGGGAGCTCACCCAAAAAAATCAGCGTGATTCTCTCCTGTTTTCACGCGTGGCAGATCGTTTTTGGTCAGATCGCATAATATTTAAAAACACAATTGTTTTAACAATTTTTGCTCCTTTTCATCTCCTGAAAGTTTTGATTACCTGTTAGCTTTGAGTTTAAAGTGCCAAATGCCCTCCAGTGTTTTGCCCAAGTGGTCACACATTAACCCGAAATGGAGTATTGGCAGCCAAACCTGGTACTGCCCTCCTTCAACATCCATTCTTATGTGCTTTTCAGTCAGGGCTGCTGGACAGCAATCCTGACTGTTGGAGTTATAAATAAATACACAAATAGCATGTTGATCTCCACTGAGTCGCTCACTGATTTCTCGTTGTTCACCCTTCTACTGAATGCCAATATTGTTGTCAGCATCTCTAGCTTTTCTTCCATTCATGCATTTGTGTGTGATAAACCTTGTTTCCACTGTTTTCTAATAAAAAAAAGTCACTCAATATATCTGAACAAATCTGTAAATGGTCACCAGTTTTCTTCAATGCAGCAACATTTTCTGCAGTATGCTTCAGTTAACAGTTTTACAAATTGCAAACTCTTTAAACCTCAGCTGCCTTTCCACTCTCTTAGTAACACCAATGTTTCCAAACTCTGTAATTCTAATGCTGTTGCTGTTCTTAATTTTCTATACCCTGAAACTCTTCAGCCGGAATCTTATCATCCTTCATGCACATCCTAAAACGTGCAGGGGATTGGCCATGCTAAATTGCCCCTTAGTGTCAGGTGCACTAGCTAGGGTAAATGCATGGGGTTGTGGGGATAGGGCTTGAGTGGGATTGTAGTGGATGCAGACTCAATGGCCCCATTCTGCACTGTAAGATTCTATGCTGATGGGATTTTCCTAACCCACCACAGTGAACAGAGATTTAGCTGGCTGATAAATTCTTGGACTTGGCTGCAGCAGGAACATGGTGTGAATAGCAGGTAAGATCACCCCCTTCAAATAATTTACAGTACAGTGTGTATGATCCAGCAGCAATTTCACAGAATCCCTGCACAGCAGAAGGAGGCCATTGGGCCCATCGAGCCTACACAAACAACAATCCCATCTAGGCCCTAAGCCCATGTACTTACACTGCTAATTCCCCTGACAATATGGGGCAATTTAGCATGACCAATCAATCTAATCCGCACATCTTTGGATTGTGGGAGGAAACGGGAGCATCCAGAGGAAACCCATGCAAACAGCACAGAATATGTTAACGCCACACAGATTGTCATCTGAGGACAGAATTGAACCCTGGTCCCTAGTGCTGTGAGGCAGCAGTGCTAACCACTGTGTCATCCATGCGATCTCCATTTATTGAACATGTTGCTCTGAACCTAATAACTCAAAATGATACTTTCCAGTCAAGATATGTATTTGAATGAAAGCTCTTCAATTAAAAAAAAATCATACCTACAATTCGAAAATGTATTCTACGGATTCTGAATCAAAAATGCTATGGCCAAATCATAGGTTCATGGTAACTCGTGCAAACAGCATCACATACCGAGATAGTTATCATTTGTCACAGCTGCCAATTCACCTTGAAAGTTCTATGTACGGTGCAGGCATCCTGTAATTGACGTACTCACTTCCTGGAATACTTTTCTCATTATACTCTTTTGATTCAATGCCATCGAGAGTTAATTAACATAAGGACTGAGTCATAAAGATGATAAAGAAGTTATACCAAGTTGGTTTCCCTTAACCTGGAGCCAAAGGTCACAGGCCAATCTGTAATCTTCGTATACCCCAGCAACTTAAGCAGACCTTAGCATTTGCTGACTTATAACATCAATACTTCACAGCCTTAAAGCAACAGGACATGTCACATAAAGTTTAGTTGGGTCTGTGGTACTGTCACTCAGATACTGGGACACAGAGGCAGAGTTAGCAACTTAAATGTAGACGGTTAGCACACAGGAAATGATCTACTGTGATCTAAATTAAACTTCTGTCATGGGAAAGGACCATAAACGCAAATTTGAATGCATGAATCGTGCACATGAATGTCCAGTATTCAACTACTGAGGCTGTTTCTAATGTTTTTTTTCCTTTTTTCCCAGGGTTGTCCCAGGGAACCGGCACTCAGAGGGATGTCAGAACCCAGGACTCTGAGGTCGTGGCCACTGGGCCCAGTCAACCCACAGCTGCTGGGGCTGAAAGGCAGAGTCACAAGCGTCAGTAAGGGTGGCAGCAACCCTCCTCAGAGTGCAAGGTCGATTGGAGGAGTCCCATTGTCTTCTGTTCGAGGAGGTGGTTCCATCATCACAGTGCTCCGAGGCCAACACTGCGAGGTTAACAGCCACAGTGGACACCCTGATGAAGGACGAGCTCTCCATGGCCACAGATGCCCACACTATGGCTCAGCTCATGACTTCCATGTCTGTACATGAGCTCCACGGTGCCGGGCTTTGACTGCATGGTGCAGGCACTGCTGGGAATCCACAAGTGTCAGCATCAGACTACGGTAGGGCTTCTAGATCTCACTCCAGTTGCCACTTTTATCCCATGGATGAGCATAGGGGCCCCCGGAGCCTAAAGAAGAGATAGGAGTATAGCTCAGGGCCCTCCAGCCAGGGGAGTGTGGGTGTGTCCAACTCATCTGACAATCCTCTCCTTGTGAGTGATACCCCTCCAGACCCAAACACTGAAGAGAGCAGCAGTCAAACATCCGTGCTGCCCAAAAGCAGGCCCGAACCCTCCAGGTCCTGGCCGCCCAAAGACCACCTTAGAAAAATTGGTGTGGAAGTCAGCAGGCCACCTCAACCTCAGCTGTGGATCCTGGGGATTATACTTAGGCCTAGTGGTAGGGTCAGGAAGATTAAGAAACCATTGGCACTTAGTGGCCATGGGTGAACATAGGCATTAGTATAGTTAGGTCAGCATTTTGTATTGAATGTTTGTCAATAAATTTTGCTTTATTCACCCCCAGTGAGCCTCCACCCTGACTGTTCGTAGCACCAAGCTCGTGGGAACCACTGTGCTTACCCAACACCTCATCCCTGTGGGATGTGAGAACGGCAGTGCTATGTTCCTCCAATATTGGCGATATGGTAAGCAGGCATTGCTGCTGGCAGCTCCTTCGCTGCCCCCCTACCCTGCCCCACACCCCCTGGAGTCCATCCCCCAACTCACATCCACAGAAGGGTAAACCCCCTCACCGCCCTGCACCCCTCTCTACACAAGGCCAAGAGCTGTCGAGGTGTTGACAGGCTGCCCAACTCGGCTGTACGATGGAGATGAACACCAGGCTCCCTCCACTGGAGGGGGGCCGGGAAGATCAGAACTCGGAAACTCGCACAAATTGCACATCCCAGATTTTGAGCACGCACCGCCATTCCCGCAAATAGAGAATGCAACCTCAAAATCACCCCCACAATGTCTGAAAGGGTAAGCCAAGGTGCAGACCCCTGGTCATGAATCTCTTGCATACAGAGACCAACAGAACAAAACATATGGGAACAAGGCATGAAGGAATTGTTATATGATTACAACGGTGGCACACTGGTTAGCACTGCTGCCTCACAGTGCCAGGGACAGGTTCGATTCCCAGCTTGGGTCGCTGTCTGCGCAGAGTCTGCATGTTCTTCCTACGTCTGTGTGGCTTTCCTTCAGGTGCTCCGGTTTCCTCCAACAGTTCAAAGATGTGCAGGTTAGGTGGATTGGCCATACTCAGTTAGCCCTTGGTATCAGGGGAACTAGCTAGGGTAGATATATGGGGTTATGGGGAAAGGATCTAGGTGGGATTGTGGTCAGTGCAGACCTGATAGGCCGAATGGCCTCCTTCTGCACCGTGGGATTCTGTGATTCTAACAGATCATGTTGGATTATCTTGTTGAAAAACTAATTGCTGTTTATAGAGGAGATGAATTATGTTGACAATGTGGAGGCAATGTTTGTAGAGAATCATCAGTCCACGCAGTATAATCAAATTCTGTGGTGGAGAAGAGAGACTGAGTCATCGGATTATCACCACAGAACAAACTTTAGGCAATAACTTTGCTACTTTCCCAGGGGAGATCATGCTGAACAAGTGGGAAGTATAAATAACCATGTTTGTTCTTTTTGATCTCAGTTAATTTGTAAGTCAATGTTGTTAAAAATGAGATAGGCTTTTAAGATTTTTTAACATATGTTTAATTCATTTTAGAAGTTAATTGGAATTTAAAAATGTTTTATAATGATTTTACAATAAGTAAAGGGGGGAGCATTTTACTGTTATTTCTGTACATGATAAATAATTTATTAAGAAGAATTAACATGGCTTTCATACCTCATTAGTATGGCTCCATTATCATAAACATCTGAAGTGTGGAAATAGATCAATAAAATAATTTATAATTTCATAAAATTAAACAACTCATTATATGGACTGCATAAGATGCACCAGACTGGTTTCAGATCAGCAGTGACAATGGAAACATCAGAGAAATTGTATTGACAAGTGGTGTTTCTCAGACTTGTGTCCTTGAAGATCAAAGAGTTGTAAGTTAGTGTCACTGAGTCATTTCTTGGATATGGAATGTGCAGCTGCCCATTGGATGGTGGACAAATAGAGTGCAATAAGGCATGGAAGTTGAGACTAGAGTGTAACCTAAAGGACCACTTGAAGTTCCACTATGAAGCTTGAGTACAAAAATCAAGACTAATTCTCTCGTGCAGTACTGACAGAGTGCTGCATTGGTCTTGTCAATGTTTGAAGCATTGTCTTTCGGATGAGACATTGAACCGTGGTCTGCCTTGCCCGCTCACGTGGATGTTAAAGATTTTACAGCACTGTTTCAAAGAGGTGGGTAGTTATCCCCTGTATCCTGAGCAGTAGTTATCCTGCACTCATTATCACAGTAGCATATCATCTAATTTTCCAATACTTCCACATTGCAGTTTTGTGTGCACATTTTGTTTCCTACACTGCGTAGAACCATAGATTTCCTACAGTGCAGAAAAAGCCATTTGGCCTTTCAAGTCTGCAGTGACCACAAACCCACTCAGGCCCTATCCCTATTACCTTTGCCAGTCCTCCTGGCATGAAGGGGTAAGTTAGCATGGCCAATCAATCTAACCCAAACATCTTTGGACTGTGGGATGAAACTGGAGCACCCGGAGGAAGTCCATGCAGACACGGGGAGAATGTTCAAACTCCACACGGACAATCACCCTATGCAGGAATCAAACTCAGGCCCCTAGCACCATGAGACAGCAGTGCTCATCACTATGCCAGCGTGCCGCCCCACTTGCTACACTTGCCACAGAGCACTTTGAGACATCAGTCGGTAAAGTGCTACACAGATGCAAGCATTTCTTTTTCTCCTTTCAGTGATCCTTAGTTTCTTTTACCGTGAGTTCTACACAGCGCACTTTGCTATTGCTATGAAGGAATGTCTTTTGGTATGCAGCAAGAGCATCCTCTCCTTCAAATCCTTCTCCCAAGAATAGAGAATTGTCTTCGTCTGTCAAATGTTAGACCTACAAGTACCTATTGTATATATCTATACACGAATGGACACTGAATTCCTCCTTCTAATCATTTGTACTTCTTTTGTCCCTACTTGCTTCACCCCCTTTGCTCTTCATTGTCTTTTTAATTGTGGATATCTTTCACCAGCGCTACACTATCAGCAGGTAACAGGAACAAAATATCTCCTTCCTTGCCATGGGCAAATGCCCATATACCTCCTACCCTAATTCAGAAATAGGCTTTCACTGTCAGGCCAATTCAAGGTATGAAAACCTGCATCTCCGTGACTAGTTGTATGGGGTGAAATCCTAAACATTACAATCAAAGAATGAAAGGATGCAGGAATCCATGAAGTGTAGGATTGGAGTCGCATGTCTGCCAGATACTATAGGGACCACAGACTCTTTTCCCTGAAGATATTAGCGAAGTAAAGGATCTTTATGAGAATCTGGTGGTTTTCATGATTTTTTTTTGTTTGCCAGGTACCAAATTTATTGAAGTCAATTTCTCAGTCTGCCATGTTGCGATTTGAACTTGTGCCCAAGTGGGTTACTGGTCCAGCACTGTAACCATTACATTACCAAACCACCTTCAGCTTAAAGCTCTGATAGCAGGACAACAGCAACTGTGAATTGGGAGCATACAAACCACTACTCATTCTTACTTAAAACTATATTTAACTTTGGATAAACTGTACTTGAAAAGCACTGACATTCTGAAAAATCCAGACCAAATTTTCACTGAGTAAAATGAACGTGAGGCATAGATTGTGTTTTACAGTCAAGGTTCACTGGTGTTGCTATCTTTATATTGAGGTTCAAATAATCAAATTTCTTATCTATTTGATATTCTGAATCAAATACCTATTTAGCATATAGAATGGAACATCAATTTTACCAAAAATAATAAAATTATCAGTAAATGGGTACTTTAGAATAAAGACACAGATATTTTTTCATAAAATTCTAAATATTGTACCAGACTGAGAACACTTGCATCAAACTGATGGATACCAGAGTTGAAGGTTAACCATGTCCTAATTTACTTTGTAGATAAAAAGGCAGAGAATTCAATTTATAAATGGATGTGTGAAATCTAAAATAAATTGACTCCTTTGATACCACAACCTCTGAGGCATAATTGGATTTGGCTATTAGGTAGGGCTTGTGAGACCGAAAGCTGTTCCGCTCAGGTTTGTACAAAAAGGTCCTTTCCACCAGTTCCTGAGGGGCAGGACATTTTTGGTTTCGCTGTTTAAAAAAAACTAAATTGCCATCATCTGACGAAAAAATCTCTAAAACAGGAAGTGATACAAGCATTTCCTGTACATGAAGAATTATAGAAGATAGGGTTGTGTTCTAAGTACTCTGTGATGACTGCTTAAATGTGAATTATTTGATCATAGTGCTTTCTCCTTTTTCCCCCATTTACTGAACATTTCCATGTAGCTAACCCATAATGAAATTGTGTGATTGACACTCTTACCTGGTTTCACGCAGCACAGCACCTTATTCAAAAGATCCTGACAGCAAGAGACAGAGAGAGGTAGAAAGCAGGTGGGTGGCACCAAGATGCCAGTAAACACAGTACTATAGAATGAGGGGGTGCAGCGATGGTGGAGGAGACACCTGCATCATTTGGAACACAATTCATTAGTGAATAATGAATAATGATAATAATGATAATCAAATTCTGGACCAAACTAAATAGGGGGCATAAAGACTGAGATAACAAAAGGTGAAGAAACAGAAATAAAAGAGAGTAAATTAATACTGTCAAAGATCCAACAACTGAAATGAAAGAGAAAGAAAGTGAGCAGATACAGATCTGTGAGTGGCTGAGATTACAGCAAAGAAATACAATGTACTTAGAATGTAGTCTCAGTACAAAATCTGCACTTTATTAGATTCATGTAATGTGATCCTTTACCATTTAATCAACCAGCAAATTTAAGTTTTATTTATTAGCGTCACAAGTAGGCTTACATTATTATGTTATTATTATTGTGAAAACCCCCTAGGTGCCACACCCAGGTACACTGAGGGAGAATTCAGCATGGCCAATGCACCCAACCAGAACGTCTTTCAGACCATGGAAGGGAACCGGAGCACCGTGAGGAATGCCACGCAGACATGGGGAGAAAGTGCAGACTCTGCAGAGACAGCGACCCAAGCCTGGAATCAAACCTAGTGCTGTGAAGCAGCAGTGCTAATAACTGTGCCACCGTGCACACTAAACGAGATTATTAAAGTAAACCTTAAAAAATAGTTTTGAAAGTGAGGACACCGATTGTTTCCAGGGGCTGATGGTCCAACTGAAGCTCCACGTTGCCTCGTTAGCGAGATTTCCTTCATTTTGGTTTGATATTATTAGAGGTAAATGCAAAGGGATACAATTTCTGTGAAATGTACTCAGGAAATCTGATTTTATCTGGGGAAGGCAGCCATATATTATTTCCTTATGATACAAAGTACAAGCAGCGCATGGATTATTATTAGTTTGTTGCTGTCTTGTAATCAAATGAGAAAAAGGTTTTGTAGGAGACAGTTTCGCTGTATTTTAACGGCTAGATTCAGGGATGTCACAATTTATAGTGCTTGCAATTTTACAAATTCAAAAGTCAAAATGTGCTACCATTAAAAAAAAACTTTTGCGTTTTTCATTTTGGCCAATCTGAATAAGGCAAATGGAACTTAGGATATAATTCTAGCAAAGCATTGTAAAAAAAAGTCCGTATTGTATTAAAGTTCAGATTCATCACATTGTTCCAGTAAGTAGAAACGAGGTGGTCCACTTTGGTGGGAATAATGGTAGGAAGGATTATTACTTACGTGGAGAAAAACTGCAGCAGGCGATGGTGCAGAGGGACCTCGGGGTCCTTGTGCATGAGTCGCAAAAACCCAGCCTGCAGGTGCAGCAGGTGGTCAGGAAGGCGAATGGGATGCTGGCCTTCATAGCGAGGGGGATTGAATATAAAAGTAGGGAGGTCTTGCTGCGGCTGTATAGGGCATTGGTGAGGCCGCAGCTGGAGTACTGTGTGCAGTTCTGGGCGCCATACTTACGCAAGGATATTTTGGCCTTGGAGGGAGTGCAGAGGAGGTTTACTAGGATGATGCCGGAGTTGAAAGGGTTGAGCTATGAGGAGAGGCTGAATAAATTAGGCTTGTACTCGTTAGAGTTTAGAAGAATGAGGGGAGATCTCATTGAGACGTATAAGATGATGAATGGGATGGATAGGATAGAGGTGGAGAGACTCTTCCTGCTCAGAAAGGATAGTAGGACTAGGGGGGCACAGCCTCAAGATAAAGGGGGGGCGGTTTAGAACAGAGTTGAGGAAGAACTTCTTCACTCAAAGGGTGGTGAATCTCTGGAATTCTCTGCCCGTTGAAGTGGTGGAGGCTACCTCGCTAAATATTTTTAAGACACGGGTTGATGGGTTTTTGATAAGAGAGGGGATTAAGGGTTATGGGGAGAGGGCGGGAATGTGGAACTGAGCCACGGCAGATCAGCCATGATCTTATTGAATGGCGGGGCAGGCTCGAAGGGCTAGTTGGCCTACTCCTGCTCCTATTTCTTATGTTATTTCTTATGTTATGTTATGTGATAACCGATTTTCCTGAGACGAAGGCCGGAATCTTGTGCTGTCGCTGCTGGTATGCCCAGAAGTGGGAAGGCTGTTTCCTTAGGTAGTATAGTGGTGTACTTGAAACCTGTCACTTTCCTGCCTCCATCAGAATTAACTGCTGGATGGGAAGACCCATGGTCTATCATTGCCAATTGAAATCATTGAATGGCACATTAATGACCACTGTAGGGTCTCATCCTCAGCTGCTGCTGATACTAATCCAGTGGCAAATGGGCCTATCACCATACGGCATACATAGCATGTTGAGTGGCCAGCTTATTACCTGCGTGTGTGTGTGTGTGGTGTGTGGTATGTGGTGTATGGGTGGTGGTTGGGGGGGGCATGGGGTGGGGGGAGACAGGAAACTCAACCAAAGATTCTCAGTTCTTGATCGAGGGCCTGGGCACTGGGATGTAGGGGCCGCTGAGATGCCTTGCTGCTGACATCCATGCACCCCTCTCTGAACCATCCCACCAAGCAAAACCGTGCGCTACACTATCTACACTATTACTTACCTGTGGCCTAGACAGGCAGGAAAGCAGAAAGGGGTTGGGGGGCACGGCGGGTGTAGGAGTAGAGTCGAGAGAAATCAGGAGGGCAAAAAAGGGAATACGAGATTGTTTTGGCAAAAGAGAATCCAAAGAATTTCTACAAATACATAAAGGGCAAAAGAGTAACAAGGGAAAGAGTAGGGCCTCTTAAGGATCAACAAGGTAATCTATGTGCGGATCCACAAGAGATGGGTGAGATCCTAAATGAATATTTCCTCATGCGGAGATTGGGCCAGCCTTCTAAAATACGATCTGGTCTCTGGAGAGCAGGGATGGCGGGATGATAGCTCGAAATTAGTTCATCTGCGTCTTTCAGGTGAGTGAATGCCATCTGACAGACACTGCCAATACCAGCAGGAAACACTCCTGTTTTCCCATCTACATGGGCACTTAGCTTCAAAATGGGAGGTTTCAGCCCACCGTCTTTCAAAACTTCACTTTGTTTTGGAAAATTCCCCCCATGGCGAGGAAGGGGGGGGGGGGGATTCTTTGGCCTCCCAGTCATGGGGGGAATTCTTTGGCCTCTCAGCCAAATTGTGCTTCTAGGCAGCAGGAAGTAGCAGGCCATTTGCTGATGGTGGGATTGTCTGGCCCCATCGCCGGCCCACTGGTGTCACTGCAAAACCTGCAGGAACGGGCGCACTGTCAGTGGGACCAGAGATTCTTGTTAGCATGAATGGCCGGAGAATTCCCCTCATAGTCTTGTGAATGTGTATTTAGCACCTTCTGCACCAGGACTCAAATCCTGTCTGTAGATATTGCTAGCGAACAGCAAAAATGCTACTGAAATTAGGGACCGAGATTTTCAACTACTAATCTCTGCACTAAAATTTTACAATAATTTCAGCCACTCCAGTATGACATTATACACAAATGGTAGCCTGAACGTTCCTAATACAGCTGTTGCAGGCTTTTGTTACTCAAGAGATCAAACGCTGCAAGTTTTGTCAGACAAGAGCTTGGATTCTTTTGACAATTTCTTAACTCTGTAATGCCGACAGCTGCTGATCTATAACTAATGGACGATGAGCAATTGTTGAGTTCTATCAAGGTATGGTGTGACCATGAAGCTCATGTCAAAAGAGCCCCAGAAAGAAACTGTGCTCCTTATTATGTGGATCATACAGGAAAGAGCTGGCCACAGGGCGACACAGTGGCTAAACACTGCTGCCTCACAGCTCCAGGGACCTGGGTTCGATTCCCAGCTTGGGTCACTGTCTGTGTCTGCGTGGGTTTCCTCCAGGTGCTCCGGTCTCCTCTCTCAGTCTGGTTAAGTGCATTGGCCATGCTAAATTTTCCCTCAACGTAGCCGAACACGTGCTGGAGTGTGGCGACTCGGGGATTTTCACAGTAACTTCATTGCAGTGTTAAAGTAAGTCCACTTGTGACACTAAAAATAAAATTTAAACTTTTAATGATTTTACAGCATTTCCCCCCTGCCCCCCCTAATTAACCAGTAAGCATATGTGCAATTAATATCTAGGAAAGTATTACACATAAAATTGCACATGCTTGCAGCGTTCTCAGAATATACTTCAAATATACACACTTCTTTTTATTTTATAGATCCTCTACAGTATTGCTCTTCTACTGAGTGCATACAGAATAAATGGTAAAGAAAAGTGAAAGGAAATGAATTAGTTGAGAATTCGAAAGGGGAAAATTTGTAGGGATATGGGGGAATTATAAGATTATTTGGATTGCTCTTTGAAGGAGTTGAGAAAGAATCAATGGGCCAAATGGCTTCCTCCTGTGTTGTCCTATTCTAGCATTTACTTTCACTGTTCATTGGCCAAAATATACTATGCAATCTGGATCAACTGACAAGCCTTCGCAACACACATGTAAACCACACTTGCTACTCAATTACCAGACAATGATTGCCTCCATCAAGAGAAAATTAAAGTATTTTCCTACGATGTTCGATAACATTACCATCACTGAATCCCCTACCACCAACACCTCTGGGTTACCATTGATCAGGAACTTAACTGGACCAGCTATACAAATGCTGTGCTACAAGAGCAGGTCAGGCATTAGGAATTCTGCAGAGAGTAACTCACTTCCTGACTCCCCAAAGTTTGTCCACTGTCTGTAAGGCACAAATCAGGAGTGTGATGGAATACTCCCCACCTGCCCGGATGAGTGCAGCATGAAAAATACCCAAGAAGCTCATAACCATCCAAGACAAAGTAGCCCATTTGGTCAGCACCTTATCCGCTACCATAAACATTCACTCTCTCCATTGCTGGTACAGCGCCAGCAGTGTTTACTTCGGAAAAGATGCACTACAGCAATTCAGAGGCTCCTTCAACAGCACCTTCCAAACCCATAACCTCTGCTATCTAGAAGGACAAGAGTGGCAGATGTATGAGAATACCACCATCTGCAATTTCCCCTCTAAGCCAAGCACCATGCTGACTTGGAACAATATCACCATTCCTTCACTGTTGTGGGAGAAAAAACCTGGAACTCCCTTCCAACCGCACTGTTGATATACTTACACTAGAAGGACTGTTGTAGTGCAGGAAAGCAGCTCATCACCACAATATCAAGGGCAATGAGGGATGAGCAACAAATACTGGCCTTGCAGTAATGCTCGCATCTCAAGAATGAATAAGAAAGGGCCATTAAAGCTCTGATCATGGAAAAAGTAATTAGCTTTTTGAAAGTATAAACAAAGATTGGAAAGATCATGTCCCATTTAGCCTCACATCCAATGATTTATGAATTTGGTCTTAAATACAGAAATAAGGATAGGTTTTAAATGGATGTCAAAGTAAGTAAGACATTTCCAACATTGGGACCCTCCTTCAGAACTGCAGCTTTGATTATGTGTGAACATCTCTCAACTTTGAACCCCCACCTTTTGACATGGAAGCAAAGGCACCACCACTGTGCCAATGTAATATCGCTCTCAATCTCAACATTTTCACGTCTGGGGATAGACATTTAATGATTTTTATAGCTAAGAATTTCACAGAATTCCCAAACATGCAAGAAAGCCAGTTGACCCAATGGCCGGAATTTTACCAGCCCACCTGCCATGGGAATTGGAGCGGGCGAGGTGCAGAGCATGGGAAGGTCTGTTGGTCTTGGGCCGGATTTTACGTTTCGGGACAAGTGAGGCAGTAAAATCCCACCCATTACATCTGTGCCAACTGTCCACTTAATCTCATTCCCTCACTCCTGTCTCAAAACCTTTTAAATTCATTTTCAATTATTTATTCACTTCCCTTTCTAAAGCTATTGTAGATTCTGCATCAACCATTGCTTCCCTTAGAAAATTCCACATCCCAACAATCTCTCTCCCTTTGCTATTACAGTAATAGTTTTAAATTCATACCCACTAGCTATTGACTTAATGGCAAGGAAGGATACTTCTCTTTACATAGAACATAGAACATAGAACATTACAGCGCAGAACAGGCCCTTCGGCCCACGATGTTGCGCCGACCAATTAAAAAAGCAATGACCCTCTAACCTAAACCAATCCCTTTCCATCCATAAACCTATCCACGGATCTCTTAAACGCCCCCAAACTAGGCGCATCTACAACTGCAGCAGGCAAGGCATTCCAATCCCTCACCACCCTCTGGGTAAAGAACCTACCTCTGACATCCGTCCTATATCTACCACCCCTTAATTTACAGCTATGCCCCCTCGGGCTAGCTTTCTCCATCCGAGGAAAAAGGCTATCACTGTCCACCCTATCTAAACCTTTAATCATCTTATATGTTTCTTACCTTTCTTATCTTAGTAAAAACATTTCTTATCTTGAAAACATTCATCAGATAAAAAGAATGTCAGTTTCCATAACTCACTTCACAACAAAACTTTTTATTTATTGCATTACAAACTAATGCAGCATTACAGTTATACAATTACAGGCTCCTGTATCATTGCTATTACCACATTACAAACTGCACCATTATATTAATTACAGCATTAAAGGCTGCACTATCCCTTTGCACAAAAGCTATTACAGCCTACATTATATCATTATAGTCACACCATGACAACATGGTTCAATACCATTACAGTTAACTATTACACTCTTATTAGTTATAACAATCCAGGCTGCACTGTCACAAGACAACACTACAGACTGCACCGTACCAATAGGTATATAATTACAAGCTACGTGGAATCTATTAGAGTTACACCATTACAGACTACACTATATCTTACAGTTAAAGCATTACAGATTGCACCATATGATTACAGTTACAGCATTGCAGACTTGTACTGTACCATTACTGTTACACCATTATAGACTTTCTGTCCCACTGCAATTGTAGTCTTAAAGACGGCTCTACGGTATTACAGATACGGCATTATAAACTCCACTACACCACTATCGTTACACCTTTACAGATGGCACCAAGCTATTACAGACTGTTCTGTGCCATTACAGTTACATCATGGGCAGAATTTGTGCGTTCCATTTTTCTGCCCAAGATCGACATTTTTTGTAAGCAAAGTTTATGCGTTTTCTTACCCTCAGATTGATCCAATTTAAATAATCCCAGCAGCAAGCATTTTGTGAGTTGTAAAAATAAAAGTCATTATCATAAACTTGCCCAGATGTTTAAAATGCAATGGGCAGGATTTTCCAGCTGTGCTCGCCCCAAAACCAGAAAATCCTGCCCAAGCTCAATGGTCCTTTGCATGGGATAGTAAAAGTTGCCCCAATGTCTCACTCATTCAACACAAACTATTGTACACACAAATACTAGAAACTGATTAAGGTAAAACAACACAATTGCAAATTATGATTGCCTCAGTCTCTTTTCTAGCAGGCTTGTAGGTTCTTAGATGAGTTTACGCTTTTGTGAAGTGAGTGTCTCGTAAAGTAGAGGAATCTTAGTAAGCCGTGAGGCTTCTTATAGCTAATTTACAGGAGGGTGGTTTTCAGGTGAATTCCAAGTTGGAACTGGTTGGGAACTCCTCCCACTTTCAAGGTATTGTTCTTTATTACCTTGCCTGCTTAGATGACTCACAGTTGGTTTAATGGCTGTTAGAATTCTGTCTACAAAATAATTTCTTGCTGTGGGTTTAAAAGCAGACAAAAAGAGTTTCCCAACCACGTGACTTGCAAAGTTCAAAGTGTTTTTTTCCCACAATGCGGTGGCATGTTAATTACACATATTGTCTTAACATAGAACCCTGCAGTACAGAAACAGGCCCTTCTGCCCATTGAGTCTACACCAACTACAAACTCACCCAGGCCCTATCCCCATATCCCTCCACATTTACCCTCTAACCTACGCATCCCAGGGGCAATTTTAATATGGCCAATCAACCTAACCCACACATCTTTGGACTGTGGGAGGAAACCGGAACACCCGGAGGAAACCCACGCAGACACAAGGAGAATGTGCAAACTCTACACAGACAGTGACCTGAGCCGGGAATTGAACCCAGGTCCCTGGAGCTGTGAAGCAGCAGTGGTAACCATTGTGTTACTGTGCCGCCCGTTGTCTGAAATTCCAAAGAAGAGTCATATTGGACTTGAAATGTTAACTCTATTCCTCTCTCCACAGATGCTGCCAGACCTGGTGAGTTTTTCCACTGCTTTTTGAAATTCACCCAGTTTAGTTTGGATGAGGGACCATTAATGGAAGCTTGATAGTAACCATTCAGGTTTGTCTAATACACAATGGATGAGACTCTTCAGTCTTGTCCATTTCTGCCCCGCTGCCAGTGAGAGTGGACATATTGATGCTCAGCCAATACTCCATTCATTGTTGCAGCACCAGAGAATCCCAGCACTGAACAACATCATAGGTTTTCAGTGATTTGGGTTTCAGAATTTCTTTTGTTCATGGCGAAACAGAAAGATGGGCTGGCTGGAATGTTATAGTTCTTTTGTTGACATTCCATTCTTAAACAAAAGGTTGTGTGAATTCATCGGATGTCTGTGAATGTCCATATTGAATTAGATATTTTCTTGAGACTCGGGGTTACGTGGAGCTCGAAATGCCAAAGGTTAAATGATTTGCAGCAACCATTTTAATAGACCGCGTTGAAAGTTTTAAAATATTGACGGAAAGTTCATTATATGCTGAAACATGACAGTACAGTTACAACATCACAGACTGTAATATACATTTTGGGTACAGCATTACAGACTGAACTATACCCAGGATAGTTTCCACATTACTGATCGCATGGTACCATCTCAGTCTCCTCATTACAGATGGCACTATCTCATTGCAGTTACAGCATTACAGACTGCACTGTACCACTACAGGAACACCATTGCACACTGTGCTGTGCCAATACAGAACTGAAGACTCTTCTATGCCATTAATCCATTAAAACATTACAAGCTGCACTATGTAATTGCAGACACACCTTCACAGGTGGCATTGCATCATTAGTTACCCCATCACAGCCATGCTGTATTATGGTTACAGTATTACGGACTGCTCTATATGCCATTAGTTGTGGTACAGATTGTACCACTATAGAATGCATTATCTCCACAACATTCAGAACTGGATGTTGTTAAAAGCACAGAAGCTGTAGCTAATAAAAGGCCATGGTGGAATTATGTTTTGACTCAGTGTTTTGACTCACCTGCTGAAGCAGGGTGTAGCCCGCCAGCTCAGCTGCCAGCTTTTTCTGCCATATTTCCAGGCACCTGGAGATGGGTTTAAAATCCTGGAGGCGGGGCCCACAACGTCAGGCTGATGGGGCAGGTTCATTCAGATCAGGGCACCCTTTGATCTAAAAAATGGATCCCCCCTACCTACACAGGGCTCCCCCACCCCAAACAACAGACAATGGACCCCCAACCTGGACCTCCCCAAAGGAAACCCCCCCTCTAGCAGATACCCTCTTGCACCAACAGGAGATAGTGCCAGGGTAGTGCCCAAACATGACCCTCTCCCTGTGGGGCTGTACTTACCTGTGCATTGGTGGCAGGGACCATTCACTAGGTTCCCCATTGGTCCACTCTGACATAAACCCCTCCAATGTGACTGGAAATCTTAATGTGGGGGGAATAATAAAGCTGGCGCGGGGGGGGGGGGGGGGGACGGGGACTGCTAATGAGATGCAGACATATTGTAATGAGGTTCCCAACTTTTCATGACAGAAATCCCATTACATCGTTGGTGGTGGAGGGGGAACAATCTGAAAGGGAAATCCCGCTAGCATAAAAGTCTTTTGGGAAGTGCTGTTGGATTCTCGGTCCTTATCATTTGAATGGTTAAAAAAACTGAGCAGCCTTCTATGATATTTTAGTACTGTTTGTTCAGGAGGATTGTACAAATGTCTATAAAGCGGCCCAGGCATATGGTGTATATGAACATTTGAACAAACAGACAAATGAGCGCATCCTGACTGACGGATGTTTGAGATACAATGTGACATCTTGTGACATCTACTGGTATTTAAATATGACTGACTGTATTATGCGAGTGCCATGACACAATGTACTGCAACAAACTAATAATGCATATTGTGCTTTTTCTCACTCTGTTACCTCTAAATGTTGCTTACTACACAAGATTTATTTTGATGCTATCAATGGCAGTTTGCATAATTAGGGCATTTTTAGGGATGCATTTATGTTGGAATCGAGTCCCTGAGCATTCATTTCTCTATAAATAAAGAGGAAAAATAGTTCAGTTTTAAGTAAATCCATCTTATTTTTGATGCTTTGCTACCAACGGCCAAAAACAGAACTAACTGCTATAAAGCAGAGAAAAGTCAATTTCAGACAACGAATAACAGTAGATACTCCAAAGACGTGAGGGTTGGCCATGATAATTTGTCTCTTAGTGTCAGGGGGTCCAGGAGAGTAAATATGGGGGGCAATGGGATAGGATCTGGGTGGGATTGTCGTCGGTGCATGCTTGATGGGCTGAATGGCCTCCTTTTGCACTGTAGATTCTATGATTCTATGACACGCATAAGAAGCAGGTGTAGGTCAATTGTCTCCTTGAGCCTGCTCCACCATTTAATAAGATCATGCTGATCTGATAAGTAACCTCAACTCTGCATCCCACTTAACAGATCCATCCACAGAAAGGCACAGGATCACAAAGAGAATCAGCCCACTGGCAAATGTGGGCTGGAAGGCAGTCATGGGATGGGTAAGTTATGGGAGAGAGGGTAGTCATCAGCAAGGGCAGAATGGTGCCTCTCAGAGGGTCCCTTCCTCCTGATGCTGGGCCCCTTATTCAAACAGTGGGTGCCTTGAACAAGGGATGCCTCATGAGAACCTGGATGCTTTCCCCAGATTGACTGCCCCACCTAACCTGGTTGAATACAGCTGAAGTACGATGGGGCTCATAAGTGGACATTAACTGCCCACTCAATAGCCTCAACTGGCGGTGTGGTCTGAAGGCCCATGAACACTCTGCCCCAGGACAGTAGTGGAAAGGTAGCGGCATCCCGCCCTGGTACCCTTCACCCAAATAAATGCCCCTCACCTCCAAAATCACCTTGGGGGAGGGTATTGAATAATAATTCCACTCAGTAACTCAGCAACATTGACACACGCTTTTCATTTAACCGCATCAGTTTACTAGTTATATTTCAGAATGACCCATGTTTGAGCATGTCATCATCTTCAACTGTTAGTGGTTTAACAGGCACAAGTGCATCAGAGGTATTGGGCTGATGTTCAGCATCACTAGGGCATGCAGGAGCTCCACTGAATATGCACAAATGCACATGCCTGTTGTATTTTTCGATGAATCTTAAATGGCTGGTTAACAGATAGTCTGAATGCTACACGTGTGCACACTTGCGGCTGCCAAGCTTCAACAAGTTCCCTGAACACTGATCGAAAAAATGCTTACATCCCCAACAATCTCTATGACTCTAGACCATTGCAGATGTTCAGATTATATTTGAGTAACTTTTTTTTTGAGTAACTTCTTTTTTTAAAATGTGGTTCGTCACCATACTTCAGAGCTTTCAGGGTCAGACAATGAACCAGACAAAGAAACTGAGCTGGCTTCAAACAAATCGATAATACGTTTTGGAAGGTTAGTCAGGTCCCTGCCATCAGTAATAATACAAAAGGCTGCAATTAATTGTGGTGTTTTAATATCAATTTTTTAAATTCAATCATTAAACGTTAGAGGTTTTATGCAACGTGCCTCATGAAATCATGATGTGGACATGCCAGCATTGGACATGGGTAGGCACAGTAAGTTTCACAACACCAGGTTAAACTCTAACAGGTTTATTTGGTAGCACGAGCTTTCGGAGCACTGCCCCTTCATCAGGTGAATGAAGAATCGGGTTCACAAACGGGGCATATACAGACACAGACTCAATTACAAAATAATGGTTGGACTGCAAGTCTTACCAGGTAATCAAGTCTTTACAGGTGCAAACAATGCAGACAATCTCACGAACTGTCCTGACTTGAGACAATTCACACCACTTTAACCTGTGCTTAACCCTCTCTCCACTTGCATTGTCTGCAAGACTGGATTACCTGTTAAGACTCGCATTCCAACCATTATTTTGTAATTGAGTCTGTGTCTATATATGCCGTTTGTGAACCCAACTCTTCACTCACCTGATGAAGGGGCAGTGCTCCAAAAGCTCGTGCTACCAAATAAACCTGTTGGACTAGGTATTGAATAACTTTTTTGTTTCTGTCTTCACGGAGGAGGACGTGAATAATTTGCCGGGTGTTAGCGATGGAAAGGTGGTAGGACTGGAGGGTCTTAATGACATTACTGTTACTAGAGAGGTGGTGCTCGACAGACTGGAGGGGCTGATTGTGGACAAGTCCCCAGGACCGGATGGAATGCATCTGAGGGTTCTGAAAGAAATGGCGGAGGTGATAGTGGATGCCTTGGTGGTTATTTTCCAGACGTCGCTGGATTCCGGGGAAGTGCCGGATGATTGGATAACGGCTAATGTTACGCCGTTGTTTAAGAAGGGTGCCAGGCAAAAGGCGGGGAATTATAGGCTGGTTAGTTTAACGTCTGTGGTAGGTAAAATGTTAGAATCTGTCATTAAGGAGGAAATTGCGAGGCATCTTGAAGGGAATTGCTTGATAGAGCAGACGCAGCACAGTTTCATTAAAGGGAAGTCGTGTCTGACAAATTTACTGGAGTTCTATGAGGATGTGTCTAGGGCGGTGGATAGAGGAGAGCCGGTGGATGTGGTCTTTCTAGATTTTCAGAAGGCGTTTGACAAAGTACCTCACAAGAGGTTATTGCAGAAGGTCGAGGGACATGGAGTTGGGGGTAGGGTGTTAGCGTGGATAGAGGATTGGTTGTCAAATAGGAGGCAGAGAGTGGGGGTCAACGGGTGCTATTTGGATTGGCGGACGGTGACTAGTGGAGTGCCCCAGGGGTCGGTGCTGGGGCCTCAGCTTTTTACCATTTATATAGATGATCTGGAGGAGGGAACCGAGTGTAGGGTGTCGAAATTTGCTGATGACACCAAGATTGGGGGAACGGCAAATTGTGCGGAGGGTGGGGAGAGACTGCAGAAGGATCTAGATAGGCTGGGTGAATGGCCCAGGAAATGGCAAATGGAATTTAATGTTGGCAAGTGTGAGGTGGTCCACTTTGGTAGGAAGAATGGTAGGAAGGACTATTACTTACGGGGCGAAAAACTGCAGCAGGCGACGGTGCAGAGGGACCTCGGGGTCCTTGTGCATGAGTCGCAAAAACCCAGCTTGCAGGTGCAGCAGGTGGTCAGGAAGGCGAATGGGATGCTGGCCTTCATAGCGAGGGGGATTGAATATAAAAGTAGGGAGGTCTTGCTGCAGCTGTATAGGGCATTGGTGAGGCCGCAGCTGGAGTACTGTGTGCAGTTTTGGGCGCCGCACCTGCGCAAAGATATTTTGGCCTTGGAGGGAGTGCAGAGGAGGTTTACTAGGCTGATACCGGAGTTGAGGGGGTTGAGCCATGAGGAGAGGCTGAATAAACTGGGCTTGTACTCGTTAGAGTTTAGAAGAATGAGGGGAGATCTCATTGAGACGTTTAAGATGATGAATGGGATGGATAGGATAGAGGTGGAGAGATTCTTCCCGCTCAAAAAAGACAGTAGGACTAGGGGGCACAGCCTCAAGATAAAAGGGGGGCGGTTTAGAACGGAGTTGAGGAGGAACTTCTTCACTCAAAGGGTGGTGAATCTCTGGAATTCTCTGCCCGTTGAAGTGGTGGAGGCTGCCTCGCTAAATATTTTTAAGACGCGGGTTGATGGGTTTTTGATAAGAGAGGGGACTAAGGGTTATGGGGAGAAAGCGGGAAAGTGGAACTGAGCAGCGACAGATCAGCCATGATCCTATTGAATGGCGGGGCAGGCTTGAAGGGCTAGATGGCCTACTCCTGCTCCTATTTCTTATGTTCTTATGTTCTTATGACTTTAACCTGGTGTTGTGAAACTTCTCACAAAATCATGCCTTCATTTTAAGAGGGCCCTTTACAAAGCTGCACTGACCTTTTAATATTAACAACTTGAGCTGTTAGCAGACAAAGACAAAATAAAAATGCTGCAATTACAACAGTCCTGCAACAACATTGGGCACAGAAAAATTAGTGAAAGTACATCTGAAGAGCACAAAACACTCAGAATCTATAATACTAGGTTAGTCTTTGAATGAAAAAGATGTGAAATATATGTAAAAGTTAGTATATGAATGGCATCAATTGAAGAATAACTAATTATTTCAAGGTGAAGGAAGTAGAAAAGGCACAGGAAGAGAAGACAACAAAATAGGGGTCAGATACAGTACAGGAAAGAAAGTGGTGTATAAGTTGTTCCAAATTGCTGATAATTGATCACCAATACATTGATAACCGAGCACAGTCGCTGATATGCTTATGTGACAGATTCATATTACAGAGAGGAGGAAAAAAAAACAACTTATTCATTTCTGATGCTGTTTCATCGTGGGTGTCAAATTCCATCCATGCAAGACTTCAGCTGGGTACAGTACACAGAAACCCAAACAAAGATGATTGTTAAGGTGGTCATAAGCACGAGACAAATACTGGCATTAATTCACCTTCTGCCTTAGAGATTGCATAAGCAGCACTCATTAATTCCCAAACAAACTAAATAAGTCCTTAGTACAGGTCAACATGCAAGTGTAATTTACTTATATAGAACTAAGTATAGTACAGCCCAGGAACAAGTCCTTTTGCCTATTAAGCCTGTGCCGACACATGATGCCTTTCTAAAGACCTTTCGCCTTTACATAGTCCATATCCCGATATTCCCTGTCTATTCATGTATCTGTCAAGATGTCGTTTAAACATTGCTGTTGTATCTGCATTTACCACCTCCTCTGGCAGCATATTCCAGGCACTTACCACCCTCTGTGTAAAAACTTGCTTCTCACATCTCCTTTAAACTCCCCCTGCCCCCTTAACCTTAAATCAATGCCCCCGAGTAATTGACATTTCTACACTGGAAAATAGTACCACTTGGTTACCCTTTGGTTGCCTTTTCAAATTAAAAAAAATCTATCAAATCAAACATCCTTATGTGAGTTATTTTATTAGCTGCACTTAAGTAGTCACTGCTACTGTTCCATCGAGTGCTGGCAGAACTTTATTTAAAACTTGATTCCACACATGATACAAAGGACAGCTGGTGATTACTCATACCATTCTCCATGTCCATTCAGGTCAAAAGAACATAAAGTAATTAAAGTTGCTGGAAATCTGAAACGGTCATACAAAGCAACATAGAAAATGTTAGAAATAAACAGAAAGTCTAACAGCATAAAGAAGATTAAAATTTTGAGTTGAGATGGTACAATGGAAAGGAATTGCAGGTTTTTCCTAGATTGATGGGGTAAAACCTTCCTTTTTTAAATTAATTCATGGGACATGGACATTACCGGCTGGCCAGCATTTATTGCCCATCCCTAGTTGTCCTTGAGAAGCTGGCGGTGAGCTGCCTTCTTGAGCAGTTGATAACTGAATGGCTTGCTAGGCATTTCAGAGGGCAGTTAAGAGTCAACCACATTGCTATGGCTCTGAAGTCACACATTGGCCAGACCAGGTAAGGATGGCAGATTTCCTTCCCAAAGAACATTAGTGAACCAGATGGGTCTTTCTGACAATTGACAATGATTTCGTGGTCACCAGTAGATTCTTAATTCCAGAATTTTTTTTATTGAATTCAAATTCCAACATCTGCCCTGATGGGATTCGAACCCTTGTCCCCAGGACACTAGCTGAGTTTCTGGATTAAATAGTCTAGCGATAATACTACTAGGCCATTGCCTTTCCTTATTCATAATGGTCTCACAAAATTGACACATTTTTGTGATTTCATGAAAATGGTTCTTCATCAGAAGTACCCATGCACAGGATCTCAATTCAAAACCTTGATTTTCATTGCTGAAAGTACGGCTTGGTATTTGGTGCTTTATATAAAGTTGCATTAAATTTTGAGTTAAAAAAATCTCCATTCACACCTACTCCAGTTGAAGGTTAAATGAATTTTAATGAAAAATAGACTTAACTCGGAGAAAATGTCAGGTTTTTTCAGTTGTAGGTTCCTGCATTTGATTATTAATGCACGTGGCACATGGAGAAAATTCTACTGTTGTCCCAATTGATGCTTCATGAAGCTGGGATCTCACGCACAGCCAGATTTCCACTGATGCCTGATCCCACTCATTACAGCCAGTCATGTGACAAGGCAACAACTGATTGACTAGCAGTTCACCCAATGACAGGGCAGTAACAGAGAAAGCTGTGGAAACAGGAGATGGAGGAGAAAAGGAGCTACCACATAAGGTGTTTGACTTGCTGTGAAGCAATGAGTAGTTTGAGGAGCAGTGAGCTCAATGAACACAAATATTTGTCTCTAAGTGTAATTGTGCATTTGATGTTATCCCAGCAGAGGTATGGCTGTTGTTGCTCAAGATCCAGTGTGGATTAGGAACACAAGGATTTACAGAATCAGCTTTACTCTTTCATACTGAAGGCAGCAATGTTTTAATCTGCTCCGCTGCTGCCAATGCCATTGCCCATCGTTCCCAAACAGTGACATGTAATTCCACCCCTCTAACCCAGGGACACAAACTTCCAGTGGGGAAGTGGAAGTCCCCTACCCAAACCTGCATCTGGCTCATGTTTCTCCAGATGCCACCAGGGCACGATGGCACAGTGGTTAGCACAGAGCCAGGGACTCCGGTTCAATTCCAGCCTCAGGTGACTATTTGTGCGGAGTTTGGACTTTCTCTCCACCTATGTGGGGGTTTCCTGCAGGTGCTCCGGTTTCATCCTACACCCCAATGGTGTGCAGTTTAAGTTGACTGGCCATATTAAATTGCCCCTTAGTGTCAGGGGGATTAGCAGGTTAAATACATGGGTTACGAGGATAGCACCTGGATGGGATTGTTGTCAATGCAGGCTCAAAGGGCCAAATGGCCTCCTGCATTTGTAGGGATTCTAAGATACTTGAATAAAATCACAGCAGGTCAACACTGTGTTAGTGTTCCCCAGATTTGCAAATATGAGAGGCTTTTTTTAAAAACAAAACTCTGCATTTTATGGTCAAGTTAACATTTCTAAGCATTATCGAATGAGTAGTTAACAGTTTGTTTCTTTTTCCTGTTGTACATATCCATAGAAACATAAATTCACACCCAATGGGGAATTGACTGGCAAACTATTCTACCAATTAAACACTGGTGACAGACAGACGAGACTTGTGCTGATGGAAAAAGCATTGTTCCAAACCAGAAGAATTAAAAGTTCTCACAGACACTGTTCTGTTTGCAGTACAAATGAACAGCTCCATGAACTCTGCACAAAATATAAATAAGCACTCGGCAAAATGTCGGTACGTACCAGCATCTGACACAGCAAAAACTGTGCTTGAAGTTAATGAACAGACTTTTCCTTGCAGAAATCACATCAGAGACTCATCCGTCTTATTATAATACACTTAATATTGAGGAAAACACAGATACTTTTAAAACTTTGGTTAGGCCGCACTGAGTGCATTGAGTTTAATTCTGGAGGCTTTGGAGAGGGTGCAGAAGAGATTTACCTGGATGTTGCCTCAATTAGAGGGTATGAGCTGTAAGGAAAGGCTGGACAAACTAGGGTTGTTTTCTCCACAGCAGCAGAGCCTGAGAGAAGCTCATAAAATTATGAGGCATAAATAGGGTTGACAGAATCTTTTTCCCCAGAGTTGAAATGCTTAATACTAGGGGGCATGTACTTAAGGTGAGGGGGGGGGGGGGCGCGGGGTGGGGGGGAGGTGGTGTTGGTGGAACTTTAAAGAGGGTGTGAGAAGTAAGTTTTGTTTAAACACAGTGGTAGGTGTTTGGACCACACTACTCAGGTGATAGTGCAAGCAGGTACAATAGGGGCATTCAAGGGGCTTTTAAATAAGCACATGAACATGCAAGGGATAGAGGGATATGGACCAAGGTCAGGCAGAAGGAATCAGTTTAATTTGGTTTAGCACAATATCGTGGGCTGAAGGACCTGTTCCTGTGCTGTACTGTTCTATGTTCTATGATACCAGGTACTTATAACTTACTTTACGTTTAGGGGCGCAGCAGCTGTAGTGTAAAAGACAGCATTTGCTGGAATTATTAACTTTTTTGGTAGCACTGTGCAAGCTATAGTGGCTGCTGTAAAAAGTGTTTACACTCTGAATAAGCTGGACATGATGAAAATGGTAATGCTTGCTTCAGATGGTGCTTCCATATAGGGAAAATCAATGATGTTGCAACACAACTCAAGCAGCGCATTCCACGTTTAGTAGAACAACACTTTGTGGCTCGTGCCAAAGATCTGGGTTCGTCAATGCTTGGAAAAAAGTTCCCGTGGTGAAAGAAAAAGAGACACTTGTGAAAGCCATTTATACAATCGTCTACAGCTCCACAGTCCAAAGAGAACAATCTGAGGAAACGGCAAAAATCCCAGAGATGCAACAACATTGTTTAAATCTCTAAAAGGAGTGAGGTGTCTGTCTAGACATTTCGCTTCAAGTGATTCGATGTGCAATTGTGAAGTCTTTAGATACTCAGAACATTAAATCTTTGTAAATAATGACTTAAGAGCAAAGTAAAGCTCCCTGACACTAGGTAGCGCATCACCTGTGTCTGATATAGAATCCCTACAGTGCAGGAGGTGGTCCATTGAGCCTGCACCAACAACAATCCCACCTAGGCCCTATCACTATAACCCCACGTATTTACCCTGTTAATCCCCAGACACTAAGGGTCAATTTAACATGGCCAATCAGCCTAACCTACACATTTTTGGACTGTAGGAAGAAACCAGAGCATCTGAAGGAAACCCATTTAAACACAAGGAGTCTGTGCAAACTCCATACAGTCACCCGAGGCTGGAATTGAACCTTGGTCCCTGGTGCTGTGAGGCAGCAGTGCTAACCAGTGTGCCACTGTACCGCACCCTGCTAATATGAATCAGCAGAGTTCACCAAATGTTTTCAGAAGGGCTATTTAACAATATTTGAAGTTGTTCAGTTAGCAATAGCAATATCCTTAAATGAGAGGACACTATCTCAAAGAAACAGTCTCGTGGAGCAAGTGTGAATTATCTAATTGCATCTAACAGATGATCAATTGTGTGAATTTGTTCTATATTTCATATCTCTACAATGTGGTCATATAAATAAAAGGTTTCCAAAAGGGTTTTGCAGAACTAAGTGAATGGGCAGTTTTGACCTTGTCTCACTTTTATCCCAATGGGCTGGATTTTACTGTACCTCACCAGTATATCTGAAGGCAGGGGGGCTAGTAAAATGCAGTATGTGGCATGGCCACCATCTTTGCCTCTGCCCCTGATCTGTTTCCCATATTGTGGAAGGTGGTGGGGGCATCAGGCAGTCCACTCACACTGAGGTCTATTGAGGGTCTTAAGAGGCCAAATAATGGCTATTTAAGACCACCATCCCATCCCTGCTGTTTACCCACAGCATGGGAAGGCCTGGCCCAAGCAAGTAGCATGGCAAGTTCTACTGGGCAAGAAGCAGGGGAGAACCTCCTATGGATGAGTCCCCTATGCCCATTGAAGGCATTCTCCTTGCCCCTCCCCACTGCTGATCATATTCACACATTTAACTCTCCCTCTCTGGTCTCTCAAACCCAGCTCCCCATGCCTTCACCCCACTCACTGGGACCTGCCTGCCACCCCCCTGCCAAGGGCCTGGGCTTACCTTCAGTCAGGATTTCATAACCTCCTCCCCTACGGGTTCTGGCTGTTGTCCCAGCAGTCACCATCTCTCAAACCTGGTGCTACTGGGATGAAAAAGCTGTCAACCAATCGAATTGACCAGCAGCCATTTAAGATGGGATTTCCTCACCAGATGGGAGTGGTAGTCTTGCCCTAGCCAAATATAAATGGCTGCCGGGCAACCTCTCAATGGGTGATGTCAAGGAACGCAACATCCTATAAAGTCTAACCCAGGAAATCAGTTATGAATTTGGCACCGAAAATATTCACAAGCTAACTGACGGCACGGTGGCACAGTGGTTAGCACTGCTGCCTCACAGCACCAGGGACCTGGGTTTGATTCCCAACTTGCGTCACTGTCTGTGTGGGTTTCCTCTGGGTGCTCCGGTTTCCTCCAACAATCCAAAGACGCGCAGGTTAGGTGCATTGGCCGTGCTAAATCCTCCCTTAGTGTCCTGGGATGCGTCGGTAGAGGGATTAGTGTAGAGGTACAGGGATAAAGCCTAGGTGGAATTGTTGTCGGTACAGACCTGATGGGCCGAATTGTCTCCTTCTGAGATATAGTAGTAGTAAGAGTGGAAAAACACTGAATTATTCGAGGTTAATTACACTGCAATAACCATCTGGAGAGATGGTTAGAAGACTATCTTGAGTTGTACTCCAGAGAGAGCACCATCACCAAGGAAGCTGCAGACACTATAGAAATCCTGCCTGTCATAGCAGTGCTGGACATCAAACCCACAGTGCCGGAGATTAGCAAAGACATTGACTCACTTGGCATGGGAAAAGCTCCAACGGCTCTTACTGTCCTGCCTAAACTCATCAAGCGTGGGAACCTGGCACACCTGCAGCCTCTGCACAAATGTCTCTGTGGAGGAAAGGCGTGATGTAAAGATTGTGATCATGTAAGAACAAGGACCACTGCAGCAATTACATCAACTATCAAGTCATCTGCCTCCAATTAGCTGCTGTGTTTCCTGCATTACAATTATGGCTGCACTTAAAAAGTACTTACCTTTAAGTTCATTAATTTATCAGTGTCATAAGTAGGCTTACATTAACATTAAGGCCCGCATTTGTTACCCATCCCTAATTAAGTTTCAATTTTTAAGCATACAAGTAAGCTTACATTAACACTGCAATGAAGTTACTGTGAAAATCCCCTAGTCACCACACTCTGGCACCTGTTTGGGTACACTGAGGGAGAATTAAACATGGCTAATGCATCTAACTAGCATGGTTTTAGAACGTATAAGATGATGAATGGGATGGATAGGATAGAGGTGGAGAGGCTCTTCCCGCTCAGAAAGGACAGTAGGACTAGGGGGCACAGCCTCAAGATAAAGGGGGGACGGTTCAGAACGGAGTTGAGGAGGAACTTCTTCACTCAAAGGGTGGTGAATCTCTGGAATTCTCTGCCCGTTGAAGTGGTGGAGGCTGCCTCGCTAGATATTTTTAAGATGCGGGTTGATGGGTTTTTGATGAGAGGGGGGATTAAGGGTTATGGGGAGAGGGCGGGAATGTGGAACTGAGCCACGACAGATCAGCCATGATCTTACTGAATGGCGGGGCAGGCTCAAAGGGCCAGATGGCCTACTCCTGCTCCTATTTCTTATGTTTTTATGAAACCAGAGCACCCTGAGGAAACCGATGCTGACACAGGGAGAACATGCAGACTCTGCACAGTCACCCAAACCAGGAATCAAACGTGGAACCCTGGCACTGTGAGGTAGCAGCTCTAACAACTATGCCACAATGCTGCCCAGTTGGCTGGCTATCACTATGGGACATCCAGTGGTGATTAAAGGAGCTATACAAATCTTTCCTTTTCATATAATAGAATGACTGGTGGTCATTTTGGATTCCATCACGTAACTAGGGTAGAAAAGCCAGCATCTGTAGGGAGAGAGGCAGAGTAATGTTTCAAATCAATTACCTTTCAAGAGTTGCAACCAGAGGCCATTGACCTGAAATACTAACTGTTCCTCTTTCCACAGACGCGGCTGAACCTGCTGAGTATTTCTCACATCTTTTTTCTTTTCATTTCAGATGTCCAGCATCCAAGGTCTTTAGCTTTTGAACTCTGGGTGAGGGGCTGATGTCTGGTCCATGTCCATCTCTTGAAGTTTGGGTGTTTCATAGGGGAGGTTGAAGCTTTGTCCAAAACTCCCTTTAATGAACAGCCTGTAGATTTACTTCTTTAGTTTCTCAAAAACGCATGTTTTTTGGACGAAATATTAAACCGAAACCCTCACCAAGTAAACATTAAAGCTCTAAGGAGACGTTTCACAAATATGGAATTCTCCCAGTGTGCTGGTCAATACTCCATCACATATCACCCCAAGAAAAGTATGAACTCATTTCATTTCTGGTTATTGGATCTTGCTCTTTTTGTTGGATCATGTTCCATTCACTGGAACTTGTAATTTAACAAACATATTGCCACATTTACCTATGTGCAATTTCAATAAGTATTTCTTGTGAAATACTTTGTGTTGTAATTAAGATACAATCTTTCTAGTGTGCTTCTCTCTTATCTTTCAGAGGTGGTAAGGAGGAACTGAAGTTATGAAAAAAGTGCTTTGTGCTCCAGACTTTGGAAATGAAAGATGCAGCTAGCCATCAGGGTAATGGGAAACATGGCTTTTGGAGTTCATTTCGATATAAAGCTGTAGGATTGGATTAAATTTGGTTATCACTCCCATTGTGAGAGGGCTTAAGAATAAAGTTGAAATTTATTTATTAGACATGAGTAAGGCTGTGAAGTTACTGTGAAATTCCCCTAATCATCACACTCCAGCATCTGTTCGGGTCAATGCATCTAACCAGCATGTCTTTCAGATTGTGGGAGGAAGCCCATGCAGACACAGGGAGAACATGCAGACTCCACACAGACAATGACCCAAGCCGGGAATCGAACCCAGGTCCCTGGCGCTGAGAGGCAGCAGTGCTAAGGCAGTTATATGTTCAGGATTATTTTAGGCCAGAACTGCAGCCTGAAACATTTCCGTGGGCCCCACATACACCACTCCAATCAACTGGATGCCAATATCTTTCAAAGGAAGTGGAAACAACAGACCCTATTTGCCGTCATTTCATTGTAAATGCTCGGCTTCCAATCATCAGTATCCAAACCAAACTCCAGCAAGCCTAGCTCCTGCTCCATTCATTATCCCTCCAATCATCTGCCAATCAACTTCTGCTGACTCCAAAGAAAGTTAGAGTTGTTGTGTGCAATTTGATCACCCCACCTTCAAAAAGGATCACTGGGAAGGAAGCAACTATGATGGCATTAGGACTCAAGACTCCAATCTAAGCTAGGGACTGAACTAATTTTAACTGTAAAAAAAATTAAGATGGGCCATGATTGCGGTGTTCAAATGATGAGTCATGAGAGCTGCAATTAGACGTAGAGACTGGAGAGTAAAAACAAGAAGCGCAAGTAAGATTAGATATCCTCTGCAATAAAACATTAACAGTCTCATCCCTCAAAAAGCAAGAGCTGTCGAAGTATATTTAAGTTTTGACCAAAAGTTATAAGGATAGGCACAAATTCTTGAATATCTAATAAACGTGATGGTTTTAATGCTATTGGGATCATGTAGATTATAACTTCTCAGAATTATTATTGTCAATTATACTGAGTTAATAGCTTGACTATCTTCATATAATCGATGTTGCAAAAGATTTTATCATCTTAGAAGTTTATCTGTTGCTTGTCAACTCGCTCAATAATACACGATGTGCCTAACCAGTGGAAGGATCAGATTTGGTGGAACAAAAGCTCATTCACAGCTCCAGGGACCTGGGTTTGATTCCCAGCTCAGGTCACTGTGTGGAGTTTGCACATTGTCCTCGTGTCTGCATGGGTTTCCTCCGGGTGCTCTGGTTTCCTCCAACAGTCCAAAGATGTGCGGGTTAGGTTGATTGGCCATGCTAAGAAATTGCCCCTTAGCGTCCTGGGATAGGTTAGGGGGATTAGTAGGTAAAATACGTAGGGATATGGGGGTAAAGCATGGGTGGGATTGTGTTTGGTGCAGACTCGATAGGCCGAAGGGCCTCTTTCTGCACTTAGGGTTCTATAATTCTATGTCAGTCAGAAAATGAGAAGGGAGAAACAGTGTTAACATTTCAGATCAATGGTCTTTCATCAGATATACCTGTCCATTTTATTTTGCAGAAAGATATAACGGTTTGGTATGGTAATGGTTATCTGGCTACAGTCGTTGATCTGAAAGGTTAACTCTGTTTCTCTTGCCACTGGTGCTGCTTGACCTGCCAAGTATTTCCAACATCAACAGTGTTTTGTTTTGAATTTATTTTATGTTGCCTTGGCCTGAAGAGTTCTAGTCCTAGTCATGGCTGCAATATCATTTTTCATGACCCATACAGTTGTGGAATGTTCTTCACCTATTCAGAGTTTTCAAATTGTGCTAAAATTTCTTTCCAATTATTTTTAATAATCCAAAGCAATAAATAAATGCAATATAAACACCTGTTTAGGAATTCCACTATTTATTTGGATGATGCAAAACCTAAGGCAATACTAAAAACCTCTGAACATCCCACTTAATTGTGTTTCCATACAGATCATAACAAGAGCTAACCTGCGCTTGGAAAACTGCAAATCTTAACATAACGGAGTTAAAACGTTTTGCCTTGTCATCAGTCTCTGATGATCCCAGGAGCCAATCCATTTCCGAATAAACTGGCATTAAAAATAAAGGAAGAAGAAAGATAAATGAATGAGGGAGATGAAAGAACAGAGCCTTTCAAATCAAAGAATGGTTCATCTTAGAGATTTCCTCTTAAGCAGTGGTAGGATGTGTCCACTGAAACTGTATTCAACAAGAATTGTTTTCAACAAGAAATTCAGTTTTGCACTTCTAACGATGCTCAATTTTCTCATCCACTTTTGCTTTGGTCGCTAACCTTTTGGGGTTTATTAAGAAAAAGTTTAAAGTTTATTTATTCATGTCACAATTTGGCTTATATTAACACTGCAATGAAGTTAAAGCAAAAATCCCCTAGTCGCCACACTCCCGGTGCCTTTTCGGGTACACCGAGGGAGATGTGAGCATGGCCAGTTCACCTAACCAGCACGTTTCGGACTATGGGGGGAAACTGGTGCCCCCAGAGGAAGCCCATACACACAATGTGCAGATTCCACACAGACAGTTACCCAAACCAGGAATCAAACCCAGGTCCCTGGCCCTGTGAGGCAATAATGCTAATCACTGAAATAACTTGTAGCAAACAAAGCTCCAGGAAATAATGTTTAAAAGTAGAAAAACAAATCAGTTATACATTCCCAGGTAGAAAGAAAAGATCATTTTTGAATATCTTAACAATTTAAATCACTGGGGTCCACTATAGCTGTGGAAAATCAGACTTCTTTATAAAGACAACCGATGCTTCTTAGGAATGTTTTATCCACTGAAATGAAGGAAAATTTGTGCTGCACTCTTCCCGATAAGTCAAATTTACCAGATGGACTCAAATTTCCAAGTGTTATTGCAACACAGTCTTGAAAGTGGCAAAGAGATTTTTGGGCAGATGTTACTTTAAGACCAGCAATAACCCAGGTAAAATAAATGCAAGTTAGCAATTTCAAAGGACAACACAAGAAAGTGAGAGATAGCAGCATGTGTACAGATAGCACATATATCCTTCCTGTAATACTCAGGAAGATGCAGAATTCCTTTTAGTAGAGTTGCACTTACCAGCACTTGTTCTGCGACTTCAACTACAACAGAACATTGAGAACAACAGTTGGCAAGTAGTTTCACAGCACCATGGAAACCATGACAACACTCAACAGGATCACATTCAGAAGCGAGAAGAGGCACACAGTGCATGGCTGGGTAATTACTCAGAGCTGCTCCTGTTCCACCAGCGTGATTTTGCTGCAAATTAGGTTTTCCTCACAGTTTCTGCAAAGTACAACCAGCACAGCTGGAGCAGCTCCAAAGAAATGCCTGTCGGTAAATTCATTTCAATTTGAGAAGGCATTTTCCTCTGCACAACGCTCGCAATCATTTTATTTGAGATAATCTAGGAAAACTTGAATGGAAGAACAATGAACGTTCAGTTCAGCAAACTCGTCCGTCGCCTGCCGCTAACTCTTATCCCCCTCCTTAGATCTCCTTACAAAGCACACTCATTTTTCTCTGTTGACCAGGATGGAAAAGTGCATTTTAGTCCTGCTTCCCTGAATCAAAGCGCTCAGTTTGCGCACACCACAGCTATCCTCCCCAAATGCTGCACATTTAGGTCAAAACAACAGCAGATGCTGGAATCTGAAACAATAACAGAAAACGCTGAAAATTCTCAGCAGGTCTGACAGCATCTGTGGGAAGAGAATAGAGTCAATATTTTGAATCTATGTGACCCCTTTGATGAAGGGTCATCCAGGCTTGAAATGTTGGCTCTATTCTCTTCCACAGATGCTGTCAGACCTGCTGAGAATTTCCAGCATTTTCTGTTTTTGTTTACTACACATTTAGGGTTGGGAGGAAACCATCAACTTTGAGTCCCACTAAACTCCAACAAAGCTTATTCTGCTACCATACACACCACTTAGGTGCAAAGGATTCTTCACTATCTCTCCTCCCTATTTCTACGCGTGCTATTTGTGAACGTCAGCAGTATTGCCATAATGTTCTTTTGATTTTATATTCACAGGAAGGGGTGAAGAAGTGCCAATGTTGTCTGTTAAAAAGGCACATGTCAAAAAGTACGAGTGACAGCAAACAATACCGCAACAGAGAAGCCAGGAGAAATTGTCAACACTTTCAGGACCAGATGATGGAGTAAAAGAAACAGGCTTATTATTTATCAAAGATCACCAGAACCTCCTGCAATTCTGTAGACAGTTTAGGAGTCTTACTCGTAGAATATTAGGCATTGTAACAACGACAAAACTGTAAATGTTTGCTGTCAATACTCCACTCAAACAGTCAAAAAAAATTCTGAAGTCCTCACAGGCACAGAATAAGGTGAAAATTTGAGAATTGCTGTCATTGATTCAACATTCCCCAGACTACAATTTCTAAGTCATCAGTGAATCAATACAAACTTCCACTTTAACACTAAAAACTCTTGAAAAAGCTAAACCTAAATGAGATGTAACTGTGTTTAGAATGGTGTACTAGCTTCACAATTATTGTTAAATTGACCCTGGTCAGCTACGTTTATAATTGTAAAAAGTAAAATAAACTTGGAGCAGAATTTTTTTTCATTTTTCTACACAGTGACACAGGAAAATTGGGGTGGAAGCTGCGCAGTTCCTCTGCTGTATTTCTTGTCACTTAAACAAATAAAAGGTTACAGGACGGGTCCCACGACATCACACTGCTGGCTCAGGAACTTAGGTTTTTTAGAAAGATCGGGGCACCATTCTAAAAGGGTATGTTATTTAAAGAAAATAAAAATAGAAGTGCCCCTCACCCCCCACACAACCAATCCCCATTCCTCCCTCGCAGAACTCCCCATCCCCACCACACGGGTCCCCTGTCAAGAACATTCCAAAGACCCACAAGTGCAACACATCCCAAGCATTGCCCTGTGCGTGACCTCCCGCCCCACCTCTGGTGGCTGTATTCATCTGCATAAGAGGAGTGGGGAAGGGGGGGCTACCAAACATAAAGGCCTAATAATGATAATGACATCAAAAATATTCAAATGAGGATCCCAATGTTCAATGTCAAGGTACCCATTACGTCATCGGCAGAAGGGCAAGAACCATTTCAACAGAAATGTAAAACCTATTCCAGAAATATTCCTGCCATCAGACCCATCCCTCAAAATCTACCCTTCCTGCCCCTGCAGCTTGGTGTAGGGATGGTGATGGTGACAGTGACAAATGTCAGGAGCTGAGAGCTGGGGAACGTCAGGAACTATGCAGGAACGAGAATGTCAGGAATGGGATGGGCAGGGGGGGATATAGGAAGCAGGAAATGTCACAAAGTGGAGAAGGGCTAAGGAATGTCATAAACTGGAGGCCAGGGAATGTGATGAATTGGGAGGGAGGAGCAAGGAATGTCAGGAACTCAGCAGGAGATAAGGATTCAGGAACTCATCAGGTAGAATTTTCCCATCCTGCCACCATGACAATGCCACGGTATTGCCCTGGGCATGACCAACCACCTCCCCCCCACCCCCCCCAACCCCTGTGCCTCCATTGGGTTCTGCTCACCAAGTGTGCATTGTGAGGAACCTGCCGTGATTCGACTCAGTATACCCTCACACTGACATGAATTCAACGAAGCGGGGGGGTGGGGGAGGGCGCTACCATATGTAAAGGCCTAATAACGATAATGATACCGAAAATAGTGGATGGGACAGAAAATTGGATGGACTATGCAAGGGTCCGCTGACCTCGGGTGGGAATTTCTGGGTCTTGGGAGCAAACGCGGTCTTAAAATCCCATGCATGGAGAAGGAAGATCTGGTTTTGGGCGGTGGGGCAAGAAGGGGAATTGAGGGAGAACACAAAGACAACTTAGAGGGGGGAAGAGCGTAACTCACGTCGAAGGTGGCAGGCAGTAAGGTGAATGCAAATGAGAATGGGAAGGTCATCTAGATGGGTGAATGGATCACGATCTCTCCCCCCATCTGTCAGACCTGTGTCACATTCTTCCAACCCTACCATCCTTATACCTACAAAATATTCTCAGTCTTCTCCCCCACCAGTCCTGGAACACTCTCTTGACCATCAACAACAGTCAGTTGTTTTCTGGGAAAGCCCAGTGCATGCACAGCAGTTGCTGGAAATGTGATATTAAATACTGGAAACAATCAGCAAATTAGGCAGCTTTTACAGAAAGATGCATAAAGTTTCAAATTCTGAAAGGTTATCGACCCAGAACATTAACTCTGCTCTCCTTGATTGATGCTACCTGACTGATTGAGCCTTCATGCATTTTATATTTGGTCATTCAACTCACGTCTGGAGGTCAGACAGGGCAGACCATATGTCAAAGTGTTACCTTGCTTTATGAGGTGACCCTCCACATTAACAGGTAGCTGCCATTCCTTTAGCTGCACCAGTTTTGGTAGACTGCGCTCCACTGTATGGGATCATAGAGGAATCAGCCCAGCAACAAAACTGAAGGTCTACAGTGCCGTGGTACTCACTACCCTCCTGTATGCCTGTGAAATGTGGACTGTGTATCGAAGGCATGCAAGACAGCTCAATCATTTCTACATGACTTGTCTTCGCAGAATATTACGCATCCGATGGCAAGATAAAGTACCAGACACTGAAGTTCTCTCTAGAGCAAGTCTACCATCAGTCCACACACTGCTGATGAGAGTGCAGACCCTGTGGGCAGGTCATGTCATCCGTATGTCAGACGAGCGCATACCTAAGCAGCTCCTTTTTGGGAACTCTCTGCTGAAAGACGCTTGCATGGAGAGCAGAAGAAACATTTCAAAGACGCACTCAGAGCCTCCCTGAAGTTGCATGACATAGACACGACCACCTGGGAAACATTGGGCACAAAACCATCCTACCTGGCACTGCCTTATCCACAAAGGCGGTCAAGCTCACAAAGCAAGGTGTATTGCTGAAGCACAACATAAAGCGTGAGCTGCGCAAGTCCAGACCCACCAGCGCAACAACTACAGTGTCTACACGAGTCTGTCCAATATGTGCCAGGACATTCCGTGCCCGAACTGGCCTGATCAGTCATCTTCAGGCACTCTGCAACCAGCCTCAAAATGACTAATGGTGTCAAGGTCCTCATCGATGATGATGGACGAACAACAACCACAGCAGCAAACCTTCGAGAGCAGCGAGCTCCTACACACCAGTCTTCTGCACCTTACCTGGGATGTTTGCAGTGTCCAGAGCACTGGGACAGACTTCCCTAATGCACTGTTTTAAAAAAAGAGAGTGATATGAACCCATCAACGTCAAGCAAATCAGCTTAATGCCAGTGGTGGGAAAACTTGTAGTCCAATGAGCAAAATTAACTAGTGTTTGGGAGAATATGCACTAATAATTGAAAGTCTGTATGGACACGTAAAAGGTGAATCATGTTTATCTTGATCAAGTTAAAGATATATTGGAGAGGGTGGATTCAGGTAGGGTAGTTGATGTTGTGTATATGGACCTCCAAAAGATGTTTGATAAATTAACCCAAAATAGACTTGTTAACAAAATGAAAGCCCAGAGATGAAAGAGATACAACATTGGCTTAGGAAAAGAAAGCAAAAAGGAATAATGGCATAAATGTTAATGTTTTTCAGACTGAATGGAAGTGTGAAGTTGAAACAACTGATTTTTTAGATGTAAATTGATGGGCTGGAGATAGATAGAAGGCACAAAGGTGGTATTTTCCACCGCCCCCCTCTCCTTCCCAAGCATGTTAGCGCATTATCTGGCAGCAGAGGAGACTCACCATTGGCAACAAACAGATGTCTACACTTTTTTGTATGTCTCGGCCATCCCACCAGCAGGGATCCGGCCACAGGGGGTTGTCTTCAGTAAGAACAGAAGATCCCACTGATGGGAAAGACCAGAAAATCCCGCCCATTATTTCAAAGTTTGCCAATGACACAAAGTTCTGCAACATAGTAAGCTATGAAAGACTTAGAGGATATAGATAGATTGATGAAGGAGACAGTATTATAAGAGAAGTTAATTTAACACAAAAATGTGAAGTGATTGGTTTTGGTAGGAAGAATGAGGAAAGGCTATGTAAACTCAATGGTACAATTTTAAAAGGGTTTCAGGGACAGAGGGACTTGGCAGTGTATGTACATAAGTCTGTGAAAGTGATAATACAAGTAGAAAGCAAGAATGATATGTTAAACCTTTATAAAAACACTGATTAAGTTCCATCTGGATATCATGAACAGAGCCCAGTCCATCACTCAAACCAGCCTCCCATCTATTGACTCTGTCTATACTTTCCACTGCCTCAGCAAAGCATTCTGGTTGTAATACTGAAAGCTTATGCTCCAGAAAATTGCCTCGGAACTTTCTGCGGATTTGCTTTGCTTTTTGCATAATCAGGTTGTTGGGGCTCCATCATTCTACTCTCGATCATCAGCAAAGTGATGGAAGTTGTCATTGACAATTATATCAAGTGGCATTTACACACCAATACTAATTTTGGGTTCTGCCAAAGCTCCGCTGCTGATCTCACTACAGTTTTGGTGTAAACATGGACAGAAGAGCTGAATTCAAGAGGTGGGGTGAAAATGACAGCACTTGACCTCATGGCAGCATTTAACCAAGTGTAGGGTCAAGGAGAAATTTTGAAGTCAATGGGAATCAAGGTGAAACTCTCCACGGGTTGGAATCCTACCTATCACAATGGAAGATGGCTGTGGTAGTTGTCTCAAGATATTGCTGCATAAATTCCTCAGGATAGTTTCCCATGCCCAGCCACCTTCAGTGGCGTCATCAAAATATCGGAAAATAGTAAACGACATCAATAAAATAAGTTACTTGGTAGTACAGAATTGGAATATTGTTGCCAAAGCTTATTGTCTTACACTTATCAGGACAGATTCACAAGAATACGAAATATCAAAGGGAACAACACTTTACACTACATGTGAAAAGGGTGCTGATTGGTTGGCAAGTGGACCTGGATTGCTACAGGGAGAATGCACTAGGGAACAGTTGATGCCAAGCTTTTGCTTAAATGCAAACCAAGTTGACTCTAAATGGTCAAAGCATTGCCATGGGGAATGAACCAGGGAATGGCTGTCCTCCAAGCTTTTGTGTAAGGAACCAGCAATTAGTTTGGCATTTTTCTTTCAAAGCACTTAAAGACTAAAGGTTTGAAAGCTTAATGCTGAACTGGCATGATGACATCTTGATTTTATAGTGTGAAACCTGCAGCATCTCTCTGCTTCCCCCTCCTATGAATACATAAGAATGCCCATAAATACATAAGGGTGCAGAAGAGGCCATTCAGTCCATGAAGTCTACACTGATTGGCAGAATAACTTACCCAGGCCTGCTCCCCCACCTTATCCCACAGTAGTCTCACACATTTTCCATGGTTAATCCATCTAATTCACAAATCTTGGGCACTAAGGGGCAATTTAGCATGGCCAATCCACCAAACCTACACATCTCTGGGCCATGGGAGGAAACCGGAGCACCTGGAAGAAACTCTGACAGACACAGGGAGAACATGCAAACTCCACACAGTCACCCAAGGCCAGAATTGAACTTGGGTCCCTGAAGCTGTGAGGCAGCAGTGCTAACCATTGTGCCACCATGCTGCCCTTACAATAAAGCCAGCTTTTACCTGGTTTACATCTAACCCCTTGAGTTTTCCAAGTAATGTTTATGTTGCAAAATAGAAAGTTGATTTCAAGAATGAAAAATCAAGAAATGGATTTGTGTGAATGTATGTTTTTGAGCCCATTCCGCTAACTAGATTTCAGAAGTAGCGAATCACTGTTTTTTTAATATCCCAATACTTCAATCAAACAAAGAAACAATCAGATCCAAGAGACAGCGACTTACATCTATGTATCATCTTTAACTTAGCAAAATATCCCAATGTACTTCACAAGAATGTTACCAAATGAAATTTAGTAACAAGCCACATAAGGAGATATTAGAATGCGTAACAGGTCAGAATCTGAGAATCTTTGAGGATTGCTGGGCTGGACATGACAAAGCCAGGAGGGACAAGGTCAGGGAGGAATTAGAAAGATTGGAATTTTTAAATCAAAGCATTGCTGGGCAGGGAGTCAATTATATCCGTGAGCAGAGAGGTAATAGGTGAACAGGACTTGGTGCAAGTTAAGATAATGACGTTAGAATTTTGGATGACCTCAAATTTATAAAAGGTGCAAAATGGGAGGTCAACCACCTCGCAATAGTTAAGTAATAAAGGCGTGGATAAGTATTTCAGCCGAATTCAGTGAGTCTCCTCAGGCCTCCAAAAAATTCCTAAGTGTGGCTGAAGTGCAAATTGAATAGTACCGACCCTTCCAGTGGGAATCTCACTGGTTTTCCCACGGACGACAACAATTCAGAATGCTTTGGGAGAATTCCACCCACAATCTCACACAACTAGCAGAGATGTACTCTTAAACATGTATTATTTGCCACAGCAATACAGGGTTAGATTAAAAATGAAACACAATCCCACTCCAGAAGAAAAGAAAATGGCTAAATGAATGGACCCACGTACATCTCCCTTCAGTATTGAACTCCAGTAGCCAAACTGGAGGGGGATATGCTTTTAAAATAAAATTCTGCTAAATAGACCAAATCAGAATATCCTGCCTCAAAAAAATCCCAATACAGGTTTCTGAAACTCACACCCCTCCCTTATATTCCATAGTTTTAGGCGAAGGGGTGGCAGATTTAAAACAGAAATTAGGAGGAATTACTTCACTCAAAGGGTTGTGAATCTGTGGAATTCTCTACCCCAGAGTGCAGTGGACACGGGAACACTGAATAAATTTGAGGAGATAGATAGGTCTTTAATTAATAGAGGGATGAAGGATTAAGGGGAGCAAGCAAGAAGGTGGAGATGAACATGAGATAAGATCAACCATGATCATATTGAACAGTGGAATAGGCTCGAAAGGCTGAATGGCCAATTCCTGTTCCGAGTTCATATCATTCAAAATCTTACATGCTAAAATTCAGCATTTAACAGGAAATCATTCATGCACACCTTGTTTGAATGAGATATTTTGATTCTTAAATTGGTAAAGTACTCATGGAGTTAATTTTCAAATTCAGCCTATCTTAGCACCCAAAAAACAATGTGACAAAGTAGTTTCCACTCTGTTGGCACACTGTGTCATTAAAAGATGAAGTGCGTCTATTTAATTTGTCACTTCCCTTGCCGTTACTTCCCTCTGAGAGGTTCAAACCAAATCATTCATGCGGATCTGTCTGCCTCAGCCAATGCCTATAACTCAGAGCTTGGTGCAAGAACAAAGTATGGAGAAATAAGAATGCTTGGTATTATGCTCAGTTGAATGTCATCCTAAGCAACCAATTAAAGGGGGTCATGGCATCTCCTTTGGTGACTTATGTTCTGTTTCCTCAGGTGGATTGGGAAATTGACGACGGGCAATTGCTAAGCAAGTGACCTGGACAAAATGGAAACAAAACATTTTTGGTGCAAACAAAACAATCACGAGGATGATTGCGGGATTATCAACAATGCTCCAGATCCTCTTTTAGCCTTAGCTTTTTACCATTTATATAGATGATCTGGAGGAGGGAACCGAGTGTAGGGTGTCGAAATTTGCTGATGACACCAAGATTGGGGGAACGGCAAATTGTGCGGAGGGTGTGGAGAGTCTGCAGAAGGATCTAGATAGGCTGGGCGAATGGGCCAGGAAATGGCAAATGGAATTTAATGTTGGCAAGCGTGAGGTGGTCCACTTTGGTAGGAATAATGGTAGGAAGGACTATTACTTACATGGCGAAAAACTGCAGCAGGCGACGGTGCAGAGGGACCTCGGGGTCCTTGTGCATGAGTCGCAAAAACCCAGCTTGCAGGTGCAGCAGGTGGTCAGGAAGGCAAATGGGATGCTGGCCTTCATAGCGAGGGGGATTGAATATAAAAGTATGGAGGTCTTGCTGCAGCTGTATAGGGCATTGGTGAGGCCGCAGCTGGAGTACTGTGTGCAGTTTTGGGCGCCGCACCTGCACAAAGATATTTTGGCCTTGGAGGGAGTGCAGAGGAGGTTTACTAGGCTGATACCGGAGTTGAGGGGGTTGAGCTATGAGGAGAGGCCGAATAAACTGGGCTTGTACTCGTTAGAGTTTAGAAGAATGAGGGGAGACGTATAAGGTGATGAATGGGATGGATAGGATAGAGGTGGAGAGACTCTTCCCGCTCAAAAAAGACAGTAGGACTAGGGGGCACAGCCTCAAGATAAAAGGGGGGCGGTTTAGAACGGAGTTGAGGAGGAACTTCTTCACTCAAAGGGTGGTGAATCTCTGGAATTCTCTGCCCGTTGAAGTGGTGGAGGCTGCCTCGCTAAATATTTTTAAGACGCGGGTTGATGGGTTTTTGATGACAGAGGGGATTAAGGGTTATGGGGAGAGGGCGGGAAAGTGGAACTGAGCCGCGACAGATCAGCCATGATCTTATCGAATGGCAGGGCAGGCTCGAAGGGCTAGATGGCCTACTCCTGCTCCTATTTCTTAGGTTCTTATGTTCTTACCTATGTCACAGTATATGCTGTTTATAATGAACAAGGCATGACATCTAAAGCTGGGAACAAGATGGGTGATTATATTTTGAATGTCATTTCCCGTTTGCGGTAAGGGGACTGGCTTGAGAGCAATGATGTGCTTTTAAAGTTAAGTTTTGTTGAGACCACAAGGCATAGTTACTGTGAGGAAGAGTTCTAAACTGGCACATCCTGAAGCCAATTACAGGCAACTACGATTGGGTAAGAGAGTTAAACCTAGATTGACATCTGGCACTTCAGAGGTCAATTAAAGGTTAATTGGTGAGGAGAATTAAAATTGCTCAGTTGTGGTTCTGGAATGTTTTAATAATAAAATCTGAGCCAAATCAGTCCAAGAGTCATACACAGTTATGCATATAACACTTCAAGTGCAATGGGAACACAATATGCAAACCCTTAGATACATTTTATTGTGTTTTCCATACTCATTTATGATTTGAAAGATAACCTATTTTACAATGATAAGGAAGTAAAAGTTATACTTTATAATAATGAAGTAATGAGTGACTGAACAGGCCAAATTGAACTTTCTAGCACAGCATTTTGAGGTTGTTTCATCTCCAATTTTGCCCATTTTTCTTTGAAAAGTTTTGATCAACAAGATTGATTATTTTTATACATTGTTTTTACCTTCTTAGACTTTAAGCTCTTACACTGCCAGCGTACATCATGTCGGAGGCACGCATTTAGCATTTATATTGAGAATGGTGGGGTGTCATCATGAGCTTTAAAAGCAGTTGGGGTCTTGTGACAATGAGCGATGACCCTGAGGTATAGCATTGTCTGCCAGCTGCTCCAGTAAGATTGCTAAAGTCTATTTCCAATATTCAGATACGGCCTCACTCGTCTCAAAACTGTAATCCCACCTAACGTCAATAAACTTTTCCATGGTCCGCCCCTTGCCCGCTCCAATTCTTGTGGTGGGCAGGATGGTAAAATTCCAGTCCATATGTTTACAATATCTGGATCCGCAACTGCATTTATAAATTTTCTTACACACCTTAATGGGCTCATCCTGTACTCAAGTTCACCTTTGAAATGGAGCAGCATTACAAGCTCACTTCCCTCAACATGCCAGTCGATCTGCTAATACATTCTCTATTACTATCTACCACAAGACTACCTTCACAGGTCAATGTACACATTGCGATTCCTACAGCCCCACCTGCCATAAAATTGGTCTTCTCAGCAAACTAGTAAATCGGGCCCGAGCCATCTGCTCTCTATGCAAGCTTGATGCCAATATAGAGGCTAACAAAGTTATGGCAAATGGAGAGGAGGGTTGACTCCATTTGCTCTGTGCTGCTCAGGAGGCTGGAGATCAGAGGAGCAGTAGAATGGCACACTGGTTAGCAGTGCTACTTCTCCGCACCAGGGTCCCGGGTTCAATTCCAGCCTCGGGTCACTGTCTGTACAGTGGGCTTCCTCCAGGAGCTCTGGTTTCCTCCCAGTCGAAAGATGTATAGGTTAGGCTGATTGGCCATGCTAAATTGACCCTTAGTGTCAGGAGATTAGCAGGATAAATATATACAGGAATACAGCCCAGGTGGAATTGTGATCGATGCAGACTTGATGGGCCGAATGGCCTCCTTCTGCACTGTAAATTCTATGGATTCTAAGCCCTGGGAGCCATTGGGAACTCCACGTGCGAAGAGTTGTGGCTCAGGGAATCCGAGATGCAGTGTTTGCTTGGTGCAGCAGGAAAGATGAAAGCTTTTCAAAACCCAGGAACAGGACTCAGTCAATGAAGCTGAAGCAAAGGAAAGCCCAGGAGCAGATGGGCTCTACTCAGAGAAGCTAGGGAGTTGGAATCGTGCTGATAACTGGGGTGCAGCTATATGAAAGATGTGCAGGTTAGGTGGATTGGCCATGCTACATTGCCCCTTAATGCTAAAAGATGGGTAAGTTTACTGGAATAGCTATAGTAAATACGTGGGGTTACAGGGATAGGGCAGAGGGAAGGGTCTAGGTGGGATGCGGAGGGTCAGTGATAAGCTGAATGCTGGCCTCTTTCTGCACTCTAAGGTCCAATCTAGTGGAATGTATTCTCAGAAGAAGAGATTGAACAACTGGGAAGTGAGCAGTCATTGGCGCAGTTTGCATTGCAGTGGCCCTTGAGGGAATCCAGGAATAGATCTTCAAAAGAGAAGAGCTCAAATCCCTCAGGAGGAAGACAGAGATGTATCTAATTTTGTGACTCACCGTGATCGCTGATATCTGGGTAGCTTGTTGAGAAATTAGTGGAATCTGTTTTGGTGACATCTGCTATTTAACGTTGTTTGTGACGCGTTTGATAACACATTGCCTATTAATTCATACTTACTTCAAGTTAATTCTGTATGTTAACAATGTAAAATGGATGGTGTTGATTGCTCACTTTGCTGGCTTCTCTATGGTAAAGATTTCTTCTGTTGCTTAAAACTGTAGAATCTTGTGGCTTTATTCTGTTACTAAGTCATTGTAATTTAAAAATTTCATCTAGTTTACAACATAAGTTAACATTCCCTAACCACATCACAACAAATTTGAGATCTGGGTTCGGATCATAACAACCTTTTACCCCACTTCCGCAGAGAGTGATTTGTCTGGAAACAATTAAAAATAAGCGGTTTATAAACAAGTCCATTTAACTTGTTGCAATGTATGCGGCTGATCAAAAATAATCTCGTGTCTATCACGTTAAATATGGAAATATTATGCTGAACGACTGTCTTCCATTGCTGACAACAATATTAAAATGTCACCTTCATAAGGAAGCTTTTTTCCCAGCTGGGGCTGTCACACTCTCAAAACGCACTCACAACTGACATTAGACAGTTATGTGTAAAAACATGTTGTTTTTTTTTATTTCATATTATAGACACTAGGGGTGGGATTTCCCTCCCCCTCTGCAGTGTGTTTCACAGCAGCTGCAAGCAGCGCACTGCTTAAAGTTTATTTATTAGTCACAAGTAGGCTTACATTAACACTGTAATGAAGTTACTGTGCAAATCCCCTAGTCACCACAGTCTGGCACCTGTTTGGGTACACTGAGGGAGAACTTAGCATGGCCAATGCACTTAACCAGCGTGTGAGAGGAAATTGGAGCAACCGGAGCAAACCCACACAGACACAGGGAGAACATGCATAGATAGTGACCCAAGCCAAAAATCAAACCAGGGTCCCTGGCGCTGTGAGGCAGCAATGCTAACCACTCTGCCACCGTGCCACTGTTTACTGGTGGTGGGATCTTACGATCCCGCCACTGTTAATGGGATTTCCCGTTGAACGCACCCTTGCCACTGGGCAACACCAAGGCGGGAGTGTGCCATTATCGGGACCATAAAATCCCACCAGCATAAACAGCAGCAAGATTTTGGTGTAGAACTTCACACAACTACTATGTCAATGTACTTCCGCAGTAATATTTCCTGAGAAAATTGTAGAAATTTTTTCTGCATACTTCCACATCAGCACGTTAGAAAAGGGGATCTATATCCACTCCATGATGTATAACTTTGCCTATCATTCTGTTCATTTAAGGTTTTTGCTGTTGTGTAAGAAAATTCTAAATGCCCTGTTCAAGGTGCAGTCTGATTTTGTTAGCAGGAAAGCAAATTCAATTCGTAAGGAACACAATAGCTGCAAATATAGTTGCCTCACTCAAAGCTGTGCACTTGCATCCGAGAAATTTTACTAGAATATGGTGGTGATGTTATAACTTTATAACCTTCACAATTCTTCAAAGCTCTGACAGGAAGGGCAGGGAGAAATGAGACCACGTATTTGGAACAAACTTTAAAGAGACACGTGTGCGCTGCTTCCTGTACTGTTCATGCTTAGAGTATTTTCAGAGTTGAAAAGGGGATATGGTGCTGACAGTTATCGATAAAACTGCTCCCCGACCATATGGGACAATTGGATGGACAAGGTTAAAGCTATCTGACTATTGGTGATCACTGTGTCACTGGCCACCATTTAACAGTAACAGGGAGGTTAACAATTTGAAGTTGCGACCCAACTTGTGAACAACAAAGCAGCTCCACAGACAGCTGAAGGCTGAGGCCCAGCAAAAAACCCTCAACCTAAAGCACAGGTAGTGGGTGGAGAAAGGACAGAAGAACCAGCAGTTAGCTAACAACTGTGACATATGCAGTTTCTTTAGTGCAGCCAAGACCACCTATGGCCCAATCACCCATGGTCACACCTCACTGTTGGCCAAGAACAAAGAGTTGGTCATCAAGAACAGAGAGGCAGTCAATTCCCACTAGAAGGGGCACTGAGAAGACCTCCCCAACAGAGACTCTGTCTTCAACATGAGTATTCTCGACTGCATCCCACAGCATGCTACCAGCCATCATCTCAGCACAACCCCAACCCAGCAAGAGGTAGAAAAGGCCATCTGAAGCTAAAGAGCAACAAGGTACCAGGAGCAGATGGAATCCCCACTGAAGTAGTAAAACATGGCAGTGCAGCATTATTAGTGAGAATATAAGACCTTATTTCCCTTATCTGGAAGATGGAGAACATGCCAAGAGATCTCAGTAACACCAAAATTATGATCTTTAAGAAAGGTGGCACAAATGACTGCAGTAACTACAGAGGAATTCCATGCTGTCGGCTACAGGTCCTCTTCAATCACCTGCTCCCTGTGACTGAAGAGTTCCTCCCAGATTCCCAATGCAAGTTTCACCCACTAAGGGGCATAGCTGATTTTTTTTATTCATTCATGGGACATAGACATCGATGGCTGGCCAGCATTTATTACCCATATCTAACTGTCCTTGAACTGAGTGGCTTGCTAGGCCATTTCAGAGGGCAATTGAGAATCAACCACATTGCCGTGCCTCTGGAATCATATGTTGGCCAGACCAGATAGGAACAGCAGATTTCCTTCCCCTAAAGGTCACTAGTGAACCAGATGGGTTTTTCTGACAATCGACACTGGTTTCACGGTCATTACAAGAGAAATGCAGGGATCAGCACCAACCCTTGTACATGCCTTCTTTGACCTTACAAATGTTTTCAACACTGTCGACCATGACGGATTATGGAACATGCTTCTCCATTTTGGCTGCTCCTAAATGTTTGTCACCAACCTTTGCCTGCTCCACAATGACATGCATGCCGTGATCCTAACCACTGGATCCTCTACTGGCCCGATTTACGTTCAGATTGGGGCTACCCATGCTGTGTAATCACACTGATGATCTTGTCAATCTCCTTTGCTACAACAACTCCATCTCACCTCAGCAAGCTCCCCACTGAAGTGGAGCTAAACTACAGAAGAAACCTTGACCACCTGCAGGCCAAAGTTGTCCCATCCTCTGTCTTTAAAGTAAATAGACAATGCTTACTTCCGCGCACACTAAGAGGCCAAGCTCCAAGTCATCGTCTACACCTTCATCAAGGTGTATGCGAACATGGGCTAAACATCCATAAGAACGATCTCTACCAATCTCTCTCTCTCCTCCTCCTCCTCTCCCCCAATCACATCTCATAGCACTGCCCCAGTTGTCAAAATCCATGAAGAGGCCTTGGATAGTGTGATCATTTTCCATACCTTGGGAACCTAACGTCAACATGGGAAGATATCAATGACAAGGTTCAACACCGCTTTCAGTATGCCAGTGCAGCCTTCAATTGCCCAAGGGAGAGATTGCTTGAAGATGAGAACCTCAGACCCAGTACAAAGCTCATGGTCTATACAGTACTAGTGAAACTCCCCCTCCTGTATGGCTCAGACTCATGGACAATTTACAGCAGACATCTGAAGATGCACCACCAGATCTACCTCTGCAAAATCCTGTAAATCTATCGGCAGGATCGGAAAACTGACATCAGTGTTCCCAGGCCAACATCTCCAGTATCAAAGCATTGATCACGTTCAATCAGTTCCACTGAGAGGGCCACTCTGTCTGCCCAACTCCAGTCTCCCTAAATAAGCATTTACTCAAAGCTTTGATTTGCCAAATGAAGCCCAGCAGGGCTTCAAGTACACACTCAAAGCTTCCTTGAAAAAGTGCAACATCTCTATTCACACCTGGGAATCCCTGGCCCAAGACCAGTTGAAGGATCTGAACACAGAATTTCATCGCCGAGAGCAAGCTGAAGCCAAACGGGAGGGGTGGGTGGGTGGGTGGGCGGCACGGTAGCACAGTGCTTAGCATTGCTGCTTCACAGCACCAAGGACCTGGGTTCAATTCCTGGCCTGGGTCACTGTCTGTGTGGAGTTTGCACATTCTCCTCATGTCTGCATGGGGTTTCCTCCGGGTGCTCCAGTTTCCTCCCACAGTCCAAAGATGCGCGGGTGAGGTTGATTGGCCATACTAAAAAAATTGCCCCTTAGTGTCCTGAAATGTGTAGGTTAGAGAGATTGGTGAGCAAATATGTAGGGATATGGAGGTAACGCCTGGGTGGGATTGTGGTTGGTGCAGACTCGATGGGCCGAATGGCCTCTTTCTGTACTGTAGGGTTTCTATGATCTTTTCTATGATCAAAAGTCAACAGCAAAAGGAGTGCGTGACAACTCAGCCATCTCACCTACCCGCCCTTCCAACCACTGTCTGCCCCACCCGTGGCAGAGACTGAAGGTCATGCATAGGACTCCTCAGTTACTTGAGAACTCATTATGAATGTGGAAGCAAGTTCCCCTCGACTCCAAGGGACTGCCTAAGCAGAAGCAGCCACCAAAATAGCGCTGTCAGTCAACATTCTAACTTAGCACATTCTAAGCTGGCAAAAGAGAGAAGCGCGTGTTCATTCAGCTTAAGTCTGTTCCCCAAAATGATCACAGGTACAATCTGACCATTTAACCAACTTGAAGATAACAGCTCATATCTTTTAATAGTCACTGTACTGTATTGTGGTCTTCCTTAGAAGTAAATGGCTTAAGAGAAGTTTACTGCTGCTGTGCAGAGAAAAATTGGGATCATAAATTTCCTACCTGTAAATACGTATGCAACTCTATTATAGGACTTTCCTTCTGTCTGCTACTTTGCTGAGTGAAGTACAACTCTAAAGGTTCAACCCTTTGAAAAGTAAAAGTTGTTTAATAACTCTTATTACAATCAAGCAATTGCAAAAAACAACTTATCCTCTTTTGCTCCTTGTCCTTCTGAACTGTTGAATATCTTTATTGAGTTGTTTTGCCCATTCACAGGATTTGACGTTACTAAGGTCAGCATATATTACCCATCCCGAATATCATTTGAGAAGGTGTTGGGGCAGCTCAGTGGCACAGTGCCAAACACTGCTGCCTCACAGCTCCAGGGACCTGAGTTAGGTTCCCAGCTCGGGTCACTGTCTGTATGGAGTTTGGACATCCTTCCTGTATCTGCACGGGTTTCCTCCAGGTGTTCTGCTTTCCTCCTACATCCAAAGATGTGGGGGTTAGGTGCATTGGCCATGCAGAATTGCCCCTTAGTGTTCCAGGATGTGTAGGTCAGAGATATTAATGGGATAAATAGATGAGATTACATGGATAGGGCCTGGGTGAGATGGTTGTCCATGCTGACTCGATAGGCCAAATGGCCTCCTTCTGCAATGTAGGATTTCTACGGTTTCTAATTGACAGCTTGCTAGGCCATTACAGAGGGCAGTCGAGAGCTAACCACATTGCTAGAATCCCATACATGGGTAAGGATCACTAAGGACTTAATACTTTTTCTTCCTTAAGAAAATATAGTAGTTTCACAGTCACCATTAATGGTACTAGCTTTTGATTCCAGATTTTAATTAACAGATTGAATTAAAATTCCCTAGTTGCCAAGATGGGATGTGATCATGTCTCCAGTGATTAATGCAGGTAACTGGATTACAAATCAAGTAACAGTACCACTACACTACAATACTTCATACCAGCTTCTTGCTGTGCAACAGAGTAGGTAACAAGCTGGACACAGTTAGATAGCAACACTAATATTCAGAAATAAACAGACATTAATCTATAATGTGTCATAAATATGTCATTTCCTCTATATTTCTGCCAGTACATCTTCAACTTATCACATTTCATAACTCCTCCAAGATAGTTTCCCTGACAATATCAGAATAATCACTTAAAAAGAATGTTGATATTTGTCATTCTATGCAATACAATTAGTGGAATGAATTGAGACAAGCTGTGAGAACACAATTTGGCCGTGGCTCAGTTTTGGCCTTAACTCCGTTTTCCCACCCACTCCCTGTTTGCATGGGTTCTCTGAGCAATCAGAAATCTCAGAAGGCACAATGATATAATGAATTATTAAACCAGAATCCTATCTACTCTCTTGTATCATCAAGCTGCCAGCTATTCTCACAAATAATGGTATTACTTCACTATAATAGAAATGACAATCATTGAATTCTAATGCAGTGTTTAAGTGCCACAAAGGTATGCCATAGATTGCTAAGGTAGTCATCACCATGGTCATTTGCACAGTAAGCCACTGGTCTCGGCTGTTCTGCTGTGTGGAGGTTACGGAGTGTGGAGGCCAGACTCAAACAGAAGAAAAATCATCCTGAGCCACTCTCACAAACCCCTGGTGGCCGGACTCAAATCGATAATAGAAGACACATGGAACTCCCAGGTAATCGTAGTGTATTGCACAGGCAGGACTAACAAACGGAGGGAACCCCGTCAGTTCAAAAACAGGGAGTTAATGCACCCCAAAACATCTTAAGCATTTTTAAAAAATAGGGTCCTAATAACAGGATTCCAAAAGTGCAAGTGATTCAATGCCTGGTCTGGAGCCCAAGTGTAGCCTTCTTCCCAATTTCATTTGGCCATAATAAAGATGGTCTCGTAACTAATGAACCTTTGCTTACCACCCACTAATTAGCAAAGAACCACTGATAAATTGCAATTCATAAAAGGAGAGCTGCAATGTCCATTGAACTTTAAGCCAGGTCCGAACTGGAGTGAGGCACGTCAACAAATTACATTCTGTCTGCCAGCAGAACCATCTGATGTATTTCATTCCGCAACTCTACCAGTAAGGCAACGGTTCCTGTTGCTGAGCTTCTCTAGAAGTAAGTGCTTTTTGTTAATATTTTGCTCCTCACTTATATTATGCTCCATGCAGGGAGCAATGTCATTAATACTTGGCCAGACTATCTCAGAACGACTTAGTAACCCAAAGCAATCCTCAAGAACAAACATAAACAATGGTGGAGCTTGACACTTTCAACACTGCTTCCCCACCTATAAAAGGCTAAACAGAAGACTTTCATACACATTTCATTCACCAGGATACAACTGGGTACCCAAGGTTCTTTCAAATCCTGCCACAAACACATTGCAATTGAATCTAACACAACAACCCAAGTCCCAATATGAACAAAATTCAATCAGGAATTTTATGTACATTATTAGTAAACAATCACTGATAGTATAGACAACACTGACCAAATTGTGTATTGCTCCACAGTTGCAAATATACAAAAATAGGGAGCAAGGAAAATGTGAAAAACAGTAAAAGATAAACTGCAGAGAGAGATAAAAGTAAAAGAGCCCAACACTTTAATAATGAAGGAATGAGTGATTCATCAGACAAGAATGGCGCATGAATAATTGGAAGAGGGAGACAGATTGAAATGAAAGACATACATAAAGAGGCGAAATAAACAGGAACAAGTGAAAAGGTAGAGAGAAACATGCAAAAACAGGAATGAAAGGGTAAGTCCATACACCGTTTCATTTCATGACACAACCCACGATATGCAAAGACCCAGCCCAATGCCATGCTACCAATGTGCCAAGTAACGTAGGAACATATGTGTGCTTTCCTGCTGAATGGTGGGAGCTGTGGTAAAGTACAGAAGTTAATCATCATTTGCCTGGTGTTTCCGCCAAAGTTAAAATAAATAATATTCTACCCCAGTGTTAAGTTTACAAAAGAATATCCTCTTCATTGAAACAAAGGTTGGGTATTTGTTAACGTAAATGCTGCTAATTCACCAGGTACTATTTTCCTTCCTTTATTTCATAAACCCTGGTATCCATAAAATTGATTATATGGCTCTCTCTCATTTGCTTGGTCTGCTCCTTCTAAAGTAATGACTAGAGTATGAGCTATTGGCTAGGATTCTACCCTCAGCAGGGAAGGAACTGCTTTGGCATTCATCATGTAGATAGTTGCCCAGAAACTTTTTTTGTGGGCTCATCAGTGAAGATTTCCACTGTCTGTTTCAGTTTGGCTTTACTGATAATCTGTGGTATTTGGACAGGAAAAGCAACAGAAAGGCTTGCCAACCAATCAGACTGAAGAGTTCCCACTGTGATGCACAGAATCTGAACCAGGAAGTAAGAAACAGAAAACATCAAATATATTTGAAAGATGCACAGGGAACAAAATAAGGATTGAGAAATATAAATTAGGGAAAGATAAAAGGGAGAAACAGAAAAAAAGATTTTTTTAAAAAGTCTCCAACATTAATTTGCAGAATCAAAATCTATACTGGTAAAAGTATTTTTCAGGGCCAGAGAGGTTTTTCAGCATTAATTATCACTTATTACTCCATTAGAAACTCCCTTACTGCTAAATGCGCCAGCCCTAGTACAGGACTTGAGGCCAAATACTTGAAGTTCTAGCTATTACAGTGACTTCCGCAGCGTATTTAACAGCGATGACTGCATCCTATAGAGGAACAGCGTATCTCTGACTGCAACTTCTGCATTTCCATGTTTAATTGCACAAGTGTAAATGCCAGACTTGCAGTCAGATACACCCTGTAATAACAGCGAGCACTGATAACCCTACCATTATTATTGAAGTAGAGTTCAGGCTGTTCTAACAGGATATACATATGCTTTACATCACTTGTCTGGCACAGCAACTAGAAAGTGAGGTGAAGGGGGATTAAAGTTTCCACTATTTATCAATTACAATACCATATTGTTAATGACTGAAAGGAACATACAAAGTTGTATTTCTAGGCCCTAAAATTCCAATATCGGCACAGGCATTGGTGAGCAGTAGCCTTTTAGAAATTTTCAAGGTTAGCCCTCCTACTAGATATCAATTAAGTGCAATATATATCATCATAGAATCCCTACAGTGCAGAAGAGGCCATTCAGCCTATTGAGTCTGCACAATCCCGCCCAATCCCAAAATTCGTAACCTATGCCTCCAAATCATAAAGCATAGCAGTGAGTTTAAATAAATAAACTGGAGCAAATTTTCCCTTTCTGCCCACCATGGGCACCGTAGCAGGCGAGGGACAGATCAGGGAAAGGTCCGCTGACCTCGGGCAGGATTTTCCAGTTTCAGACTAAATGTGGCCAGAAAATCCCACCCATTATGTTTTATAATCAGACTTCTAGGCCGGAATCTAACCATTATTCACACCAGTGAGTTTTTCTCATCCCACCGCAGTGAACAGAAATTTGGCCAGCCGCCAAATTCTCCGATCTCACTGCAGTGGGAGCGTGGCATGAGCAGGCAGTAAGATCACCGTCCCTAGTGTCCAGTTTATATTGTAGACATTTCTCAACACTGCATTCAAATGCTGAGAAACCATAACCTTGGTGGTTTAGAGAAAACTATAACTTATATAGCAAGACAAATGTTATAATACTTTGAGGTTCAGCTACTGTTGTAGGGTAGGGAACATCAACAACCAATTTGCACATAATAAGTCGAACAAACAGCAATGAGATAGCCAACTGGCTAATCTATTCTGGTGATGTTGATTGAGGAATAAATATTGAGTAGGACAACAGGGGAAACTGCCATTCGCTTCTGCAGAAAGTACCCCAAGGACCGAGATGGTAGGCAGGCCTCTGTTCTGATGTTTTATATGAAAACAGCACCTCCAACAGTGCAGCAACCACTTGGTGCTGCAATAAAGTGTCAGTTTGCATTATATGCTCAAGTCTCTGGGATTGAGGCTCAAATTGTCACACATTTGTTATTTCCTACTCGACTATTCAGCTGGCCTCCCATTTCCACTCCATGAGTTCATCCAAAACTCTGCTGCTGCTATCTTAATTTGCTTTAATTTCCTTTTGCCCACCACCTGTGGTCACTGATCCACACTAGTTCTTGATCTTTACAATCTTGTATTCAACTTCCTGCATAGCCTCAACCCTCTCTCTGTAACCTCCAACAGCCCAAGAACTCTCAGAGAACTCAGCATTCTTCTAATTCTGCCCTCGTGCATCTTTTGTCCCACCAATGGTGGTGGGGTCTTCAATTGTTTAAGACCCCAAGTTCCAGAATTTCCTCCCATGACCTTGTTCGTCTCTCCATCTTCCTCCTTTCCTCAAGGCACACTTCAAAACCACTGCTTTGATCATTTCAAAATAACCGGTGATCTAAACCATAATGACCACCAACCCTCTGTTGTAACGCACACTACCTTGAAGAGATGATGTGAAGTTGCTGGCGTTGGACTGGGATGAGCACAGTAAGAAGTCTCACAACACCAGGTTAAATTCCAACAGGTTTATCTGGAATCACGAGCTTCCAAAGCTCTGTTCCTTCATCAGGTTGAGCAACCACCCATTCCACCTGATGAAGGAGCAGTGTTCTGAAAGCTCGTGATGCCAAATAAACCTGTTGGACTTTAACCTGGTGTTGAGAGACTTACCATACCTTGAAGCAAACTACTTACGGTACGTATTTATATGCAGCAAGCTATTAAAATAATCCAGGCTAACACCTTAGCCCAGTACTGAAGGAGGTGCTGCCTTGTCAGAAGTGCCAACCTTTATATAAGTTAAATAGAGGGTCCGTATGCTATCTCATGTTATGTAAAAGATCCCATGACACTATTTGAAGAGGAGCTGGGGGATTATTCCAATGTCCTGGCCAACTTTCAAATCATTCCACCAACAAGAAGGATTGAGACTCCGCATTTGTAAAAGACAATTTTCAAAGCGACTGCATGACAATAATATTAAAGACTTCATCAAGCCTTCTAAAAAGGTGCTTACACCAAAATAGGCAAGACCCAAATGTCGGTAGCTACAATAAGAAGTGCAGGAACTTCACACCGTCCAATATAATTGAATCAGTGGTCAGAATGCCAGATTTCTTGCAGTCTACGGAGACGCAGCAAGAAGTTTGACAGCAACTTGCGGATTTCCACTCTGCACCTCCCTGAAATTGCCGCTCGAATAATGGTGACAACCGGCTGCCTCGCCCGTTATTCTTTTTTAAACAGTAAATGCCTAACCACAAATCTACCTGAGCGACCCAAACACACACACCAAAATGTGGAAAGCAGTGAAGTGGAGCTTGCAGTAAGTAACCAGCCATTGCAATGAATAGAAGGAAAGGAATAACAGATTGTATTTTCTTCACACACACACACCACTTCCTGGGTCAAAACGAGTCTGTATTATGGCAATTAACCACGGGCAGAAACTGTCAGACAACAATTGGACACGCAGCAGCTAAAATTAGAGTAGCCACATCTCAGAAAGGAGCTGGTGCCCCTTTTGTAAGTAGTTTTCAGGGAGGCCAGTTCCTGGAATTACCAGTAAAAAAAAGCAATCACGTAGCGAGGCAAAGTGACATGTCAAACGGATAGGATATTAACTGTTGGTGGCGTTAAGCTCTTTCAATGCTGCTTACGGATTTTCTAAAGGTGAACTCTCGAGCTTAAAATGAAACAAAAACAATAGAATGGAACATGAAATCTGCCTGTCTGCAGCTTTATTGTATAGCACGCTCCGTTAATAAAAGACACTTGCAGCTAATTGCAAGACAGCCCAGTCTAGAGGCACCGCCCCATTACAAAAGACGCAGCACATCCCCCCGAGCAGGCTGTGATAAAGGCTCAATTCCCGATTTCTTCACGGGGACAAGTCGTTCCTCAATCAAATTCATGGCTACTGATGGCGATGCTCCCTTTCTGACTGAGGCAATGTAAAAAGGAACATTAAGGCAGGGACTCTGTTGAAAAACCAAGGCGTGTGCCAACATCTCAGTTGAAAGAGCGGCTCCACTCCCGCCGCCTCAGGTTCCTGATTTCTGAGCACTGCATCCGATCTGGTGCAGAAGTGTTCTCTCTCTCTTCCGTCTTAGTCTCATTACTGAAGGCATACAGCTCACGCTGCTTTTATCAGATTCCTAACTCCCCCTCCGAGCAAAGACGCTGTGGCCCAAATTAAAATAACTTGGCTTGTGATTTTTTTGATTTAAAATAACATTTCTGATCACAGTAAGCAAATACACAAACGTAACGCGCGGAGTTAACACACTAAAACCTAGGTAAGGAACAACTAGTTGGAGGAAATTGGAGGTCTTTCGTGCTTGGAGTAAGGAGGGTAGGCGGCGGCTGATGGGCCGAAACGTCGTCCTCACCCGCCTGCAGTTTATGGAAACTGTCATCTTAACATTTACTTTTCCTGTGCATCAAGGATAGTCATTAAGGGGTAAATGCTGGAACAGGGGAGTGGGGGAGAGACCATACTCCAAATGATATCACCAGTGTGGGTGCGGTTCTGAAAAAAGCAGAAACATAAAAACGCCTGATACTTATTTTGGAATATAACATGTGGAATGCCAAAGGAAATGGCTGGGTTTTCCAAGAGCTCTTAATGTCCAGCCATCTGCAGCGGCTGCACACCCACTCCAGTGTTCCCAGAGTGTTTCCCCTGCTCTGGGAATGATGAATTTCTTCCCATTTTTAACACCCAGTTTCTCCCACCCTTATTGTGTGACGTGCAATTTTTTAAAAAAACGATCGTATAACACAATCAGAGAAATATTGGGACAGCCTGTATTCCCTCCCCCCGCGTAACATCCCAAAGCATGGGATCTGCATTCATTCATTGTTATTACACAGACACAGGGAGAGATCTGAGAGAAATGACAGGCAGCCTCCAGCCTGAGAGAAACAGGTGAGTTTCACAGGAGGAAAGGAGACGGCTGACGGTGCTTACCGTGTGCATGGGTCGCTGCGGGCGGCGCTGCTGCGGATCGGGCTCTGGGTTTTTTTAAAAAGCACAAGCCGAAAGTCAGCGGAACTGGGAAGAGGCGATCGCCGGTACTAAGGGCTGCTGCTACCACCCCGGTCCCTCCTCCCGCAGCGCAGGCGCCTCTCTCTCTCTCTTTCTCTGTGTCTCACTCACAGTGAGCAATATTCAAATAACTCCCTCTCTCTCACACACACACACACACTGGAGGCAAGCACGCCAGCAGCAGCTTGTCCTGGGACTTGTAGTCTTTGCAAACCAGACCTATAGCAGTGTTCTCCTGTGTGTGTTACATGCTATGGATGAAGACTTCAATAAGAAGAATTTTATGTAATTTTTGTTCAAGTAGGCTTTAAAAAATCACCATTCATTTAACCCCTTTATACTTGTCATCTTCAGAGCTTTGCGATTAGAATGAGGTGGATATGTACACACACACAGAGTACTGAGACTTCTTATAAAGACATTTTTTTTACTTTGATAAATGCTGCCACACATTTGCACTTGAAGCAAAAGTGCCCTATGTAGGAGATTATTGCATTTTTACGTGGGGTTTGATCAATAATCACGGAGCAAGACCATTATCACTGGGTGGATCGCATTAACTTGGATTAAAAGCAATAACTTAGTGAACGCCCGAAATTTCAATTTTAGGAACATAGGGCTTAGGGGCGGGAGTGGGATCGTTCGGCCCTTTTCCAGCCTGCTGCACCATTCAGTAAGATATTAGTTGATCTGGTTATGGCCTCAGCTGCACTTTTTTGACTATCCCCATAGCCCTATCCAGCAAACATTTTGATTTATTATTGTCACATGTATTGGGACGCAGTGAAAAGTATTGTTTCTTGTGAGCTAGACAGAGTTCACAAAGTACATAAGGAAGAAGGAAAAGAGTAGGTGCAGGATATAGCGTTACAGTCACAGCTAGGGTGTAGAGAAAGATTATCTTCAGACAAGGTAGGTCTATTCAAAAGTTGATGGCAGCAGGGGAGAAGCAATTATTGAGTCAGTTGGTACTTGATTTCAGACTTTTGTATCTTTTTCCTGTTGGAAGTAGATGGAATGGTATGTCCAAGGTGTGTGGGATCCTTGATTATGCTGGCTGCTTTTCCAAGGCTGTGGGAAGTGTAGACAGAGTCAATGGGTGGGAGGCTGGTTTGCATGATGGACTGGGCTACATTCACAACCCTTTATAATTCCTTGCGGTCGTGGTTAGAGCAGGAGCCATACCAAACTGTGATACATCTGGAAATGATTCTATGGTGCACCTGTAAAAATTAGTGAGAGTTATAGAGTGGACATGCCAAATTTCCTTAGTCTCCTGAGAAAGTAGAAGCATTGGTGGACTCTCTTAACTTTAGCATCAGCGTGGGGGACCAGGACATCTAACTTGGCCCTGAATAAGTTCAATGACCCAGCCTCCACTGCTTTCTGGGGTAGAGAATTCCACAAAGTACCAACCTTTTCAGAGAGGAAAATAACTCAGATCTCCATCTTAAAAGGGTGAAATCTTATTCTTAAAGTGTGACCCCTGGTTCTAGTCTGTGGCACCAGAGAAAACATCCACTGTGTATCCACCCTGTCAAATCTCTTCAAGATATTATACATTTCAACAAGATCACCTCACATTCTTCTAAACGCCAATGGATTTAGGCTCAATCTGTTCAATCTTTCTTCATAAAATAAGCTTTAATTCCAGGAATGAGTCAAGTGAACCTTCTCCAAGCTACTTCTAACACAATTCCTTTTTTCAAATAAGGACATCAAAACTGTCCACTGTACTCCAGACATAGAATGCCCTGTACAAATGCAGTAAAACTTCTGTACTTTTGTATGTCATACCCATTACAATAATCATCAACATTGCATTTTCCTTCCTAATCTCATGCAGTGGCTGCACACAACTGTTGTGATTGTGAATCAAGTTTTACCACCACAGAAATTTGGGCTACTGAATGGATACACTCCTTTTCACTGTGCCACATCCCATGAAATATGTAGTTTCTGGGAGCAGGGTGCAATCTCCCATTGAAAATTTATAATCTAACCATTGTGACTCCAAAATTTGGCTCCAAGTCAGTATTTTCAGGGCTACAGATACCAGTTTGGAATTAAAATGGTGTCCAAGCCACTCTTAACCATTTCCACCATGGTATATGCTGAACGACATGTGTGTAGTAGTATTAGGGTATCTAGCATAGTAAGATTTAATGCGGGACTGGGAAACTGTACCATCCACTGTGTGATGTAAAGAGACATATGACTAGGGTCAGTTTTGGACTGGACCAAGATGTGGGTAGAAGCAAGCATGGAGTTAGCTCATGGCTTGAGCAATGTTCTATATATGTATATCTATATATGTTACCAGTAAACACTTGATGTTCAACCATACAAGACTCAGCACTTATTTGAAATCTACTGAACATACAGCTTACAAAAGGATGGCAGTGAATTGGAAAACCCAAAATCTCATAAAAACTGGACCAGAAATTCAAATACTGAAAACTACAGGAATAACATTCTGACCTGAATAAAAGCACATAGAGTGAAGGCAAAGATATCATCTGAAAGCAATTCCATTGTAAAATTGGAAGCAGAAAGGCAGAAGAAAAAACTCCACTGTGCAGCCGAGGTCTCAACAATATTTAATGGAGCTGCATTGTGAATGCCCGCATATTACAGTGTCAAAGTACCAAGCAGGGATGAACAAAAATTTCAGTTAAGTCAGGACTGGCTTAAAATGTATCAGAGCAGGCTATTTCTAAAAGCACTGTGGCCAGTCTGCATTCAGAATCAGCGCCATACCACATGGCAGTCAAGCTCATTGTAGAGAGAAAAAAAATCATGGAATCCTACAGTGCAGAAGGAGGCCATTCAGACCAGCATGTCTACATTGACTACAATCCCACCCAGGCCCTATCCCCATAACCCAATGCATTTACCCTAGCTAGTCCCCTAACGCTAAGGGGCAATTTAGTACGGCCAATCCACCTAACCTGCATATCTTTCTACTGTGAGAGGAAACCACAGCATCCAGGGGAAATACACGCAGACACAGGGAGAACGTGCAAACTCCACACAGACAGTGACCCAAGCTGGGAATTGAACCTGGGTCCCTGGCACTGTGAGGCAACAGTGCCAACCACTGTGCCACTATGCTGCCCGCAGAAGGTTTAAAAGATTAATTTAAATCTGAGATTCTACTGTAAAACAACTGGAAATCCTCTGATATTGCAAGAAAGGCCCTAAGTCATTGATTTAACAAATTGCTACAAAAAAAACTAAACCCCAAAGAGGTCAGGACTGATAGTGCTGCGGGAGCCTGCTGAAACGTGACAAGCATACGAAAAAGCTTTGAAAAAAAAGATTACTGTGGTACCATTTTTAAAACATGCGTGGCATTTAAAGTTGCACTCAGCTGAACTTTAAAGCAGCCAGAGACAATAAATCAATACTTCCAGATGAATTTGAACTAATCCAAGGGCCACACCAAACACAAAATTGTGGACTTTGGTAAAATCATAGAAACCCAATGTGCAGAAGGAGGCCATTTGGCCCATCAAATCTGCACCGATCACAATCCCACCTGGGCCCTAGCCCCATAAACCCACATATTTACCCTGCTAATCCCTCTAACCTACACATCCCAAAACACTAAGGGGCAATTTAGCATGGCCTATACACTTAACTTGCAGATCTTTGGACTGTGGGAAGAAACTGGAATACTTGGAGGAAACCCACGCAAACACGGGGAGAATGTGCAAACTCCACACAGACAGTGACTCAGGCCGGAAATCAAACCCAGGCCCCTGGAGCTGTGAAACAGCAGCTAACCACTGTAAATGATAGTTTCATGATTAGATAAAATGACAGAAGCTGAACAAGTGAATACTAGGCAATAATCAATGATACCGTTGCAAAGCAAGGAATAAAATAATCCTCAGCTAAATTTGTTACATTTCTAAAATCCTTCAATACATATTTTAATCTAAGAAGGAATATCATTTTAGAGAGAGCAAAATTCAACAAATGTGTCCAACAGCCTGGAGAACGGGTTGACTTTTTTATAAACAAATTATGCAGATTGGCTGAAGGCTGTGACTATGGTAACCTTAAGTCAAAACCCAAAAGTCACAGAGTTGTTGCTGGAGTGACAGACACTCCGCTTTCAGGCATACTGCAGAATGAGGAAGGTCTGACTCTGGAAAAGGTCACCCAAATATTCAGACAATGAGAAATCTGCCAATAACATTTATCCATTTTAAGTGGCAAAAGCAAGCCATGGTACAGAGCAGCCCCAACTGTCCAGTTGGTGGGTCAGGGAGACCCCCAGGCTAAGGAAGGCAATTTCCAAAATGACCACAAGAGTGCTGTGGAGTCCAATGACCTCATAGGCAAGAGCAATGTCTGGAAATCTCAGTTCAGTTTTTCATTGCACCCACATGGGACACTGTGGAAAGAAATGCAAAGAAAGGGTGGAGGATCCCAAGAAAATCCAGGAGTTTGAAGTACCACACGAGGAAGAGATCCAATCATGCTCTTTTCTTAATTTATTTGTGGGACATGGGCGCCACTGGCTGGCCAGCATTTATTGCCCATCTCTAGTTGCCCTTTTTCTGAGAGCAGTTGAGAGTCAACCACATTGCTGTGGCTCTGGAGTCACATGTAGGCCATGTAGACCAGGTAAGTATGGCAGATTTCCTTCCCTAAAGCACATTAGTGAACCAAATGGATTTCCCAACAATCGACAATGGTTTCATTGTCATCAGTAGATTCTTAATTCCAGCTTCTCAGGTAAGTCAAGGATCCTGGATTCTCTTTTTGGAATGCAGACAGCTCAGTAAACGGCCACCTCACTAACTTTAAATTGGACACAGGAGCCAGTGTTACAGTCCTGTCAGACAACAAATAATGGCTGGTGACACAGAACTTCATACCACCCACAACAAAGCTGTTCCAAGCAAGTGGCATTAAGCTCATTGTAAAAGGTAAATTGCAAGTGGCACTCATAAGAACATAAGAACATAAGAAATAGGAGCAGGAGTAGACCATCTAGCCCTTCGAGCCTGCCCCGCCATTCAATAAGATCATGGCTGATCTGTCGTGGCTCAGTTCCACATTCCCGCCCTCTCCCCATAACCCTTAATGCCCTTGCTTATCAAAAACCCATCAACCCGCGTCTTAAAAATATTTAGCGAGGCAGCCTCCACCACTTCAACGGGCAGAGAATTCCAGAGATTCACCACCCTTTGAGTGAAGAAGTTCCTCCTCAACTCCATTCTAAACCGACCCCCCCCCTTTACCTTGAAGCTGTGCCCCCTAGTCCGACTGTCCTTCCTGAGCAGGAAGAGTCTCTCCACCTCTATCCTATCCATCCCATTCATCATCTTATACGTCTCAATGAGATCTCCCCTCATTCTTCTAAACTCTAACGAGTACAAGCCTAGTTTATTCAGCCTCTCCTCATAGCTCAACCCCCTCAACTCCGGCATCAGCCTAGTAAACCTCCGCTGCACTCCCTCCAAGGCCAAAATATCCTTGCGTAAGTGCGGTGACCAAAACTGCACACAGTGCTCCAGCTGCGGCCTCACCAGTGCCCTATACAGCTGCAGCAAGACCGCCCTACTTTTATATTCAATCCCCCTCGCTATGAAGGCCAGCATCCCATTAGCCTTCCCGACCACCTGCTGCACCTGCAGACTGGGTTTTTGTGACTCATGCACAAGGACCCCAAGGTCCCTCTGCACTGTCGCCTGCTGCAGTTTTTCGCCACGTAAGTAATAGTCCTTCCTACCATTATTCCTACCAAAGTGGACCACCTCGCACTTGCCAACATTAAATTCCATTTGCCAGTTCCTGGCCCATTCGCCCAGCCTATCTAGATCCTTCTGCAGACTCTCCACACCCTCCGTGCAATTTGCCGTTCCACCAATCTTGGTGTCATCAGCAAATTTCGACACCCTACACTCGGTTCCCTCCTCCAGATCATCTATATAAATGGTAAATAGCTGAGGCCCCAGCACCGACCCCTGGGGCACTCCACTAGTCACCAACCGCCAATCCGAATAGCACCCATTGACCCCCACTCTCTGCCTCCTATCTGACAGCCAATCCTCTATCCATGCTAACACCCTACCCCCAACTCCATGCCCCCTTACCTTCTGCAATAACCTCTTGTGAGGTACCTTGTCAAACGCCTTCTGAAAATCAAGAAAGACCACATCCACCGGCTCTCCTCTATCCACCGCCCTAGACACATCCTCATAGAACTCCAATAAATTTGTCAGACATGACTTCCCCTTAACGAAACCGTGCTGCGTCTGCTCTATCAAACAATTCTCCTCAAGATGCCTCGCTATTTCCTCCTTGATGACGGATTCTAACATTTTACCTACAACAGACGTTAAACTAACTGGCCTATAATTCCCTGCCTTTTGCCTGGCACCCTTCTTAAACAACGGCGTAACATTAGCCGTTTTCCAATCTTCCGGCACTTCCCCGGAATCCAGCGACGTTTGGAAAATAACCACCAAGGCATCCACTATCACTTCCGCCATTTCTTTCAGAACCCTTGGATGCATTCCATCCGGTCCTGGGGACTTGTCCACAATCAGTCCCTCCAGTCTGTCGAGCACCGCCTCTCTAGTAACAATAATGTCATTGAGACCCTTCAGTCCTACCATCTTTCCATCACTAACACCAGGCAAATTATTCACGTCCTCCTCCGTGAAGACCGAAACAAAAAAGTTATTCAAGGCCTCAGCCATTTCCCCATCCCCTACCACTAAGTCCCTCCTCTCATCCTCTAAGGGTCCAACGTTCACCCTAGCCAGCCTCTTCCTTTTTATATATTTATAAAAACTCTTGCTATCCTTTTTTATATTAAGTGCTAGCCCAGCTTCATAGTTTATCCTACCTTTCTTTATCAACTTCTTTGTCAATCTTTGTTGACTTTTAAACCTCTCCCAATCCTCTTCTCGCCCACTACTCTTAGCTACTCTAAATGCCTCCACTTTTAATTTAACACTTTCCTTCACCTGCAATGCACAGTTATAGCTGTCATGAATCTAAGTGTTTAGGAGACCGAAAGGGTCTTATTCAGCAAATTGCCATTTTTTTTTAAAACCAAATTTCTCTGCTCTTCTTTTGAAGGTATTGACATTGATGGAGGTATAGATCCATAAAGGCCACCTGGTACCTCACAAATATATTTCAGATATGTTTGCAATTAGAGGCAAGGCTATATTTACCATAGGAGATATCACAACCAAATATCACCTAGTCCTCACCTGCTGTGCGTAAAAGTGATTGCTGATAGCTAGGTATCCAAAGTGGGGAACCAGCTGGCATTTCTTCTCTATTGCTGAAGGATACTAAAAGTCAACTAGCATTTCATAGTCACCCTATGGGATCATTCCTGGGACTGTCTGTCTTAGTTGCACTTTCATTTTACTAAGTTACCCATTACAGCTTGCCAAATGTTATCTTTTACTAGTGGTCCAGAATAACATTAAAATTGAAGATCAATATGTGACATTGAGGCTAAACAGATAATGTACCTGCTAAAAAGGAAATATCTAAAATAAAGGTTAAGTTCTACAGTTCTAATTCTAAAGAAAAAACCCTATTACTCCTAAACCTATGTTTTCTCAACAAGAATATCAGATTTTACGAAAAAAACAATTCAGCAGCATAGTAAAAGCTAACAATTAAATCTGGAAGTTATACATACCTGACATTTTTTGATTCTCCACTGCTGAGATGTTGAGAGGATGGATAAATTGGTTGTGTTGGAAGGTCTACAGCAATCGGGGTGCTAGTTTGAACTGGGGATGAGCTCACTAATGAGAATGGGTGATAAGAAAGTCCTGATGTGGCAGTTTCTGTAGTCTCTAGTTGAGCCAGTTCAGAGTAATCTGGAGAGGAAGGTGAAGCTCAACTACAAAGATAAATACTATGAGTAACATTGGCTGTGATTTTCTGGCCACGTCACACCTGATGTGTTAGAGTGGAGTGGGGCCAAGAATCACGGGTGATTGAGTGGTTTAGCACATTCTGCACTAGCACCAAACCTCATCATTATTGTCCCACCTACCACTCTTGGACATAATGTGATTCCTGCCCTTACTGAGCAGGACCCAGATCAGCATATTCAAATGAGCAGGTTTTCTGATCCTTGGGCGCAGTGGAAGCCCAGCAAAAATCACTACTGGTCTCCACAAACGGAGACCAGGCATAATGGCCAGGCCGGAGGGGCTCGGAGGCCATTGAAGCCAACAGTGGTCAGGGACATGACTGATGGTACACTGGCACTACCAGGGTGATCACTGCCAGGGCACCAGGGCAATGCCAATGGGGCTGGAGCATGAGTGGGAGGTTATGAAGGTGAGCATGAAGTGGGTGGGGAGGGGTCATAAAGGTGTGGCATGAGGGGGAGTCAGAAAGGGGGGGCTCATGAAGAAGTCAGTCAAGAAGAGGGCCATGGAGGGAAACCCATTGGGAGGGCCCCAGTGCCGATGATCTGTGTTGGGGAGTGGAATGGGTAAACATCCCTTCAATGGGGAGAGGGAGGTGTTCCCGAGGGCTGTGGGATGTGGGAGGGGAGTCCTCAATTTTAATTTGAGATTAGTGCGGCCTGTAAAAACAGTGCCGATCTCTGTGAAACTGGGTTTAGCAGTATGTTTAGGCCCCACCCTCTCAAAACTGGGGCGAAACTCACAGCTCTCCCAAAAATTGATTCAGTGTGTGAAAATTGCAATCTGCTTTTGTCACCATTTTCTAAAGGCTCCTTTACAGCAAGGTTATCTAACAGCCCTTTCTCATTACAGAACATTAAGTCTAAAATAGCCCAATTTCTAGCTGGTTCTTCAATGTCCCACTTCAGAAACCATCTCACGCACACTGCAGGAATTCATCACACACAGCATTGGTGCTAGTGATGTTACCCAATCTTTATGTAAATTGATGCCATCCATTACTATTGTATTTTCCCACATCGCATGTAGTTCTAATTTCCCGATTTATACAGTGTCCAATGTTGCCACTACTGTTTGGTGGCCAATAAATGATCCCCACCAATGTTTACTGCCCCTTCATATTTCTTAGCTCCAAATTGACTCTACATCTTGATTCTTCAGTCTAATCGTCACAAACCATGAGGGTGTTACCTACAAGTCTGTCCCAACTTGAAACACCAGATTGTGGTGGTGTGTAGTTTTGTTGCAATATTGTGAGGGGTCATGTAAAACCCCAGTCAGGAACCAGTCCAACCATCAGTTTAAATACTTATCAACGAATATTTATTAACTTAGAAGAAAAATACACAACGGAAAAGATTACAATACGCTTAAGACACTTAGTGTATGAATAATTTAACACATAGTTTGTGTAGAAATTACCCCTTGTCCAAAATATATCTTATGATCCCTGAATTTACTAAGGCCTCCATTCCCCAGACAACATCCAAGTTGAATAAATTGTAAGTCAAGTCCAGCTTATCATTACCACACAATACAGGGCTGATGATCAAGTCTGGGAAATGTTTTTTTCTGGTCCAGCAAAGATTATTAAACTGCCGTTATGAAGGTTTCCTGCAATGCTGTGGCTTCTAAGCCTTAGATGCAATTCTACAGCATCTCTGAGAAGGAATAGATGTTACAGGACTCCTTGGCTGTGAAGTGAATCCTGGCCTCCTGGTTATAAGTTACAGATTGGATTTTGGCTGTGAGGTGTGGACTAGCCTCTCTGCTTCTGAGGAGAGTGGTGGGGGGGTGGGATGCGGGTAACAGTTATACTGTTTCCCCTTTTGTTATTTCAAACTCAAGATTCAGCTATCTACATACCTCAAATTCTTTCATAGAATTATAGAAATCCTGCAGTGAAGAAGGAGGCCATTTGACCCATCGAGTCTGTACTGACCACAATCCCTATCCCCATAACCCTACATATTTACCAGCTAATCCCTCTAACTTGTGCATCTCAGGACACCAAGGGGCAATTTTAGCATGGCCGATCAACCTAACCTGCACATCTTTGGACTATGGGAGCACCAGGAGGAAACCCTCGCAGACACGAGGAGAATGTGCAAACTCCCCACACAGACAGTGACCCGAGCCGGGAATCGAACCCAGGTCCCTGGATCTTGAAGCAGCAGTGCTAACCACTGTGCTACCGTGCCATCCTTTTGTGGAGCTTAGCTTTTCTACAGCCCTGAATCACCCAGTCACTTAGGTAAACTGTTATTGCTTGGGAAACTAAACATTTCTATAGCAGTCATCTAAGCATTCTACTTCTACTCCGAGAGCAATTCCTCTTTCGATGCTCTCATACCTTTGGAATGCCCTGATCACTTTTAGAGGCTCGCCTGCCTCTGGAAATGCTGACTGTTACTTTGGCCATCTTTCTATTTTGAGGCCTTTTAAAATTATTGTAATTGTTGTTAGGCAGATTTCAACTTTTCAGGCCTTTTCAAGTTCTTCCTACTGTTGCTGCTTGACAAATCTTTGACATGACAATCTCATTAATTAATGTATTGATCTGTCCCATATTAACAGCGATACTCCACCTCCTTTTCACCTCTTCTTCCTAAATGATGGCTATCTTTGAATATTCAGTTCCCAGTCATTCACCCTGCAACCATGCCTCTATTATGGCAATTTAATCAGAGCCATTGAGCTCTATTTGTGCCATCAAATCATCTACCTTATTGTAAATGCTGCATGCATTCAGATCGAGTGTCCTCATTATAAATCCTCTTCAGAAAATTGATGAGGTCAACTAGCAAGAGTCTTGTTCCAAATTTTAAAATGGGTTCCCAAACTCTTCACTGGATTGGGGTGACTGAGGACTGCACACAGTATTACACTGAAAGAGGGTGCCAACCCCCTGCCTGTTCAAAGCATGGGAAATACAAGACCCTTTCATAAAGGAAGTACAGAAACAACTGGATGAGGTCACTAAGCTCTCCAAAAGCACAATATTTTCAAAGCTTGATGCTTCAGGCAAGGTCTCACATGGGACACTATGAGCCCATGAGATCCAGGGAAATTTGACAAATTGATCCAAAACTAGTTTAGTGGCAGGAGGCAGAGGGTGATTGTCAAAGGTTGTTTTTGTGACTGGAAGCCTGTGTCCAGTGGTGTACTGCAGAAATCGGTGCTGGGTCCCTTGCGGTCTGTAGTGTACATCAATGATTTGGAGGTCAGTGTGGGGACTATGATCAGTTAAATTCATAGATAACATGAAAATTGATGGAGTGGTAAATAGCAAGAAGGAAAACCTTAGATTATAGGATGATATAGATTGGCTGGTCAGATGGGCAGAACAGTGGCAAATGGAATTTGACCTTAAAGGAGGAGGTAATGCATTTTGAGGTGGCATAGTGACGCAGTGGTTAGCAGTGCTGCCTCACAACTTCAGGAACCTGGGTTCGTGTCCAGCCTCAGATGTCTGTCTGTGTGGAGTTTGTACATTCTCCCCATGCCTGCATGGGTTTCCTCCAGGTGCTCCAGTTTCCTCCCATACTCCAAAGACACACTGGTTAGATGGTCTGGCCATGGTAAAAATTGACCTCCAATTTGTTGTGCATGTGTGTTCTGGTAGCTTTTGCAGCCAAACTGGTGCCAAATGTCGGGTTTTGCAATCCTTTGGAATCCAACAGCAAGGCTGAGGGGGAGAGTCTGATGCTTGGGCAACCCAGAACCAGTTGGTGAAATTTCTATCCAACCTGGAGTGCAGGTCAAAGAATCCCTGCAACACCTTCTCAAAGATGGACAGACATGCTGCTGGGGTGTGCACCAGGAATAAGTGTTTACACTCATCAAAGCCATGCTGCTCTCACCCAAATCCTGGCTCGTTATCACCCATGCCTGCTCACTACTCCAGCAGTGAATGCATCATCTACAGGCCTAGGGGCAGCTTTACTTTGGGAACAATTAGATAGATGTCACTGGTCAGTGTATGAGGCATCTAGGGGGTTATCATGTATGGAGATATGGTATGTCATTATCAAAACCAAAACTCTCACAGTTAGATGGGCTTGTAGGAAGTTCTCTATATCAGCTCGAAAGCCACCATTGAAATGAATCATAAACCATTGGTCTCACTACTAAATGAGAAGCAGCTTACAAAGATGCAGCCCAGAATTCAGACATTCTACTTACCTGTCATGACATTTGAGTACAAGACACTGTATATTCAAGGGAAACATCAAACAACCGCAGACACACTATCCAGAAGCACAGTCGACCTTCCTGAAACACAAAGTTAACCTGCTTGAAGAGCTCGAGTCATACTCCCAATATGGGGAGGACACAACTGTTGGCTCCCACAGGGAAACTTCAGCAAATCCACCAGGAGCAGATGTGAGGTGAGCAATGTGCCCGCATTTGTGATCACTGTCAACAAGGGTGATCACAGGAGAGGCCAGGTGACAACATCATGAAAATTTGGTTTGAACATTGGAAACATTTCACCGGGATGGATGATCTGCTGGTACACAATGAACCAGTTGGTCATTCCAATCTTTCTTCAGTCTGAGATTCTCCAAAAGATTCACCAAGGCCATCTGGGCGTCATAAAGGGCAGAGCATACAGGTCAAATCTGCAGCATAATATTCTCTGACATATCAAAGGCCATTGAAGAAATGATTGCAAACTGCCAATTATGTGCACTGCACAAGTGAGATCAGTGAGCTTCTCATCCCCACATAGTTCTGTACCAAGGCGAGGGAATATTATCATTTGAAAATCTTGATGGTTTGAGATGTAGCAATCACACACGGCAACCACAGAGACAGTCACTAAGTCCTTGAAGGACGCGGCATCCCAGACTGGTTGGTGTCCAATAACAGACCACAATTCGCAAATGAATGCTTCACTCAATTTGCCTTCAGTTATGGCTTTCAGCACCTTACCATTTCACCATGGTATCTACAATGAAACAGTGAGTTCTTAGAGAACACACATCGTTAAAAGCTCTTTTGAGAAATAACAATGACTTACCTATGACACTTTTTCTTTACAGATCCACTCCACTACAATGTGGATTGGCCACATCAGAGCTCCTGATGCACATGGAACTTTGCACTCAGCTGCCAAAGAAACTAATCCCACGGTTGGCAATCAAGGACTTCTGAAGCATTCAGGGTTGAGAACAGCCCTGTATTAAAGCCAGGCTTCAATCTACCGCAGAAGCTACTGTACTAGATGCCTGCCACACTTATACAAAGGGGACAGGATGTGCATCAGGGACCCTGAAAGAGAGGGTGCCATTGCCTGGTGAGATGATAACCAGCCAAGGTCTTTTTTCATTCATATACTGGAAGGTACAATCAGGAGGAGCCTTCTCTTTATCCTCGAGGTGAACCTTCCACTACACACAAGAAAATTAGAAGAAGAGAACCAAATGCCAGAAAGACAGATTACAACTCAAACTCTAAATCAACAAAGTTTGCCCAAACCAGCAATTTCTATGGATGAGACCGGAATTAAATTTAGAATGACAATAACCCTCCAGACAGTCCAAGTTGATGTCAGACATTTTAGAAGGGGTTAGGATGGTTACATGGCATGATTGCAATGTAAATACACTGGATAAAGACCTGGGGAAGGGAAAGTATAAGGGTATCTGGTTTCATGTGTGATTGGGAAACAGTACCACCCACAGTGTGATGTAGAGAGACACACGACTTGAGATGAGAGCCAGTTGTGGGCTGACAGAGACCTGTGTAGAAGCACGCATGGAGTTAGCTCATAGCCTGGCCTATATCCTACATATACACATGTACATATATCAATAAACACTTAATGTTGAACCATACAAGACTTAAATCTCTTGATGAGATCTACTGAATATACAACATAACAAGCATGGGCATTATTGCACCAGAAGCATGCAGAGAAGATAGATTGTGTTGTCGATTAGTATGTAGCGATTTAAACCTGATCTGAACTTTTGCTGCTCTAGTTATCTCCCTTTGCTAAATAGGTGCAGTTGAACATGTTCCCTGGCAATGGCAACAGGCTCTGTGCACAATACTCATCAGCCTCTGTACCACTCCAGTGAATTCCTCATCTGAGTCCTCTGCATCAGATCTCATGTGTGACCTGTCATTCCGAGGAGCTGGAATCCGTACTATTCTTTTCCTCTCTCTGCCTGCAACCCCCTCTTGCCCAGGGACTCGTCGTATGCAGGTCTCACCTTTGTGCTATCGTCTATGATTTTCACAATGCCTGCACTGAATATGAGTTCATGGGGCAGCATGGTGGCATTGATGTCTCGCAGCGCCAGGGACCCGGGTTCAATTCCAGCCTCGGGTCACTTTCTGTGTGGAGTTTGCACATTCTCCCCGTGTCTGTATGGGTTTCCTCCCAAACTCCAAAGATAGGTTGATTGGCCATGGAAAATTGACCCTGGTGTCAGGGGCATTAGCAGGGTAATGCCGGGTTATCGGAATAGGGGTTGGGTGGGATTGTGGTCGGTGCAGACTTGATGGGGGCGAATATCCTCCTTCTGCACTATAGGGATTCTATGATTCTCATGTCAGATTGTGTGATTATTTCTTCCTCCTCCCAGAAAGGCATTTAGCTTTCTACACCACTGGCTGGCCAGATGGCAGATTTGGGGATCTGACAGCTTAAAGGTACAAGGGCAATATTGGGGTGAAGGAAGTAGGGAGAAGCAACAGGTGCAAAGTTACACCATTTGCAGTTTGTACATCATAACAGGGTGATACGATTTGTGAAGGTGCGTTAGACATGAATATGCCATCATCCTCATTGACTTCAGTGATGCTGGTGGCCACAACCCTAGTGATGGCCACTCCAATTGTTCCCAGTACCGTCGCGCCCCTGGGGAGAGGGCATGAAGCTGCACATACCTCCTCCTCCTTCTCCCTACAACCCCTCCCCCCCCCGCCCCCCCTGTCAGTTAGTCAGATAACTGCTATTACCATCTATTATAGAAACATAAAAAAAGCTGAAGGATTCGGCTCTTCGAGCCTGCACCACCATTCAATATGATCATAGAACAAAGAACAATACAGTACAGGAACAGGCCCTTCGGCCCTCCAAGCCTGCACCGATCATGTGTTCCTAACTAGACTATCCGTTTGTATCCCTCTATTCCCAGTCTGCTCACTTGGCTATCTAGATAAGTCTTAAATGATCCTAATGTGTCTGCCTCAACCACCTTGCTTGGTAGTGCATTCCAGGCCCCCACCACCCTCTGTGTAAAATACGTGCCCTGAATATCTGTATTGAACCTTGCCCCCCTTACCTTGAACTTGTGACCCCTTGTGTTTGTCATTTCCGACCTGGGAAAAAGCTTCCAACAGTTCACCCTATCTATGCCCTTCATAATTTTAAAAACTTCTATTAGGTCGCCCCTCAACCTCCATCTTTCCCTAGAGAACAGCCCTAGTTTAGTCAATCTCACCTCATAGCTAAGACCCTCCATATCAAGCAACATCCTGGCAAATCTTTTCTGTACTCTCTCCAAAGCCTCCATGTCTTTCTGGCAGTGTGGCGATCAGAATTGGACGCAGTATTCCAAATGTGACCTAAGCAACATTTTATATAAGTACGACATCATATGCCAACTTTTATACTCTATGCCCTGTCCAATAAAGGCAAGCATGCCATATGCCTTCTTCACCACCTTTTCCATCTATGTTGCCATCTTTAAGGATTTGTGGGCTTGCACACCCAGATCCCTCTGTGTGACTATACTCCTGATGGTTCTGCCATTTATTGTATAACTCACCCCTGCATTAGATCTACCAAAATGCATCATGCATGGTTGCATGATGCATTTTGATTATGGTTGATTATTGGCCACCTTGACCTGAAAAGGTGAGGAAAGTGTTTGTCAGTGTGGTGCAATGTATTTGGATCATGCACCTGGCTGGCAGTATGTGCAAGCTATGACACGTGTGTATGTGCCTTGCAGCAATGTGAAATATGTGTAAGTAAAAGTAAGTATACGAAAGGGAGGTATGAGTCATGGTGAATATAAACTCCTTGTACATTCTTCAGGGATAGGGTTTGGTAGGGTTCCAGTGCATATATAGGTGACTGGCCAGATGAAAATTTTGCAGCGAATAGGAAAGGATACCGCCCACAATTGAATTTTGGATGAATTGCTGGCTGGGGATTTCTTCTCATTGAGTCATAGAGGTTTACATATTGGAAACAGGCCCTTTGGCTCAACTTGTCCATGCCACCTTTTTTTAAAAACCCCTAAGCTAATCCCAATTGCCCGCATTGGCCCATATCCCGCTATACCCATCTTATCCATGTAACTATCTAAATGCTTTTTCAAAGACAAAATTTTACCCGTCTCTACTGCTACCTCTGGCAGCTTGTTCCGGATATTCCCCACCCTCTGTGAAAAAATTGCTCCTCTCACCATAAATCTATGCCCTCTAGTTTTAGACTCCCCTCCTTTGGGAAAAGATATTGACTATCTACCTTATCTATGCCCTTCATTATTTTATAGACTTCTATAACGTCACTCCTCAGCCCCCTATGCTCCAGAGAAAAAATGTTCCAGTCTATTCAGCCTCTTTTTAACTCAAACCATCAAGTCCCAATAGCATCCTAGTAAACCTTTTCTGCATTCTTTCTAGTTTAATAATATCCTTTCCACAATAGGGCGACCAGAATTGCACACAGTATTCCAAGTGTGGCCTTATCAATGTCTTGTACAACTAGACATCCCAACTCCTGTATTCTATGTTCTGATTGATGAAACCAAGCATGCCGAATGCCTTCTTCACCATTCTATCCACCTGTGATTCCACTTTCAAGGAGCTATGAACCTGTACTCGTAGATCTCTTTGTTCTTTGTAACTCTCCCCAACATCCTACCATTAACTGAGTAAATCCCGCCTTGATTCAATTTACCAAATGCCTCACCTCGCATTTGTCTAAATTAAACTCCATCTGCTATTTGTCAGCCCACTGGCCCAATTGATCAAGTTCCCGTTGCAATTGGAGATATCTTTCTTCATTGTCCACAATGCCACCAATCTTGGTGTCATCTGCAAATTTACTAACCATGCCCCCTATAGTCTCATCCAAATCATTAATATAAATGACAAATAACAGTGGACCCAGCACTGATCCCTGAGGCACACCGCTGGTCACAGGCCTCCAGTTTGAAAAACAACTCTCTACAACCACCCTCTGGCTTCTGTCAAGAAGCCAATTTTTTATCCATTTAGATACCTCACCCTGGATCCCATGAGATTTAACCTTATGCAACAATCTACCATGCGGTACCTTATCAAAGGCTTTGCTAAAGTCCATGTAGACAACATCAGCTAGACTGCCCTCATCTATCTTCTTGGCCACCCCTTCAAAAAACTCAGTCAAATTTGTGAGACATGATTTTCCACTCACAAAGCCATGCTGACTGTCCCTAATTAGTCCTTGTATCTCTAAGTGCCTGTAGATCCTGTCTCTCAAAATACCTTTCAACAACTTACTCACCACAGATGTGAGGCTCACTGGCCTGTAGTTCCCAGGCTTTTCCCTGCAGCCCTTTTTGGAGGCACAGCATTTGCCACTCTCCAATCTTCAGGCACCTCACCCGTGACTATCGATGATTCGAATATCATGGCTAGGGGATGTGCAATTTCCTCCCTAAACTCCCACAATGTCCTGGAATACATTTCATCAGGGATTTATCTACCTTGATGCGCGTTAAGACTTCCAGCACCTCCTTCTCTGTAATATGTACACTTCTCAAGACATCACTCTTTATTTCCCCAAGTTCCCTGACATCCATGCTTTTCTCAACAGTAAATACTAATGAGAAATATTCATTTAGGATCTCACCCTGTCTTGTGGATCTGCACATAGATGACCTTGTTGATCCTTAAGAGGCCCTACTCTCTCCCTTGTTATTCTTTTGCCCTTTATGTATTTGTAGAAGCTCTTTGGATTCTCCTTTGCCTTATCTGCCAAAACAATCTCGTGTCCTCTTTTTGCCCTCCTGTGTTTTCCCCTGTCTCTATTTGTACTGGACTTCAAAAAGGAGGAGGCATCATTTTTATTTAGTTCCAGGTTCAGCAAACCTGAATAAGCTTCTTCCAAAACTCAGAATTGATATCAAAATTCAGAAATAAAGCACTCAGATTCTCCTTGCAGCACTTCCTTTGACTACCATGAGATTGAACCCCAGACCCAAGCTTTCCATTGAACACTTGCTTCAGTAGGCTAGTGTCAGCTATTCCAGCTATGTGACCACCCCAACCCCATTGTGACAGTTTCAGTGTAGATGTTTGACATGCCAGCTCAAATGAGCGCCTCAGTGTCTGGGATTTTGCCCTGTCATCTGATTTTTCAGAAACTTCTGAAGGCAGCTCAGGTGAAAGTGCTTGAGCTCCTTGGCATGGCACTGGTGTACAGCATATGTAGTGCAGGAATATTCTTCTAAAATGTTGTGTACAATGTATAATTTTAAAGTATATCTGTGTGTTAAGCAGTGGTTCAGTTTCATTTATTCAGTTTGTTAGCCTTGGTGCCTGGGAGTCTGGATTAATTCCTGACTAAAAAGGTCAGGTCTTTTAGGTTCATCTATATACATTTTAAAATCAGATTTCCCAATCCCTAAAAGTAAAGAGATGAATTAAAAAGGGGATTAAAAGTTTAGTGATTCTGGAATATAAAACTTTACAGTTGCCTAGCAACAGTGGTCCAGACACAGAAGAAAAGAAGAATACATATATAAAAGAAAGAAGAAAGGAATTTTAAGCTCTTGATAAGAGCAAATTATAAGGCTGTTGGGACAAAAGTTATCTGAATAATCAGTTGTAGGACTTGGTAAAGTGATCAGTTCAGTAATTGTTGTAATCCAGGTCAGAAACGCCAGCGATTTTTTAAGTCAATCTAGATCACAAGTTTTGCACTTTGAATTTAGCATGGGTAAGAATAAGATGTTTCTCTCCAAGTACAATTCAAATGACCTACTGGGGAGATTTTATCAAACAAAGTTTATTTAAGAATACAGTTAACATAGAAAAAGAAAATTAGCAAGAACTCTTACCAATTACAGACAATAAAACAAAACACGATCATAGAATCATCAAAACCCTACAGTGCAGGAAGAGGCCATTTGGCCCATTGAGTCTGCACTAACCACAATTCCACCCAGGCCCTACCCCCATATCCCTACATATTTACCCACTAATCCCTCTAACTTATGCATCTCAGTACACTAAGGGGCAATTTTTAGCATGGCCAATCAACCCAACCCACAAATCTTTGGACTGTGGGAGGAAACAGGAGCAAATCCATGCAAACACGTGGAGAATGTGCAAACTGCCTGGGACAGTGACCCAAGCCGGGAATTGAACCCAGTTCCCTGGAGCTGTGAAGCAGCAGTGCTAACCACTGTGCTACCATGCCACCCTGGTCATGATAATCATAAGAACATAAGAACATAAGAAATAGGAGCAGAAGTAGGCCATCTGGCCCTTCGAGCCTGCCCCGCCATTCAATAAGATCATGGCTGATCTGTCGTGGCTCAGTTCCACTTTCCCGCCCTCTCCCCATAACCCTTAATCCCTTCTCTTATCAAAAACCCATCAACCCGCTTCTTAAAAATATTTAGCGAGGCAGCCTCCACCACTTCAACGGGCAGAGAATTCCAGAGATTCACCACCCTTTGAGTGAAGAAGTTCCTCCTCAACTCCGTTCTGAACCGCCCCCCCTTTATCTTGAGGCTGTGCCCCCTAGTCCTACTGTCTTTTTTGAGCGGGAAGAGTCTTTCCACCTCTATCCTATCCATCCCATTCATCATCTTATACGTCTCAATGAGATCTCCCCTCATTCTTCTAAACTCTAACGAGTACAAGCCTAGTTTATTCAGCCTCTCCTCATAGCTCAACCCCCTCAACTCCGGTATCAGCCTAGTAAACCTCCTCTGCACTCCCTCCAAGGCCAAAATATCCTTGCGCAGGTGCGGCGCCCAAAACTGCACACAGTACTCCAGCTGCGGCCTCACCAATGCCCTATACAGCTGCAGCAAGACCTCCCTACTTTTATATTCAATCCCCCTCGCTATGAAGGCCAGCATCCCATTCGCCTTCCTGACCACCTGCTGCACCTGCAGGCTGGGTTTTTGCGACTCATGCACAAGGACCCCGAGGTCCCTCTGCACCGTCGCCTGCTGCAGTTTTTCGCCACGTAAGTAATAGTCCTTCCTACCATTCTTCCTACCAAAGTGGACCACCTCACACTTGCCAACATTAAATTCCATTTGCCATTTCCTGGCCCATTCGCCCAGCCTATCTAGATCCTTCTGCAGACTCTCCACACCCTCCGCACAATTTGCCTTTCCCCCAATCTTGGTGTCATCAGCAAATTTCGGTGTCATCAGCAAATTTCGACACCCTACACTCGGTTCCCTCCTCCAGATCATCTATATAAATGGTAAATAGCTGAGGCCCCAGCACCGACCCCTGGGGCACCCCACTAGTCACCAACCGCCAATCCGAATAGCACCCATTGACCCCCACTCTCTGCCTCCTATTTGACAACCAATCCTCTATCCACGCTAACACCCTACCCCCAACTCCATGTCCTCTGACCTTCTGCAGTAACCTCTTGTGAGGTACCTTATCAAACGCCTTCTGAAAATCCAGAAAGACCACATCCACCGGCTCTCCTCTATCCACCGCCCTAGACACATCCTCATAGAACTCCAGTAAATTTGTCAGACACGACTTCCCTTTAATGAAACCGTGTTGCGTCTGCCCTATCAAGCAATTCCCTTCAAGATGCCTCGCAATTTCCTCCTTAATGACGGATTCTAACATTTTACCTACCACAGACATTAAACTAACCGGCCTGTAATTCCCCGCCTTTTGCCTGGCACCCTTCTTAAACAACGGCGTAACATTAGCCGTTTTCCAATCCTCCGGCACTTCCCCGGAATCCAGCGACGTCTGGAAAATAACCACCAAGGCATCCACTATCACCTCCGCCATTTCTTTCAGAACCCTCGGATGATAACAGCTCAATGTATTGTTCCAACCAAACAAACGTTCTTACAAGCATACACCTGTCCCAGGTTTAGCAGAGAAAATAAGAATGCTGATATGATACTGGATCTTACAGCTTCGCAATACCTGCTGTGAATTAGTCCTTTGGATGCAGAATTGAAACTCTGACTTCCCAGTCTTGTAGCTCCCAGCACACGTCAACATAGAGATTATGCCACTGCTTGCCTCTAGCTAACGAACCACAAACAGCAAAACTTGCACTCCTAAGAGGCAAGAAAGACTGCTTCCAATTAGCCTACAGAATTTCCAATACCAGGGAGAGAGAGAAAAATACCCTTTGCAGTCTGAAGTCCAACAGCTTCTAACTAAAACTGAAAGCAATTCTGGATTTCCCAAATGAGGGAAAAAAACTGTCCAAAGTACCTGATCTGCCAAACAGTTGTAAATCAACAAATCAAATAAAAAGTCATAAGATCCAGGAGAGTGCATTAGGCCCACCTTAAAAATAAACAAAAAGCCTATTATATGAGTCTAACAGCAATGAAAGGACATTGGTGGAATCCTCCCAGAAATTTTCCAAGTGCCATAATGGTAAGAATAATGGAATAATCTGTACCAGTCTCCCAGGCACACGCCACACCACAATCAATCACTTTATGGAGAGTTGGGAGTTTTGCGTCAGTATTGGGGATGTGTGGGGGTGCTACACATGCCGGGAGCGCTCAGGCGCCATATCACAAGGACTCTCCAATCTCAGTGCACTGGGAGTCGCCCTCCCTCCCCCCATGGATATTCTGAGCCCCCCTTCATTGAAAGCATGTTCCCGCACCCCTTCTTCACACGAGTTGCCAGCACTGGGGCATCGGGTCCCACCCAATGGGTTCCCCTGTCTGACCCCTGTCATTGCCCTCTCATCATGACAGCATTCATGATCCACCCTTGCATGACAACAGTGTCAGCAACCCCCCCATCTCCCCCCCCCCCCCCTCAATGCACAGTCCCCCATTATGGCCTCCACACATGCCCAAGCACTCAGCACTGCCTCTGCCGCATTAGTCGTGCCCAATTGGCACTACTAGGGTGTCCACCTAGCCACTGCCAGAGTGTCCAGTGGGCACTGCCAGTGTGCAAGGTGGACACTGTCTAATAGGCACTGCCCAGCCATGCCCCCGAGCACTCATGGGCTTTAATGCCCCCCACCCCCAGACACCCTGGCATGACCATTTGTGTCAAATCTCCGCTGGTGGAGACCAGTAGTGACTCATGCCAGTGTTACCTCCTGCCAGAAAGATAAGAACATTCAAGGAGGGGGGAGGATTGCGTGCCCAATTCACTAACGAGATTGAAATCTGGTCAATCTAATGCATATTGGCCTCGTGCCCTTTCTGGGAACAATCTGGTTGCGCCATTAGAATCGCAAACTGTTTGGCGCCATTTGTGAAACCGATCTTTAGGCTCACACAGTATTCTCCAGGATCAGTGCGATCTACTCAAGGCATTGAGAGGCCGGAGAACCACCCCTATAAATACACAATTCCTGCAATTTCATAACTTGCTCTATTATGGGGCTAATTTATTTAGATTATACAGAATTCTAAGGATACTAATGTTTTATGAAATGCATTTGCAGTTTAATCAATTTACAAACATAACACTGATTAACAGTAATTGAATAATTTCAATTCATTTGTATCACTATGCCTTTAGGATTTGTTTTTGAGATCTCATTTTAGGATATTATATTTCCATGGAAACAGCAAACCAGTCATTTCATTAATGAACCATTTATGCGCAATGTATATGGACATCTTAATGCAATATATTGTGAGAATTGTAGAATATGAATAATTAGTTACTTACCGTTAAACGTCCAATATCTACTCTTCAAAGTTTCAGTCTCTTCCAAACTCAAACAGTTCAACACTTTATAAGATGCTAAATCCTTTGGCTGTGTGGATCCACTACTTGCTGTATACTATGGCTAGGATCTTGCCTACACTCTCCATCAGTGAGATCGCTGGTGGAGGTTCAAGGTCCAGCGAAATCCAGGAATTGCGAAAGCCGATTTTTGCCACCCTCCGCAGACAATGTAAACAGTTTTGTGCCCATATTAGAAAATAACCTGATTTGAATGCATTTAAATAAATTTGAGTCTAGTTAAAGACACTACTCGTTAGATCTTGTCTCCCCAATAGATTTTCGTATCTCAATGTCATCACGGTTTATAACAAGTTCATCCAGATGTGGACCTGTTGAGGAGATTTCTCCCCCCACTCCTCCAGGGTACAAAAGTCACTCTAGTCCCCAGAGGGGTGGGGAAGGGGGGGTAGCGGGAAGAGGAACAGTGCCAGGCAGTACCCTTGCAATGCCCACAGCACAGGTTAGCAATATCAGCAATGATTGGGCAGGGAAGAAGGGTGGGCAATGCCAGTGAGGATCAGGGGGTGAGGGGGGCAATGCCAACAATGACCAGGGGAGGGGTGGGAGGTGCAGCCAGTGCTGGTGATCAGACCATGGGGTCTGACCATTGCCAGAGATGAATAAGGGGTGGGATGTGGTGGCGAAAGCCAGGTACCTCTATTGGAGGCGGGGGGGAATGAATTGTTTTTCTAGTTATCTGGGTGCTCTTAATCTTAGTGGAGCCAGTTAAAGTCACAAAGCCTGGAGAGAAACCTGGCCAGCAGAACTGGAGAGTTCTGCAGCAGATTTTCACCAGAACAGATATTCTGCCAAACTCTCGTAAGATTCCACCCAACATTCTATGTAAGAGTATTTACATTGCAGCAAGGTCATTAGGCTGTGGAAATTTCGTCTTGCTCAACGTCTTACATATAACATTATTTGCGTAATTTGGTCATGTTTCTGTAATAGTTTCACTAACATCTGAGCCAGTACAATGAAATTTGACACACATTTGTAAAACAATATTTTTCTCATTTGTAAATATATCTTGCTACATTACTGTTATGTTAATAATTACCTTTGAGGTTGCCTTTGTTAAGCCCTCTCAGTTGCAGCCCAGTAATAAAGATAATGCAATTCCAGCTTCTTCACAAGCTCACTTTATTCTGTTTTGCAACTCCACATACACACACCCAACATTCAGTGCCACCTATAACCCCTTTATATATCCTGATGAGCACTATTAAACAATTCACATACAAATTAGGTCTAAAGTGGAAGGTTGCAGTTAATCCATTCATAACAGTCTTAGTCATGTACCTGCTTTTGGACTTCTGACCTTCTTCACGGCAGGAAATTGGTCTCTCATCATAAAATGTGCTTGTATTGCTACCAGTCTTTTCTAATACTTGTGTGGCCTTATCGTTAATTCACATATTTCACTCTTCAGTTCTGCTATTGAGCTATTTTTGCCAGGAATTTGATCCAGAAGTGGAGTTTTATATATAGCGTGATATGCGAGGCTAAATGCCCAAATAATGAGAATAAGTAGCGTGAAGGTGTCTTGCATTCCCTTGAGTATATAACACTGAGGATAGCTGATCTAAATGAGCACTTCAAAACGTTAAAAAAGATTTATTGGGTAGAAATGGAGGGATGACTTCCTCAAGGGATACTGAGTCAAGGTGAGTAAATGGGGTTAAGGTAAAATCAATGATGATCTAATTGTACATCAGAGCAGATTTATGAGCTTAATAAAAGCAAATTACTGCGGATACTGGAATCTGAAACCAAAAGAAAAAATGCTGGAAAATCTCAGCAGGATTGGCAGCATCTGTAAGGAGAGGAAAGAGCTGATGTTTCAAGTCCAGATGACCAGAAGCTTTAACAAAGGATCATCTGATATGAAACATCAGCTCTTTTCTCTCCTTACAGATGCTGCCAGACCTGCTGAAATTTTCCAGCATTTTCTCTTTTGGTTTCATGAGCTCAGTAACCTGTTCCTACCTTCTCATGTTATCTGTGCTGGAAGTGTGAAATGATTGTTCTTGCAAATACATTAAATTGCAGTGCATTGTCACTGATAAGAGTAATTTCTTAAATGACTATGACAAGCTTTACTCTTGATTTTTTTCAATCCTCAAATCTTCATTCCTCTCCTCTCTCCACATGTGCCATTAGGAGCATTCACACCTCTCTGCTTTCTTTCCTTGTAGGAGAGAACACATTACCTATCAAGAAGAAAACAGACCAGGGTGATTGGATCACTGCGCTGCCAGTGGCAGGCACCCTTTCAGCCATTAGCAACATGTGGTTGTCTTTGTTAAGCCTCTCAGTTGCAGCACAGTCATAAAGATGATGCAATTCCAGCCTCTTCACAAGCTCACTTTATTCCACTGGGAAGGAGGTCTTGTTCCAAGGACAGCCTGGTGTGAGGGCATAAGCCTCCTAAGGCAATGTTCAGACATATCAAGGAAGCTGATACTTTGTCTGTAAACCTTATATTGAAGATGGCACCTCCTTCCAGCTAGATTTTGGTGTCTATCCATTTACCACCCTGTGGAGCTGGATGCAAGTGAGGAGAAGGTATTGGGTGTTGTTGCTAAAGCTGCTGGCAGTGATATGGCTTCTGCATTTGATCCTCAACAAAGTAGGAAGGTGGAGCTGCATAAGTTGCTCCTACGCTATGGTGAAGGCTGGCAGCAAGGCAGTGCTGCTGCAGGTGAGCAGCCTTCCAAGAAGCTGGAAATTAACTGTTAAGCAATGAAAGTACTCTGAGAGAAATGCTTTGGATAGAAGTCCCTCAATGGCCATAGTTAAAGCTCTTCAGTGTAACTGATCACTGAAGAGGCTTTTTACACTGTGTACTCACCTTCATGATCCTAATGAGGTTCTAACACAGCGTGGAAGCTGCACACTGATTGAAAAGGAGGAATTCATGATTAAAAAGGCTCTTTTTAACCAGCTTAATTGCTTTTCTATCATACCTACGAGGATTCCCCATTGGACTTATAGGGGGCGATTCTCCCATTCCGCTGCAGTAATTCTTTAGCGCAGTGGGCCAGGAGAATCACACGGTGGGGGCAATTCATGGGGTTTCCGCGTGCTCCTTGAGCATCTCCCAGCACCAGATTTCCGCACGTCTGCTCGGCGCTAGAAATCAGCTATTTAAATGCTATTACCGGAGCCGGGACTGAATTCTCCGGGCTCGCTAACCTCTCCCACCCTGCCAGAGTGCTTCTTTCCAGTGGGGAACTCTCCACTTTCAGAGAGTTAGCAGCCCAACTCTGCTGCAGTGAAAAGTGGGGGGGGTGGGGGGTGGGGGAGCAATCAGGGCCCCCCAGGGAGTTGGATGGGAGGGCTGGGTTGATGCCCCCTGGGTACCCTGGAAGTGCCAGCCTGATCCCAAGGGGCAACGTGCCAATGCTCAGAGGCCACCTTGGCACTGCTCACCAGGCATAGAGCAGTGCCATGGAGTGGGGCATATGGGAATGAGATATAGGGGCAGGGCCTGGAGGGGGAAATCGGTAGGGGTGGGGGATCCTGTCGCCACTCTGAAGTCGGGATCGTGGACAATAGGAGGGGAGGGGCTGATCAGGACTGGCCATCAGGGTGGGGGGAGGTCAGCCTGGTGGGGGAGTTCAGGAGTGCCAGGAGGGGTGGGGGTGGGGGAGATCAGAGGATCAGGACTGCTGGGGGTTGAGGGGGGAGTGGAGAGGGGGGCAGGGGTGGCATGGTGGGATTGGAGGAGCAGCATTGAGGGGTTGCTGTGCCGGCTAGCAATTGAGCTGAACAGCAATCACGAGGCTGGCAGTGCGGGACTACTGCGCATCCGACAAACTCCGCTCTGACAGATTGGCACATGCGCAGTGGCCCGCTCAGCACTATGCTGCCAGCCTCTTGAGTGGGAATAGGCCCCACCCCCAGAATTTCAGTGTGATTCTCCCTGAGGCACTCAGCCATGCACGGAGTGTGAGAGATTCATTTTGAAAATCCTGCTAAAAAAAACAGCAGGAGTGACTCCAGTTTTTACGCAAATTCAGCACTTAGAATTTTTTTGGGAGGATCCCGGCCAACTTCTCTCCTTTTCAATTAGTTCCCTCTAAAAATAATTCCCAATGCCTGGGTTTTCTTGTTTTGAGTGGCCTTATTAAGGGGCATGACTACTGTTAGTGATTTGTATACCCATCCCCTAGAGTCCTCTTGCTCCTCTGGCAGCATGGTGATGCAGTGGTTAGCATTGCTGCCTCACAGCCAGGGACCTGGGTTCGATGCCCAGCTTGGTGTCACTATCTGTGTGGAATTTGCACGTTCTCCCCGTGTCTGTGTGGCTTTCCTCCAGGTGCTCCAGTTTCCTCCCACAGTCTGAAAGACGCACTGGTTAGATGTATTGATCCAAACAGGCGCCAGAGTGTGGTGACTAGGGGAATATCACAGTAACTTAATTGCAGTGTTAATGTAAGTAATTAATGTAAATTAATAAATAAATTTTAACTTTCTATCACATTTATACTCTTAACAGTCAAACAAGATGTGGCCTTCTTATTCTTCCGACTAAAATGCACCCGCTCACAATTACCTATGTTGACATTTACTTGGCAATTAAATGCACACTCTGCACATTTAGCAATTTTTTCCTGCATATTGTCACACAACTTCTGCAAATCCTGTGGGCAAGAAGTAAGTTCCGGTAACTAAAGAAATTGCCAGAAAATTGTTCTCTTCACAATTGTTGCTGCATTTCAGAAAGCTTAGCTACATAAAGAAGCTAGTGAGGACAACTTCAAAGGCACAGAGGGGTGGAATGTGAGATAATTACTGCAGAAGCTGGAATCTGAAACGCAAGCAGAAAATGCTGGAGAAACTCAGCAAGTTAGACAGCATCTGTGGAGAGGGAATAGAATGCTATTCTCTCTCCACAGATGCTGTCAGGCCTACTGAGTTTCTCCAACATTTTCAGTTTTTGTTGGATTGTGAGGCTGTCCGAAAACATTGAGTCAAAAATTTCAAAGCAAAAAAGCCAAAGGCCCAAAAACCTCAGCTTTCTCCAGCCAGAGGCCCATCCCTGCATCTGTACCTAGCAACTAACATTTTGTTTCTTTCCAAAGAAAGCAAAGCTCTATTATATCCCTGATTCATTTACAGAATAAAGATCTTCATTTCTGGCTTGTTTTGTGATTTAACCCTGATTGCCACTATTAAAATGTACTTCCAAATTAATGTAATTTGTTGATGGTGCTGAAAAAATAACATTTTATATATTATACAGAATCCTACAGTGCAAAAGGGGGCTATTCGGCCCATCAAGTCTGCACCAACCACAATCTCACCCAGGCCCAATCCCCATAACCCCATACATTTACCCTTGCTAATCCCCTAACACTAAGGGGTAATTTAGCATGGCCAATCCACTTAACCTACACATCTTTGGACACTAACACTGGAATTTTACCCGCACACCCGCCCCAATTTCGGGAGTGGGTGAGGTTTGGAGAACAGCATTCTCCGTTGGCCTCGGGCGGAATCATACGAACCTCGGGTGGACATGCCGGTAAATTTCCACCCTAAGGGTCAATTTAGCATGGCCAATCCACCTAACCTGCACGTCTTTGGACTGTGGGAGGAAACCGGAGCATGTGGAGCAAACCCAAGCAGACACAGGGAGGATGCTTAGTTAGTTTAGTTAATACTCAAATGCATGCCATTAGCAAGTCTAAGAAACAATACACCAAACTAATGGAAGGTGCTTAGCGAATAGCAACAAGCCAAAGGTTTTAGAGCAATGAGGGGCGATTTTCAGCCTGCATTAACCATTAGTGAGAACAGCATTGTGTGTTCAAAATACGGCAAGAATGGGAAAATCTGATTCTCACAGCGAGATTGTGTTTCTTGATTTTCCACAACCCTTGCTGGTAATGTCACAAGGTTCACACCCACAAAGGGAGGGAACCTCACTTAAAAAGATTTGAATACATTTTGTTACTTACCACATGATTCCCCCTCCATTGAATATTGTCATGTTGGTGAGATTTACAACTATATGAAGGCATGAACCAATTGAGGATTTCCCCATGAGGATTTCCCCAAACGTAAATATAGTTCCAAAGGGAAAGGGACATGCTTGAGGCAGTGCCAATTTAGCAATCCCAATCTATGCCAATTGGTCAGTGCCAGGGGGCAGTGCTGGGGCTGGAGGGATTCCCATAACGTGTGGTGTGGGGGGGGTGAGAAGAGTGCAAAAGCTTTGAGAGAGGAACCTGCAGGCACGGGGGAAGGAAGGAGCAGGCAGTGAGGGGGGGATCTTGCAGGCACGGGGGAGGGGAGCAGGCAGTGAGGGGGGGATCTTGCAGGCACGGGGGAGGGGAGCAGGCAGTGAGGGGGGGTCTTGCAGGCATGGGGGAGGGGAGCAGGCAGTGAGGGGAGATCTTGCAGGCACGGGGGAGGGGAGCAGGCAGTGAGGGGGGTCTTGCAGGCATGGGGGAGGGGAGCAGGCAGTGAGGGGGGGATCTTGCAGACATGGGGGAGGGGAGCAGGCAGTGAGGGGGGATCTTGCAGACATGGGGGAGGGGAGCAGGCAGTGAGGGGGGGATCTTGCAGACATGGGGGAGGGGAGCAGACAGTGAGGGGAGGATCATGCAGACATGGGGGAGGGGAGCAGGCAGTGAGGGGGGGATCTTGCAGACGTGGGGGAGGGGAGCAGGCAGTGAGGGGGGATCTTGCAGACGTGGGGGAGGGGAGCAGGCAGTGAGGGGGGATCTTGCAGGCACGGGGGAGGGGAGCAGGCAGTGAGGGGGGGATCTTGCAGACGTGGGGGAGGGGAGCAGGCAGTGAGGGGGGGATCTTGCAGGCACGGGGGAGGGGAGCAGGCAGTGAGGGGGGGATCTTGCAGACGTGGGGGAGGGGAGCAGGCAGTGAGGGGGGGATCTTGCAGACGTGGGGGAGGGGAGCAGGCAGTGAGGGGGGGTCTTGCAGGCATGGGGGAGGGGAGCAGGCAGTGAGGGGAGATCTTGCAGGCACGGGGGAGGGGAGCAGGCAGTGAGGGGAGATCTTGCAGTGAGGGGGAGGGGAGCAGGCAGTGAGGGGGGGATCGCAGTGAGGGGGAGGGGAGCAGGCAGTGAGGGGGGGATCTTGCAGTGAGGGGGAGGGGAGCAGGCAGTGAGGGGGGGATCGCAGTGAGGGGGAGGGGAGCAGGCAGTGAGGGGGAATTAGACAGTGAGAGGGGATCATGCAGACATGGGGGAGGGGAGCAGGCAGTGAGGGGGGATTAGACGGTGAGAGGGGATCATGCAGACATGGGGGAGGGGAGCAGGCAGTGAGGGGGGATTAGACGGTGAGGAGGGATCTTGCAGGCACAGTGGGGGAGCAGGCAGTGAGGGGGAATTAGACAGTGAGAGGGGATCTTGCAGGCACGGGGGGGAGCAGGCAGTGAGGGGAGATTAGACGGTGAGGAGGGATCTTGCAGGCACGGGGGGGGAGCAGGCAGTGAGGGGGAATTAGACAGTGAGACAGGATCTTGGAGGCACGGGGAGGAGCAGGCAGTGAGGGGAGGGGGAGTAGTGTCATTAATACCTCTGCAGTGTTTGTTGGCTTTGATGGTGGGAAGGGGTGAGCCCCATGATGATTATGTCAGGGGTCAGGAAGAGTGCCCCTGACACCTCTATGTTGGTTGGGGGAGGGGTGGTGGTTCCATTTCACTACCTTTAAAGATGGCACCCCGATCTCTGTGGAGTCTGCCTTGCTGGCTCTGTCAGGCTGTTCTCCCACCAGACTGACAACCAAAACCCTGCCCAATTTTTACATTTCTCTCTGAGTTCCTGAACATCTGGACTAAACCTTTGATAATGCATCCGGGGAGCTACATGTTGGTTTTCAGTCAGAACCTGACACTTGAAAAATTATGGGACAATTCTGCTCATGAAGAATGATCAAGGAAGTTAAATCTATCCTCACCATGAGAGAAAATTAATAATGATCTGAATTCACTGTGGGAATGCAGAGGTATTTTTTTATACAGCCAGGATAGGAAAATTAGCGATATGATTGAAAGCTGAAGGTTTGTGAGCTACATTTAATTGAACAAATGTCTTCACACTTGTTGAGTCATGGAACACACTGCCACCTAGTGCAGTCATTACTAATGCAGCTGGGCCTTTAGAAGGGATACAAATGGATGGTTTCAGCAAACTCTAAAAGGATTTCAGAAATAGACATAGGAAGAACAATGAGAAATGAATATATTTGGTCCTGAAACAAAACTAAAAAGTAGGTTGGAAATGCCTCTTCTTCATATCTTTTATCAGTACGTATTACTCAAATATCTCCTGTCTTTGCACATTCTGTTCTCCTCAGGCTGTGTGCTTCATGTGTCTAACCTGTTCCTGCCTATGTTGTCTCATTAAGAAAGTGAGTCCAAAGCAACATCTTCTCTCAAGCCAACATGTCCAGCACCTAGGCACTAATCACTCAAACCAACTCCACAGGACAGGACATTTTTTTGATTTGATTTGATTTTTTATTCTCCCATGGACCAAGATACAGTGAAAAGTACTGTTTTGCATACTATCCATACAAATCATACCATACGTAAGTATATCAGGGTAGCAGAACAGAATAGTCAAATGTATTGTTTAAAATAGGGAACTTCTTGATATAAATAAATAACAATACCAGAAACTCAGCTGAACGATAGTAATTACACTATACTCCTATATTACTATATTCCTTACTCATCTATGACTGGCCAAATTCCCCATCAATTCGATTTTCAAGTTCGCTGATGACCCCACTGTAGTGGGTCGGACCTCAAAGAATGATGAGACAGAGCAAGGAATGAGATAGAGAATCTGGTGAACTGGTGCAGTGACAATAATCTCTCTCTCAATGTCAACAAAACAAAGAAGATTGTCATCAACTTCAGGAAGCATAACGGAGAACATATCCCTGTCTACATCAATGGGGATGAAGTAGAAAGGGTCAAAACTTCAAGTTTTTAGGTGTCCAGATCACCAACAACCTGTCCTGATCCCCTCATGCCAACACTATAGTTAAGAAAACCCACCAACTTAGAAGACTGAGGAAATTTGGCATGTCAGCTATGACTCTCATCAACGTTTACAGATGCACCGTAGAAAGCATCTGATTGTATCACAGCTTGGTATGGCTCCTGCTCTGCCCAAGGCCGTAAGGAACTACAAAAAGTCATGAAAGCAGCCCAATCCGTCACACAAACCAGCCTCCCATCCATTGAATTTAGCTACGGTTTCCGCTGCCTCAGCAAAGCAGCCAGCATAATTAAGGACCCCACGTATCCTGGACATTCTCTCTTCCACCTTCTTCCTTTGGGAAAAAGATACGAAAGTCTGAGGTCATGTACCAACCGACTCAAGAACAGCTTCTTCCCTGCTGCTGTCAGACTTTTTAATGGACCTACCTTGCATTAAGTTGATCTTTCTCTACACCCTAACTATGACTGTAACACTACATTCTGCACTCTCTTCTTTCCTTCACTATGTCTGCACAGCGCACATGAAACAATACTTTTCACTGTATGTTAATACATGTGACAATAATAAATTAAATCAAATCAAATAACAGTAATAACAATAGGGAGGCGATGACCGAGTGGTATTTTCGTTAGACTATTAATCCAGAAACTCAACTCATGTTCTGGGGACCCAAGTTTGAATCCCACCACGGCAGATGCTGGAATTTGAATTCAATAAAAGATATCTGGCATTAAGAATATACTGATGACCATTGTCGATTGTAGGAAAACCCATCTGGATCGCTAATCTCCTTTCGAAAAGGAAATCTGCCATCCTTACCTGGTCTGGCTACATGTGACTCCAGAGCCACAGCAAGGTGGTTGACTCTCAACTACCCTCCAAGGGCAGCTAGGGATGGGCAATAAATGCTGGCCAGCCAGCGACGCCCATATCTCACGAATGAATGAAAAAAAGGAACAGGAGCATTGGTAAAATAAATATTCCTTACAGGAATCTTCTTGCAATCTGAAAAGTCTACCAAAGCCCACAAATGATTAGAATCTTTAACAGATGCCAGCAAAGCAATTACAGAGGAAGAAAGGCTTATAAGAACAGTCTGTAGTCAAAATGACACTTCGTAACAAAGGTCAAAGGAAAATCCTGGCCTTCCAGTAAAACATACTTTTAGCTGCACAAGGAACTCCATATTTAAAGTAATCTGGGTAAGATGCTTTTTACTTTAATTTGCTGCTGAATATTTGATTTTTGATTTGATTTATTATTGTCATATGTATTAGTATACAGTGAAAAGTGTTGTTCCTTGTGCTCTATACAAAGCATACTGTTCATATAGATGGGGAAAGGAGAGGGTGCAGAATGTATTGTTACAGTCATAGATAGGATAAAGAGAAAGAGCAACTTAATGTGAGGTAGATCCTTTCAAAAGGCAGCAGGGAAGAACTGATGGCAACAGGGAAGAAGCTGAGCGGCATGATGGCACAGTGGTTAGCACTGCTACCACACGGCTCCAGGGACCTGGGTTCGGGTCACTGTCTGTGTGGAGTTTGCACATCCTCCTTGTGGGTTTCCTCCGGGTGCTCCAGTTTCCAGCTACAGTCCAAAGATGTGTGGGTTAGATTGATTGGTCATGCTAAATTGACTCTAGTGTCAGGGGGATTAGCAGGATAAATGTGTGGGGTTATGGGAATAGGGTCTGGGTGGGATGTGGTCAGTACAGACACGATGGGCCGAATGTCCTCCTTCTGTACTGTATGGATTCTATGCTCTGGAGATTGTTGGTACATGATCAGACTTTTATATCTAAGAACAAGTGGAAACACTGTTTTCAGCTGTATTGGAGGAGTTTAGAAAATAATTTGGATTCAGAAGGAAGCAATGCTGGACTTTGAAAGGAGATCAGAGAAAGCTGGTCAGCAGTGAGCCCGCTTTCACTCATCGGGATTACTTTACAGTCCCTCTTCGGACTGCAACATGGAGCAGAGGCATCAGAGAGGGAAATTCTGTGCACAGTATTAGGTGGAGGAAAGCTGGCATCACAACGTCAGCCCACCCAGGGTATTCAGAGCCACATCTTTGCCACTAGAGGAAAAGAAATTCAAAATCATCATCAAAGGGATAAGCGAAGGCAATTCTTTCTTCATTTGGGACTGATTATGGTGATTTATTTTCCATCTACACTCTGCTTTGATGGATAGAAACTTTGTTTTTCTTGTACTGGTTAAGAAAGGCCTCACAGAACAGAGATAAAAATATTGTTGAGGTGCTAGATGGATGAGTGACAGGATGACAGTAAGTATTTCCAAAATCACATGTAAAATCTCACAGGACGAGATTCTCCAATTCTGAAGTGCATGTATAGTTGCATAAAATAACCAGGGAAATTAAGGGCACTTCATTCTGTTCACGTACATTTGAAAACTGTGGTTCTGATCAGCGCTGGTGTTATTTAAGCAATTGTGCAAAGAGAAATGGCCACTCTGCCTTCAAGTTCACTGCTACATTTTAGTTATTCATGGGATGTAGACATGACTGGCAAGACCACTATTTATTGATGAGGTCAACATTTATAAATACTTCCATTGATTCTGTACAGGCTACCATGTTAGAAACTTTGTGCATTCCATTTTGTTTCTTGTGTCTTATATTTGCCTGAAACTCTCTGATCGCAAATACAAGCATTGCAGATCAACGCCGGAAATGGGAGCCAACAGGCAGATCTGAGGAAGAGTCATACTGACTTGAAAGTTTAACAATGTTTTTCTCTCTTCATGGATGTTGCGGACTGCTGAGTTTTCCCAACATTTTCTATTTTTAATTTCGAACATGCTACAGTTGCACTACTGAGAGCACAGTGGTATAGTGATTAGCCTCACAACGCCAAGGAGATAGGTTCAATTCTTGGCTCGGGTCACCGTCTGTGCGGAGTCTGTACATTCTCCCCGTGTCCGCCTGGCTTTCTTCCGGGTTTTCTGGTTTCCTCCCACAGTCCGAAAGATGTGCTGGTTAGATGTGCATTGGCCATGCTAAATTCTCCCTCAGTGTGAACAGGTGCTGGAGTGTGGTGACTAGAGGATTTTCACAGTAGCTTCATTGCAGTGTTAATGTAAGCCCACTTGTGACACTAACAAAATAAACTTTAAACTTTAATCTGGCCAAGTGCTCTCCGGAGATCACAATATTTCTTCTAAGTTTAGCAACACTAAAGCTATTGTAGCATTTGAAGCATTTGGCTAACATAGACTGTATCAATTATCAGTTATCACCTTCAATCCTGTTCATAATTAAGTATTTATTCAGGCCAAACAGATAGCAACAGAACAGGGAACTTAATCTTTCATTTGTGCAACGACATAAAATATCATTGTTGCCTGGGCAACTTATATTCCACTGTTTTAAAATTATGATTGCATTATTTGGATACTGTGCATTAGCTATTTTTATAGCATGAATTCACAGGGAATGTGAGGAGGAATAGTAATTTAATGCAAACTTACAATTTGTAAAATTATGGTTCTGATCTGTGGTTTGGGGAAGTTATGCATCAACACAACCCAAACACCAGGAGGGAAACCACAACAATCTTTTCTGGCTACCCACACAACTCAATGGTAATGACCTGTTCACGCATCTCTATATGTCAAGGGATAATTAACACCCAGGGGGGAATCTTACCAAATAATGGCAAAGTGTTGTTTCCAGCGAGAAAACCGGTGTGTCTCTCCAGAGAAACCGGTTGGTTTTCTCTGCAGACTCTAACACACTGTGTTAAAAAAATTCAAGGGAGTATGCTTCGTGCCATCATGTGGGGTTGGGAGAGGGGGGAGGGGGCTCAACTTGCTGGCAAAGCACTGAGATTGGGGCACCATGTTTAAAGGGTGCCCAATCAGAACATGAATAAACCTCACGCCCAGCACTCCAAGGAGTTCTCAGGGGCTCCCATCCCCACCCCCGATCAGTGTCGGCACCCCCACTCAACTCCCCTGATCATCATCCCCTTCTTTCCCCTCATTTTCCTCACATGCTCACCAATCATCAACATCTTCTCCCATCCCCGCAGCACCCCCCTCCCCTCCCCCACCCACCAGCCAGATCATCGGCCCCTTCCATTGTTCGAAGCCTGTCACTTCCACTGAAGACGCACTTCCTGATGTTTACTCACCTCAGTGACCCTGGCAAGTAGTTGACAGTGCAGAAACAGGTGCCCTGACTGCCTAAACCAGAATGCTGGATTAAAAACAGGACTACATTCCAGTGATAACATTTAATTGACTTACTTGACAGCTACACAAGAGTTCCCAGTTTACCCGCAAACCCCTCTGAGCGAAACCCAGTACTGGATGGGTGATGTAGGGTTCCTGAGCCGACATCACTTTTGGGGAATTTAACTCCCTGTATTCACCAAAGGTGGCACGGTGGCACAGTGGTTAGCACTGCTACCTCACAGTGCCAGGGACCTGGATTTGATTCCTGGCTTGGGTCACTGTCAGTGTGGAGTTTGCACATTTTCCCCGTGTCAGCATGGGTTTCCCACAGGTACTCCGGTTTCTTCCCACATTCCAAAGATGTGTGGGTAAAGTGGATTGGCCATGCTAAATTGCCCCTTTGTGTGAGGAGGATTAGCTAGGATAAATGCTTGGGTATGGAGATAGGACCTGGGTAGGATTGTGGTCGGTGCAGACTCATTAGGCCAAATGGCCTCGTTCTGCACTGTTGGATTCCATGATCTATGATCAAAATCCACCAGCCTTTGCCTGGGAAAACTCCATCTGTTAACTGAGTTTTTTTCTATATAAGTGCTGTCTGACTTACTGTATATTTTCACTATTTTCTGTGTTCCAATGTTCTTCTCGCTGATCTTTCATTCATTATTCAATCTGTTATGTTCATCTAAAACCAGTACCCATATTTTCACAAAATTCCACACACACACATCACCCATTCCACACATTCGGTCTCAGTTCTCATGCTTTAAATTTACAATTCTTATCTTTATGCTTAAATCCCTCTACGGCTTTATTCTCCCATCGCTTTAATATCCTCAAAACCTGCAACCTAAAAAGACCTCTCCCTTCGCCTGATTCCATTTTCTTGTGCATCCCCTCCCTTTGGTCCGTCCTTGGCAGCTGTCCTTTCATGCGACACATTTTTAAGGTCATTTTGTCTAGCCAAATTGTGGAAAGTAATGGGTTGAGAATTCATTTCCACACTGGAGTATTTGGAGCCTCCATGAACATGCGCTTTTGCTCACTAAAAGGAACCAGCAGCAGCACTGTTCAATTGCAAAAAGAGTTGTGTGTAATCTATTGATGTGAGTCGGCACAATGTAAGGGTTTAGGGCTTCAGCAATAGCAAATATTCCAACAAAATGGCTTAAAAATATTGTAACAATCTAAAAATGATTAAAATCTTTTGCATCATTGACATCTCATTTGAAGGATCAGCAATAGTTAAGAAAGCTCACCAACCCCTCTACTTTCTCAGGAGACTAAGGAAATTTGGCATGTCCACTAGGACTCTTACCAACTTTTACAGATGCACCATAGAAGACATTCTTTCTGATTGTATCACAGCTTGGTAGGCTCTGGTTCTGACCAAAACTGCAAGAGTTGTAAACGAAGCCAGTCCATCATGTAAACCAGCCTCCCATCCATTGACTCTATCTACACTTCCCGTTGCCTTGGCAAAGCAGCCAGAATAATCAAGGACCCCACATACCCCGGACATACTCTCTTCCACCTTTTTTTTCCAATTCTTTATTCCAATTCAATCAAATCAAGTCCAATTCAGAGTCCCAACGAGTTGAGACATTCCCAATCCAAGCTGACAAGACAGGGCTCTCACCTCCTGTCTTGGGCTTAATCTACATGATCCAAGCTGATTGGAGTAGGTATAGCTCCTCCTCCAAAGCTTGATCTCATTTGCATCTTAGCCAAGATGCTGCTTTAAAAAATTGCTTCAAATGAAGCTAAAATTTAACCTAATGACTTCAACCAAGTACAGCATGTCAATACTACACTTGATCTTAGCCAAAAGGCTGAGAAGATCAGAAAAAAGATAGAAAAACCTGAAGTCATGAACCAACTGACTCACGAGCAGCTTCTTCCTTAGTGCCATCAGACTTTTGAATGGACCTAGCTCATATTAAGTTGATCTTTCTCTACACTTCAGTATGACTGTAACACCACATTCCGCACTTTCTCTTTTCCTTCTCTATGTACGGTATGCGGTATGTATAGCACAAGAAACAATATTTTTCACTGTATGTTAATACATGTGACAATAAATCAAATCAAATCAATCACAAGAGAGTGCATGAGAGAGTGAGAAAGAGAGAATAGAAAAATGCCACACAGATGGGGGGACAATATTATAAGAGTGTTTTCAAATAATGTGCAGATCCACAAAAATGATTCTGCTTCAACTTTGTTTTTGTTTTAAATTAACAAAAGACAATAATAATTCTTTCTGAAATGAATACTCAAAGCTATTAGCACCATAGGTTACACCTTTAAAAGAAAATGAAAAACTGCCTCCAAATAGTTTGGATTTGAACATGCATCACACCTACTCAACTTTCTTTTTCAATGTCTCAGCCATTTCAGAAAGTTCAAGCAAGACAATTGCTCCTTTATTGATTTTTATGAAACATTTAAACTGAGTGTTAACTGCATGAATACCAAAGTGATTTTTTCCCAACTTAGAAAATGTTATTCAATCACCACCATCCAAACAGTGTTACTCTGATTAATATCTAGCTTTCACCTCAAATGAATTGCATTTGTATTGGCTGCAATAATAAGTTTTATGCTGGCAATGTCAGGGTAATGGACAGAGAGTACACTATACAAAACCTTACACGAAATATCAGTATACAAATTGCATATGCACTTTTGTGATAATTATTCTGGAGCAAATCACATTTTTGCAGGGAACAGCTAAAGCACATAGCTACAGTTTTCTGGATGCACAGTCTGAACTCCTGAGTTCCTCTCATTGCATGACAACCAGTAATGCAATGAGAGGAATTTATTTTAATGGTTTCAGTTTCAAAAGTATATACTATTAATCATATCGCAAAATTCTCAATTACGTATTTAAAGGAGAGAAACATAATTGTCAAAATTTTCCGTATTCATTCAAAACAAAAAACAGTAGTTATGAAAAGACAGCTAAAGATCACTCTGAGAATGAGTTAATGCACTATCTTTTTGACTTCAATACAAGAATTTCTTCAGGTTGAAAATGTCTTCTCCTCTTAGGCTGTAAAAGTCGAAGTGAAGTGTAATGAGTTTTGCCAGTAACAAGTCTGGTCTTAGCAAGAGGATGAATGATCCAAGATGATTTTTAATGCAATACTAATTGTAAAGTAATAGAGGTTAGAAGGACTTAGTGGAACTTAAAGGACTGACCATTTTTCTTTGAGCCTAACCCCTCCCCGGCACAAAGACTTTTGAATTAAGTAGGAGAGCTGTCCAGTTGAGAAAAGTAGGTCTGAAAGTGCTGACATAAACAGTCTGTGGCTCTATTTCTGAGAACAGAGGAGTTCTCCTCCTGATCGATGCTTAATTCTCAACCAACATCAGTGAAGCAAAAAACAGATCGTCTGACCATTACCTCAGTGCGGTAGTAGAGCATCGATGTGTGCAAATAATTAATTAATTGCTTGCAATTAATTACAACATGACAACAATCGCTACACTTTCGAAAGTACTTTATTGATTATGATAAGCTTTAGGACATTGTGACGTCACTTTATGAACGCAATTTCTTTCTCTAAACTGCGCATGAATCAAATTCCCAGTTAATGAATCATCAAGTTTCTTAATAAATAAAAAATTGCTATCAACTTAACTCAGCTTAACATGTTCTATCCTAAATTTAAAAGATACTTTCCCCAAAGTATCTATAAGTAATTGCTAGTTAATAAAGGTGGGTGCCAGAATTTTACTGCCTCGCCTTCCTGAGGTTCGTAAGATTGCTCCCAAGGCCAGCAGAGAATGCTGTTCTACGAGCCCTGTCCACCCTGGAATCGGGACAGCCGTGCCAGTAAAATTCTGGCCGGGATCTTCCAGTCCCGCCAGCAACAGGAATCGTGGTGGGCAGAGGGATTTAAATTGGCGGGAGGCAAAACATCTGTTTCCCGACAGCTGAACAAACTGTTTAAATTTTGTTCTCCAGATTTTCACTGCGATTCGAGTTTCCCGACAGATAATGTCAGGAACATCATTTGCATGTATTGGCATTCCATGTATGGTCATTGAAAGTCATTACATTTGCCTGTCTAATTAAGGATGTTACACAGTGCAACTAGATAGGTGGTTCAGATAACAGAAGGGGCCAGGGTCAGTGTGGACAGCAACAATTGTGGAAGTGGATCGTAATAGGGTGCAAGATAACTGGGGAGGTTAAAGGGTGACAGAGGGGAGAGGAATGGTAACCTTGGGTGGGTTAAGCATGATGGAGCAGAAGTTGGTGGGTTACAATGGGAGGATAGAAGGTGGTGGACCAAGTCTGGAAGGTGATGCACATCATTATTCAGATCTGCCCATGATCACATAATTAGGCAGTAAAGTGAGATCCCTCAAAGTAGAAGACATTTCTTTTCAGGTAGAAGGAGCTCAAGATCAGCACAAATTACTGAATAAATGAGCACCCTAATAATTATGAGGAAACTAGATGATAACTCCACTCAAATGTGTTGTCCTCTCTATGGTGGAGCCCACCTGGTGGCAGGTAAGTTCCCATCTCATAACATCGAGATCTGAACAAGATGTGTTGTTGTTCATTTTGTGACATTTTTCATCTCTTGCAATCAGAGGCAGTGATGAAAGGAGGGAGGTAGGTGGATGGGCCAAGAGGCAGGGCTGGTGGATAGTAGCCAACTTGCAACTCCATTCCTGTGGGTGAATTGTCATGATGGACAAGTGTTTATATCTTTAGTGTTTCTATGCTGCCAAGTCAGTGGTCTCACCAGAGTCCAGAGGGTGGTGGAGACAAGTGGACCAAAGAGGCTTTATACATATAGGTCTCATCACCCTTGTCAAAGCACAATGTCTTCATGTGTTAATATATGAATGGGAGGAACACCCATCTCTGACCCTCTAGGATGTCTTTCATCTGGAAGGATGAGTTGGGGATGCCATATCTGGATGGAGGCCAGACAATGGGCTGAGCTCTGGCCTGCTGGCTTTGAGATTGAAGGAAACCTGTAAAGGACATGCCTACTAAATCTATCAATTTAGTTAATTCACACATCCACTGAAGTATCAGTGATCCAGGCTGCCTAGGCACTCACCCAGAAGAGGAGAAGGAGGGTCCATCGTAGGTTGACCCAGAGCCAGGAGGAGCATGGTCTGTGTAGCAAGCAGTAGTGGGACTTCAGAGAGGTCAAGATGCTTACGAGCAGGGTCCACTGCAATGGTGAGCATTAACCCATATTTGGGTATATCACAGGCAGTGCTCTTATCTAGAAATGAGCGAAAGCCAATGCTGGAGATGGTTTCGGAAGTCCCAGGATGTGATTGTTCACATTTCCCACCTTCTCTGGTATAAGCTGCTGCCACAAGGATTCTGGAGGTGCAATGCAGGGTTCCTGGCCTGCTGACTGGGTGCCATTTAAATTTGGCATCAGGATCTTTAACTGCATGAGCTAACATCATAGCAGATGACTTTGTCCTGTCCACCCTGCCACAAGGTTCTCTGTCTTCCATGCGGATGCATAATTAATAAGCTGACAAGCGGAGGATTGCACATGTTCAGTCATCCCACCTCCCAACGAGCATTACACCAACTCTTCCACCTACCACGAGACTTGAGCTGGGATTTTCCAAGCCTGCTCACCACTGAGATCTTCCGGCACCACCAAAAGTCAATGGATTTTCAGCTGTCCTGCCACATCTCCTGTGATGGTTCCTGCCATAACATGGCCAGAAAATCATGGCCTGAGTCTCCAGAACACAAGACTCTGTCCTATGAATTTCACCAATAGCTGATTGTAAAATGTTAGAAGAAACATTAGGTGCTGTTGAATTCACCAGATGTAGAATGTAGGCCACGATTCTCCCATCACGACCTACAATTTTTCTGGCAGGTCGAGGAGAGTGATGTGCATTGCCGGCCTTGTTCCGGGATTTGCGCCTGTGCCGGGAACACATGTGAATCTCCCAGAGCCGACAAACAGTTGCCGGTCAGATCTCGCTGGAAACCGGCGGGAAGGCAGGTAAGTAATCTGAATCTTTTTATTTTAAGTATGTTTAGCAGGTCATTGTCGGGAACTTTCAGGTCTCAATCAAATCTCTCACCCTGCCAGGAGTACTCCATTTCAGTAGGGCTCAGACTAACTCCCCACATTCGGGGAACTTGCAGGAGACCCTGTTGGAATGAAGGGGGAGGCAATCGGGGCCCCTCAAGGGGCTGGCAGTGGGGAGTGGTGTCCCCTGGACATTGGCACCCTGGCAGTGCCAAGGGGGCAGAGGTTTTTGTGGGCAGGCCTCGGAGCAATTGGTGGGTGTGGGGGGTCTTGCTGCCACTCTGCAGACAGGATCGTCTGAGATGGAGGAGGGCAGCGATTGGGGCAGGTGGGGGAGGATCTGCCGGGGTGAGGGGGGAGCCATGAGAGGGGGCTGGAGGGGCAGCTCTGTGGTGGTTCCGGGCTAGCTAGCGATCGAGCTAGCCAGCAAATGGGGAGTCTGATGGATCAGGACCACTGCGTATGCGCACGTTCCAGAACTGTCAGACTATGGCGCAAATAGGCCCTGCCCCCACCCCCCGCAGGGTTTTTAATGATATTCACAACTGGGGCATCTTCGGTGCATGGAGTGCGGAGATTCAGGTGAGAAGCTGAACGGAGAAAACACTTGGGTTTTAGAACAGTTTTCCTATCAATTCAGCACTTAAAATGAACTGTTTTAATGTGTGTACAAGTAAAATGAAATAAAATTACTAAAGTGAAGAGCCCTACATTTTCTTTTTGTCATGGGATCTGATTATCAAAATCTTACCTTCAATTTTAAGAATCCAAATAATAATTTTTATAATTATAATTAAATAATCCTTCATACTTTGTTTCAACTCTTTTTTTTTGACAGATGGCTACTTTTGGAGATGGTATGAAAGTATTATTGTCGTTGGACTAGTGATCCAGAGACCCAGGGTAATGCTCCGGGGACCTAGGTTCAAATCCCACCACGGCTTATGGTGAAATTTGAATTTGAAAATCTGGCCATGAAACTATTGTTGATTCATGTAAAAACCTATCTGGGAAGGAAATCTTCTATCCTTACCTGGTCTGGCCTATATGTGACTCCAAATCCTCAGCAATGTGGTTGACTCTTGAGTGCTCTCTGAAATGGCAAACCTCTCAGTTCAAGGGCAATTAAAGATGGGCAATAAATGCTGGCACAGCCAGTGACACCCATATCCCATGAATGAATTTTAAAAAGGACCCTTGTTTTTCTTCATTGTGTTTAAATTTCTTTCCTCCATTAGTTTCATCTGGTTTTCCATTTAACCAATGATTCTCTCCATTTCTGCTTTTTGTTCTCATTTGGTAGCTGTTTTTAGAATCAGCTATTTTGAATATTGAGGTGAAAGTTTTCTAAATACTTGCCAGGGAGTGTCAAAATCAGGGATCCAGCTGCTTGTTTTCTCCTCCTTGGTCCAGGCTTGTTGAGGCTAACTTGTCGTGTTCCAACATCTCCCCAGACGTTAACAGCTGAATTAGTAGAGATCAAAATGTGAGTTTTGTGAGCCTGTATGAATCAATTCCATGTACTACATTTATTCGCCAAGCCATAATGTCATTGCTTTTGTGAGAAGATCACTTCTCTGACTGAGAAAGAATGGGTAGGTACATTTATTTTTAGCCAAAACTAATGCTGCTTCAAAGACTGAGTTGGCTTGTCCTCCAATCGTTCCTTCTCTTCATTGAAAAATAACAAGACATGGCCTTATGTTTTACGCTTTCTTTCAAGAGCTGAACTGAGAGCAGGAATTCAGCAACTTGGAGCTGCATATATAGGATGATAGAATTTGGAATGCATACAAGAGGATCTCCTCACCACTCAAACATTTCATAAATGTTGAGTTAAATAGCAAGAGTCACAAAATCAGAAGATATGCTTCAGACATAGGGGCCAGGATTCTCTGACCATTCACACCAGTAGGATTTTCTGGTCCTGCTGGCAGCACCCATGCCAGCATGGAGTAACATCAATGAGCAAGGAGACTGGAGAATCTCACCCAGGGTTAATAGAAATGATACAAGACATTTACATAAACCCTTTATCTTATTTAATTCATTTACCGTGCAGAGAAATGTCAACACACAGATCAGAAAATCTAATACAGCTAGCATCCTACTGGTTTATTTGAAAACCAGTATTTATTCTGCAATTTATGCTCATAAAACTTTGCTCTTTGTATCTAAATGAGCAGCAAATGGTGAATTTGAACAAATGCTATTATTGTAACAGCTGTAATAGGAGCAGAAATAGATCATTCAGTCCCTTGTGTCTGGTCCACTATTCAATGTGATCATGGCCATCTCAACTCCAATTTCCTGTCCTGTCCCCATACCCCTGGATTCCCTTTGACATCAAAAACCTATCCTTCTCAATCTTAAACATATTCAATGTTAGAGCATCAACAACCCTCTGGGGTAGAAATTTCCAAAGATTCAAAACCTAATTTCTCATCACCTCAGTCCTAAATAATTGAACCTTATTCTGAGCTTGTCCTCATGTTCTAAATTCTGTGTCTAGTCTGCCAAGTCTTTTCAGCATCTTATGTATTCTGATGAAATCACCTCCAAACTCCAGAGGGTATGGGCATTAAAGGGTAACCTCTGATCCCAAAATCAATTTAGTGGACGCTTGCTGTAACTTCTCCAATGTAAATAAATCCTTCCTTAGCTGTGGAATCCGAAACTCACACAGTATTCCAGATGTGGTCTCACAAAAGCCTTGTATGATTGTAGCAAGACTTCTTTATTAATGTGCTCCAATCACCTTGTAATAAAGTCCAACATATCTTGATTAGGAAGGGAAATGACAAATATTTTACAGCATGTAAAATTCATTGTAACAATAGAAAGAAAAAGAAAATGTACTGGTTATTATGTAAAGATGAAATTTCTCTAACATACATGGTTGGCTCTAACTAGTACAGAAATTTGATTTCTTTTAAAAACGGTCCCAGTAATTTTTGGTCCTCTTCTTATTGGGCTCTTCAAATTATCTCTTATTGTCACACTTGGAGCAGACAGATAAGCAGCACCAAGACTTCCAGTCATCGGAATACAGATAATCATTGCAGTTAGTGTGTTTCTGTTCACATCATGATCATCCACTGTGTCCAGACCAAGCCAATGCTGTCTTGTAAGAAGGTATGTGAGAGACTGACTTGCCTTCTAATTTCCTTTTCATCAACTCCTGAAAAAGGACCTTCTTTGCACTCTGTACACCACTTTAAGAGACTGGCACACGTCCTCTTCAAAAGCACAACATTTCATCATCATTGCTCTACACTCTAGAAGTCTTTTCTACATCCATTCCCACCTACAAATGGGTCCTTGAAAGTTATCTTTTCGAGAGAACTAGGGCCAGCACCCCAAACTCTTCTACACCTGCTCAATGTTGATACCTCCCACACTTTGTGAAGTACCTTTCAGTGGTTCACAGCTTTTAAACCACTATAACAGTGTACATTGGTGCTGTTAATCATGATTGTAAGGTTAGAAGTGTAAAATTGAGTCATATGAATGTGTGGGCAAAGGCATTAAAGCATGCACACAGAATATTGCTGATCAACTATTTATTTTTGGATTTATAAAATCAATTTACAAACTACGCAATGATACTTACGATTATATTTCATCTTGTGAAGCACGTAAAGCCACCTCACACATAGCTTTTCCTGTACATTTGCATTTTCTAACATCAGTTCACATGAAGATACGCTAACAAGGCAATTTTTTTTGCAGTTCACCACTCTTAAAAAAATATTTGCCTATTATTCTTGTAGGAATCAAGGCTTTGAAATCAGCAAAGGAAGTGGAAAAAGAGAATCAGGCCAAAAAGTACAAAATAGCTTCTGTTGCAGTGCAAACTCGTGAAACTGGATGCCTCTGTGTAAATTGTTTTAATTAGTCCAGTATGCGGTATGGTTTAAGCTATGTAAAAATTACAGGAAAACATTGTTCCACATCCTTATATTCAGAGTCACATTTGGAGAGCTTTCTCTTTACCCTTGCAAACCCTGCAGTCTTTCATTACAAGCCATTCAGTAGAACACTAGCTCCATCTGTAGTAAGCTGAAAGAAACATTGAAATTCTTTATTTCATTAAAAAGATTAGTTCTTTGTGGGAAATGAAGGATGAAAGTCATTTAAATGTAACAAACAGACTCAGTGAGCACCAAGGACGTGAATGCATAAAGAGAGATTAGGCAGAGGGATCAAAAGCATGTCAAAAAAGTTAATCTGAAATTATGTACTTATAAATATGCTGGAAGAAATGGGCTCTGAGATCAACCAAAGGCTTTTGATTTGATTATTCATTGTCACATTTATTAGTATACAGTAGGAAGTATTTTTTCTTGCATGCTATACAGATAAAGCACACCATTCATAGAGAAGGAAAGGAGTGGGTGCAGAATGTAGTGATACTGTCATAGCTAAGCTGTCGAGAAACATTGACTTTATGTAAGGAATTAGAGCATTATTAGAGAGTTTATAAGAGCTAGAGTAGAATTTTCAAAGCATAGAATGAGGATAAAAGATCGAATCAGAGGGTATGCTGGGGTCAGCTCGCAAGAAGTTACCACGCTCGAGTGCAATCTCGGCCAGTAACAGTTAGTGAAGTACTTGTGAAATGTAAACCTTTTCTAAATCCCTCTGCCACTCCACCTCCCTTTAATAATACTCTTCTTAAAACTGACCACTTTAATCAAAATCTAGATCACCCCTCCTCTTTGACTTCTTCTTTTGATTGGCATTAATTTTTTTCTTTATGCCTCTGTAAAGTGTGTTGGGATATTTTCCTATACTAAAGGTGCTTGAATAAATGCAAATTGTTGTTGCAGTCACTGTTCTCATGTAGAGAAGTACAGCAGCCAATCTGGACACAGCAATGAATGTGACCTGATCTTTCTTTATATTGTGACTGATTGAGGGATAAATGGTGGCTATGATGCTGAGTGACTCTTGTGTTCCTCAGCTAGTGCCACGGGAACTTTTCTATGAGAAGGTTCAATATTTCCTCAGTATTGAGCAGAAGTACTAATGTAGACTACATGCTCAGATCTGTAGAATGGGGCTTCAGCCCATCATTTTCACATGAGATGAGTTCTCATGCAGCTACAAACAATTAACTGGGGAACAGTAATACACTCTTACATTTTTCTCAAGCCCTAATATTATCTCTATCCTTCATCTTCTCTATCATTTTCTTTACCTTCTCTATCAGTTCCTTCTTTTTAACTCTTCTTCACAATTCCCTCTCTGACTTTTTCTTTTTTAACTGGTAGGGGCATCATAGGCAATGGAGCTAGGCTGCATTTAATGTGTGGAGGGACCTTTTATCACCTCCATTCTCACTGTCCAAACCCCCAAACACTCATTCTAAGTGAAACAGTAATTAACTTGTACTCTTTTCAACTTAGTTGACCGTGTCCGATGCTCGTGATGTAGTCTGTGGTCTTCCAGACAGGGTAGATGCAGAAAGGATGTTTGCAATTGTAGGAAAGTTCAGAACAAGAGGTCATAGTCTAAGGATGAGGATAAGCATTTTAGGACTGAGATGAGGAGAAATTTCTTCACCCAGAGAGTGGTGAGCCTGTGAAATTCACTACCACAGGAGGCAGTTGAGGCCAAAACATTGTTATGTTTTCAAGGAGTTAGATATAGCTCTTGAGGAGAAAGGGATCAGAGGATATGGGGGATAGATGGGGATCACACTATTAAGTTGAATGATCAACCATGACCACACTGAATGATGGAGCAAGCTTGAAAGCTGAATGCCTACTCCTGTTCCTACTTCCTATGTTTCTTCTCTACATTGAAGAGACTATCAGCAAACTGGGTGACTGCTTTGCAGATATTCATCTTGCTGATTATCCTATCACTTTCCATTTTAATTGGCCAACTTTCTCCCCCAGACTTTTCTGTCCTTGGCCTGCTATGGTGTTTCAGTGAAACTTGGCATAAGCCCAAAGAACAGTACCTCATCATACAGCCTCCTGGACTCAGTGCGAGTTCAACACTTTTAGATCACATTGTATTTTGCTTATTTTTGATGATTTGGTTTTCCTTACTTGCTTTTTTCTTAATCCCTATGCTATGTGTTCAGAAGGCTGCTGATTTGTCATTCACACCTCATCTAGATACATTTTTGTTTCTTTACTTGTTCCATTACCACTCCATTTGGCCTTGCACTATGAAATCACATGTCATTTAATCTGTCTTACCCTTTACCTCCATCAGCCATTCCTTCCTGTTCTTCTTCCCACTCTATCCCCTTTCACTTGCTCAAAAACTTAACACACTTATCTATAAACATTTCTAAATTTTCTCAGTTCTGATGAACGGTTACAGACCTCGAACATTAGCTCTGTTCTACTTTCCAGAGGCCCTACCTGCACTAATGCGAATTTCCAGCATTTTTTAAAATTTCAGCACTTTAAAAAATTTTAGATTTCCAGCATCTGCAGTAGTTGCTTTTTGATTTAGTGTAGGAATTCTAGGAAGAACAATCTTCTTATCCTTCCCCTGTGTCTCCTGCTTTGTCCTAACCCCTCGCTCCACCTGGCCACCATCCATTCCTTTCCCAACCACCTCACTCATATCCCTACCTCCTCTTCAGATGGTTCATTTGACTCCTGTATTCTCCTCTCCCACTCATTTCAGCCACATCACTCTTAAATGTTCCATTCGCTGAACTCTCACTTGCTTCCCCCAAAGATGGCTACCAAGAAACCAGAGAGCACCTCCTTTTTAACTAGTTTGATCCCTTCCTGCCCCTTTTCGTCCTGTTGCCGTCCAAAGTTTTGATAATGTTTTCCAAATAATACTTGTATTTTTAAAGCAACCAAATTATAGAAAAACAGTACCTCCTTTCTATCCATTTATGTCTTTTTCTCTGCACCTTTCACAAGTATCAGAAATTTGAATCTCTTCTTCGATGAATTTAATTAGTATTGACTGCTTTCAGCAACAAAACATGTAAAAATAGTTAATTCGCATTAAAATTCAACTTGTCAGTCTTTTTGGCCAATCAAATAAATGAAATGACATTAACTAAGGGACAAATTGAAAGGGGCAGCTCCCAAAAGGAGAGGAACTGCCCAAAATAAAGGACAAAGTAGAAAGGAAACATAAAATTTCCATTTAAAATATAACTAGAGGGGTTTATAATGTACCTCAGCCCCTGCGGTGCCCAGCGGGCACAGAAGGTGTTAAAATTCAACTTATCAGGTGCTGGTGGAAGGGAGAATTAATAATTCATTAACTGAAGGAAACATCCTTCCTAACTCTTTCTCTTTCACCTTCTTAAGCTTAAAATACTTTTAAATTTTCTGAAAGACGATAGTCACAATTGTCCAAATAGTTATTTCTGTCTCTCCCACATACAAGCATTTAAAACAAATCAAATTCAATACGAATGGTATCTCATTAAAGCTTTGTAAATTTGCCCACTTGCTTTTTAAATTATTTAAAGAATATTTTAGGAGGCAAAGAATCATAAGATTTAGGTACAGTTGATTAAACAGTACTGATACATCCTGAGAAATTAGGCACATTGCATCTGTATAGACTCAGCTATCGAAACTCAATTTACACTGTTACAGTTTTTAGCAAAACACACAACTCCAAGCTTAGATGTTTGAGGAGAATGACTGAAGTCTTTAAAAAAGACAAAAAGGCACCAAAGACAATTAAGAACATAAACTAAATTATGCCCTTGTTGAATGCAAATAATGTTGTTTTAATTAATTCTTTATTTTGGAAATTAGAAATTTCACCTGAAAAAATAAATTAAATTATGTCCTTGTTGAATGCATATAATGTTATTTTAATTAATTCTTTATTTTGGAAATTAGAAATTTCACCTGAAAAAAGCCCCTAACAATGTTTTTCAGAGAGCATTTTGGATGATTTATGGAAGCTATATACCATATTGTGACTCTGAACAATGAAAATACTGATTAAATCATCATCTACAACAGCCCATGAGATGCAGGTCAAGAACTTGTAGAAATTCTTACGAGCAGACCTGTGTAGGAATTGTTCAGGAATTTTCATCTTCTAATGGGCAATTCCCCTGTTCCCGAGACCCACTCTGAATAAAACCAATTCTGAGCTTGAGTCGGAGACTTTGGATCATTCCGATGTACTTACATGGAAATGCAGGCAGATTAAAATCTAATCAAATTCATGGCTAACTACATAAGTGACACCCCAATCACTCACGCAAACCTGACAACTTGCCTTCGCCTAACTAACTAACCCCTTCTGACCATCTGACTACCCCTCTTAACTGTCCACAAACCCCAACTGCACTACTGACCAAACCCCAACATTCCAACCAGCCTCTATTGATCCCTCCACTATTTAACTCCCTTGACCCAGACAACCCTGACCTGAATCCCATCAAACCAATGCTCTTTCATCCACCTGCCACTTTCCACTTCATCCACCTGCCTCTTCACCCAGCTTCCACCTTGTCACCCTACTCATTCATTTACTCACTCATCCATTCACTAACATTCAAACTGGACATGTAAACTTACCATGCAACAGCTGATGCAGTAAAAGGGAGTGTGTCCTCTCTTCCCCCTGACTCCTGTCTGCTGCGATGGAGATCCCAGCTGGATATGACTCTCTGCATCGCTGGGAAAGGAGGGCTTGGAAGGTCTTGGAAGAAATGCAGAAAAACATTGAGTTGGGGGAACATTCGAGCAGAGAGGCAATCTGACAATGATTGCTGCTCCTCAGAAGACCTGGGCTAATGTGTTATCGCTAAGAAAGATCTCGAAACAGTTATATGAGGAACAGCTTAAAATTCAAATAAATAAACTGTACATTATAATGTTGGTGCCCAAAGTTGAAGTCTTTCTCTTGGACCCAATTCCTACACCAGTCTTGATAATGATCAATTGCCCCAAGCAAATCAAAACTAGGTGTAATCTTCAGGTAAAACAGGGTTGGTGGCAAGGTATAAATGAATCACAGCAAGTTGACATAATTAAGTTCCTGTTTTAAATTTATATATCCTTTTCTTATCTATATTTGATTTGATATGTGTAGTTAAATAGGAAATCCTACAGCAGCTTGGGAAGCACAGGAACACTGGCTGTTTGCATAAGGGTTTTTCTGCAGTACAGGTAAGAACCTTGGAGATGTGAATGTAAGGCATGACAGTGGCACCAATGAAGAGAACATAATTACACTGTGACTAACTTGCAAACGAATCTTTCATTATAAATTTACAATGGAGAGAAAGTTGACAAAAGCATGATAAAAACGTAAGACTATGAAGTGCACAGCCAGATGTGGGCAGTACTCCCAGCCTACTGTGCTGCTTTTGTAGCGCGGTGGACTGGGAGACTCAAGTGGGGATCCTTTCACGGGCATTCCGCTGGGTGCCATGGTCTCCGCGAATCTCCGGCAGCCAGATTTCCAGCGCCATAGGCTCCATGCCAGAAATCGGTGTGGAGCTGAATAAATTGTTTAAATTTGCATTTTAATCTACTTAACATATAATTAGCGGGCTCAGGACTGAAATCTCCGGGTCCAGTAGCCTCTCCCCATCCACCCTTCCAGGAGTCGTTCATTCCAGCTGGGTTTACTGCAGCTCCCCACTTGCAGAGAGCTGGCGGCTGGACCCTGCCGATGTGAAGAGGAGGCCATCGAGGACCCCCAAAGGTTTGGATGCTGGGGTGATGGGGTGCTCCCTGGGCATTGTCACGTTGGCAGTGCCAACCTTGGCACTGTCCATGGGGGCATTGTGGCACTGCACACTGGGCCAAGGGGGTGGGGCCCAATAGGGCGGGGCCTTATGGGGAACCTCTGGGGGAGATTGGTGGAGGTGAGTGTCTTGCTGCCAGTCTGCACTGGGATCATAGAATCATAGAATCCCTATGGTACAGAGGGAGGCTATTTGGCCCATTGAGTCTGTACTGACCACAATCCCACTTAGGGCCTATTCCTGGAACCCCACACATTGCTAATCCCCCTGACAATAGGGTCAATTTTGCACGACCAGTCAACCTAACCCAACATCTTTGGACTGAGAGAGGAAACTGGAGCACCCGGAGGAAATCTACACAGACACTGGCAGAAAGTGTAAACACAGACAGTAACCCAAGGATCAGTGACAAAGGGAGGGAGGCCAGCAATCAGGATTGAGCACTGGGGTGAGGGGAGTTCGGCCTGCCTAGGGATCGGGGGGAAGGGGGGGTTGTTGGCCTGCCAGGCTGGGGAGGCAGTTGGGGCTCATGGTGGGGGGTAGGAGCTGCTGGTGGAGGAATCAGGAAATCAGGGCTGCAGCCGGGGGGAGGGCAGGGTCGAGGCTGGCTCTGACATATTTGGGAGGCTATGGGGGAGGGGGTTGTATGGACAGCATTGCAGAGGTTGCGGGACTGCCCAGCGATTAGCAATGTGGGGCTATTGCACCAATCTTAGCGCTGACAGATCAGTGCATACTGAGTGGCTCGCTCAGTGCTATGCTGCCAGCCTCCCCAGTGGAAATAGGCCCCACCCCCTGATTTTTGGAGTGATTCATGTTGGTGCACTCTGCAGTGCACAGAGTGTGGGAGATTCATTTTTAAACTCCTGCTGAAAAAAACAGAGGGATATACTCCAGTTTTTATGTGATTTTGACAATTAAAATTGTTTTGGGAGAATTGCCCCCAAAACCTTTACTATTCTATGTATGTATATTGCATCTAGCTCAAAATCACTTTAAAAGTCATGAATTCATGATTCATGAAACAGTAATAAATGATTATCTATTGACAAGCAGACAGCATTCCTCAGCAATAGCAATTAGCACAGAATTGACCCAAGGATAGTGCTTATCTACAACACTCTCCAAAAAGGCAGTAATGGAGACATAAGATTAATAACAGAAATTTATCAAAATAGACATATTCACAGTGCAGGAGGTGAGGAAGGTAGATGGCGATATTGAGTTGGGAACTTGGTTTTTTTATCAGTAGACTTGGCTTTAGCTCTTTAACTTAGCCATAGCATTAACCTTCCACTTCCAGGTTTCCTGATCAATCATGGTCTAAGTGTGAGAATGAGTCTCACTCTGACAAAGGAAGGATGTCTATTCAAACGGACTCAAGCAGGCTGAGATCAGAGCGCTGAATTCTACTCTGCTTTTTGAAGCTTCTTTGATCACAGATATAGAAAGGAAAGATGGCAAGACTGTCTACTCCCCAGTGCTGGCTCTCTGACTCTTCACCAGAGGTCCTGCTATGGGATCTGAGGGACTGAGATGAAGTGCTGTTTCCTGTGCATGGGAGGAAGAGGCCAGCCTCTCAAACCAAACAAATGTTATTAGAAGGGATTGAGGAATTGAGCATCAGAAATTTGGTTCCTTGAAGCTGGATTCTGTGTTCCAAGAGGTTCAATTATCTCATGAGGGCTGGATAGGTGAGCAGCAACACACTCAGTGCCAAATTCCAACTTCCCAGCATACTACTGCACAGTACTCCTCACAGCAATACACCTTCCAACTCCATCATTCCTCCCTGTGCAGGCACATCCTCACATCCCCATCTGAACAGCCAACAATCACATATTTTATTGGCATCTCGCACTCATTCATCAAACTCGCCACCACACCTCCTACAAATGTTGTCATTCCATCCTCTTCATTCTCATACTCCTAACTATCTGCCTTCTCTTATGTTGAAGAAAGTGCACAACTCCAAAGAGAAACAGGGAACTCAAGTGATAGCCAACTTGGTGGCCACAGGCAATGTCTACTCAGTCCACAGTGAAAAGAGATCTCCATGAAGTTGGAAGTATCAGCAGTTAGCTGCCATGAAAGCCTGAGCATCTTGGGGCTCTGCTGCTCAGACATGTCAAGAAAAACCCTGTATCAGAGGTATCATCTCCTTCAAGCTAGATCTCTGTGTCTGAAAGATCAGTTCTTGGCCAGCAATTGTTCACTATTTCATTAGTGACCTGGAGAAAGGAACAGATTGTAATGTCTCCAAATTTGCTGATGATATTAAAATAGGTGGAAGGGCATGTTGTGATGGGGCTATTGTGATCCTGCAACAGGATATAGATAGATTGGGTGACTGAGCAAAAACCTGGCAAATGGAGTTTAATATTTAAATCCTAACTAGCATTCAGCTTTCTTCAGACTGTGCCACTCACATTGATTAGGGAAAGGCTATCTAAACATAATCATTGTCCTATTTTATTGTACAGTACAGCATGTGTATTGTGCTTGAATGTTCTTATTACTGTATATCACCTCCAAATCATCACGAGTAACACCATAGGAGATTTACTAAAATCCATTAACACTGGCATTTAGAACAAAAAATAATAGTTGATTTTTTAGAAACATAGCTTGGCCCTAAATTTAAAAAGTTAGCAGTAAATAATACTGCTTTTCAAAATGGCAGTATGCTGCAATGTTGTGTCAGCCAGCAATGGAAAAGGTGAATCCCAGTTTTCCAATGCTTGAGATGGGATGCTCCAAAATGAAGTGTTATTCTTCTCCAGTAGGAAGGATATGGAAGGGGAAACCTGTTGCAGGTCAAAAGGAAAAAGCCTGTAGAAGGAAAGTAATTTTAATTGGATTGCATGTGAACGATAGCTGCTTATTAACCAATAGTGTAAAACTAACTATAAAAAAAGGTATGCTTTTAAAAGCTAATAAAAAAAATGGCTCTGACCTGCTGGTGTAAGGACAACAGGCAAAACATTAGTGTAACACTTCAGTAATTGAGCACTATCCTGTAATAAGATGCTAGCGAGTGCTGTGTGGGAACACTGAGTGAAATTAGGATTAATCAGAGCTCCCCCACAATCAAATAACATACTGGCACTTATTGTCTCAACTTACACATGAAATGTGGTCACTTAAGTGAGGCACAAGAGGCAACCATTTCATGTAGAATTATACTTTTACACAAATTAACATGTTCAGAAGAAGAAGAATGAAAATTGGGAAAGAATGAGGCAAGGGCAAATTGGGGGGGAAATAACTTCTCAGCGATTCTGAGTTGGCTTTTAATTTTAGTCAACGAATTAGTCAATTCATCAGAAAGCCCAACCAATCTCCATCAGACTTCTGTTTCCATTCAAAGTGTTTAGAGTGGATGGATTAGATTTGTGATGACTGGCTCCAGACCACATGATTTTGAGCCACTTTGGCTGCAAGAAGAAAATCTGCTCTTGTAGTTAAGTCACAAGAAATCTATCTTTTAATAAGTTATTCAGAAAGCAGCATAGAAAAGAGATTGGACATTGTGTTGTTTATATTAACGCCAACATTGAGAGTGTTTGTCAGTGATAAGCATTTTACATAGTTTTGTGAAGATTTTTTTGGGTCTCAGGAAAAGAGAAAGGAGATAAAACTCTAGTTTGATCTCACAGCTGAGTCACACAATCCATACTAACAATGAAGCAGGAGCTCACTCACGTAGATGGAAAAAGATCAGCTTTGTATTTTAAGCAGTGGCAGACACTCACTACAGACTCTGGCTAATTCCCTGTAATGTGACTGAATAGAGTTTGAGGGATCTAAAGCATGTGGTAGATGAACTCAACTTGGCTCCCACATTACTATATCTCCAACAGAGGTCTTATTTCATGTACTGAATGGCATTTAACCAGCTTACCAGACTGTATGTGTACATTGTGTGTATTGACATCCTCCAACACATTGTGAAATTGAAGAGTGGTCTGGACAAGATCATTGATCACCATATGTGTGCTCCTTGACATTCTTCACCTTTCTTTTTATTAATCATTTTTTAAAATGTAGAATAACAACTTGCTTGGCCACACCATTCATCTCTCAAGATAACATCAATAAGAAACAATTACTTGCTGGCATTTCACTATTTGTGGGTATGGCAGAATGCACTGACCACAGTTTCTGAATTACCGAAAAGGTGAGTACAAATCCCATAGTGTATGATGCCAGAATGGAAAAGAATAAAACCTAGAAATTGTTGTTGACTTGTCAACCAAGTGAAACTTCTTGAATGACACAGTGAAATTGCTCAATACTTGGGGCCTGATTTTACCATTTTGATTCTAAGTGCTGGGCAGACTTGAATCTGGGAGTGTTTCAGATCAGAGTGTTTTAGATCAGTTCTCCAGCGCCCCCATGCTCACTCTGCCTGAAAAAAAACAGCGATTCTGAATCACGCTGAAGAAGCCAATCGGTGGGGCTTAACGTGCTCGAAAACCTCCAGCTCCAATCGGAGCCTTCAACTGCGCATGCTCAGTAAAAAAAATAGAAAAACGCTCCCCTGCCACATCCCTCCCAGGCCCAATAATGTCTCCCCCCAGTGCCCACAGACATTTCCCCACCCCACAACATAACTTCCCCGTTTTTCCCCATCCCTTTGCTACCAAGACCGATTGCGCCCCCTTGTTCCCCCCTCCCTCCAACTGACTGCACGCAATGTGGCAGCAGATCCCCCTCCTCCCCCCCCACCAATTGCAAGCAGAGTGGCAGCAGACCCACCCCCCCATTCACTACCCCCACCAGTCATACGCAGAGTGGCAGTAGACCTCCCCCACTTCCCTCCTACCAATTGCACGCAGAGTGGCAGTGGACACCCCCTGCCTCCCCCCTCCCCCGCCAGAGAGCCATCTGACCTGCCTCCCTCCCCCCCCCACCAGAGAGTGATTTGACCTGCCCTCCTCCCCCCACCAGAGAGCCATCTGACCCACCACTCTTTCCCCCCCCACCTCACCAGAGAGCCATCTGACCCACCTCCTTCCCTACACCCTCTCCCCCCACCACCAATCTGAGTCAGGAAGTCATTGGAATCTCTGAACATATCTCCTCAGAAGCTGGAGTGCCAGAATTGGATCTTTGTGGGCCATGCCTGTATCGCATCGAAGCTGCACGGGAGAACGCGGCAGGAAAGAGGGAAGTGCCAGTAAGTTTGGGCATCCAACCCATTAAATCAATTTAAATTCATGCAACTGCATTTAAATTGGCGTCACACCCATTTTGGGCCAGACAGCAGCCATTTACGGCAATTAGTAAAGGGGGAAACAGGCGGGAAGGTGGGCACAGATTGTGCTACTCATCTCATGCCCAACTTTACTAAGTTTTCCCGTCTTAAAATGGGTGCAACTTGTTGGTAAAATTGAGCCCTTGATTTTGTTAATTTTTGTAGGTATCATCAAGGATATATGTTAATGCTTTCAAGGTGTTCAATCCAATGGAAAGACAAATTAATTAATGTATTGCACCAGTTAGGTTCTCCAGTAACTATCCTAACCCCTAAAACAGCACAGGGCAGATCTGTATTGCTGTAAAAGAACAAGTAAAGGTAAAGTCACCACAGTCCTGGATGGCCTTAGGTTGCACTCCTCTTTGAGGGGGCAGACTGACTGGGGGTGATTTAATCTGAGGATCAACACACCTCAGACAAGGGGCAAGGTTGAGAAGGCACTCATGAATAATATGGGAATTGAACCCATGCTTTTGCATCACTCTGCATCACTAACCAGCTATCCAGCCAACTGAGCTAAGCCTTCAATACAAAATACACCATAAGGTCAGGAGGACCCACAGCCAGCATAATGTGGCCAAATGGGCCACCTAAAATGCTGATTTGTAAAGCGCTCTGGGATAATTGGACAAGCACTGAAACAGCAGGCTGCAGCTTATAAAGACAGAGATAAACAGGCTGCATAGATGACTGAATAAACAGGAAATAGGCCATCCCAAAGACGATGGACACTCTCCGGTCAAACATATTTGTTTACCAGACAACGGGGAGCCTTAACCCCTTCCACACACCTGATGAAGGGACACTGTTTCCGAGAGCTTGTGGGATTACTATCAAATAAACTGGTTGGACTTAAACCTGGTGTTGTAAGACTTCTTACATTGCTTCACACCCAGAGAACGGTGTGGCAGCACCTAATTGGACTCTTATCGATCAGGGTGATCAAGCCCTGATTGATTGATTGACAAGAATCAGGAGTCCGCCTAAAAGGACACAAAACCAAGGAAGGATAAAAGGTGCTGCACAATGGAAGAAGGTCTCTCTCTATCTCTCTTTCTGACCCCACAAACAAGTTACAACAACAGTGATCATCACCAACATGACCAGCACGAGGAGAGCCACCACACCCGAGAAGAAAGGAAGACCAGACCCAGAGTGCCACACAAGACCAAAGGACCAGACTACAGAGACCAGCACACAGATAAAGGCTCTAATCTGCTTGGATACTTGCCAGTCATGCAAAGTTAAGTCAAGGTCTAGTATTGGACTTGAACTTTAGTACTTTCTGTAATATAACTTATTGTTGGTTGGGTGGGTGATTATTGATTCTGTATTTCAATAAATATTGTCATACTAACAAGAAGTCTACTTGCAATTCTTTGTCCACTGTATAAGGTTTAAAACAGAATGTGCAGCAGGCACAACAATAATTAAGGACCTCATGCACTCAGACATTCTCTATTCCACCTTCTTCCTTCAGGAAAAAGATACAAAAGTCTGAGGTCACGTACCAACCAACTCAAGAACAGCTTCTTCCCTGAATGGACCTACATTGCATTAAGTTAATCTTTCTCTACACCCTAGCTATGATTGTAACATTACATTCTGCACTCTTTTGTTTCCTTCTCTATGAACGATATGTTTTGGCTGTATAGTGTGCAAGAAACAGTACTTTTCACTGTATGTTAATACACGTGGCAATAATAAATCAAATCAAAGGAGTCCACTGTCTGCATAGGTGCAATTGTACACAAAGGGTTAGATTTCAGTCTGTCATGAAACATAACAACAACTTCTGTGGCATTAGCAGTAACTTTCTCAATGCCATTAGTCAAATAAGCACAGTTCTCATGTCTGTTCACATTATTGCTGTAAAAGCCATGGACTACAATATTAAAGATGCTCAGTTGGCCATTTTCAGTGTGCTGGAAGGCAGTCTTAGACTTGAAGTAGGGATTCATGGACTGCATATCTGCACAAAGTCCTGTTCCCATGAAGATCAACAAGGATATTGAAGGTAAAAGCAAATTACTGCAGATGCTGGAATCTGAAACCAAAAGAGAAAATGCTGTAAAATCTCAACAGGTCTGGCAACATCTGTAAGGAGAGAAAAGAGCTGACATTTCAAGTCCAGATGACCCTTTGTCAAAGCTAAAAGGCATAGAAAGGATATTGAGAGAGTACCTAACAAGAAAAGAATGCTTGTGGAAGTGATGCATGTGGCAACTGCCTCTCAAGGTAGTGACAAATATCACAAAAAACTGACAGTACAGATGCCAGAAAACAAGCAAGGCCAGCCAACGACAGGATGTAGCTGATTTGCAAACAGTGTCAGTACAAGACACATCGACAAAGTGCCAAGGACCATCAGAGTCCCAGCAGGCCATTGAAGAAATCTGGATCTGGCAGCATACCTACTCCTTTAGTGTAAGAACACTGAGAGTAAATTGTAGATGAAGTGTCAGATGTCTCAAACAAACCATAAGCAAAGAGGAAATGCCAGGAGATTTTTTAAAAAAATTCAGAATGTGCACAAATCTTTCGACTAATGCTCTATATTAAAGTTGTACAAGTTTCTGATGTTTGATATGAATATTAAGTACAGCAAAAGTGGATTGGGTTGTTTACAGGAAGTGCGTAGAGAACCAAGGAAGTTATTTGCCTGAATGGCTACAAGATCAAAAGATAGAGCAAGGAAGCATTAGCCTTGCATTCCAGTTTGTTAGAATGCATCTTGTGTCACTGTGGAATCTTCTCTGTTGATCCCGGTGGGAAAACTAATGTCTTTCTCTCTAGCGAAACAGATCCGTTCTCTCTCCAGATTTTACGACATTCTGCCAATAAAAAATCAAAGGGACGTGTTTTGCACAATCATGCAGGGTAACAGAGCTTCAACAGAGCTTGGCAAAGCCAAGCAGCATTGAGATCAGGGTGTCATGTTTAAACAGAATCAGAACTGCAATAAACCTCCTTACCCGCTCCCAGTACACCACAGAGGTCTCAGGGACTCCCTCCGCCCCCCAATCAAAACTGGCACTCAACTCTGATTCTGCCTCCCCCGATCGAAGCTGGCATTCACTCTTCTGCCCTCCTCTCCACTGGTGATCATCAGCCCCTATCCTAGCGCATTCCTACGCCAGTGGTCATTGGTTCCACCTCCCGATCATCAGCCCCTTCTTCCCCAACCCCCACACCGCCCCCCCCCACCCCCACCCGCCTCCTTACAGTTGGATCCAGCCATCACTTCCCCACCTGACCCCCAAACCCGGGCAAAGGGGCTGTGTCAAGGGGTGTAGTCAGGCCACTAGCTGGGGGCTATACTCACCTTTATGACCCCAGAGGCATCCCCACAACAGGTTCATGTCTGGGTGAACCTGTTGTAAGCCACCACATCTTTGCGATTTGAAAATATGGGGAAGGGGTCAATATTTGGCAAGGGGGAGTGTTAATAATATTGAAATAATATTGAAATGTCACCAGTGAAATCTGCGACTTTTGGATCTTGAGCCCACGGAGCCGGCATTCATGCTGATGGCAGGAATGAGTTCAAGATTGCCCTGAACAATACCAGATCATGGTACAGGTTACACATTTATTGACAATGATTGATAATTTTATTTGTAAATGAACAGTATTGAAGACATGTTAATTGTATATTAATTGTGCTTGAATATAGTCAGGTGATGGGCATTGACTAATAATAACTTGAGTCCCTTGAAAAAAGACAAGAATGTCATTCAGCCCAACTGCCTGCCTCAGTCCCAAGGCTATGTCAGTAGCAAGGTACCCTTCGAAAAAGAGCATATCTAGCAGAAGGCTACAGGCCTTTTATGATCAGTGGACACTCAATTACATCACCACCTCTGGGCATATCACTGTAATCTGATTAAGTGAGTTTTGTTTGAAGTTTCTATTTATTTGTTTACTGTGTGATGAGCCTTTTAGAAAGGACACTTAGTTCAATTTTATTAAAAATCTTCTGTTTGGACCAAAGAGTTTTAAACAGATACGGACCGATACTATGGTTATTGGGATTGGTGGGAACGTATAATAAGTACGTACTGAAGTGCACAAAGATTATCTCAAGCCCCATCCTTCACCAATTGGCTTTCTGGAGAATAACGCAGCATACAGTTTCCCTATGTTAAACACAGTCTACTGCTCAAAATGGCAACAATAACAAAGATCCAGATCAGTGCTCAGTGGTGATGCTGGACATGTTTCCAATACCTATGAAGGTTTCTGCACCTTGACTTTTTTGAACTATTTCACCCAAGACATATAATTGAGGTGGCTGCAGCCACAATGGACCAGTGCAGGTACCTAAGAGAAAAATCGACGAGCACAAAAGAAGACAGACAAAGAGAGGATACGCCAACCTTTTCTGACATTCGTCATATTCAGGTATTTTTTATTAAGGTCTCAAGCCTTTCAATGGAAGAGTGAGTGGGTGAGTGGGTGGGTAGGTGATTGACTGGATGAGTGAGCATGTGAACGGTTTGGTGAGGTTGGGTGAGCAGATGAGTGAGCGGGTGGGTGAGCAAATGAGTAGGCGGGTGAGCTGAGCACATGAATGAATGAGCAAGTGAGTGGGTGAGTGATTGAGAGAACCTCTGTAAATGTAACTGACTCGGAGCTAAAGTTGGATACTTTGTGCAGTTCCAATGCACTTAACTGGATGGTTATCCCAGGAAATGTTAAACAGGAAAATCAAAGCTAACTGTTGGATAATTACAGAATTGACATCCCACTACTCACACCCCCAACCTCTCCTCCTGGCCAAATGACTACTTCCCAACTCAACCTATCTATCCCCTTGATATATCTCCAACCCAACTCCCCCGACCCAACCTGAGTCCCCTGGCCTGAACACCCCTCCCAATAACCCGACTACTCACTGCTGACAAGACCTGACTACCTCCCATTACCTGACTGCTTCCCAATGTGAGTTGACTTGCCCCTGACCTGACTACCCCCTTCCAATCCAGCCTGACTGACATTTGACCCACATACCCACCTCACCCACCTGTCAGCTACCTGCCTGCCACCCTATTCACCTGCCACCTCCCTACACCACCCTACTCACCTACCACCTTACCCACTTACCTACCCACACTGCCATCCTACCTATTCACTCACTCATCCATTTATTAACATTCCTAGTGGACCTTCAAACTTACCATACGACAGCAAATACTGTGAAAAGGTTGTGTGTTCTATCTCCCCCCCACCAACTCTACAGTGCTCCAATGAAGGTCTTTGAGGGACCCTGCTATCTGGTTTTCTGGTAGAACCCGAAGACCCAGCAAGAAATGTGGAGCAATGTTGAGCAAAGCATCTTGCAGAAATGGTTTGCAGTAACTAAGTTTAGCTCTAAGTGTACTTTGACCAGCAAGAAACACACAATAAACAATCCATTATAGATATTTCAGACATGTTTCATTTCTGATAGTCATTCTATGTTATGTCTGCCATTTAGTTCTTCTTGTTCTATGCCCTTTTGCACATATTAAAACATTAATGTATTCCCTCATTATTATCCTGGTCAAAGTTTTAGCCTCATTATATCTCAGCTTATTTCTAGTAGTCTTATTAAAAGGATCTATTGCCGCAGCAGTAGATAAGAACAAAGAACAGCACAGCACAGGAAACAGGCCCTTCAGCCCTACAAGCCCGTGCCACCCATTTTAACACTCAGTGAGTGCCTTATTCAAGTCTTTCTTCTACCTACGACTTTTGTCTACCACTAGTGGACTCCACAATAAAGGGGTGCAAATTATATGTGCGCCAGATTAAGGGAGATCCAATTTAGGGACAATTTATTAAAACCAATCAGCCTAGAAAGCATGTTTTTGGGGTGTGGGAGGAAACTGGAGCACCTGGAGAAAACCCATGCAAGCACGGGGAGAATGTGCAAACTCCCACAGACATTGATCCAAGCCGGAGATCCGACCCGGGTCCCTGTAACTGCACAGGAAACAGTGATAGTCACTGAGTTGTCGTGTTGCCCGTCAATCAGTCCAGTTTAATCGTACACTAACGGACGTGAAGCACTAGGCAACTCTCAAAGCAACATCCAAGAGCAGCCCTTGTATGACCCACTGCGTGTATGCCCCTTGTTGGCCAACAAGGCGGACCGAATCGCCTGTGGAAGTAAAAAGGAGACATCAATAAACATACAACAGGCTATACAGACATTATTGGAAGATCCTCAATAGCTCCAACGTAAGAGACAGGTGAGCCTTAAAATTTGTTGGACAGCCTATAGGAATTTATTAATTCCCAGGAACGTCTTGTGAAAACCTACTTTTCTGAAGCTTCAAAAGTTAAAAGGGTTAAACAGGGCATTTTCAAGTTGGCAGGCTGAGAAGTAAATGGCAGCATAATTGATTTCAAGATACTGAATTCTGCATTCAGGTCACAGCTAGAACTGTATCTGGAGAAGGAAGTTAAGAGTCAACCACATGGCTGTGGATCTGGAGTCACATGTAGGTCAGACCAGGTAAAGATTTTCTTCCCTAAAGAACATTAGTAAACCAGATGGGTCTTTACATTTGTTGATTATTGTTGTTATGGTTACTATTATTGAGACTAGCTTTAGTCTAGATTTGTTAATTGGATTCAAATTCCACCAGCTGCCATGGTGGGATTTGAACCCATGTCCCAAGTGCATTAACTTGGACCTCTGGATCACCACTCCAGTGTGCCACCATCTCCTCCTTTATTGCAAGACAGTGGGAGTACAAGAATAAGGAAAGCTTGCTATAATTGGTATAAAAGGCTTGCTTTGGTGAGACCACACCTGAAGTACTGTGTAATTTTGGTCACCATAGTTAGGAAAGGATACATTTTGCATTGGAGATGCTGCAGGGAAGGTTTACTAGATTGGTTCCTGGAATGAGAGGCCTCAGTAAATTGGGTCTATATTCTCTGGAGTTTAGGAAAACGAGAGGTGATCATATTGAAATATATAAAAAGAGACTTGACAGAGTTGGTTGTTTCCCCAGGTTGGAATACAGTGGGGTAGTACCAGAATAAGGGACTGATCATTTAAGACTGAGATGAGGAAAAAAATACTTGACTCAAAGAAATATAAGTGTTTGGAATTCTCTATTCCAGAGGATTTATTTAAGGCAGATTCCTAGGCCAGAACTGGTGCCGCTATTCTCGTCCTGTCGACAGTGCACCCATGGTGGTGAGGGGTGTATTCAACAGGACATCCTATTGACAATGGCAGGACTGCTGTAGTGGGTTGGATCTCAAACAATGATGAGAGCGAGTACGGGAAAGAGATAGAGAATCTGGTGAACTGCTGCAGTGACAATAATCTCTCCCTCAATGTAGGTAAAACAAAGAAAATAGTCATTGACTTCAGGAAACGTAATAGAGGACATTCACCTGTCAACATCAATGGGGATGAAGTGGAAATGATTGAGAACATCAAGTTTTTAGGTGTCCAGATCACCAACAATTTGTCCTGGTCCCTCCACACCTACATTATAGTTAAGGAAGTCCCCAACACCTGTACTTTCTCAGGACACTAAGGAAAGGCAGCATGTCCGCGACAGCTCTCACCAACTTTTAGAGATGCACCATAGAAAGCATCCTTTCTGGATGTATCACAACTTGGTATGGCTCCTACTCTGCCCAAGACCACAAGAAACTACAAAGGGTCATGAACAAAGCCCAGTCCATCACACAAACTCTGTCTATGTATGTGTGCTGTGTCTGTCTAGTATGCAAGAAACAATACTGTATATTAATACATGTAACAATAATAAATAAAATCAAAGTTAAACCAGGAGATCCTGATAACAGCCAATGGTCAGCTGCTTCCTGCTGCAGCAAAACACGTGGTGGGTTACAGGGTAAATCCCATCCTTAGGCTCTCAGAGAATATAGGGACATGGGAAGTGAGCAGGAAATGAAGTCGAGGCCAAAGATCAGCCCTAATCATACTGAATGGTGGAGCTGGTTCACTAGGTCTTATGGTCTATTTCTGCTCCAACTTCTTCATTACAGGGCAGCCTTCTCAGGTTGAGATTCCATCTTGCACTTGCTCTCTCTGTCCTGACAGTTGTATATTAAATACATCTACTGACTCCTATCATCTCCCCTTAAATAGAGGACCTATACCTGTCAGATTTAGCTCATCAGCATGCACTCACCATGGCTCTCCCACACCCTCCAAATAATCAGAAAAATGGATGTGATTTTTTTTACTCTACGCTTAAAGCTACAAAGTCAATGCTCAGAATGGACTTGGCAAACCCATTTCCATTCCTTGCTCCAAAAACTAAATTCAAATTTCAATTGAATCCAACTCATGGTCCCCACATGAGAGACAAACATGATCCAGGCTGACAAGATAAGCCATTGCACTCTATCTTGGGCTTGATCTGACACTTGACCTTTGCCAAAAGGTTGAGAAATGTATGATGTGGATGTGTGATGCTCATGCTGTGGCTAAGTTAAAATAAAAATCACTGCAAAATCATTTCCACTATTTTCTTGGAGTCCCAATCCATTGCTATCACTTCTTGCCCTGAACAGATCTAATTATTTAAGTTTAAGTTGATTTATTAGTGTCACAATTTTGGCTTACATTAACAATGCAATGAAGTTACTGTGAAAATCCCCTCGTTGCCACACTCAGGCACCTGTTTGTGTACATGGCGGGAGAATTTAGCAAGGCCAATGCGCCCAACCAGCATGTCTTTTGGACTGTGGAAGAAAACCAGAGTGCCCGGAGAAAACCCATATAGACACAGGGAGAACATTCAGACTTTGCACAGACAATGAGCCATTCAGAATCGAAACTGGGTCCCTGGAGCTGAGAGGCAGCTAACCACTGTGCCAGGGTGCACCCTAAAGTTAAAACTTTGCTGAATGATCAGAGGAAAGTCACTGCAGTAACTCAACAATTGGAACTCCAATGCCTTCACCTGCATTCTTCAGTAAGTAAATGAACAGGAAAGCTAAACTAACCAATTAAATTAATGCCAGCTGTAAGAACATAGAAGCAAAAATACTTTTTTTGTTTTACTAAGCTATGCACTTTTATGATTTTGTCATGTTCTGATGGATCACAGGCTTGTCTTGTTTCTTATGTTATGGACAAGGGAATAGAAATCAACTGAAACTCCTGTTTCTTTCTCTTACTGTAATCAGTCTGGCGTTCTTTTGAATAGGGAGATGTGTGTATTTCAAAACTCCCTTCAGCATGTGGTCAGTCTAAGGAATCAGTTACAGACTTCTGTGAATTAAGCAAAGAAGATTATTTATTCACGTACCCCGGGCACAATTCTCCTACTGCAACCCGAAATTTTCCTGGCGGGTCCGATCAGGAGAATCACGTCATCAGTCTTTTTCTGGGATTTGTGCATGCACCGGGAATGCATGTGCATCTCCTAGAGCCAGAGAACAGTCACCATGCTGGTAACCGGTAGGAAGGCAGGAAGTCATTTGAAACTTGTTTTAATGTAGTTTAAATAGGTTTTGCATATCATTATCAGGAACTTGCCAGTCCCAATAGAATCTCCCTCCCCGCCAAGAATACTTCATTCTGGCAGGATTTAGAGTGGCTCCCCAGGTTTGGAGAACTAGTGGGAGACCCTGCTGGAGTGAAGGGGGTCAATTCGGGGCCCGCAGGGAATTGGGCAGCAGGGGAGTGGTGCGTCCTGAGCGTGGGCACCCTGGCAGTGCCAGCCTTTGCCCCCAGCACTGCCCAAGAGGCAAAGTGCCCATGCTGAGGAGGCACCTTGGCACTGACACCAGGCATCAGGCAGTGCCAAGAGGGTGGGGCCTATTGTGAACAGGGCCTAGTGGTGATTGGTGGCAGTGTGGGGTCCTGCTGCCACTCTGCATTGAGATCAGTCTGGGCTGGAGGGAGGCCAGCGATCAGGGTGGGCCGGGGGGTTGGTCTGACCCCGGTAGGGTCAGTGGGAGCAGGGGGGGGGGTTCTGCCAGAGTGGAAGGAGAAGGGGGAGATCGCCTCTGTTGGGGAGGTGGGGAGGGCAGGTCAAGGCTGACCCGGGAATTGTTTTGGGGGCCACAATCGGGCCGGAGGGGGTCTGGTGGGGCAGCATTGCAGGAGTCCTGGAATGGCTAGCGATTGAGCTGGCCAGCAAATGGGGAAACTGACAGATCAGGACACTGCGCAGTTCCAGAACTGTCAAACTCCGGCCCAACTAGGCCCCGCCCCCTTGGTTTTTAATAAGATTCACGATTGTTACCCCTGCATTGCACAGACTGGGAAAATTCAGGTCTGAAGCTGCGCTGAGAAAGCAGTCATGATCTAGAGCAGTTTTCCCACTAATTCAGCACTTTTGGGAGGAGTGCCCCCCACCCCCACCCACCCCCAAATCTGGAATTCTAACCATTAATTCACTCACAGAGAAAAATATCACTAAAGAGAATAGTACATTTTTACAAGTGATAAACAAAAGAATAGTCATAGTTTACATTTAAAGTTTATTTACTCGTGTCATAAGTAGGCTTACATTACCACTGCAAAGAAGTTACTGTCAAAAATCCTCTAGTCGCTACAGTCTGGGGTCTATTTAGGCATATGGCATGACCAATGCACCTAACCAGCACATCTTTCGGACTGTGGGAGGAAACCAGAACACTCGGAGGAAACCCATGCGGACACAGGGAGAATGTGCAAACTCCACACAGACAGTGACCCAAGCTGGGAATCAAACCCAGGTCCCTAGCGCTCTGAGGCAGCAGTGCTAACCTATGTGCCAAAGTACTGCCATGTCTGGCTGAATGTAGGAGAACCATTGTTACCATTCTGGTAAAGAAAGGAGTCTTTTTCATTCGTATAGGTTAGCTGGGTTCAACTAGCTGGAGTTGAATATCAGGATAATTGCTGGATTTTCTCAAAGAGGTGGCTTTGTTAATATATTATGAAATTGGTTCACTGACTAGCTTACTCGTAGGTCATTAATGATAGATTTTCGGGAGAAAGGAATCAGGCTGGGAGGCTTTTAAGAGTTTACAGCCTCCAATGCTTGAAGGCAGAAATGACAGTGTCCTTCTCTGTAGCTGCTGTGTCTTGCTGAAGTTGCAGACTGACCATGTCCCTGGTGAAGGGTTGCATGTTCTTGCTCTAAGCTAAGACACTGAATGGCTGCCCTTAAATGTGATTCTTTACTTCCATGGGCAATGTTGTCCATATAATTTGAGACTCAAAAATGATTTAATTTTATTTACCAGTAATTGAAACTATTTTGCAAGAATTTGAAGATGACCAGTATGTTTTTTTTTGAGTGGTGACAGAGGGGGAAACATCATGATGGTGTTAGAATTTAAATATTTAAAATGTTTTCTTATTTCAAATTGTATTGTTTTTGTAAATTTGGCTTAATGTGCCAACTAAGAAGTGAAGCAACTGCTAAGTGTGTGGTAATTTCCCTGGACAGCTGGCAGCTGAAGGGTTAATGCTTAGCTAAGTGTAGTATTTGCCAAGGGAGGTCATGGAATGCTTTTGTTTAAAATAAGACCATCCAACTGTACAAATATAAAAGAGTTGAGCAGAGAGGGGAAGGAAGCAGTGACAGCTGAAGAAAGGAATGACTTCATCACTGAGGTTTGGATCTCCCTTAAGAGGGATATAAAATAAATTAGATACCTATACCAAAAACAAGGAGCGACAAGAAAATTAGGAAGCATGGTGTCCCGTTGTGATTTACTTGAGCAAATTTTTACTCTAGAATGATTCAAAGCCTGCCAGAAATTACAACAACATATACTACATTTTACTTTTGGCTCATTTTTAAGTGGTACAGTAATTATAATTATTTTCTTAAACAAATCCTCCCGAAGCCTGTCTGGAGTAACACCAGTAAAAATGAAATAGTCCAGAAGGGGGAAAGGGTGACAGGTCTGGAGACAACCGAAGGACATTAATACAGCAATGAGGCCAAAATAAATATCCATGACTCCGGTCAGCACCTGAAGAATGAACCCCTCTGGATCCTTTTTCTGTTTTTTTACTGTAGTATGAATTCATTGTGCATGCAGAGCAAAAACAAAATGTCATTTATCCATTTAAAATAACCCATCTAGGAGAAGCCCAATTTAAGTTTTGCTTAAATAAAGTTATCAGATTGTACAAGTAGATAAACCCAACAACTTGCAGTCTCTTTTCCTTCTGATTGCTATACTATTTTCAAGTGGCGCTGTTTTGTTTTCTCATTCACCATTGTAATTATTAGTGAATTGCTTTTCAAAAATCCACATTTACCTTTACTGTATTGGTGTTAATTACAATATCCCCTTCTCCAGTCATTTCTGCTAAGATCCTCAACACTGTGAAATTACGTGGCTTCCTTACTGTTAAAGGCTTTTAGTGCCCAAGTTGATGGTGGCAAATCACTATTTCTTGATTGAACCCAATTTAATTACTTTGCTTGTTTATTTCAGTCCATAACCTGGTGAACCCAGAATTAGATGAACACAGATACCTTGAAAGTTGTGGGGCTGGAGGATATTCGGGAGATAAATAGAGAAGATCTATAAACAATTTTAAAATTGTGGTGTTGCTTAAATGGTAGCCAATGTAAGTCAGTAAGCAGAGGGCTGTTGGGTGAATGGGACTTGTGAGTTAGGCCTGGGCAGCATTTTTTTTGTATGGTTCAGAATGACAAGAATGTGGAACAGAAAAACAGAAAATGCTATAAAACTCTGCAAATTTGAAAGTATCTGTGTGTGGAGAGAAGAGCCATATTAGATTCGAGACATTAACTCCATTTCTCTCTCCAGGCACTGCCTAACCAGCTGGGTTTTTTAAGCATTCTCTGTTTTTGTTTCAGACTTCCAGCATCCACAGTATTTTGCCTTTACATAAGGATGTGGGGAATACATTGGAATAGTTAGGTCTAGAAGACACAAAGGCAAGGGTTTTTTAGCAGGAGATTAGCTAAGGCAGTAGCATATGGGACACAGTTACTGAGGCTGAATTGGGCATCTTAGTGATGGCACAGATGAGGCAGAAGCTCATCCTGGGGTCAAATATAACACCAAGGTTGCAAACAATTTGGTTTAAACTTAGATATTTCCTTCAATTTAATTTGGGAAGGCAAAAACAATTGCCTTCAATCTCCACCACAAACGCCACTCTTCTAGCCATTCACTCCATGGCTAGGGAGCAAAGTTTGTGGTGGAGATTGAAGGCAATTGTTTTTGCCTTCCCAAATTAAATTGAAGGAAATGTCTGTTTATCCATGAATATTGGTTGGAAAGCAATCTGAAATTTAGAGACAGTGGAGGGATTGGAGGAGAAGATAATGAGGTGGAAACTGTTTTCAGATGATGTCTCTGAGAGGCAACATGTAGATGAGAAATAGGAAGGGATTAAATACAGATCCTTGGGGACACTGGAGATCATGGATCATGGTACGACAACAGGATTCATGAAGGGGAAGTCGTGTTTGACGAATTTACTGGATTTTTATGAAGATGTGACTAATGCAGTAGACAGAGGGGAACCGGTGGATGTGGTGTTTTTAGATTTCCAGAAGGCATTCGATAAGGTGCCTCACAAAAGGTTGCTGCAGAAGTTGGGGGTAAGGTGTTAGCGTGGATTGAGGATTGGCTATCTAACAGGAAGCAGAGAGTTGGAATAAATGGGTGCTTTTCTGGTTGGCAGTTGGTGACGAGTGGCATGCTGCAGGGATCGGTGCTGGGGCCTCAACTGTTTACCATATACATAGATGATCTGGAGGACGGGGCTGAGTGTAGGGTAACAAAATTTGCTGATGACACGAAGATAGTGGAAAAGCGAATTGTGTGGAGGACGCGGAAAATCTGCAGAGAGATTTGGATAGGCTGAGAGAGTGGGCAAGGACCTAGCAGATGGAGTATAACGTTGGCAAATGTGAGGTTATCCACTTTGAAAGAAATAATAGTAGGAGGGAATATTATTTAAAGGGTGAAAAGTTGCAGCATGCTACGGTACAGAGGGACCTGGGGGTCCTTGTGCACAAGTCGCAAAAACTCAGTCTGCAGGTGCAGCAGGTGATCAAGAAGGCAAATGGAATGTTGGCCTTTATAGCGAGGGGGATAGAATATAAAAGCAGGGAGGTCTTGCTGCAATTGTACAGGGCACTGGTGAGGCCGCAATTGGAGTGCTGTGTGCAGTTTTGGTCCCCTTATTTGCAAAAGGATATATTGGCCTTGGAGGGTTGAAAGTTCACTAGGCTGATAGCAGAGATGAGGGGGTTAGCTTTTGAGGAAAGATTGAGTAGATTGGGCTTGTACTTGTTGGAGTTTAGAATGCTGAGGGGGGATCTTGTCGAAACTTACAAGCTTATGAAAGGGCTAGATAGGGTAGAGGTAGAGAGATTCTTTCCACTTAGAAAGGAAACCAGAACTAGAGGGCACAGACTCAAAATAAGGCGGGGAGGGGGGAGGCAGTTTAGAACAGAGTTGAGGAGGAACTTCTTCTCTCAGAGGGTGGTGAATCTCTGGAATTCTCTGCCTATTGAAGTGGTGGAGGCTACCTCATTGAATATGATTAAGTCACACTTAGATAGATTTCTGATCAATAAGGGAATTAAGGGTTATGGGGAGAGAGCGGGAAAGTGGAACTGATCCACTTCAGATCAGCCATGATCTTATTGAATGGCGGGGCAGGCTTGAAGGGCTGGATGGCCTATTCCTGCTCCTATTTCTTATATTCTTATGTAGGAAGAGAAGCTATTGTAGGCAATTCAAAACAATGGGCTATATTTTACCATTTTGATTCTAAGTCCTGGGCAGACTTGAAACTGGGAGTGTTTCAGATCCGACTTTTAGACTTGTTCTGAGGTGCTCCCATACGCACTCTCTCTGTACAAATATCAGCGATTCCAAATCGCACTGCACAAGTTTAACACACCCAAAACCCTACAGTTCCAGTCAGCGCCTCCTACTGTGCAAGCGCAGAAACAAAAATAGAATGCTGTTCCCCTGCCACATCCCTTCCAGTCTGGATAATGCCTCCCTCTGACCCCTCCCAACTTTACTGCCCTCCTTATCCCCCCACCCCTCCGCCACCCAGACTGATCACAGGTCCCTCCCCCTTTACCAACCCCCCCACCCCCGCAATGATCTCAGGCAGAGTGGCAGTGGACCCCCTTTCACCTGCACTGATCACAGGCAGAGTGGCAGCATACCCCCCTTCCCCCTCCCCCACCCCCCACTGATCACAGGCAGAGCGGCAGCGGACCCCCTCCTTCCCCCCCACTGATCACAGGCAGAGTGGCAGCGGACCCCCCTTCTTCCCGACTGATCACAGGCAGAGTGGCAGCGGATCCCCCTTCTCCCCGACTGATCACAGGCGGAATGGCAGCGGACTCCCCCCTTCTCCCCCACTGATAACAGGCAGAGTGGCAGCGGACCCCCCCTTCTCCCCCACTGATCACAGGCAGAGTGGCAGCGGACCCCCCCTTCTCCCCCACTGATAACAGGCAGAGTGGCAGCGGACCCCCCCTTCTCCCCCACTGATCACAGGCAGAGTGGCAGCGGACCCCCCCTTCTCCCCCACTGATAACAGGCAGAGTGGCAGCGGACCCCCCCTTCTCCCCCACTGATCACAGGCAGAGTGGCAGCGGACCCCCCTTCTCCCCCACTGATAACAGGCAGAGTGGCAGCGGACTCCCCCCTTCTCCCCCACTGATAACAGGCAGAGTGGCAGCGGACCCCCCCTTCTCCCCCACTGATCACAGGCAGAGTGGCAGCGGACTCCCCCCTTCTCCCCCACTGATAACAGGCAGAGTGGCAGCGGACCCCCCCTTCTCCCCCACTGATCACAGGCAGAGTGGCAGCGGACCCAATATTTCCCCCTCCGCTGCTGATCTCCAGCAGAGAGCCATCAGACACTTGGGTACTTACCTCCTCACTAACCCTGTCTGATGGAACACCTGAATATGACTTATATGGAGCATGTCTGTATTGTTCTGATTCTGGATGGGCGAACGCAGTGGTAAAGGGAGAAGTGCTGGTAAGTTTGGGCGTGCAGTCAATTGAGTCAATTAAAATGCACACAAATGCATTTAAATAGTCATCACATCTGTTTCGGGAGCAGTCCCGATCGAGGCCATTTTCCGGCTTTGGTAAAGGGGGAACCACGCAGAGGCGAGTGCGGATCACACTATTCACCTTACACACGATTTTACCAAGTTTTCGCATCCGAAAACAGGCACAACGCGATAATAAAATCAGGCCCAATATCTCAAAATGGCATTTCTATTTTTCATGGCAAAATATATGGAGCGGAATTCTCTGGCCGTTCACACCGACTGGATTCTCCGTCCTGTTGTTAACAGATCCCCTCCTGTGAGTTTCACGATGACATGAGTTGACATCAATGGGAAATCCCATTGATAGTGGTGGGATCAGAGAATCCTGCCACCAGCGAACTATCGGTCACCTTCCACCACCGAAAACATGGAGGTCAAAAAATTCGCTCCATAGTCCATTTTGAAATGGTTTTCCATAAAAACGACTGATAATATGTACACAACTGGCTCCAATGATTTTTGGGTTCAAGGATTGAATTGATACGTTAAAACAAGGGTATACTGACTTCTCGCAATGCAGCACATGTCCACTTGTACTCTTCTGGTGTTATATCTTCTCCTGGAGAGATTGTAAGAAACAGGTAATTCTTCAAAGTGTAGAACATCCATAACTATTAAGTTAAACTACTTAGCATCTTCAAACAAAAAGGTCAGGAGGTCAATTTGCACAGAAAACTATTCTGGGCAGGAGTTTTCAATCACAGCCAGACAATATCAATGAAACACTCCCTGACTGGAATTGATATTGCTATTAATGGGCACAGGCTGAAGCTGCAGCACAAATCAACCAGGTATGGATAATAGTTTGACAGGTTATTGCTAGCTTCATTTCTCCAGCTAAGCTACTTTCTGTCCACCCATACAGTTGGCAGAGCAATCAGCTAAGAAAATCCTGCTCAACACATACACAGGCCTAGAAATTTATTATCCCCATGCTCATTTCACTTTGCTCATTGAGCAATGTGCCACCCACCATATTGGATCTGGCTCCTCCATATGATTCCAGGTATGTTAAACATTGGTGAAAATATTTATATTAGGATTCAATGCTTTGTACTAAAGCCCAGTGCGGATATCCAACTTTTATATTTATATTAGGATTCACGCTAGTTGCAAGATCTTTTTACGATAGTAGGTTGTCCCACTGTCCAACTTAACACGTGACATTCATGCCACTAGCAGGCAGCAATGCCCTTCAGTAATGCTCTTTAGAAGACTCATCTACTACATAATTTATTTAATGACTTGTTCTTTTAGGCTACTGGTTAACCATTGAGCATTGTTTGACCTTGTTTACTAACTTATGAAACTGAATTCTGACAAGATGTTTTTGCTGGTGCTGCCTTCTTTTGGCTGTCTTTGAATCAGTTTTACCGTAAAGATGGGTGATCTAGTGTGGCAAGTTTTAGTCTTGAGGTCAAGGGGGAGCAACAAAGAAAACAAAAGAAAACAGAGGAAACTGGATGAAGAGTGAGGAGGACACTAAGCAGGAGACCATAGCCAAAGCAAATCTTCAGGGAGCTCTTGCCCAATCTAAATATCGCGGGGAACTACTTTCATTTCTTAAAGGAGGCAATCAACAAGCTATGCTGCCTGCAGCTTTGAACCAAGAAATGAACAGAATTGTCTGTACTGTCAAAGTCACTGTAGATTTTAAATGTTATGCCACTGACACCTTTCAGGTGATAGCAGCAAAATCTTCCAGTTTGAAATCTACCATTGCATTCGGATTGTCTAACCAGGTCATCAGGTTACTGGCTGGTTTCCAGGGATAACAAGAGCCAACTACTTTAAACTTGGCTCAGGACTCCTGTCAGGAATCTGGGCAGAGTTGCAGAGCTGGCCTGCAAGAGCCACGGTGTCACCAGAAACAACACTGAGCAGTTGGCATGCTAAAGCAATGTTTCCATCTCCATGCGCTTTCAAGAGCTTTGTAGTACAACCCAAGAGGATATCCGAATTTTTGGTTAAATCCTGCATGCCTCAGAGCTTTAAAATCAACCCTAGAGCTGGAGTTCTCAGGGAGCATCCAACTGAGGCGAGCGAGTTCATGTTAACCATCCTTCCCTCCCTAATACACCAAAAGTTTCACAATCCTACTCACTTTCATCCTTACTTCCACTAACCTGTTATCTTTCTTCCGGTCTTATGGGCCTTACCCTCATGTCAATATATCTATCAAAGTCTACACCCAATCTCGTACAACAACAAATTTTGTAAGTTATTGGGTAAGGCACATGAGAGATTTCCAGGATATAAATGTGTTCAGTCATGGGTTTTCCCACATATGAAAGAACTGTATTTTCAAAATGTTTTGCAAGTTTTGCCTGGCATTTGTATTGCTTTCCTAAGCATTCTGTTTCATTACTAATGTAACAACAGAACCCAATCAAAGACAACAGATGTGGTGTGCAACATTGCAATGGCGGTATGCCACAATGGATTTTCAAAATTTCAGATGACATCTCATTCAACAGTGCGTTCATAACACATGGGGTGGAATTTTCCCAGAAGGTTTCTAAGTGTCATAACAGCGTGGAAACGGCAGTCCTTCACATTGAAAAGATTTACTAGGATGCTACTGGGACTTGATGGATTGAGTTATAAGGAGAGACTGGATAGACTGGACTTCTTTCTCTGGAGCGTAGGAGGCTGAGAGGTGACCTTATAGAGGTTTATAAAATAATGAGGGGCATAGACAAGGTAGATAGTCAATATCTTTTCTCAAATATAGGGGAGTTTAAAACTAGAGGGCATAGGATTAAGGTGAGAGGGGAGAAATACAGAAGTGTCCAGAGGGGCAGTTATTTCACACAAAGGGTGGTGAGTGTCTGGAACAAGCAGCCAGAGGTAGTAGTAGAGGTGGGTACAATTTTGTCGTTTAAAAAGCATTTAAATAGTTACATAGATACTATGGATATAGCAGGATATGGGCCAAATGCGGGCACTTGGGATTAGCTTAGAGATTAGTTTAAAAAAAAGGGCAACATGGACAAGTTGGGCTGAAGGGCCTGTTTCCGTGCTGTAAACCTCTATGACTCTATGATTGATCTTTTGGGCGAGCTTGACGGTGCAATCTTCTGGCATTCTGTGAATTTCTTTGACAGGTGGGAGCTTTGTGCCAGTGGAGGAGGAGCCGAAATTCACCGGTGAACTGGCTTCAGAGTGCTTGGGCGTCATTGTGCAATCTTCTGGGAGACATCCTCCCACCACCCCCATGAACGTTGGACACCCCTCTCACCTTATCATTGGTAGTATTGTTAGCCCCCACTACAAAGTGCGTCGTCGGCAGGGGGCGCATCAGGCCCCTCCTGATAAGTTCCCTAGTGGACCCTTGACATGCTCCGCCATCATGACTTCCTCCACAACCCACCCCTGCAGATCCCCATGCACAACCCCCACCCCCACTGCAAGGGCCCCGCCCCCCCACACCCCGACCCCCCCAACCCCCCTTGCACGACACCTCCCTTGCAGAGTTTGACTGGTGACTGCTGTTAAGAAATACTGAGGGAGTTAGAGTAGTATTTTGTATAGTAGATGGTGTTCTGTGAAGCCAAGTTCCCAAATCATTCTGATCAATAAAGTAAAAAGGGTATGCATTTTTAATAAAAGCAAAATGCAGTGGATGGAAATCTGAAATAAGGGTCAATGGTCTCAAAAGTTAACAGTGTTTCTCTCTCCACCATTGATGTTGCAGATCTGCTGAGTACACATTTTTAATAATTGATCTCAACTCGTAATGGTAGGAAAGAACTAGATGACCTATGCTTCTATCATTATGACATTCATTTCAGTCTTGCACCTTCAAGGCAATTTCCAGAAGGTAATTAAAATTCAACTTTAATGGAAAACATTTGTCTTGGCTGTGCACATTTATTTGTATATAAAGACAGATGTTTAAATACTGTCAAAATTATGTATTTTATAATCCAGTCAATGGAATAGTAATAGGCAATTTTTGACCTTAAGTCACACATTTTGGTGGAACTTCAGTAAGACGTACAAGTAGTCAGACTAGAAGTTGCAGTGGGAAGCCTAATCCATTTCCATGATTAGTTAGTGACACAGCAGTCAGCATTGTTGCCTCAGTGCCAGGGACCCAGGTTCAATTCTCGACTTGAGTCACTGTGTATGTGGAGTATGCACATTCTCTCTGTGTCTTCATGGGGTTCCTCCAGATGCTCCAGTTTCCTCCCACAGTCTGAAAGTCATACTGGTTAGATGAACTGGCCATGCCAATTTCTCCCTCAGTGTACCCGAACAGGCACCGCAGTGTGGTGACAAGGGGATTTTCACAGTAACTTCATTGCAGTGTTCGTGTAAGACTACTTGTAACTAATATATAAACTTTAACTAGTGACCTATCTGAAATAAAAGTCAATGAAACAGAATGATAAGCTGTGTGACAAACGGTTGATCTGCCCTTCTCTCACCCAGGCAGAATACTATTAAAAATTGCTTCCTTTTTTGTCTTCTTTTTCAAACTTATCAATCTATTTTTAAAATCTCTGTTGCCATTGCTTGAAATTGCTAATTGTCTACCGCCAGACATTGTACGCCTTTGCTTTTGTTTACTTCAGGAAGTGTTTGATTCCAGGAGAGAAAAAAATCAGATGCATGTAATCCAGGAGCTGCTATTGTGAGGCTTATAACTTGTGTTAAAATGTAAATATAATTGTTGGCAGGACCACTGACTCTTCGGCCAATTCATTTATTAGTTTAACTAAGGTGGAAAAAAAAGTGCCTTAGTTAAAAGCAAATCATAGCTATTGTGTAGCTTTTGGCTATTTATCTCCTCCAAGAATAAATTTTGAATGGAAACATTGAATAATGAGAAGACATTTCTTAGTAGTATTTTATCAATCATTAACTTAATTGTCAGAGTGTTGAATTAAAAATATATGCAGGTTTTCTGTTGGAGCCCAGTGTGGCGGGATGGGTTGCCATTAAAATGCCAGGAGCTGAGTCAAAAGAGCTCCTCGATGCATTCCTCCAACGTGCCATTTTTCCAATGGCGACAGCAGCAGCAACTCAACTGCCTGCCAGCTGGAGGTGTTGACCAATTCAAATAGTTAAAGGGCCAGGCATACCAGCAGCGAGCAGCCCCCACCACTGTGAAGAGGCCACTGGCGTCATGGGGGTAGCCTCCCGGTGACTTCCCAGAGTGGGTGGGCCTCTGTTTCCAAAGCCTCCACCACCAAAGGAAAGGGCCCCTGACTGCCGCATGCCACCAATGGAGAAGGAGTTATGCCTCAGATCAATGTGGCTTGCCTGGTTGGCTATAGCACAGCAAAACATTTTTACCTATACTTTGATGGAGGCACCCTCCTATTCCCCTTGCAGCCACAGCAACAGCTACTCTTTCAGTGCTCTGTTAGGGATGCAGCATGGAGAGCCAACATGGCACCCTTAATGACACACTGCATCCAATGGTGGGCATCTTAATGAGTTGCCACCAGAAACTCTGCTGCCAGGGTCCCACTTCCCATTGGCACAGGCTCAGGACCTGCACACAGTCTCAAAGTCAGGACTCATCCCTTGCCAAAAAAATCCCGGCTTCCACTTCACTTACCAGAACATGTAATGGGTAAAGTAACAGTTCAGATGCAATAGGTTACCTTGTGAGTTTAATAACATGTACAGAAAATATTGGAAACAATTGATCAAGGACAATATTAACTGTAACCAAAGTGAAGGAGACACTTAGAGAAATGTAGGAGAAGCAACATAGTTCAGAACATGAAGTTTGAAAAGAATGGGAGAGGAGGACAAGTTGGAAAGTAAATTAGGTGATGTAAATATTAGATTTTAAAAGAATGGTCTAAATATTTGTGACTTCTGTTTTCCAGCATGGAGGTTGCAATTTTCAATCTGCCTGCACCTGATACCTTTGAGATAAGTAGCTGTCAAATTTAATGCTGCCTCTTCATTTGCTTGAATGATCTGCACTGTTGGCTGAGAACTCAATAGGAGGCTAGCAAATGTTGGAGCCAGCCTTCAGCTTCTAAAGGTTGACTTCCCCTCTTAAAGGGGAGCTACATACATTCCAAAGAAGCTGTGGCCGAGAACTGAAGTGAAAATTGTAACAATAATAGGAGTTTGGGACCATAAGGATTAATGAAGGGCTGGGGAAACAGTACCACCCACATTATGATGTAGAGTCACATGCAAGTAGTATGCAAGTAGTAGAATGAAATAGGGAATCTACTAGAACATAACATAAGAACATATGAACTCGGAGCAGGAGTAGACCATCTAGCCCCTCGAGTCTGCTCCACCATTCAATAAGATCATGGCTGATCTTTTTGTGGACTCAGCTCCACTTACCCGCCCGCTCACCATAACCCTTAATTCCTTTACTGTTCAAAAATCTATCCTTGCCTTAAAAACATTCAATGAGGTAGCCTCAACTGCTTCACTGGGCAGAGAATTCCACAGATTTACAACCCTTTGAAGAAGTTCCTCCTCAACTCAGTCCTAAATCTGCTTCCCCTTATTTTGAAGCTATGTCCCTTAGTTATAGTTTCACCCGCCAGTGGAAAAAACTTCCCTGTTTCTATCTTATTTATTTCTTTCATAATCTTATATGTTTCTATAAGATCTCCCCTCATTCGTCTGAATTCCAATGAATATAGTCCCAGTCTACTCAGTCTGCCCTCATAAGCCAACCCTCTCAACTCTGGAATCAACCTAATGAATCTCCTCTGCATCCCCTCCAGTGCCAGTACATCCTTTCTCAAGTAAGGAAACCAAACCTGTACACAGTACTCCAGGTGTGGCCTCACCAGCACCTTATATACCAGCAACATAACCCCATTGTTTTTAAACTCCATCCCTCTAGCAATGAAGAACAAAATTCCATTTATCTTCTTAATTACCTGCTGCACCTGCAAACCAACTACTTGAGATTCCTGCATGAAGACACCCAGATCCCTCTGCACAGCAGCATGCTGCAATCTTTTACCAAGGTGTCAGCATGAACGTAGCATTCATTCAAAACGGTATCCTGTACATGTGCATGTAGTTAGGTGTCATTAATAAACAGTTGTTGTTCAACCACATAAGCCTCTGCACCTCTTCATAAGGCAATATACAACCTTACAACATGCTAGCGGCAGGTGAATGTCAAAATGCAGAAGAAATCAGAAGAATTGTAGTCTGACCTGAGAGAAGTGTGTCTAACTTGAACACACAGTTGGAGTTTACCAAAGAAGCTGCATTATAAGCATGAAAGGGCTTAGAAATATCCACTGTGCAGTGTAAAAAATCTCCACCAGATTGCTTGCAGTAAAATCCAAAAACAGTCAATGGACCCAATCAGATTGCGAGAGGGTGAACAAGCTGAAATCAAAATACAGCTGAAATAAGCTTTTAAATTAGGTGTAATAATTAGGCAGAATAGTTTTTGTAGGAAAAGGATCTGTCTGATATAAGTTTAATATAGAACTTTGTACAGTACCACCCACACATTGGTGTAAGAGAAGTCATGACTTATATCCAAGGTCAATCTAATATTGGAGAGAGCCATGTATATCAGCAAATAAGGAGGCAGCTCCTAGCTTATACCTTTTACTGTATATCAATAAATAGTTCCGAGAATCAATAAAGACTTATAGTTAACCAACAACTGACTAAGAAGACTTCTTCAGCCCTATCAAATTGTAACCAACACCCTACAACATGGTGGCATCTTGAGGATATACACAATACCTCCTAGAAAATGCAGAAAAAAACTAAAATGCTAGAAGACTGAGAAAAAATTCAGCAAAGCAGTCTGACCTGAAAAGAAGCTTCAGAAACAGAGGCACAGAGGAAGTATCACAAGGAACATCTCCAAAGAAAAGCTTGGAGGCTAACTAGAATTTAAAACTCCTTACTGCAGCAGAACACACCACTGAATCTCCTTTGGAAGACCAGCATCTAACTCCAGAGTGCTGAGTCAGCAGACCTAGCAGGAGTGAGCTAAATCATTTGGAACTCCAGGCTTGTTCAGCCAGCCCATTTGATAAGAGATGATAGGGTGCTGTCCTAATGTGCTTGATTCCATTGGAAAACACAAAGGTCTGGAACTCAGTGCTAGTAAAGGCAGGGCCATTCTCATCAACCATGACCATGACTTCAGGTATTCAGTGCATGAAGAAACTTTGTTGTAGTTTCTCAACAGTATCAAGGGAAATAATGGAATTCATACGAAGTATCACCAACCATTTGGAATGCTTTGGAGCATTATCAGGATCATGGAGCCAAAAATAGGCCCAGCGAATTCTATCCAGTGTTTACCTTGCCACTGCCATGGATGTAGGGAGGCTGGGGGTAGTTTTTGATTCTCTTGGCATGATTCACACTGTCTAACCGAGTCATTAATGTCTGCGTCAGGACTGGGCCACCATACGTAGCTCTTGGCTAGAATTTCATCTTTGAAATCCCAGGGTGACTATGGTGTAATTCCATAACTATTGGAGATTGCTCTGGGCAAGGGACAACATCCCAAGAGGATGATGTCATCCTCTCAACACTGAGCTTGTCTTTCTTCGTCCAAGAATGTTTCATTTCCTCTGAGGGTTGTCCTCTGAATCCCTCATTAAGAGTATTATGTGTTTTAATTTAGGCAGGTTTGGATCATTTTGTATCCAGCCCTTGATTTGACTCATAGATACTGGCAATGTGTCCAAAAACTGAGGTGGCATCATGAGCTCTACTACAGTTGGTAGTGAAGCCAGGCTTATGGGCAACAGAAGATTCATTGCATTGGTGTTAGCCATTCACGTTCTGGCACAGTGCTCTAGGAGGTATTCATAAACCGCTATAACAAGCCCAATGCTGTATCAGGCAAAGGAAATGGGGAGTATTGCCTTGTTTTCGTTAATGAGTAACAGAATGGTTTATGATCAGTCACTATGAAGAAATGCCTACCTCAGATGTATTGACGGAAGTTTTTAACACCAAAGATACATGCCAATCCCTCTTTCTTTATCTGGGAATATCTCTGCTCGGTGTCCGAAAGGGTTCTAGATGCATACACACTATACTTCTCTGCCCCATCTCTCTAGTACTGCCCCGACTGCTGAAAGGGAGGCAGTGTCCTCCGAGTTGGGGGGGAGGGGGGCACCTATACAGGGGAACCATTGAAGATAACAGGCACTATGGCACATCTAGTGACTTACAGGCTGCATTTGTCTTAAGTTCCACTCATCATTATACAGAACATGGAGCTATGAGAGAGATTGACTCTAACACATCAGACTGAACTGGCTGGAGATTTTTAGGCTAGGCACAAGGAAACTGTACAAAGTCATTAATAAGTACCCTGAAATCATTCAAAAAGTGCTTGGGAAAATAAAGGGAGCCAGAGTAAGATTTACATCGACCCTGATATGACACATAAGTCTTTTAAAGTGAGACTAGTTCCAAATTCCCTATCAGTAAAGTAGAGTTGGAACTGGAATGCCTGGAAAAGCTAGACATCAATAGATCTGTACAGTTTGCAGAGTGGGCCGTACCTGCTGTTCCTGTCTGGAAGCCAGAGAAGTCGGTGTGACTTTGTGGAGACTATAAGTCTATGGTCAATAGGGACTCTAAACCTGACAGATACCCATGTGCAGTTTGAAGACCTGTATGCCCAGTTAACTGGGGACTAAATACTTTCAAAGTTGCACATGAACCATGTGAATCTCCAATTTGAATTGGATGAGCCTTCCTGGAAGTATATAATAATTAATATGCATTAAGGCCTACACAAGTGCACTTACCTGTCCTTTGGAGTCTCGTCTGCATGCACCATTTTTCAATGGGTCATGGAGAACATACTCCAAGCGTTATCTCAGGTAGCAATGAACCTGGATGATGACTTGATCACAGGAACTTAGGAACATGAACACCAGCGAACCTGGAAGAGGTCTTACTGTGATTTTTGGAAGTCGGGGTACATATGAAAAAAGAAAATGTGTCTTCCAAATAAGTGCCATGACCTATTTGGGCTATCAGATGGATGGGATGGACCTTCATCCAATGGAAGACAAGGTGAGGGCCATTAAGGAGGCACTAATTCCAAGGAACCCCACTGAATTGAAATTCTTCCCGAGGTTAGTTAATTATTACAGGAAGTTTAGCTTTTTTGCTGGCTCCCCTGCTGCAGCAGAAGGCTTTCAACAGAGTTAAAGAGGAACTTTTGTCCTCACATTTATTGACTTGCTTAGACCCAATTAAAATTTTTGCACTGTTACTTTGTTAATTCCACAGACCAGTCTATCTCGCAACACATCATTCAGGGTAGCCTGAATTTACAGTCCTGTCAATTTTCACAGCCTGGTCAGAAATTGAGTAAAAAGTCTGACAACACCAGGTTTAAGTCCAACCGATTTATTTGATAGTACACTCACAAGTTTTGGGGTTAGTGCCTTCATCAGGTGAATGGAGAGTTCTGGCAAGGGCAGGGAGTGGCTTTCAGGCCCTTACCATTGTTGAGTTTCTCGATCAGGCATTGAGTACCTTTGAATGAGGGACACCTTGCACCCCACAGCTAGCCCCCAACACCCTATCATTTTTACTGGGAGCCTTCAAGCAACCACAATGTGGTTTGTTTTATGGGGTTGCAACATGGCAAGCTGCCACTTGCTGCTCACTGAATACCTGTGGCAGGGGGATGAAGCCATTAAATGGGCATTGATTGCCCACTTAGGGACTTAATTGGCAGTAGCCAGTGAACTCTGTGCCTGAGTCTTCCTGACCCAGACTTTATTGAGGCAGAGGCAGGAAGGTGACATGTTCCTCATCCACCAACTGATTAAATGTCCCCACTGGCCAACTCATTACAAGAATGGCATTAGTTTCCACCTTATTTTTCTGCAGGGTTGGGTGGAGGTGGGGTGGGGGGGGGGAGGAGAAGGGTGCAGTGGCCGGGAGTCCCTAAAGGAACTTGTGAGGAATGAGGGAGGGAAAGAGGCAGTGTGGGGAAATCAGGATCCTGCACAGAGGGAAATGAGGAATTTTAACTCTTAAAATGGATAGTATGTGAAAATGTTAAAAGTTTGAAAACCTACCCCACAGGTTCAGGGTTCAGGTCTCCCTGACCCTGGCCTCCGAACTCACCTTTTGACTTAACTTATTATTGTCACGTATTAATATACAGTGAAAAATATTGTTTCTTGCTTGCTATACAGACAAAGCATACCATACATAGAGAAGGAAAGAAGAGAGTGCAAAATGCAGTGTTACAGTCATAGCTAGGGTGTAGAGAAAGATCAACTTAATGTGAGGCAGTTTCATTCAAAACAGCAGGAGGAATGCTGTTTTTGAGTTGGTCGGTACACGTTCCCAGACTTTTCTATTTTTTTCGTACCTCTGGCTTCCAGTCTTCTCTCTGAATTCCAATCTCCTCAGACTGCCTCCTTCCCTCCCTCATTCCTCTCCAGTCTCTGGTTGCAGCCTGCTGTATTGAAGCCCTACTTATTCAACACCTAGCCAGCCTCTCAATCTGACTGGTTGTGGTAGGAAACAGGTAAAAAAAAACAGTAATCAGACACACATGTCTTCTGGATCTGAGATAAATCCATTCCTCTGAGTTTCCCTAATCCAAAAGTCTGAGATATATTGAAGGCAACATTTTAAGTCATATTAAGTTAATATTTTGGTGGGTCATCAATCTAAAGTGTTGAGGAATTCACAAAAATATTTGGGGTGAGTGGAGTCTGGTAGCCCAGAAGCCTGTTTTCCTGCATTGTTTGAACAGTTGATCTCTGACCCAAGGAGGCAGAGAGTGTAGAGTGGTCTCATCCACAATTCTGGGATAGAGGTCCAATCCTGGGATGTGGGGTCTGATGCCGAGGAACCATGGGGATGTAAGAGTAGAAGCACTCCTTCTTCTCATAACCCACAAAAAATGCTGTGCAGGTTTAGGCAAACCCATCAAGGCTGTCCTTATCTTATTACAGTTCCCAAGTCTCCTGAGGTTAGGAAACTGCCACACCGTTCTATAATTCTCTCTGTTATCAGTTTAGGGGATTTTCACAGCAACGTCTTTTGCAATGTTAATGTAAGCTAACTTGTGACTAATAAATAAACTTTAAACTTCTTTCTCTACAGATCCTGCTTCATCTGCTGGGTATTTCTGGCATTTTCTCTCTTCACATCACATTTCCAGCGTTAACAATGTAATATTTTTGTGTTTGAGTTAAAATCTATGCCTTGATTTCAAGAAATTGAGTAGGAAGAAATAATGGGGCAGCAATTTTGGAGGATCGGAAAAATGAGAAAAATTCAGAAAAGCATTGCTCATCAGGAATCAGTGAGAGCTAAATTCAGTTGCAGCTAATGCAATATGTTGTATACTGAATTTACAACATTTTTTGACTTAAATGGATATAATTTGTTCAAGTTATAGTTTACTTTCATGTGGAAATGCTACTGCAGCCTTCATGGAGTTAATTAAATGATGGATCAGTATTTTTGCCTTTGCTGTTCCAATCCATGTCTGGATCAATCCCAATCCAGTGGCTGGAAAAGTTATTTCCTAAACTTTGCCAACAAGTTAATATTGATTATGATTTATTAGAAGTTATTTAATCCTCCTCTGACTTTCGCAGGCCAAGAACACTCAAAACTGCAATTATACTTTTCCGATTCAAAACAGATGATTTCAGCTTTCCGAGTAATAAAGCTTAAGCATGCTGTTGATTAGTTATGTACAAACCTTGGACTTGAGAGACAGTTCAGTGACAAAGAAAGTACCCAAAAAGGTCAACAAATGGCTGTGAACTGGAGCTACAATATAGACAATAATTTTGAACAGGAAATAATTATAAAAAAGACAGTTTAGAGGAAATAATTGAAGCAGAATGATTCAATTAAAAGGTTCTATCAACCACACTACTGTAAAGAGCAAGGACTTGTATTTTCTGTGGGTGCTCCACTGTGTGGATTTGTTACCGTGTTATTTAATTGGGTACATGAAATATAACAAACATTTCTTGATGACATCACTGAATAATCTTACTTGTTAGGATTCCCATGGAAAGTGATAACTTTTTAAAAGATATTTGAATTTATGACTGGAAGGATGACAAGACAAAAGTTCAAGTTTTAAGACTTTTACTGAAATGAACAAATTAAAAGCAACATTGACTAACCACTATTTAGCAGCCCATTTATACTTCAAATTATAGAAAAGATTCCCCGTATGACTTTTAATATCACTGACAATCCCATATGATGGTTATACTTTACTTTGTCTTCAGTGGCCACTTAATGCTCCCAGGACCTGTTCAAAGCTCTTCGCCACTCCAGATGACCTGTTTCCTTGTTCCTTTCCCACCCGGGTAGGTTTTAATCTGAACATTGACATTCCCAGTGAAGGTTACCACGTGGTGAATAATAAGGACACAGCTGAGAACTGGCTTCCTCCGTGTCTCAATCTCTTTCAGATTCTTACAGACTGATCTGTTTCTGTCAGGTTCGGCAATATTTTCAAGAATACGGCAAGTCATTACTACAATAGTTTGCTGTGAACTTGTTCCCTCTCAAAGTTTACCTCCATAGCAACATGAATAAAATAAGCCTTATTTCCAGATAGAAATGCTATAAAGCTATCTTCTAGACTGACAATTCCATTTTTCTTAGAATTAAATGGGCAGCATGAAGCATAACTTTTGGAGTAAAATTAAGACTATGACTTTCGGAAAATAATGTGTACGTGACTACTGGGTTCTACAGTTAACAGAGGTCATTCTGTTACTGACTAAATAATGAACTAACCTTGAGCTACATCTTATTTTTGTATAAAAATGTGGAACAGACAAAATAATCAGACTGCGAGGTCCAGATGGTCAGCTTAGCTTAAAATAAAGCGGAACCAAATCAAGAAGTTATGGGCTTTAGTTAATGGTTGTTATTGAAGGAATGTGATTGGAAGCTAATTGTTGCTAGGGGAGCCCAATTGGCTAATGCATGTAACCACCCAAAGCTGTTGACGTAATAACTGCTGATGTCTGTATGATTGAAGTTAAAATACGGCTAGCCACTGCTCCAAATTGAGAAGGTGTCTGTGAGCACTGCAGAGTGCCCAGTGCTTCTCCCAAAGCTTTGTCCAATAAACTGCCTTTAAGTCTGACTCTGAATAATGATTTTCCCACAACAAATTGGCGTCACAAACAGGATCTCACTACTGGAGTCGATCGGTTGGTCTCGATCAGCGTACTGGAGTAGAGACTATTGAACTGTGGGAGTCAGACTGAGTGAACAGCGCAGTTAAAAGGGGTAAAATTAAGGGGAATTTATGGGATTGTCACATAGGAACAGGAATTGACTGCTTGTGTCGATCGACTAAGGACAAGGAAGTGCCTGTCTCAAATGCGCAGCCTTAGACCGGTTGTTAAGAGGGGAAATCCCCCACTCGAAGTGGGCGTAGAGGGACCAAGGCACTTAGGATCGTGAAACACAAGTAGTAGAAGTCTTTTAGTATCAAACTCTGTAGTGGCGAATAAACGCAGAGTTTGTCATCTGCTTGCATAAAGTTGTGTAATTGTGGTAGTCTGTCTGTTAAGTTGTAAAGCGGTGCGGTAAGGAGCTGATCATCCTGACCTAGAGCCAGACTCCAGTGGAGGAAACACGTTGCTAAGTAATCGTGGCCGGTGGAGGAAACACGTTGCTGAGAAGATAATCGTGGCTGTGAGTATAAACTGAAACCCCAATGAAGGGGCTTGGAGGTCTGCTTGGTGGCAGGTAAAGAAATTAATTGGGGATCTGCAGGTTGTCTTGTTGACATAAATGTATGACAAATAGACTGTCATTGATTAGGGAGGTGCAAAAGGATGGCTGGGATGTTTTTCAGACCTTAGAACAACACAGCGAGTGGGTAGATGGGGAAAAGGAAGACAAAACAATACAAGACAAAAAATAATCCACAAGAACAAACAGGCTTTAACAACTCCTGCTCTCAATCTAATGCAATAACAACCACCTACATTCGACAAGCAACCAGACCACACCAACACACTGAAATACAAAAACTACGCAAATTGTTAGCTCCACCTTAAATTTTTCTCGAATCAATTTTCCATCTTGCCACTTAATTTATAATATTTCCCTAGTAAGTTGAGAGAACATAGTTCCTTTCTCTCAAAATTCTATAACACACACTACAATTATTAGTACATCAGTTAGATGGATGAATTAGACAAGTAGCCGCTTCCACTAACATCACAAAGAACCCCAAGTGGTCGTTTTTTTTAAAAGGAGGAAATTGTAGTGTGTGTTATAGAATTTTGAGAGAAAGGAACTATGTTCTCTCAACTTACTAGGGAAATATTATAAATTAAGTGGCAAGATGGAAAATTGATTCGAGAAAAATTTAAGGTGGAGCTAACAATTTGCGTAGTTTTTGTATTTCAGTGTGTTGGTGTGGTCTGGTTGCTTGTCGAATGTAGGTGGTTGTTATTGCATTAGATTGAGAGCAGGAGTTGTTAAAGCCTGTTTGTTCTTGTGGATTATTTACTACGGGCAATAAATGCAATGCTTTACACTTTGGTTTAACTTCAAAGGGGTTGAGGAAGTGTTAAAACTGTTAAAATTTAACTATAAGGTTTCTTAAATTTACTTCTGTTTTGAGTTTAATTACAGTTTTGGAAGAAAGAAGAATGAAAGCAACTGTCTTAATCAATTTTCTGTATTTTCTTTAAATGTTTTATTTTCATCCCAGGTTAAAATGTTAAGTTTGAATGAAAGAGGAAGTACTGTGGAATGAATGTTGGAAGCTTCCATAAAGTGGTTGCATGGATGTTTTTGTTGTTGTTTCCTTTAATGTTTAAATGTCCTTCCATTAATTGTGATTTTACAACAGTGGGTTTGATACAGAGTTTAAATTAAAAAATTGAAAATTGAATTGGAAAGTAAATTGAAATTTCAAGATCAAAGTACATAAATTGAAGTTTGAAATAACCAATTTGAATTTTGAATAATCCTGGATTCAAATTTTGTTAAGAAAGGATTTAAACCTTGGAGGGAACCATGTGCTTGTTCCTTTGTCTTGAAGCAGAAATTATGAGAAAGTTAGTTCAGAAGTTAAGAGAAGAAAATAAGTAATTTTGTGGAAAAGTAGAAAAGCAGGAACAAAAGAATGAGGTAAATATATTGTCTATGAGTCAATTTAAAGTATATCAAGATAGTGAAATGAATCGTAGTTCTGATCACTCCAAGTTCCAGCAGGAGATTAGTCAATTAAAATCCCAGTTGTCAATGCAGGTAAGGATGTTGTCTGTGTTTGGGACAGTTGAATCTGAGGGAGATGATGTTTATGGATCGGGTTGTGGATTGTATCTGGAAAAGAATGCCCGATGTGCATATGGCATTGATTGGAGACCCCCACCTCCTTTCCCAGAGGCACCTGATCCCACAGTAAGTTTAGAATTTGTCCCTGATCTGATGAATTCTGTGACTGTTAGTTGCAAGGAGGGACAATGCCCAACATTGTCACCGATGCGTGACATGCGCTCAATACAACCCCGGTTGACCCATAAAAATTAAGATAGGACACCAGCCCCGACCAAAGGGGCCCTGGCAACATCTGCAAATAGATTTCACAGGGCCACTACCACAATCCCACGGTAATGCTTATCATAGACCAGTTTACCAGGTGGGTGGAAACATTCCCCACCAGAAATTGTACTGCCACCACAGTGGCTAAGATATTGGCAGAGGAGGTAATCCCAAGATGGGGAGCACTCCTGCAGATTGATTCAGATGAAGGGATGCATTTCACCGGGAAAGTAGTAAAAACGGTGTGCCAACTTATGGGCATAAAGCAGAAGTTCCACATTCCTTACCACCCGCAGAGTTCTAGAATGGTAGAATATATGAACCGAACCCTTAAGAATGCCCTGGCCAAGGCCATACAAGCATTGGGAAAAATGTGGACAGAAGTATTACCTATTATATGAATGGGGAGCCACGACAAACTGTACAACCAAGTTAACCCCTTATGAACTAATGACAGGAAGGGCGATGCAATTACCAGGAAGCATCATAACAAGTGGGGTTGATATAGGCCCACTAAAAGACAAAATTAAACGATACATATTGCAACTAAGCGCCCAAAATTAAGACTGTGACTTTTGGAAACTAATGTGTACGTGACTACTGGGCTCTGTGGTTAACATTCTGTTGCTGACTAAATAACGAACTAACCTTGAGCTATATCTTATTTTTGTATAAAAATGTGGAACAGACAAAATAATCAGAACGCGAGATCCAGATGGTCAGCTTAGCTTAAAATAAAGCGGAACCAAAACAAGAAGTTGTGAGCTTTAGTTAAAGGTTGTTTTCAAAGGAATGTGATTGGAAGCTAATTGTTGCTAGGGTAGCCCAACTGGCTAATGCATGTAACCATCTAAAGCTGCTGACATAATAAGTGCTGATGTCTGTATGATTAAAGTGTATAAAAATGGCTAGCTGCCGCTCCAAATTGAGAAGATGACTGCGAGCACTGTGGAGTGCCCAGCACTTCTCCCAAACCTTTGTCCAATAAACTGCCTGTTGAATCTTTAAGTCTGAATCCGAGTGGTGATTTTCCCAGAACAATAACTATTTATAAAACCTGACATTCCTAACAACTCTCTGTGAGACATGGTCTATACAGACGCTCTTATCAATGCCCACAGGTGTACAGATCTTGCACATTCTTCTCAGTGAAAGAACCTGGGTCCCCCTTTAACCTTCAACAACCAAATCATCCAAGACTGTTATCAGGCAGAATTCAGAATTTATTAAATTATCCCCCCCCACCCCCATGCGTCTATATTACCCCAGTTTAGAGACAGCTCCACAATATAAAAATCTTATAAACTTAATACTCATATCATGCTGAGGATCACTTCAATGAAGCCAAATCCATGGCACTGTGCAGACTTGGATGTGGCAGTGAATTTGTTCCAATTCAATAAGATATTCCTTCATTTGCTTTTCCTTTAACCACTTAACCTAACTTTTACTTAAATGTTGACAGGACCTCTCAACTGTCAGTTGCCAACTCCAGTTAATGCATTTTACATCTACATAACCACCTAAGTAAAAATGTTTGTCCTACTTACTGTCCAATCTTTAACGATAATTAACTGAAGGACGTTTAGGTTTGTCAATTCTAAATTTTAGACTGGAAGTAGCAGGGGGTGGGGGTGGGGGGGGTTGCGTGTGGCTCGCCATCAGAGAGAGCAGCAATGCAGGTAGAAAATCCAGGACGAATCAGGAAGCGAGATTCACACCAGGGAGATCATGTTTCTGGATATTCCCTGCCCCATGGTGGGTGATGTAATGAAGCTCCCACTCCCAGGAGGGGTGGGAGCCTCATTTAGTTACATTTGAATGTTTTAATATATATTTAAAGGGCCTCCCCTGCACATTAACACCCCCCCTCTCAGAATAGTGAAATCTTGCGGATGTTCACAACAGGCTTGTGAAGATGAAGGGCAATTGAAGGGTTCCTGTCAGAGGAATCACTGGTACAGGTTTATTGTACATTGTGATTGCCACGTTTGTTTTCGGGGGCTATTCAATGCAACTCTTCAAAATTCATGATCAATTGTTCAACATTCTGCTAGAGTAAATACTGGGTCACATTCAAAGTACCCATTCATTTATCATTATTATACAATTGTGCCATTCCCATTCACTGTTGGGTGAAAATCTATTAAAGAACTGATCTATAGATCACCATTAAGACGTTAGTAAATACAAAGCAGGGCTTGCTGTGTTCTGTACTTTCTTCTGTTTGTAGTCTCAGTCAAGTTGTTAAAATGCGATGAAAATGGTTAAATATAACTCTGGATTTTCACTAGAGGGCACCTCATACATGTATAATAGCAACTCAGTGAACAAAAAACTTCATCATGTAACACGTCTTGAACTTTGTGAGTGCTTTGATTACTCATGGTGAAATTTTATTAATCTCAAAGCTTACCTAATTATTGTTGTACTGAATATTATTTGTTGATGAAATGACAAGAACAATTAGATATACAAAGATCAAAGAAAATTACAGCACAGGAACAGGCCCTTTGGCCCTCCAAGCCTGCACCGACCATGCTGCCCGACTTAACTAAAACCCTCTACCCTTCTGGGGACCATAACCCTCTATTCCCATCCTAATCACGTGCTTGTCAAGTCACCATATCTCCTTCTATTGCTTCCTCCCGGCAATGAGTTCCAGACACCCACTACTCTCTGTGTAAAAAATCTGCCCCCTATATCTCCGTTAAACCTTGTCCTTGCACCTCAAACCTATGCCCTTTAGTAATTGACTCTTCCATCCTGGGAAAAAGCTTCTAACTGTCCACTCTGTCCATGCTGTTCATAATCTTGTAGACTTCTATCAGGTCTCCCCTCAATCTCCATCGCTCCAGTGAGAACAAACCTATAGTTGGAGGCAAGTCAATAAATGTCAAGAGCTATCTATCTTATCACGTTGACCCGAGTCGTTTCTCTGCTGGAGAGCCAGGAAAAAGCTCTGCATCCTCCTGCAGACAAAAGCATATTGCAGTGGTCTACTAAAAGGTAGTTACCTCTAATTCTGTACTCAAAGGGCAGATGCTCAAGAGAAAATTCGACTGGACAAGAGGGCTGCAGGAAAGGAAATTAGCACAAAGCGCTTCACCACTGGAATTATGCGTAAGCTTTTGGACCAATAAAGAAAATTGAGGCATATTTCTACATGCTGTTGGCAACATGTATAACTTGAACATGAAAGCCTACCTTAAGGTCTACTGGCTCAGTGGTACTGTCCCATTATCATTTTCTAGAGGTCTGAAAGCCAGCTACATTCTGTAGTATTGGTAGCACAATGTTGCCTCATTCTTGCAATTCAATTATCTTAATAACTGTAGACTGAACCTAGTCCAAGAACAAGAGACATTTTATAAATATCCTGCCAAATGAATGTACTTTAAATCTAATGTTTTGCTCTACCAGTTATCAAAGTGGGAAGCAGGTTAAATAGTATTAATAGTTGCAGTTGTGGCACCAGTCCAACTAAAATATATGGTACCAAAAAAACTTGGTGCTTCATTGGTGCTTCCTATGATATACATCTGATTTCATATCATAAATGTTGTCATGATCCCTGTTTCTATTACATTATATAAAACTGTCATTTTCAATATTGAAAAGGAATGTATAATTATTTCTGTAAGCTACTTCATTGCCTATTTTCCAGGTGTTATGGCAAGATTTGTCACCATTTCATGGGGAATTAGGTTTCCTGTCCATTATTTCGTTGCATTTTGTATATATGTACACACCGCAACCAACTGTAATTTAAGCTGCTGGAGCACACAAAATTTGTTCCACTATTAGGTGTGTGCCTAATTATAGTTAATAGGACAGTTCACTAAGACGTGGACCTGGAAGTATTAGTGGGCTCATGCCTGTTTGAGTCAGGTTTGTAGTGGACACAAACCAGCTTAAACTGGGCTAGTGGTAGAATGTGTGGTGAAAGTTGAAAAATTAGGGCCATTTATTAGAAGTACCTTCTCCAATTTGAATTTGTAACTAGAGATCATTGCACATGTTTATCATTGATTATCTTATCATGATCAAGAAACTAAAGAGTCCAAAGATGTGCAGGTTAGGTGGATTGGCCATGCTAAATTGTCACCAGGTGGATTAGCAGGGTAAATACATGGGGTTACGAAGATATGGTCTGGGTGGGATTGTTGTTAGGGTTTGATGGGCTGAATGGCCTCCTTCTGCACTGTAGGGATTCTATGATGGCATGATAATCTGCCCTTCCAACTCTCCTCACCCTCCATGGCCTGATTTAACTATGTTTGCTTGTTATATAACAGGTCAGAATTTCTGGTCTCCAGATTGTCCGAGATTTTAACCACAATTGAAGATGTGTATCAGGATTCCGCCAAAGTCTTGAAGGGCAAATCTACATGGGAATTGCCCATTGGAAGTTTACATGTTCATTGGGCAGTTCCCTGCTGCCAAGGGCCATGTGGTCAATGTCTCCAACTCTGACCTAGAGTCAGATGGTGAAATTTTCCACCCTGCCCACCATGGGAATCATAACGGGTGGGACACGGACCAAGCAAAGGTCCATTGACCTCAGGTGGAATTTTCTAATTTTGGGGCAAGCGCGGTTGAAAAATCCAACCCTGAGACTTGGGATCCACAGTACTTACCTTGAAAGTAACCCAAGAAATATTAGACAATTTACAATGTGTTCTAACACCTGGCTAATTCCACAACAGATCCTTCTCAATTACCCCCTCCTCCCACCATCACCTTAAAACACCCAACTACCATCCTCACCAGACCCAACTATTCCAATGACCAGACCCGGCTACACAACCACTAACGAGACCTGACTACCACAAGCAGCCCAGACTAACCCCAACCATTTGACAACTTGCCAGACCCAATTACCCACCAACCCCCCAACGAAACTATTCTCCCAACAAATAACATTCACTGTTGGGACTTGTTCACTATATCTTTACGTTTCATCTATTGGTCATCCACTCCCTCTGTGCAAGCAAGCTGTGAGTGGCCACCTCTCTGAAAATGCCAGCCATTTTGTTCTTAGCTTGACAGATGCACTACAGTGATGCCAGTTGTTGTTTCAAACTCTGAAAGATAGTGCTCAAGTTTCTCCAGCAGCACTTCTTGCACATTTTGTTACCAGGACTCATGAAACTTCCTAGGGTTCGTTTTTCAAATCTACAGTGGCATAATCAGCAGTCTTTAATAAAACGCTTGGAGAATTCTGAAAAAAGGATAGGTTAACTTTACTATATTTATGTAGCAAGAGGAGTGAGGATGGCCCCTTCCATTCTCCACTGCAATACTACAGGTCACTGCCAGTCTAGACTTACTCCCTTCCCTGGTTCATCTCCACTTCCCTGGTGCACCTCTAATTCCACTCCTGTCATGTGTTTTGCTTTCATTTTTAGTGGTATGCAAATTTCATGGCCTATATGTTGCTTCACTGATGTTTTAAGATGTACCAATTTTTTGGATTCAGGGACTATGAAATGACAATTGCTTCTACACATTTCCTCAGTTTTTTTCTGATGCACTTTATTTCATAATGTGCATTGCTTGTAATCATATTGTAATTATTAGCACATTGGTCACCCATTTTCTTAGGTAGTTCCTTGGATTGAAAATGACTTGCATTCATTTCAGTTCGATGTGTTCTGTGATGGCTGATAAGTGCAATGCATGATCTGCAGACTCTGCCACATGTAGAGCAGGTGGTGCCTGAAGGGTGAGTGGTTGCATAGTTTGGAGATTTGTGCACTCCCTTCAAAATCTCAACCTTGCCCCTGCACACATTCCTGATAGACTCTCGATGTGTTGGTGCCTTCCCAGATGAGCCTTCCCCATTTTGATCAGTAAAAACGTAGGGACTCTCAATAGTCATCAAGAGTCAGTGCAAATATTTGACCTCTTTGGAGATGCTTTGAAGACATTCCCAAACCATTTTGCATTCTCCTCCTGGGAGTCTCTTGCTATGAACAAGTCCTGAGTAGAGCTGTTATTTCAGAAGTCTGGTGTCAGGCATATGAACTAAAGTCCTGCCTAGAGGAGTTAGTTTTGACTTTGTTCTATTATGTTTTCTAGGAATTTCAATATATTTGTTTGACATTACCAATCATTCAATTTGACGTGAAATACCACCCGCACTCTTGTTAAAGTTGCCAGAATGCCTTAATTTATTGTAGATGCCAAAATTTTCCATAATTGATGCCAAACTAGTCAGTTTAGGATTCTCTGAATCATACTTTTGGGTTTATCTAAAAATTGGAATGAGTTATTTTCCAATTTCTTGGTACCACCTGTTTTCAAGGAGCTTTGAAGAATTTCAGCCATTGCTTCTCTTCATTTCCTTAAGTACTTTTGGATGTAGTCCATCTGGTGTTCAATCATCAAGTACCTTTTAAGCATCATTTCATTACTAACATTTCTCTTTTTCAAGGACTAGGATGCATTCTGACACTTCCAATTACTCAACAAGAGCATTACTCACATTTTAATGCACCGACTCTCCAAAATAGTATCTTACTCAGGCCCATCCCTCTCCCCTATCCCCATAACCCCACATATTTACTCTGCCAACCCTCACTAATGGGACACTAATGGGCAATTTAGCAAGGCCAATTCACCTAAACTTCACATCTTTGGACTACAGGAAGAAATGAAAGGACCCATAGGAAACTCATGCAGACACTGGGAGTGCAACTTAGCCTCGAATCAAACCAGGGTCCCTGGCATATGCTGAAACAAAAGTGTCTAAAAATTTCAAATTATGAGTATCTGTTGAAGTAGAGATGCAAATACCGGAGTTGAGGGGATTGAGCTATGAGGAGAGGCTGAATAAACTAGGCTTGTACTCGTTAGAGTTTAGAAGAATGAGGGGAGATCTCATTGAGACGTATAAGATGATGAATGGGATGGATAGGATAGAGGTGGAGAGACTCTTCCCGCTCAAAAAAGACAGTAGGACTAGGGGGCACAGCCTCAAGATAAAGGGGAGGCGGTTTAGAACAGAGTTGAGGAGGAACTTCTTCACTCAAAGGGTGGTGAATCTCTGGAATTCTCTGCCCGTTGAAGTGGTGGAGGCTGCCTCGCTAAATATTTTTAAGAAGCGGGTTGATGGGTTCTTGATAAGAGAGGGGATTAAGGGTTATGGGGAGAGGGCGGGAAAGTGGAACTGAGCAGCGACAGATCAGCCATGATCTTATTGAATGGCGGGGCAGGCTCGAAGGGCTAGATGGCCTACTCCTGCTCCTATTTCTTATGTTCTTATGTTCAAATAGAATAAATACTGGACAGAAAGGGAAAAGCAGAAGTCAGCAAAATTGAGCACAAACATTATGACTCATTTTTGTTTAAATGCCATCCCTTTGAGTTGCTTTGTGTCAGCACCATACCTAATCAAGCGTCAAACACCATACCTAACCGAGAGGTCGATAAACAGACAATTTATCTTCAGGCCTTTGCCATTGCTACTCTGTAACTGACACCCTGGAAAGCAGATAGTTATAGAGGTTTATAGCATGGAAACAGGCCCTTCGGTCCAACTTGTCCTTGCCGCCCCAGTGGCTTAGGGTGAGAATTAATTAGGAAATAAATGAAAAATCTTCCTACTCAAGTGGACAGGAAGAGAAAATCAACTATGCAGCAAAAAAGTGAAAACCAAGCAATTATCAATGATTTGGGCAATGACACTATATATTTTCCAATACTTTTTGGTGAATTTTTTGGTCTAAAAATATCTTGCATTTTCTGTTTAGTCCAGTTTCTGTGTACATATATACACAGAAAAATATCCTGTTTTACTTGTTTCCAATTGTTTGGTTTCCCAGGATGCCATTTGTCCCAATTTTTTTCTGAATGACTGGGAGATTGTTGGATGTCTCCCCTTGTTGCTGCCCTTGTATCATACGTTCTTGCATATGCACAATGCTATTGGAGGAGACAGCCAGCGCAGGGCTGGTAGAATTTAATACAAAACATTTTTCTTCATGCAGAACATCAAAATCAGCATGTAAAATATCCTTCATATTTCTTCCACACTTGATCTTTCAGTCCATTGTTCCTCTTGACCTCTAGTCCAGCCATCTCCAACTCTCAGTTTGCTATTTACAAGGGCCCAGGCAGCCCAGGGTTCATTCCGCATTGGATTAACAGTGAGAGAGAGGGGTTAACTTCCTTCTGAACCTGGGTTCGAATGTTTCCTCTCCAACTCTCAATCTTTCTCCTCTCCCAGTGAGTAACACAGGGCAGGATTTTCTAAGCTGCACAGCGATTTGGGCGGCACAGTGCTTAGCACTGCTCCCTCACAGCTCCAGCGACTCAGGGTTTGATACTCAGCTTGGGTCACTGTTTGCACATTTTCCCCATGTCTGTATGCGTTTCCTCCGGGTTCTCCAGTTTCCTCCCACAGTCCGAACATGCTGGTTAGGTGCATTGGCCATGCTAAATTCTCCTTCAGTGTACCCGAACATGCACCAGAGTGCGGCAACTAAGGGATTTTCACAGTAACTTCATTGCAGTATTAATGTACGCCTACTTGTGACACTAATAAATAAACTTAAAATGTAAACGTAAACTGATCCTTTTATTTATGATGTGTGTGCCCTTCCCTGGTCTCCAAGCTGCAGTAGATGCAGCACTGTTGACACCATGATTGTTTACATCAGTCACCCACACTACATAATACTATATAATGCTATTGACTGGCGTCTTTGTTTTGTTCTGTGTTAGACTGGATTAAATGACAGCTTTAGCTGAAAGAATTTGTTCAGAACTGTAATACAATTTTTGAAATGTATAATTCTTATTTTTGTCATACATCAGAGTAACGTATACTGGAAGAGGGAAAGGACTGGCTGCTTGCCTGATCATTATAACCATTTTACTATTGGGGATAGCAAATCAGTGTTTTATGCTAATATTACCAATTTGCATATAGAGATTAGGTTGAAAAGTAGACTTTCACACAAAAACTAATTGGATGAATATAGTATTATGATGCAATTTAATTCTATTTAATTCATGTCTATGAATTAGGTTCATTAAAAACAGACCTGATCCAAAAAGTAAAAAAATGTTCTTTCTCGATAAAACCGCGCCAATTAGTTTATGGAAGAAATCCACAGTTGCCTTCAGTGCTGTCTGATGGCTCCCCTATCCTAGAAGAAACTCCATCTGCTCTATTTTCTCCATCCATTTTAGTGCATCACATGTAGGCAGCAAAGCTTTTATCATGGTTGAGGTATCAGGAAGAATTTGGAGAATGTTGCAACATCCCGAGCATCACAACACCACATAAGGTAGGCTTTATTTCCAGTGATCTGGTTTATTACAAGAGACAGGAGGATTGAGAGTGGAAAGGTCCAGAACAGTCTAGGATGTGAGGGGAAAACAGTGATTATCCAACAAGAACTTAAACAATAAAAGCCATTTCTCATGAATCATCAGAATGAATGATGAATTTGTCAATACTGACAATGTGATAGAGAATGACAAAGCACCTGGTGCATCATATACACAGATGGTTAGTGTCAGGCTGCCCAACTCCCAAAGGAAAACATGAACAAGCTGCCACATGGTTTTACAATTTGTGTATTATGAGCAGGTATCTGAAGTAAATTTCGGATCACTTGTGAAGATTATAAATGTTAAATTTAAACATCTATTAAAAGAAAAAGGAAAATCTTAGTTAAAGACACAAGGAGAGAATTGCACAGTTAACAATACTTCTATAAACATTTCCTAAGAGCTTTACTTAAATAAGCTCAGCGTTAACCCCCTTTTTATGGCAATAGTCCTCATGCATTTTTAAATCATAGAATCCTACAGTGCAGGAGGCCATTTGGCCCACCAAATCTACACCAACCACAATCCCACCCAGGCCCTATCCCCATAACCCTATGCATTTACTCTAGCTAGTCCTCTTGGCAGTAAAGAGCAATCTAGTATGGCCAATCTACCTAATCTGCACATCTTTGGACTGGAGCACCTGGAGGAAACCCACGCACACAGGGGCGTATGAAAAATCTTTAAAAATTCCAGTAACATTTCCATATAATAGGAAATCAGGCTGTTTTTCTGCTTTCATTTGATACTATGACCACTTGTTTAAACAATCATAGAGATAAAACACAATTCTTTGAGGGTAGTGGCAGCTGATCTTCACAAGTCTATCTCCCACCTACAGATAAACTTAATCAAGATCTCATTGTCATACCACAACGGTCTTCAGTCCCTCCTTAAATATGCTTTTGTTCCCATAATCTTTTACTCTATTGTTTCTTCAGTCCTTTGGGAAGTTCATTTTCCCAGAATTTATCAACCTTTCATGTTACTTTCAGGTTACAAATATTGCTGGGAGTGCAATTAGCAGTTGTTAAATAGTGTCATTGTGCTAAAAACTCATTATTTTCTTGAATGGATGATTATCAAGCCCTCTCCCGTTTCCCAACACCCTCTCCAGCTGAAGTGTTCCTTATTTCCTTTCCTCAGAGTTGACCACCTTGATGCTAAATTGCACAACCAGCCCTGTGCTAGCAGTTAGCACAAAGTCATCGGAAAACAGAAAACCATTAAGTATATCCCTGAAAATCTTCATCTTTTTGTCTTGAGTCATCTCAGAATGAACAGCTTCTCATCTGTGCAATATCTGATTTTGATGCCAAGGTTACCATCATGGAAGGAATTGGAAAGCTTAGCGGAGAAAAAAATGCTGAAGAGAGTTGGTGCTGGCATTCAGGTATGTTTAATTCCATGAATTACCGCCAATGGGTAAGAAGACTCACCATCCTCCAGGGCATGTACGAACATATTAGAACTGTTAAAACCATTGAGACAAATTTCTTCAGGCAGTCAAATTTCTCCATTATCCACATTACTGACTGTGTCAAAGTCCTTTGTCAGGTCACCAAATGTGGTGTAGAGGTCCACTGATGGGGGACATTTGCTACCTTCCAATCTGCAGTAATCATCCCAGAATCTATACAATTTTGTAAGATGATCACCAATGCATCCATTATTTTCATAGCTACCCCTTTCAAAACTTATCAACATTCCCATTAATTTCTCTAATTGCAATGTGCTTACTACTCCTAATTTCCTCTAATTCCTCATTCTCCCTAGTAGCTTGGATCTCTAATTTTGGGAGATTTATTGTATCTTCCTCAGGGAAGACAAACTAATCATCCATTTCTCTATTACCCATTATAAGTTCTCCTAACTCTGCTTGCATTCGACCGACCTTTGTCTTAGCTAACCATTTCTTTTTTACAAACCTATAGAAGCTTCTACATTCTGTTCTTATGATTGTTGCTCATTTACATTCATATTTATTCCCCCTTTCTCTACCAATTTCATGATCTTCCTTTGCTGTATTATGGAATGCTCCCAATCCTCAAGTATAGTTATTTTTAGCAACTTTACAGGCCTTTTCTTTTAACCTTGTTCCTTGGTTAGCCACAGCTGACTGACTTTTCTTTTTGGGTTTTTGTGCCTTGAAGGAATGTATAATTGCTGTAAACTATGTAATAATTCTTCAAAGACTAACAAAACTTTTAATGTATTTTCCCAAGCCACCTCAGGCAATTTGTCCTCATACCTTCATAATTTCCTTCGTTCAAATTTAACACTCTAGCTCAAACTGAGCTACCTCACTTTCTATATTATGGACACTCGTCCCAAAAGGTTCTTTTGCAACAAGATTATTGATCATCCTTTTCTTGTTGCATAATACTAGGTATAGTCTGTTCCCCTGTCAGCTCCTCTACATATTGCCCGAGAAAACCATCCCTCGCACGCTCCAGTAACTCATCCACAACATAATTAATTAGAACTCATTGGATTTACCCAGTCTGTATGCAGACTGAAGTCATCCATGGTTACTGCATTGCCTATGCTACACGCTTCTCCTAATCAGTATCATGCCTCACATTACCACTACTGTTTGGTGGCCTAGAAACAACTCCCAACAATATTTGTTGCTCTTTGCTCTTTCTTAACTTTACCCAAACAGATTCCACATTTTGTTCTTCCGATCTGACATCCTTTCTTACTAATGTATTATCCCATCCCTTATTATCAACATTTAACACTACCTCCTTTCGTTCTTTGTCCTTCCTAAATGTCCAATTTTCTTGAATGTTCAGTTCCCAGTCTTGGTTACCCTATAGCCATGTTTCTATAATGGCAATCAGATCATACCATTTGTCTTGTTGCACATGCTGTGTGCACTCAGGTAGAGTGCTCTTAAATTTGCCTTTTTAACATTATATCACATTCTAAACCTGGTTGGCACTTGCCTTTGTTTCATTTGTCTTCTAATTTCACTTGTTACTTTTTTACTTCCAGGTTTACTTCCTTCCAATTTGAGCTATACCTGAGGTTCCCATTCCATCTAGCATAAACCTTCCTCAACAGCATTAGCAAATCTCCCAATGAGGATATTAGTTCCAGTCTTGTTAAAATGTAACCCATCCATTTTGTATAGGTCCCACCTTCCCAGGACCAGTCCCAGTGCCTCAGGAATCTGGTGCTTCTCCCTTCTATATCAATTCTCCAGGCACACATTTAATCGCTTAATTCTCCTATACCTATGCTCACTAGTATCTGACACCAGCAGTAATCCTGAGATTATAGATTAATTGATGTTTACAGCACAGAAGCAGGCCATCTGGCCTGTCGCATCCACGTTGATCAACAAAGATTTGACTACACTAATCCCATTTTCCAGCATTTGGCCCATAACCCTGGAGGTTATGGCAGCAGAAGTGAATATCTAAATATTCTTAAAATGTTGTTACGAGAGTTTCTGACTCAACCACTGTTTCAAGCAGAGAGTTTCAGACTCCCACCACCCTCTCGCTGAAAAAGTTTCTCCTCAACTTTCATCTTAGCCCTCTATCTGTGACCTTAAATCTATGTCCACTGGTTAGTGACTCCTCTTCTAATGGAAAAAGCGCCTTCCTATCCACCCTATCTATGCCCCACATCATCTTATATACCTCAATCAGGTCCCCTCTCAACCTTTGCTTCTTCAAGGAAAACAGACCCCACTCTATCTAATCTTTCCTTATAGCTCAGACCCACCAGCCCAGGCAGCATCCTGGTAAATGTCCTCTGTGCCCTCTTCAGTGCAATTACATTATAGGAATGATGTGACCAGAACTACATGCAGAAATCCAGTTGTGGCCTGACCAGCGTTTTATATAGCACTAGCATGAGTTCCCTGCTCTTGTTTTCTATGCCTAGGCTAATAAAGGCAAGTATCCCAAATGCCTTCTTAACCATCTTGTGTTCCTGCCCTGCCACTTTCAAGGATCTATGGATATGAAATCCAAGGTCCCTCTGATTTTCAGTGCCTTCCAGGTCCTACAATTCATATGGTAATCCTTTGCCTTGTTATTTAAGTACAAATGTTTTACATACACCACCATTAGCAAGGTCCCTAGCAAGGAGCCTGGCGTTGGACTGGGGTAAACACAGTAAGAAGTCTCACAACACCAGGTTAAAGTCCAGCAGGTTTATTTAGTAGCAAATGCCACTAGCTTTCGGAGCGCTTCTCCTTCGTCAGGTGAATGGGAGTTCTGTTCAAAAACAGGGCATATAAAGACACAAACTCAATTTACAGACTAATGATTGGAATGCGAGTCTTTAAAGCTAATCAAGTCTTAAAGGTACAGACAATGTGAATGGAGAGAGCATAAAGCCCAGGTTAAAGAGATGTGTATTGTCTCCAGACAGGACAGTCAGTGAGGTTTTGCAAGCCCAGGCAACTTGTAGGGGTTACAGATAGTGTGACATGAACCCAAGATCCCAGATGAGGCCATCCTCATGTGTGCGGAACTTGGCTATCAGTCTCTGCTCAGCGACTCAGCGCTATTGTGTGTCATGAAGGCCGCCTTGGAGAACGCTTACCCGAAGATCAGAGGCTGAATGCCCATGACCACTGAAGTGTTCGTCAGCAGGATGAGAACAATCTTGCCTGGTGATTGTCAACTGATGTTCATTCATCCGTTGTCGTAGCATCTTCATATCTCCCCAATGTATCATGCCTCGGGACATCCTTTCCTTCAGCATATCAGGTAGACAACGTTGGCCAAGTTGCAAGTGTATGTACCGTGTAGCTGGTAGATGGTGTTCTCATGTGAGATGATGGCATCCATGTTGATGATCTGGCACATCTTGCAGAGGTTGCTGTGCCAGGGTTGTGTGGTTTTGTGGTCACTGTTCTCCTGAAGGCTGGGTAGTTTGCTGCAGACAATGGTCTGTTTGAGATTGTGCAGTTGTCTGAAGGCAAGAAATGGGGATGTGGGGATGGCCTTGGCAAGATGTTCGTCTTCATCAATGATACGTTGAAGGCTCTGGAGGAGATGTCGTAGCTTCTACGCTCCGGGGAAGTACTGGACGACAAAGGTACTCTGTCCACCGTGTCCTGTGTTTGTCATCTGAGGGGGTTGGTGCGGTTTGTCGGAACTGTCGATCGATGAGTCGAGTGCCATATCCTGTTCTTATGAGGACATCTTTCAGCGTCTGGAGTTGTCTGTTCCAATCCTCCTCATCAGAGCAGATCCTGTGTATACAAAGGGCTTGTCTGTAGGGAATGGCTTCTTTAACGTGTTTAGGGTGGAAACTGGAGAAGTGGAGCATCTTGAGGTTATCTGTGGGCTTGTGGTACAGTGAGGTGCTGAGGTGACCATCCTTCATGGAGATGCATGTGTCCAAGAATGCAACCGATTCCGGAGAGTAGTCCATGGCGAGTCTGATGGTGAGATGGAACTTGTTGATATCATCATATAGTTGTTTCAATGATTATTCACCATGAGTCCAAAGGAAGAAAATGTCATTGATGTATCTAGTGTATAGCATCGGTTGAAGGTCCTGTGCAGTGAAGAAGTCTTGTTCGAACCTATGCACGAAGATGTTGGCATATTGAGTTGTGAATTTGGTCCTCATGAAGAACTGGTTGTTGAAGGTGATTACATTGTGGTCCAGGATGAAGCAGATGAATTGTAGAATTGCATCTGGAAACTGGCAGTTGTCAGCGTTGAGTACTGAGGCAATTGCACATTGAAGCTGTGTTCCACCGGATCTCAAGGCACGTTAAAGAAGCCATTTCCTATGGACAAGCCCTCCGTATACACAGGATCTGCTCAGATGATGAAGATCGCAAAGACATCTCCAGACGCTGAAAGATGCTCTCATAAGAACAGGATATGGTGCTCAACTCATCGATTGACAGTTCCAATGCACTAGAGTGAAAAACTGCACCAACCTCCTCAGAAGACAAACACGGGACATGGTGGACAGAGTACCCTTCATCGTCCAGTACTTCCCCAGAGCAGAGAAACTACAACATCTTCTCCAGAGTCTTCAACATGTCATTGATGAAGATGAACATCTCGCCAAGGCCATCTCCACACCCCACTTCTTGCCTTCAAACAACCACACAACCTCAAACAGACCATTGTCTGCAGCAAACTACCCAGCCTTCAGGAGAACAGTGACGATACCACACAACCCTGCCATAGCAACCTCTCTGAGACGTGCTGGATCATCGACATGAATGCCATCGTCTCATGTGAGAACACCATCTACTAGGTACACGGTACATACTCTTGCAACTCGACTAACATTATCTACCTGATATGCTGCAGGAAAGGATGTCCCGAGACATGGTACACTGGGGAGACCATGCAGACACTATGGCAGCGGATGAATGAACACTGGTCGACAATCACCAGGCAAGCCTGTCCTCTTCCTGTTGGGGACCACTTCAGCAGTCATGGGCATTAGGCCTCTGATCTTCGGGTGTGCATTCTCTAAGGTGGCCTTCATGACACACGACAGTGCAGAGTTGCTGAGCAGAGACTGATAGCCAAGTTCTGCACACATGAGGATGGCCTCAACCGGGATCTTGGGTTCATGTCACACTATCTGTAACCCCCACAACTTGCTTGGATATGAAAAATCTCACTAACTGTCCTGTCTGAAAACAATACACATCTCTTTAATCTGTGCTTTAATGCTCTCGCCACTCACATTGTCTGTACCTATAAGACTTGATTAGCTGTAAAGATTCACATTCCAATCATTAGTCTGTGAATTGAGTTTGTGTCTTTTTATGCCCTGTTTTTGAACAGAACTCCCATTCACCTGACGAAGGAGCAGGACTCCGAAAGCTAGTGGCGTTTGCTACCAAATAAACCTGTTGGACTTTAACCTCGTGTTGTGAAACCTTACTGGAAACAGACTTCCAGGCACAGAAACATCCCTCTACCATTATCCTCTGCTTTCTCTCAGCCAATTTTGGATCCAATGTGCCATTTTGCCTTGCATCCTACGGACCCTTATTTTCTTCACCAGTCTGCCAGGATGGATTGCATCAAAAGCCCACCACATCAAATATATTACCTTCATCAACACTCCTGATTAACTCCTCAAAACATTGATTCAATTTGTCAAATACAATCTTCCCTCAACAAATCCATACTATCTGTATCTATCCAAGTGGAGATATATTCTGTCCTTCAGAATTATTTCCAGTAACTTCCCCACCAAGGCCAGACTGTCTGGTCTATAATTTTCTGGTCAATCCCTACCTCTTTTTTTTAATAATGTGACAATGTTAGTAGTCCCCCCGTCTTCTGGCACCTCACCTGTGGTCATAGAGGGCTGAAAATTACAGCCAGTGTCCCTGATATCACCTCCCTTAACAGCCTGGGATACATCTCACCTGGGCCAGAACTACCCCTCGCTTGTTGGACTGTGTATTGACTAAAATGTTATCCTGGGTGCTATCTAAGGATGTTTGGTAGCCACTCCATAACATCCTTGATCCTGGTACCATGGAGGCAACACATGATCCTGGAGTTACATTTACTTTCACAGAAATGTCTGTCTAATCCCCTGACTATTGAATCCCCCACTATTGCTCTTCCTCTCTTCTTCCTTCCCTCCTGTGGAGCTGAGCAATCCTTGGTGTCCGGACATTGGCTCTGACTGCGCTCTCCTGAGGAAGCATCGTCCTCACCAGTATCTAAATTGGCAAACCCATTAGCAAGCAAGATAAACTCAGGGGGCTCCTCCACTGCCTGCCTGGTTCTCTTAGATTACCTGGTGGTCACTCATTCCCACTCTGCCGGCACATTCCTAACCTCTGCCTCACAGATGCACCACAATGACTTCAGCCATCGCTTGAGTTCTGAAACCCAGAGCTCAAGCTTCTGCAGCCCATGGTACTTACTGTACATCTGTTCATCTATGAGCTCCATTGCTATACCATAACTTGAAAAACTATTTATTACAATTAGAATAAGTAGAATAATTTACCTGTCACTCACTAATCAGCTTCTTCCCTGTAATGAACTAAGAGTCAGCTACTGGAGGCAGAAAAAGAAGAAAAAGGATCTCCTCTCTCACCGAACTTCCAGCTTGGTACTATGTGCACCCATAGCAGCACCTACAGCAACCAAGCAGCATTGAGAAAGCCCTGTTTTTATAATTTTTGAAAAACAACTGATTCAAGCTTCTGAAAAAAATTTTAAGCTAACTACCTAATTAACTCGTTGCGGCTTTCAGACAGCATGTATAACCATGTAAGGCTTTAACAAGCTCAACTTATCTTGAGCAATTTTACTGCTAAATTAAAAGAAAAAAACCTGGAGCGGAATTTCACCACCCTGCCCACAAAGAACAAAGAACAAAGAAAATTACAGCACAGGAACAGGCCCTTGAACCCTCCAAGCTTGCAGCGACCATGCTGCCTGACTTAACTAAAACCCTCTACGCTTCCGGGGACCATATCCCTCGATTCCCATCTCATTCATGTACTTGTCAAGACACTCCTTAAAAGTCACTACCGTATCCATTTCCACTACCTCCCTGGCAATGAGTTCCAGGCACCCGCCACTCTCTGTGTAAAAAATCTGCCTCGTACATCTCTTTAAAACCTTATCCCTCACACCTTAAACCTATGCCCCCTAGTAATTGACTCTTCCATCCTGGGAAAAAGCTTCTGACTATCCACTCTGTCAATACCTCTCATAATCTTGTAGACTTCTATCAGGTATCCCCTCAACCTTCATCATTTCAGCGAGAACAAACCAAGTTTCTCCAACTTCTTCTCATAGCTAATGCCCTTCATACCATCATACCAGGCAACATCCTGGTAAATCTTTTCTGTACCCTCTCCAAAACCTCCACATCCTTGTAGTGTGGCAGCCAGAATTGAACACCATATTCCAAGTGTGGCCTAACTAAGGTTCTATAAAGCTGCAACATGACTTGCCAATTTTTAAATTCAATACCCTGGCCAATGAAGGCAAGCATGCAGTATGCCTTCTTGACTACCTTCTCCATCTGTATTGCCACTCTCAATGACCTGTGTACCTGTACATCCAGATCCCTTCGCCTATCAATATTCCTAAGGGTTCTGCCATTTACTGTATATTTCCTATCTGTATTAGGCCTTCCAAAATGCGTTACCTCAGATCTGTCCAGATTAAATTCCACCTGCCATCTCTCCGCCCAAGTCTCCAACTAATCTATATCCTGCTGTATCCTTTGATAGTCCTCATCGCTATCTGCAAATCCACCAACCTTTGTGCCGTCCGCAAACGTACTAATCAATCCAGTTACATTTTCCTCCAAATCATTTATATATATATTACAAACAGCAAAGGTCCCAGCAGTGGTCCCTGAGGAACACCACTTGTCACAGCCCTCCATTCAGAAATGCACCCTTCTACTGCTACCCTCCTCTTTTTGATCTCAACATGACTCAAATTATTTATGATGTGGGTATGCCGGCGTATGCTCTGTCTGAGGCCAGAACTCTCCATTCACCTGACAAAGGGGCTAACCCGAAAGCTTGTGAGTATATTATCAAATAAATAGGTTGGACTAAAACCTGGTGTTGTCAGACTTTTTACTCAAATTATTTACACATCCTTTCCCAGACTCATCATCCACCAAGTCCTTCTGACACAATGTACTCATTTAATACCTTGCCTATTTCTCCTGGCTCCATGCATAGATTCTCTCCCTTTTCCTTGAGTATTAAAGTTCATGGCATACAACAGTCATGTCAAAAAATTCATGCTTTGCCTGTTCACTTTGTGTGAAAAGTATGGCCTCCTTCAGGCTGTACCCTCTCTATGACTTCTTCTACGGAGTTGCAGGTCTGTGAGCAGCAGGCTGCTGGCACTGCAAAGCCAATGCTCCTACTGTTGGTGGTAATGCAGGTCCTATTCTGCAGATGAGAGTGCTGGTGGTCATTTCATTTGAGATCCAATTGAACACAGGGCCGTAGTTAATATAATACAAGATTAAGAGCTTCAATGTGCAAATCAGACCTCCAAACCATCAAAGCACGTAAAGTAATCAGGTAAGAAAGCAGCTAAGAGCTGAGTTCTTATTCACAGATTTCCCTGTCATGATTTTCACCTCCCTGAATTGTTACTGGGTTCTCATTTTCACTTACAAGTTCTAGGAACCAATGAAGCTCAAAGTTAAATTGCAAAAGGACATCAATATCACCCTAACTGAACAATGAATACACAAACTGACAAGCCCCTTTTCCCAGGGAGGTTGTAGCGTCCGGGAGTGAAATGTAGAAATTAAGGTTGAGGCCAATGGGATTCCATTCCTTACTTGCATCCAAACTCAATGACCACCAATTTAAAATGTCCTCCTGTGTCAGAAAAGAACTGGAGAATCGACTTTGGAGAATGTCAAGTTTATGAGGGTTGGTGATTCTGACAGTTTGTATAAACTGTATAAACAGTTTACTACCTAGTGAAAAATAAAATCTGTCCTCCTCCAGCAATTTGCTCTCAGCAGGTCCACTTCAATATCCTATTTAACTGTCACTGATGTTCAGCCACGTAACAACTGAATTGGAGCATTCTGCTGACAACTTTGGAAATCTATCCAATGATGAAATACAAGTTTGATGTAGCAGGCACTTCCACACTAGAGATACCTCTGAGTTAGAATTAATGTTAAACATTATCAGGAAAAACAAAGTTCAGAAAAGTTTACTTGGCTCTCTAGTTCAAGTGAAGTGGACACCAAGAGCAGAGGAGTGAACTGTAAAACAGATAGGAAAACAGATAGGAAGTTTAGAAAGGTACTTCCCAAAATGGTGCAGGAATTTTACGGGATCCCTCACTCCAGATTAAATGTGCCTCCAGTACCAAACAATTCAAACTGCTGGAGAGTAATTGTTGACACAAAAGGAAAACCCTTTCACCAGCTACATGCTCACATACTTGTCTATGTTATGGCATGTTACTTTCCACCTCATGCTTAATGTCTGGTGGACCTTGGAACAGGAAGTTTAAACAATTTGAAGAATGAATAGTTTTCAGTTTGTTCCTAAAAATAGTTGAGCACAGTGGATGGTGTTTATCATAGACCATGTGTGACAAAGCTGAGCTTAGCTGTCAGGTCTGCATGCAGCCGGAGGTACTTGCCAGCCTTCTGCTTTGCACCATTTCTTAAATAAACATGCAAATCTTCCAACTATCTCCCTTGCACAAGAAAATCCATACAAAATGTATAAACTGCTTCTGGAATCTAACCCTGAGGGACCATCTGTATGACATGATACAACTTAAAAAGTTAACTGGTTCATATGATTAATGCAGAAATCAATGCTTTTCCTGTAACTGCATTGCCTAGTAATCCCCATTAGGATGCAAAGAATGTCAAGTTTTTGTTTGGCGTTGAACCAAACAGGTGCTTATTTTGAAGGGTACATTACAGCCAGAAGCAAATATTGTACAAGTCTGATGGGAGAAAGAATGCACTGTCTGCATTACATCATCGCCACATAGATTGAACGCAATCTTTTCCCAAGGATACAATGATTGTCGATGTGCAGGTATAGTGGGACACAAGTAATTGAACTGTTAATGAAGACAACAGTTTTACTACGCATCAGAAATTTCCTAAGGTAACTCAATTTTTCAATATGGTTGCAAAAGATCAGTGAGATCTTAGAATAATGTTGTAAGTTTTCTTATTGATGAAGACAATACAGCTTTATTTGCAGAATGAAATTAGACTATTTCAACAAATTTCCTTACAAACCTTAATCAGCTTAACTAGCAAATGTGGTTTATAATGATGGGTTGATATCACACACATTTGTGTAATTGCTGAGATCAATTGATATTTATTAGCTGCAATATCTAATAAGTCTATGCTACATTTGTTTTTCTGGAGACTTGAAAGTTGTATCACAATTTTGTGTTTTCACCACTGATTCCGTCATTCCCCTTGTTACAGGCTGATTTAGATTGTCTATAACCTCGCCATTCTACTTGTTCCTGAGCTGAACTTCCAAGATCTGTTTTCTCCCCTATGTGAACAATCTACTTCCTCTATAGTAATTTCCATATCAGCCACTTCCTCAGCCTATCACTACTGAAGACTCACCTGATGAGGGAGAAGCGCTCCGAAAGCTCGTGATCCCAAATAAATCTATTGGACTTTAACTTGGTGTTGTGACACTTCTTACTGTGCCCACCCAAGTCCAACACCAGCATCTCCACATCATATCTCGACTGAAACCATAGTTTTATTAATTGCAAACTCAACTATTCCAATACTCTTCAGGTTGGTCACCCATTTTCAACCCTGAATAAACTTCACCTCATCCAAAACTCTGCTGCATGATCCTAACTTGCATCAAATCCCACTGATCCATCACCTTGGGCTTGCTGACTTATACTTGCTTTCTGAAAATCAATACTTCCAATATAAAATCCTCCACGGCCTTGATACTCCACAATCATGGCTCTATAACCTGCTCCTGCCTAAAATTGTCCAATGATTCTCCTAACTCTGACTTTTTATACGTGCCTCTCCAATTCACACCATTGTGGATAGCCACGCAGTCAGATGTACAGGCCCTAAGCTCATTTTTTTAATATCAACCTCTCCATCCTTCCTTCCCACTTCAATATCTTTGTCAAAACTTTCCTTTTTAATCAAGCTTTAAGTCGCTCTTCCTAATACATTCTTTGACTTGGTGTCAATGTTTGTCTCTTGTGTTCCTATGAAGCACCTTGGAACTTTTGCCCACACTGAAGCACCATATAAATACAAACTATTGTATTTGAAATTTACAAACCCATCATCATTCTTTGGTAACCACATGACTTCTCCAGTGCAATTTTAGATTTAGCTTCTAGCACTGACTTCTAACATTACCAAGCTTCCTGTCATGGTCTTCAGTTCTGCAGTGGCCCTGAATTAAACAGGATTATTACATAACATTTCTCATGCCTCACATATTTCCTTTTGCTATATGTCAGTTATGTAACTGAAATGTCAACTTTTTCCTTTTTCCATGTGCTAGATATTCCTGAACATTGCAACAATTTCAGAGGAATGACAGTGCTGACAGATGATTGTATAATTTGTTTGTGTCTGAGCGTGTTCTTCAGATGCTTTGCAAGTTGGTAGATGGACTTTGTATTGGAATCTCAAATCAGGTTGTCATCTTTCTCATTTATATGGAAACATGGTAAGATGAGGAAAAGGAAAGAAGAATAAAACAGAACTGGAGAACTGTCATTAGGTTTACCAAGGAAGCTTTAATTACCACTAAGCACTGCTCATCTTTTACCATAAAGTTTTGTTAGTATATTTTTCAGTACACCTTTTAAATTCCAAGGGAGTGATGATATGGAATAGTTGCACCCATTCACATATAGTGTGAAGTACAGTATATAAGTACATTCTATAAAAGCAGAGAAAGGTAATAAAGATTTCCGTATTTCAGTTATAGTATTCACCATCTCACCACAAGTGGACTCTAAAGTTTCTGCACAATACAAGATGCTGATGGCTAACTGGTTTTCATCAGCCTGCTTAAAAAGTGATATAACATAATAATATGCTTGGACTACATTATATTTTATTTCTACTTTACATGTGTTATCAACAGAAAGTCAATTTGAATGTTATGCCAGAAATTAATTCTATTTCTTAAATATTAAATAGTGACTTATTGGGTGTTTCACCTCCAACATCTTCCCGTGTGAAAAGCAGGTCTAAATTTTGAGAGAGAAATTAGTTCAGCACGAGCAGTTGTCCATATCACCCCATGATTAAAATACCAGGAAACTGCTTTTGTAATCCTAGCTTTCTTAAACATAAACAAAACTAGTGAAACACAAGCATTAGCCAAAATCAGGATAATAACCTGGTCACCCAATAAGAGAAAGGATATTATTAAACTAGAAAGAGTGCAGAAAAGTTTTACTAGGATGCTATTGGGACTTGATGGATTAAGTTATAAGGAGAGGCTGAATAGACTGGAACTTTTTTTTCTGGAGCGTAGGAGGCTGAGGGGTGACCTTATAGAGGTCTATAAAATAATGAGGGGCGTAGACAAGGTAGGTAGTCAATATCTCTTCCCAAAGGTAGGAGAGTCTAAAACTAGAGGGCATAGGTTTAAGGTGAGAGGGGAGAGATACAAACGTGTCCAAATGCGCAAGTTTTTCAGAGGGTTGTGAGCGTCTGGAACAAGCTGTCAGACGTGGATACAACTTTATCTTTTAAAAAGCATTTAAGATAGTTACATGGAGACGATGTATAGAGGATTATGGGCCAAATGCAGGCAATTGGGATTAGCTTAGGGTTTTTTTAAAAAAAAGAGCAGCATGGACAAGTTGGGCTGAAGGGCCTGTTTCCATGCTGTAAACTGACTCTAGTAACGTGCACTAATAACGGAAGTCAACTGTCTACCCATTTTAGTAGCCGAGCCATGCTAATGTAGTTACGTAAGCAGATTAGTTCATTTGTCAATTCGTCTGCATACATAATAAGACACTACTGAATTCTTTTAAATTTTCCATTGAAATCAGTGTAATTGGTCTCAAGCTTAATTTGTAAAAATCATTGAAAGTTGCCCCCCAAAAGAAAAAAGTCAAATTGTTGGTGTATTTGCCAGACATGCCGATCGACTATGTCAACAAAATGTTATGAGCCAAAATATTCTGAAGGAGGAGTTTTGTGATTTTGGAGCAGAGACTAGAACCAGCTATGTCTCTGGCATGGCACATCTCAACCTCAATAACAACACGAAAGTTCTTTAATAGAATCATCATTTTACATTTAGAGGGAAAAAATTGTGCAATGTAAATTTCATTATTTAGTATGGTTATAAGTTCTGTGGAAAGGATGATCCTTTAAGCAATCATCAATTATTTACTTTGCTTCTACAATTTTGCTACCTCCTTCAATTTGTACTGAGGTTCTCCTCCATCAGGTTTAGTGGTGGGCAGTGTAATTTCAATTCCTTAAAACTGCATGGCCCAGTTTTTGCCTTCAACAATGAAGCAGGGGTATTTGCAAGTGACCGCAAAGAAAATTATTCACAAAAATCTAGCCACCCAAGACGTGGATTTCCCCTCTCTTGACGGCAGAGTTTAAAACTGATGCCAAGAGGAAATCTTGACATGCAGCAACAGTGATGCCAGCCAACAAGTAAGGAGCCGATCATATTGAAGTACTCTCACACAGCAACCCTGGAAGTTAAGAGCACTCAATATCCTATTTTAACTTAAATCTTCATATAGTGAAATAAAAAATGTTGAATGTATTAAGATGCAAGCTAAAATAAACAAACTTCCAAGAATTGAAAAAAAATCTTTTTCAAAATATGCAGAATTTATTATGAAGAAATTTGACAATCCAAGAATATAAAATGAATTTGTAGGGCCAACAAGGGTGTTTAGCAGTAATTCTAAAGTTAGTACACCATTAAAAACGTTGCTACACCTCATTCAACAAGGTGTAATATTTCCATGAACTTTACAGCAAGATTAACTGCTCAGAAAGGCAAGTTTTTGTCAATTCATGATTGCCATAGAGGTTGAAGTTTGTCAAAACACCTACATTACTACCTATGGAGGAATGTGCAATAGTTAACAGCAGCATTTGGATTTTCACATTTTTCTGCATGTTTGTGGACTCCTGAAATTGCTACCAGTTTCAATGGAATAATGATGGTGAATGCGGACGGTTTCAATTCCCATTACTATCACATAAGCCAGGCCAATAATTTCATTCTTTTTTAGGGATGCCTGTGGGAATGTCTCACCTAAAATAAATAAGTCTTGCACATTACAGTGATTAACTCAACCTGAATTTAAACTGAGTACATTGAAGTACATTCTAAAGTTAATTCCAAGGCCACAAAAAATAAAACGCTTAACTGCCTATAGAAAAAAAATGTTATTTCTCAGAAGATGCACAGACAAGAATAAATTTACAAAACTAAGGAGTTTTCACAGCCAATTCACAAAGTTCTCTTTGGGCTAGGTTCAGATCCTTATTATCTAATACCCTTCAGTCTGATGCAAATGAAATCTACTGCCAAGAAACATACACCAGGTGGCAATTGAAAGTGATCTTATTATCTGTGTTAAGCTGGTACTTTTAAGTTTACAATGTTTGTAAACTAAAGTTCAACAATGCATATGTATATACAAGGTTGGCATATTTTGTGTTAAGTTGTTGTTTATAAACTTTTAACATTAATTATTTTCTTAAATCAGTATTCAACCATCTTGAATTTTGTCTGTGGATTTAGTTGTGTATAAAATAGTCTGTGATGGTCTATAAAGTTGTTACTGATATGCACACGTTTTAACCGGCACGCACAATAAGGAGTGGCATTTCCAAATGTACAGAGACAAAGTAGGTAGTGTCAGATTTGTTGTATTACTGTGTTTTTTGTTTATTTGCTTCATCTGTTTGATCTACTTAAAGTTACTTGCTGTCTTGTTCCATAGCTACTGGCGTATCTTCCAGCAGAGCAGATAACTGCTTCTGTGCACATGATAGAAACAGTTCCAAACTGGCTAGGTTACGCTGACGAGCCACTTGGTCAAGCTGCAAGACAAAAACATGCAAAATAAACCTCTGATACACACCACCAACCAAAATCTGATTGAAAACACCTATATGAAAACAGAACACTGTAGGTGCCATCAGCATATTAAGACAAATACATATACAATGGCATAACTTTCTTAAAATACAGTGGCAGAATATTGCAGTTAGTGTAAAGCTTCACAAAGAGCCTAAGTTGTTGAATTTTAAAACATTTTGTTCACTTTGTTGGCAGGGACACTTCTATAATTGAAAAGACTCACTTTATTATCCTGTTCCAGTTAATAAAAAATAAAAAGCATTAGCCAGAGGCTTGTGAACAGCAGAGTACATCGGATTAATAATCTTTTCCAACCTCACACAGTCATGAGTTGGTGAAAAAACAACCACTGGCATAGCTGCGAAAGCTGTATTAAAGGGTGTAACGTGGAAGTATATATTGTTTATTGAATCACATGTCTCAACTCCAGTGCAGAAATACAAAAACTTTTGAACCTATGGCCAATCTTTCCATGGTGCAACTATCCAGTTCTGATCAAACTAGTCAGTTATCCACCTACTCTGGGTCAAACATATAGTAAGAAGTCTCACAACACTAGGTTAAAGTCAGGTGACGAAGAAGCAGCAAATGCTCCGAAAGCTAGTGGCTTTTGCTACCAAATAAACCTTTTGGACTTCAACCTGGTGTTGTGGGACTTCTTACTGTGTTTACCCCAGTCCAACACCAGCATCTCCACATCAAACATATAGGGCAGACTTTTATGTCATAATTAACACCACCATTAATCTTTAATACTATCATTGCCACTCCTTTTATATGGTGTCCATGACATCTTTGTCATTTAATCTCTCCTGATCTCAAACCTATTTCTGACCTATTATTTTGCTCCACCCGCCTTTGTCACAGCACAAAACCCATCACATTTCTACCTCTCTTCAGCTCTGAAGAGAAGTCATACAGACTGAAAATGCTACCTTTATTTCTCTCAAAGGCTTCTTTCAAAGTCATCTGGCAGAATGAATCACTGCCAGAGCTTTCAAACAAGCACTAAGTTATAGCTTGGCTGCTGATGAGAAGACCTGTCAGGCCCTTCATGCATACCCATAGTCTTTGCATCACCACAAACTGCCCTTGGAGCAGCTGTGGTGGGGAAAGACCATCACCCACCTCCTTCTGGAATGTGCCATTACCAAGAAGGTCTGGAAAGAGGTACAGTGGTTTTTGTTGAGAGTCATCCTAGGCAGCTCCATCATGTAGGTCTCTGTGCTCTACAGGCTGTTCCCAGAAATGCACACTGAGACAAACAACAGTTGCTGCTGGAGGATCATCAACTTTGTGAAAGGCACTCTTTGGTCAATCGAAAATTGTACATCTTTCAGTGCATAGGGTCGTCCTGGACTGAGTGTTGCAGACTGGCACATTCAAGGTTCAGGGCTATATGCTGAGGGACACCCAAAAGCTTGGGCAATCACCACCAAGACACAAAGGGGAAACATCACAATCTAAGGCCTTTCAGTCACAGTACACTGAGAGTCCAGTAATTGTGTAGAATCCCTTGGGCTATAAGCTTAAGAACACTCAAGAAGCTTGACACCATCCAGGACAAAGCAATCCCCTTCCACAAAAACATTCACTCCCTCCACTCCAACAAGCAATGGCAGCAGTGTGTACCATCTACAAGGTGCACAACAGGAACTCATCAAGGATCTTAAGCATCACTTATCAAAGCCATGACTGCTACTATCTAGAAGGAATCAGGCAGCAGATACATGGGTATACCACCACATGGAACTTGCTCTCTAAGTCACTCACCATGTTGACTCAGAAATATATCACCATTCTTTCCCCGTCACTGTGTCAAAATCCAGGAACTCCCTCCTTAACAGCATTGTGAGTCAATCTACACCACAAGGACTGCAGCAGGTCAAGAAGGCAGCTCACCATTACCTTCTCAAGGACAATTAGGGATGGGCAATAAATGCTGGATTAGTCAGCGACATCCTTTAAATAGTTTTTTAAAATTCCAATGGACAGGGTGAACAAGACTAAATTACTTATTTTTGTTAATCATTTCATATGTTTGCATAAATAGCTTAAGGGATATGTAAATCCATTTCTGAAAAACAAGGAGATAGAAGGAAATGGTGAACAGGCAGAAGGCAAACCAGATATTAAGTGGAGAAGCATGTGTTGTTGTTGGTTCTTGTTTTTGAACTTTCCTAATTTCCTAGCCTTATTTTACAAAACTACACTGTCATGAAGATTGATGGAAGTTGATTTTAAGGGTTCAAAAAGAAAAAATTGTTCGTGCAGAATTTGGTACAGTTTACATACGTTTGAGTTTAGATTTTGTTTTAAATATTACTAAAATCATAAAACACATTACTCCCTTCAACAGCTTGTTCATTCAAATTATGTGACTCGTTTCAAGGTGAAGAATTATTTACTTATTTATATAAAGGAAATTGTTTCTGCCCTTACAAAGAGTCTCAGTATTTTAAATTATCAGATGCGCTATTCAGTCATGTAGAATATAAGGGTACCAATAGAAATTGGTATGAAACATTAACTCTGCACCCCAAGATATAACCAGGCAGTTCAAAAATAAAATAGATGTGCAACAAAACATCAGCATGCTTGGCAATAGAAACTATATGTAGTTGATATATATATCACTGAGTGAGAGGAAGTGAAATAATAAGTTATGGGACTCAAGCAAATTATTGTCATGTTTAGGATGAGTCAATTTTCTGGCAGACAAAAAGTTAATTTAATATTGAAAACAGTTTAATTAGAATGCAACTTTACTGCATTAATAGTGTCACAGTATAAACTCATCAGATCTGACTAAAATCTACTTCCTGGGTCACTGCAATGGGCAGTACAGGAGGAGTGAGTGTCGACATTCTTGCTACATTCTCTGAAATCCTAAACAAAACTACAAGCAGGCAACCAGAACAATCACAATCAAAACACAATCTCTCTTCACAGTAAACCAACTTGGAAACAAAATCATCAAAAGTATAAAGCACTACAGGTTGTATTGCAATAATACAGAAATATTTTATGGGAAACTTAAAACTTCAATGTGGTTGAATATGTATGGGTGTGCATGTTGGGTGGTAACCAAACTGAGTTTGGCTATGATATTCCCCATAGTAAAACTGCCTGCAGACATTTGAGTATTCAGAGGAACACATGTAGAAATGGCCACTTGGATGCAAGACCCCTAGTGGAACTAAGCCTTAAAAGGAATGTTCGTTTGTTTCTTCAGGTCTTTCTTGAAAATTGGCTCTTTAGAAATTTTCTTTCCTCTCTGGGTATTGATTCTTTACTGAATATTGGTTGCCTTCCAGTACATTAGGAAGCTGTGAACTCTGACTGAATGTGTTGGCAGGCTGTTTAATCGCAGTGGCCATCACAGTATAAGTCCAATCTTTTCTCGACACCCACACACACGTACCTTCATAAGACACTAAATTTCAATAAGGAGGAAGAATCTTAGCCTATTTTCTCCTCTCTAATGCGGCACACTAAGCCAACTGTAGTACCAACTTTTTGTTGCTCTGGCTGAGATCAGTAAACACAGTAAAAAGTCTGACAACACCAGGTTTTAGTCCAACCGATTTATTTGATAATAGACTCACAAGCTTTCGGGTTAGTCCCTTCGTCAGGTGAATGGAGAGTTCTGGCCTCAGACAGAGCATATAAAGCACAGACAGTTTAGAGATTACTGATTAGAATGCGAATCCTTACACCTAACCTGCTGTTCAAGACCTGAAGTGGCTGACAATGTGAGTGGAAGGAGCACTGATCACAGGTTACAGAGATGTGTATTGTCTCCAGACAGTACAGTAAGTGAGGTTTTGCAAACCCAGGCAAGTCACGGGGGTTGCAGATAGTGCGACATGAACCCAAGATCCCTGTTGAGACTGTCCTCATGTGTGCGGAACCTGTGATCAGTGCTCCTTCCACTCACATTGTCAGCCACTTCAGGTCTTGAACAGCAGGTTAGGTGTAAGGATTCGCATTCTAATCAGTAATCTCTAAACTGTCTGTGCTTTATATGCTCTGTCTGAGGCCAGAACTCTCCATTCACCTGACGAAGGGACTAACCCGAAAGCTTGTGAGTCTATTATCAAATAAATCGGTTGGACTAAAACCTGGTGTTGTCAGACTTTTTACTGTGTTTATGCCAGTCCAACGCCGGCATACCCACATCATGAGATCAGTAAAGCCAGCACCTGGAACCTTTCTGATCTATAAAGCTCAGCTACTCTCCGAATAAACAATACCAGAGGCCTGGATCTAAGCAAAATATTGATTTCTAATGAATTTCTATTTTACTAAGCATTCAATCTAAGTACTGGACTACAAATCATAGAGAAATATTTCAGGATTTTGTTCTACCTGTGCTGCAATTCAAAATGCCAAAGATTTAAGATGTCAAGTAAACAGCCACTATTTCAAGAAAACACATCTTTCTCCTGACCAAAGGGATAATACATTGAACCCAAGAGCGTGTATTTAACATAAAAGAAAACAGTAATAACGACAAGAACATTTATTGCGGAAGTACAGGAAAGACATATTTTTCCATTGAGAAGATTGTGCAGTTAACTAGTGTGTGGATGATTGCATGGCATGTCTGAATTCTCCTTAAATACTCCATATATTCTCTAAGATTGTAGGAGAGCAGTCTTACATACCCTAATGGAACCAAAAATTGGGCATTGTTCTATTAATCTTCTACAATAGAATAAACAGGTAGACAGATGTGTTATTCTTCTGTCACAAGCATCTGTGAAGTCCACAGGTGTACATTAGCTTAAGTCAGATTTATTTTAAATGATATGGGAGAGTCTGGAACAGTTGTAGTCACATAGTCTGATTACTGGGAATATTACTACAAATTTCCTGTATAATCTGATACCTTGAGGCTTGTATGGCACCTTCACTTTAGCTGCAAAACGTTAAAACATATAACAGTGAAAATGGTTTTACTGGATAGAGTACCGACATTTAATTCCACAGAAGCTGCAATGAACAAGCAGACATCTTGGATTAGTGATGCTGCTTTAACAAAAAGAGAATTACTACAGTTGTCCTTTAATTAAAAGAATTCTGCAGTAGTTTCACAGAGAGTTAAATCTTACATAATTATCCAGTTAACAAGAATTTCAAATTAAACATGTTCATACAAGTAATAATAGCACATAAGATGTCTGGCACCTTGAAATAGCTTATGAAAGTAATGATGAAATATGAAGGTCTCAAATACCTTTACAGCAGTTGGATAACTGAGAGCTTGCCAGTTTTCTATGTGGGCTTGCAACAAATGCAGGTTGTCAGACATCTATATAACTTCATCAGTCATTTAATGTGATATTTGTGGATACTTTCCCAGTGCTCTAAACAGTTGTTCACTTTCACTGAATGATCTCATTCTTTCCTGCAAGCATTCAGGGTTTCTTTCCTTCTCTTTGCAGACTTCTAGAATATCCAAAAGACCTCTCAGGATTGGCACTAAATTCTTTTGGCATTAGTCTATCCACAGGTATAGCAGTGCCATGTTACTCAATTTTCAATCTTCTGCGCTCTCCTTCCCTTCTCCAGCCCAAATTGGAGAGGCAGTTTACAACCGCATGCTGCTTCACTGCATCTGTTTCATGATATGGGACCATAGTGTCTGTGATGGTGATTTAAACCTGGGGCCACTTCATCACCTCAAGAGTCTTATGAACCAACCAAATAAGAAAGGACTTGAAGCGAAAAATATTTGCAGCTTAATGGGAGACGTTATCAACCACCATGTATACAACTCCTTTGCTGCTCATTAATGAAGTGGTATCAATTGTCAGCATTCAGTCTCCAGAGAACAGTTAAAGAAAACCAGCTGCTGAGCCCAACAGGCCAAGTTAAACAGGGGATCAGCCATCGATGAGACAAGCAATCAGGAATTTTGAGCAATATTTTCCAATCTGCAAATATGTCACTGAAAACCAAAACAATAACCAATTCCTAGGATTTTATACATATTGAAGTATAGTCATAATCAGCATGAAATGTGTGTGGACCACCAGATAGCACGGTCAGTTTGATTCAATGATGTGGAATGTGTTTTGAATTTGGCCACAAGGACGTTTATTGTAGTCAAGAAGCTCCCATGGGTAAAAATTAGAGGTACATTAATCCTGTACAGTTAGAAAGCAGTTGAGAAGTGACCCAACTACAATGTGGATAGTTAAATCTAAGTTGAAGGCTTGTGCGGTAAAAGATGAAATGGTATTTTATCGGAGCATCTCTAGAGAATTCAAGAACAGCTAGAGAGATCTGACATAACAGATGTCTCAAACAGAGCTGTACTGTTGGTGAATGAAATAAATCTAAATTGGTGACGTGATTTTGTCACACAATCTATTCACCAATTTTGCTATCACATTTGAACAACAAAGACGTGGATGAGTTAATTATGGTGGCGTGGGGGGGATAGGGGACAAAATGTCTGACACAAAATCCATAGTAGCGTACAGTTAGGTATCTACCAACAGGCTTCCTAAACTGTGTTTTGCGATATTGAGGGGGATCGTGAGCTCAGGAGCAGAAATGGGTACGAAGCTCAGACTGAGTACGAACACGTGTAAGGCTCTTCTAATGATGGGCATGGCCTAATGGAGAGCTCAACAGCTCTCATATTCATCCATCCCCCCAACCAAATTTTCACTCTGGGGTCACAAAAGGTCTGGGGCCACACTGGGAAAAGTTTAGGAATCACTGATCTCCCAGCTTGGTGTGTAATAAACAAGTCCAGATGGAGCCAAATGCTCCATGATGAGCATAAAGTGAAGGCCAGGCACAACTTGCACATTTGGTCACTAGCTGATTTTGGAATTTTATTTTGTCAGAAGTTTTCAAGCTGGTAGTTTTGAAGGTTGGTGACCTGCTGAGGACATTGCCTAAATAGTATGGGTGAGCATCATGCTTGAGGAGTTGGTTATTTGAGTTCACAGTTCACTGGAGGCAGGAAAACGATACAAGTGAGAAATAGAGGCAAACAGTCTTGGTGGTTCTTGACACTGCCACAAGGTACATATCATTATTAAGTATATTTTCTGAGGTGGACAAGTCACTTACTTGAATATCAAAAATATTGTCATGAGCACTGATGAATTTCCACTAGCTGGCAGGTCATTAATGAACAACTTGAGAAGGACTGACACTAGAACTGATCACTGAAAAAGCCACTTATTTGGCATTTCTACCAAATGGTGCAATCAGCCATATTTACTCTGAAATTTCAGGTCCATAGCATATTTCAACCAATCAGGCTGCCAAAGTATAGCTGCCAGACAAGTAGGTTTATTCATGAAGACTTGCCTTCTCAACCTTGCCACTTGCCTAAGGTGTGGTGATCCTCAGGTTAAATCACCACCAGTCAGCTCTCCCCTCAAAGGGGACAGCAACCTATGGTCATCCGGGACTATAGCAAGTTTAATTTTATGCTAGGCAGTGACATACAATAGCTGTTAGACTGAGGAAGGCAACACCTGAAACCGTACCATATGATAGGCATGTTAGCAAAAGTGAAGCTTATGGGATAAAAGAATCAATGGTAACTTGGATAAAATTGGCTAAGGGATTGAAAACAGAATTGTAGTGCATGGCTGATTTTCAAACAGGGGGAGGTATACAGTGCTGTTCCCCAGGGGTTAGCACTAGGATCACTACTGATTTTGAAATACATTTAACACTTGGACCTGAGGGTGTAGGGCACAAATATTGTCAACAGTGATGAACACAATGGTACATTTCAAAAGGACATAGGTTGGTTGAATGAAAACATGTGATAGTCATTGCAGCAAAGTGTGAGGTGATATATTTTGCTAGAAAGACTGAAAAAGTTAAAAGTGAAATATTAAGAGGGGATTCAAGAAGACAAAGGCCACGATTCTCCCATCCCGCTCGCCGGTCAATTCACGGGTTCCCGCTTGCATTCACATGTCTGTGCTGTGCCACAAAAACAAAGATTAAAGTTTATTTATTAGTCACAAGTAGGCTTACATTAACACTGCAATTAAATTCCCTTGGTCGCCCCATTCCAATGCATGTTCAAGCACACCGAGGGAGAATTCAGCATGGCCAATCCACCTCACGCGCACATGTTTGGAGTGTGGGAGGAAACCGGAGCACCCGGAGGAAACCGACACAAACGAGGAGAACTTGCAGACTCCACGCAGAAAGTGATAAAAGCTGGGAATCTAACCCAGGTCCCTAGTGCTGTGAGGCAGCTGGAAATTGGCTGGGAGGCAGGGTCAACATTTAAATTTAGCATGCTATTTAAATGCTATTAGCGGGCCTGGGGCTGAATTCCCCAGGCCCACTAGCATCTTGAACCCTGCCAGAGTGTTTCACTAGCTCTCCACTTTCAGTTAACTAGTGGTCCAGTCCCGTGAGAGTAAAGAGCAAGCAACTGAGGTCCCCCATGGGGACAGATGGCGGAGGAAGCCCCCTGGGCATTGGCACCCTGGCATTGTTCAAGTGGCAAAGTGCCAATTCCCAGGGAGCACCTTAGCACTATCCATCAGGCATGGGACAATGCCAAGGGGGTGAAGCATATTGGGGGGGGGCCTGATGGGAACAGGGCCTGGAGGGGCGATCAGTGGGGGTGCTGAATCCTGCTGCCGCTCTGCATAAGGTTCAGTGGGGAAAGAGGAAGGCCAGTGATTGGGGTGGGTGGGGGTCAGTTTGCTAGAGGGACTGGCACTGCGGTGGGTGGGGGGGGGGGGGGACGAGGGTGTTGGAGATTGCAGGGCCGGGGAGTGGGGGGAGAGCGGAGTCAGAGCTTGGCCAGGAAATGGTTGAGAGGGCCAGTGACCAGGCTGTTGGGAAGCAGAGAGCTGGCATTGCAGGGCTGGCTAGCAGTTGAACTGGCCAGCAATTGGGAGGCTGTCAGTGCAGGGCCACTGTGCATGTGCTGATCTTGGCACTGACAGATTGGCGCATGCGCAGTGATCCGCTCAGTGTACTGACTTCAGCCTCTCCAGTGGGAATAGGCCCCACCCCTGAAATTTAATGATATTCACGCTGGTGACCTCTGTAGTGCATAGAGTATGGGAGATACTGCTCTGAACTCCGACTGAAAAAAATGAATGCCTCCAGTTTTCAGACAAATCCAACACATTTTTGGGGAGAATTCCACCTATAATCTCACCAGTGACAAATGCAAAAGAATTGCATGGCAAGTTTTACTGTAACAAACTAAAATGACCACAACTAAATATTACTTACTAGGCAACTAGTATCTTAAACTATAGAAAACATATTACCCAGTCATCTATTAACACAGTCTACTGGGGAACAAATTTTTGTTTAAAAAGGGCTGCAGGGCAGAGCCTGGGAACTACAGGCCAGTGAGCTTGAGATCTGCGGTGGATAAATTGTTGGAAGGTATTTTGAGAGACAGGATCTACAGGCATTTAGAGACTGATTAGGGACATGGCTAATCTGCATGGCTTTGTGAGTGAAAAATCATGTCTCACAAATTTGATTGAGTTTTTTGAAGGGGCAACCAAGAAGATAGATGAGGGCAGTGCAGTTGATGTTATTTATATGGACTTTTGCAAGACCTTTGACAAGGTACCAAATGGTAGGTTGTTGCATAAGGTTAAATCTCAAGGGATCCAGGATGAGGTATTATGGACACAAAACTGGCTTCTGTGGTTGTAGAGAGTGTTTTTCAAACTGGAGGCCTGTGACCAGCAGCGTGCCTCAGGGATCAGTGATGCGTCCACTGTTATTTGTCATTTATATTAATGATTTGGATGAGAATATAGGAGGCATGGTTAATAAGTTTGCAGATGACATTAAGATTGGTGGCATAGTGAACAGTGAAGAAAGTTATCTTCAATTACAATGGGATCTCGATCAATTGGGCCAGTGGGCTGAAGGATGGTAGATGGAGTTTAATTTAGACAAATGCGAAGTGATGCATTTTGGTAGATTGAACCAGGGCTGGACTTACTCAGTTAATGGTTGGGGAGAGTTACAGAACAAAGAGATCTAAGGGTACATGTTCACAGCTCCTTGAAAGTGGAGTCACAGGTGGACATAGTGGTGAAGAAGGCATTCGGCATGCTTGGTTTCATTGGTCAAAACATTGAATACAAGAGTTGGAATGTCTTGTTGAAGTTGCACAAGACATTGGTAAGGCCACACTTGGAATACTGTGTGCAATTCTGGTCATCCTATTATAGAAAGGATATTATTAAACTGGAAGGAGTGCAGAAAAATTTACTAGGATGCTACCAAGACTTGATGGATTGACTTATAAGGAGAGGCTGGATAGACTGGGGCTTTTTTCTCTGGAGCGTAGGAGGCTGAGTGGTGATCTTATAGAGGTCTATAAAATAATGAGGGGCACAGATCAGCTAGATAGTCAGTATCTTTTCCCAAAGGTAGGGGAGTCTTAAAATTAGAGGGCATAGATTTAGGGTGAGAGGGGAGAGATACAAAAGTGTCCAGAGGAGCAATCTGTTCACATAGAGGGTGCTGACTATCTGGAACAAGCTGCCAGAGGTAGTAGTAGAGGCAGGTACAACATTGTCTTTTAAAAAGCATTTTGATAGTTACATGGGCACAGTGGGTATAGAGGGATATGGGCCAAATATGGGCAATTGGGATTAGCTTAGGGGTTTTAAAAAAAAGGGTGGCATGGACAAGTTGGGCTGAAGGGCCTATTTCCATGCTATAAACCTCTATGACTCTATAACCGAAAATCCCATGCCATGTTTAATCATTATGGCACATGTTCACCAGATACGTAGCCTTGTAGTTAAAATCTCAAATTTCTCCTTGTGATACAATAGGTTTTTTCTCCCTGCTAGACCAGGATGAATCATCCAGTGTACTTTTAAATCAAGTACCCTTCATTCAATCTTCCAAGCAAAGTTGAATAGACTTCTAGCAACAAATTACTCTCCGGTGATTCTCTGGTTTTTAACTTTCCACAATCCTAGTTTCCTTGAATAGGCATTCCAACCTCACCAACATATTATATATGATTAACCCAAAAGCAAACCTGTTCTTCCTGGCATAGCAGCACCTTTTCGTCTTCTCTCTCAAAAACTTCCTGGCTGACTATTCTTAAGGAGCAAGGATAACTGCTTTCTTATTTGTGAATAGCTGTTAAAACTGGCACCTTACTTTCAGTAAGGTTAAGCCTGGGACCCTGGTCCCATGGCAACAGGGTCACATGGACTTATTTCTGGACAAACTTTGTATATGGTTATATGCCCCTCCCGACTATCCCCTTTTAGTTTAAATTAGAGGAGATAGTTTAAAACATAACCCATCTCACACACGTACAGCAGTCTTATACAGTTAAGGGAGCAAATGGTATCTTTGGCTTTATGACTAGAGGTATAGATTGCAAAATCAAAGAGGTTATATAAAAACTCTATATAACATTATTGTTGGGACCCTGGACCAGAATCCCAAATTACAGTAAAGATGCCAGACTAGACCCCAACAATGTTTCTATTTTGGTATTAATGTGAGGATAGGATGTTTTACTCCAGGAGTAATTCCACTGGCAAATTAGGGAACTTTTTTAGTAAAAACAAACCTTATTTAATAACATTTAAGTATAATGTGAACAAAATAAAGTACCTTAAGTCTTAATAATTGAACGATAGTTAAAACATGAAAGGAAACAACTCTAATTTCTCATTTATCACTGTTCCAGTTCCAAACAGGCAATAGTCTCTTACCAACTTAAAATTCCACTTTAAATACAGTTAGCAATCAAATAAATACTTGCTATATGGGGCATAGTCAGTCTTGAGGCTTTCAGAGAGAGATTTTGAGTTTCAGAGCAGCTTGCAGGCCTTGGCTTTAAACAAACCCAGCTAGAACAGCCAGAACTGAAAGCTGTTTTTCTTTGCGACATACCTAGCTCATTATCACTTAACCTTGTCAATCAACCAATTCAAAAGCCCAAAGGGTAACCTTTATCTATAAACAAAATTCCATTATTGCTCTTTTAGGTAAACACCACATAAATAAAATGAATAATTATTAGCATCTGAATTGTATTCCCACCAGATATACTGACTGCCTGTAGAAAATAACTGAACCTTAAAATGGTCCCCTCAAACATAAAAAGTATGTATATATTGCAACTACAGTCATCACACTATTTCAGTTCCAACTTGAATGGTATGCTCCATCTTGGGCATCAGATGCCAGAAAGAATTTGAAGACTTTAGAGAGAATAAAGAAGAGATATACTAGAATAGCTCCAGGATAAGAGACAACAGTTACAAGAATAGACTGGAGAAGCTGGGGTTGTTCGCTTTTCAGCAGAGAGGGCGAAGAGGAAATTTGACTGAAGTATTTGAAATCATAACAGGTTTAGAGGGAGTAAATAAAGAAAATGTTCCCAATTGCTGAAGGACCCTTAACCTGAAGGCAAAGGTTGGTAGTCAATTGGCATTAATTTGGCATTGGCGCTTTAAGGGCCATTGTGGATGGATAGGGGTCACAGGTTGACATATGGGGTAAGAGGGATCATTGGGGATGGGTGGACACAACGGTTGGGATGAGAAAAATGAGGTGTCATGCCATTGAGTGAGTTATTTGATTTGGTATGAAGGATATAAGGGGCCACTGGGGGTGGGTGAGTTGGCATGGGTGGTTGCGGGAGTGGTGAGGCTGTGTGAGGGGTGAGGAATAGAGGGCCTGGCATATGAGCAAAGTCGCAGAGAACCAAGGTCTGCCCTTTAAACAGCCCACCTCAGCACTTGGCAGCTCCTGTGACCACCTCTAATCTGCATTTGGGTCCAACTACACCCCATAAATAACTCACTTCCATCCCTTGCTCTGGAACAAAGATCCCACCACTCAGTGGAGTCCATCCAGAGTTGGCTGAAACAAGCCAGGAAATTACCCAACTCACATTACCACCTCAGGAACAAACATCTGGGCCTAAATGTGGATGCTGTGGTGCTATTATTTTGTTCTTTGGACGTCTATTGCAGATGCTAAGGTATTTACGCTGATGCACGCTCTTTTTAATCTTTTTACTTAAAAGGGGAAACTTGTGTATTAATTTGGTTTTTCTTTTAATTTTTACTAAGCTGGTGTTTTCCTGCATTCCTGGAGCCAGTTGGGACACAGCATGTTTCCTTTCATGATTGGCACATTTTCTTCCCTTGTTTCCAGAATTCAGTCACATATGTTTGAATAGGTCTCTTACAGTTTGTTATGATTTCCTTTTCTTCTAACAACACCAGTTATTTTAACTCTGGGAAAAAAATATTAAAGGAGGGAGATTGATCAACAGGAATTGGCAAGTAAAGATTGAATCAACTACAGTTGTACTATATGTGGTACTATGTGCACTTCAATTGTGCAGGAATCAAAATACTAATAAAGTATTATTTTCTGTTTTATATGACATCTAAACAAAATGCTACTGTTTACATGAAAATACTCATGATGCAACTCGAGGGGACAGGCAGATAGAACTTGTGCATTCTGATGAGGAGTGTTTGAAATCAACATTAGGAGGGATACTAATTCAGCATGTTTTCACAGAATAATTCTATTTATGTAATTTCCACTGAAACAGACTCATGCACCAGAACTCTATCACCTCACCCGCCATGGAATCAGAGCGGGCGAGGGTCTGACAACAGAAATCTCCGTTGACCTGAGGTGGGAATCTCTGGTCTCGCTCGAGCAAAGCTGTAAAATCCTGCCGATGCAGTCCAGTTCTGTGGCTACCTGCCAGCCTTCTGGTACATCCACAAAGTCTTTTTGACTTGTTTTCCTCAATCTGCGCAGAGCAATTGCTCCCTTAAACTGATATTCCCCAATGCAATGACTGGTGGTTAGTTTCAACGAAACCATTTTCAAAAATTACAGAAAATTGGTGAAAAAGTAACAAAAGTGACCATGGGCCTGCAGAATTCTTCAATTTTAAAATATATTAGTTTTGAATGTTAAACTATTCGAGAACTATGGATGTTGAGGTGTGATTTGATGTTTTTTTTAATGATAATGATTTTGCTGAGGCTACAGAACATTAGGTTTTCAATTCTTTCCAACTTGTTGTTATTATCTGAATTAGGTACTACCTGAAAACAAGCCAAAATTCCACTGCCTGACACCTATTAATGTTGTTCATTAAATGGTCACAAGGACATGAGTAACAATTGATAGGGAAAGCTTTCTTGCTTGGTTTGTTTTCTCCTGAGGAGAGACTGCTAGACTTTTCAAAACAATTAGCTACCTGGCAAGTGAAGATTGAATCAACTATGGTTGTGCTATATGTGGTACTATATGCGCTTCAATTGTGCAGCAATTCCATTTTACTTTGTTGTTTCTGGAAAGGGTGTTTCATTCTTTCTGAGTCTTATTTTATATTTCTAAAGCAGTAAGTTGAGAATTACTACCCTTGACATGAAACCAACATTTGACCAAGTGTGGTATCAAGGAGTCTTAGCAAAATTGAAGTTGATGGGAATCAAGGGGAAACTCTCCACTAGTTGAAATCATACCGAGCACAAAGGGAAAAGATTGTGGTTGTTGAAGTCAATCATCTCAACCCCAGAACATCAATGAGAAATTCGAAATGGCAATACACTAGACTGAACCATCTTCAATTGCTTTAGTGATGTCCTTTCCTCAATTATCAGGTCAGAAATGGGGATGTTCACTAATGATTACAGTTTGCTGTTCCATTCACAAATTAACAATAAAGCAGTCAGCTCCCACATACAGCAAGACCTAGACAACATTCGGGAGTGGGCTGATAAGTAGCAAGTAATTTTGGGTCACATAATTGCTAGATAATGATGATTTCCAACAAAATTTTGTCTAACCATCTAACCATGACAAGAATGGCACTGCCGATGCTGGATCTCCCACCATCAACATACAGAGGATCACCACTGAGCAGATGCTTAACTGGACAAGTTGTATAAGTACTGTGACTAGTAGAGCAAGTTTATGCCTGGGTATTCTGTGGTAAGTAACTCACCCCCTGACTCCATAAAGCCTCTCCACCATTTACTTGCTCCCTAATTGCACTGTGGAAGTACCCAGAGCACAAGGACTACAGTGGTTCAAGAAGGCATCTCAACACCACCTATCAAAGGGCAATTCACCGCTGTAATGCGCAAAACCTTACTGATAACACAAAATTATAGACATATTATAATTGTAGTCCTTTAAATTAATTTATTCTGTAGGAAGTTTTTCTACTGCAAGTATTTTTTGTAATTTTAATCTTGTGTTATGGTCGTATTTTCATAAGTGTTTCAGAAATCACTGATAAATAGAATGAGAAAAGGCCTTTCACTTAATCACAGATCCTTGCTCTAGAGCTTAACAGATCATTTCACATCCTTCCTCACATTGCAATGATTTCCCTTTAGTTGAAACAACAACTTGTCCAATTTCTTCTTCAATGTTTCAACTCAAATGATTGCTACAACAAATGCTGGTAGCTTGTTTCACGTAAATGCCTATACACAAAAGAGTGTTCAGCTTATCAAAGCTGCTTAACTTCTGAATTACAAAGCATTGGATAGCTTATTGGATAAGTATACCAGCTATGTGCCTTGCATATACATTTTAGAATAATACATTTGGGAAAAGATTGCACTTAAAATGAATCTGTAACCGTAAATATTAACTTCAAATGAATTTTTAAGGAACTCTCAGACCGTAAGATTATTTATTGCACAGCATAGAAAAATACAAGACTAGAACTTCTTTGAAAATGATATGATCTATGTATCATGTGCTGTATTTCGTTACAACAATTTTACAAAATATTTTCACAATAGACAATGAAAATCCTACTCAAAACCTACCAGTAGCAACAAAAATTCAGTATTCAAAGAAATAAAAAAAATAATTTATACGGAACTTTTTGTAAAGTAGCTGATTTATATTAAAAAGGATTTGGTGGTGATTTAATTTTTTTGATGATTTGAAATATAATCTATGCAGGCCAATAAAAAGAAATGTTAAGACTTTAAAGCTGTTATTTCTTTGTAACCTAAAGAAAAAGAAAACTGTTTTGAGAACACTGAAATTGATACCTCAATTTTACAACTTTAGAAAGAAATTGACTGGCTGTTGATGGTAGATTCCTGTCCTTAGATTCCCACTAAACTTTTTCCTGGGAAAGTATGAACATTGCTTCTTCAAGAATATTATTAGCCTCACACCAATGTCCTAGTCTTACTGTGAATTGCTAGCAGTGAACTCTGCATTTTAGGCTCTACATCATGGCAGCAGCAGATAGGTCAGCTAATATCTGGTAATGCCACAAGCAATGACACATTTGCAGGTGGTTTCATGTTTATTCACGTACGGTATTTCATTCCCCTCCAATAAGAAGTTGCTTTCCAACTATTTGGAATGTTAATGATGAAAAAAGACCATTAGCAAATGGAAGCAATCACAATAATGGAATCAAGTAGCAATCTAGCTCCATCCAGTTATATCAAACACATTTTGTTTGAAATATTTAAGTGTTGTTTTTAATAGAACAAGAATGTTCTGCCAAAATAAAACTTTTAATGATGTGACTTTGTACTCACCAAATTACCTTCTCCCTCCCCAATTTTTTGTTCTCAATTTGGCACAGACACCAATAGTCACAGTTCTACATGTGCTGGCAGTACTTTAGCACATCTCCCAAGTGTTGCTTTTCATACGCAAGGTTGGACAGTGAATGTCTGCAAGCAACTCAAGTGCATAGATATCACAATCCTTTCCTCACCACGCATTCACACATTTGCTTTCCAACAGGGATCAGTGGATAGTCATCAGGAGCAAAGACTCAACATGAATTTTCTAGTCAAATGACACAGGGTATGATTTCATTGCCTTCACCATTGTCCCAGCTGATTTTAACTCAACATGAACTAATTACTGAATCAATGGCTTTCTAGACTCTATATCCCACACTGCAAGAAGTACATTTATCCATTGCGGAACTGAAACATCACTATTAGTAAATGCCTATTATGCTCCAACAGCGGGAGATAAAGAATGATCAGATACTCCAGAATAATGACAAAACTGATTCTGGCCATGAAATTACATACTTGCTGCCTGCAATGACCAATGCTTTGCCATTACTGATAAAATAGACATGAAGGAACATTTATTTTTGTAGGAGAGATGGTGACAGGAGGAAGACTACAGACTAGTTTATGTTTCATGGATTTTATTATGAAGGATAAAATCAATATTTGGCATTCCCCGCAACAAGAGGTTAAAAACTATTGTTATTCACAATTACAGAGAAAATAATACATAGCCAAGGGAAATTGTGGCATATTGTTTTATTAGAGGAAGAAGGACGAGTAAATACTGTATGAATAAGAAATCAAAGTGGGTGAAATCTTAGCAATAAATGGCAGTGCTGTTTCTGGCCCTAGAGAGAGTACTTGCTAATGGTATGCCAGTGTATTAAAATGAGCTTTCTGCAGTCTTGCAGTGCGTTTCGCACTACTTCACCGCTGAGGGGCAGATAAATCGGAATTCGGGACCTCACCAGTACAAATCCTGCTCTCCAGATTTTGAGCAGATGCCACTATTCCCTCAGACAAAGAGTGCAAGCTCAAAATCACCTGCAGTATTTTTGCAAACAAAATAAATCTGATTCCATAATTTCTCACATTATTCAATCGTATAAATTTGCAGACTATTAACTATAGAGTGGGTAAAATTTGTTCAGCTGTGTGGGCCATTTGAACTGAACCTACACTCTAAGGTCAAAGATAAATATTTCTATCAAAGTTCTAAACAGAACATAGTTGGATGAATTAATGATAAATTGAAGATAAAAATTAATATACTTTTCAAACTGGAATCCAATAATTTCATTAAATTAAATTAAAATGTGTTACTGCTTTAATTCCATGCACCAGCAAAAATCTAGAGTAAGTTTTCTGTTCCCACCCACTGCAGGAATTGCCTGAAGCTGTGGATTCTTCAAAGGGGTTAAGCAGTTAGACCACTTATTGCCTCTGAGGAAACTACAGCTGTCAATCAGGCTTATAAACATTGTGGTTAGGAACAATGGGGGCGTACTTCAGATGCACTCAAGCATGAAGGGAAAGATAAATAAACACAGTTGAATGCATGCTGAGTAAAAACCATTAAGCTGTCAATCAATGGGCAGATAAAAGAACTGGACTGAGACTGAAGAGAAACAAGGCTTTCAAAGGGTTTGAAGGCATTTCAAAAACTGAGATTTTTATAAAGGTTCAGAGACTTGAAATAAATGCAAGCCTCAGTGAATAGCTGTGGAAATGGGAATATCCCCCCAGTGAAAGTGACTGTGCAGGATTTTCCAATTTTGGACATACGTGGCCAGAAAATCCTGTAAAAAGTCTGACAACACCAGGTTTTAGTCCAACCGATTTATTTGATAGTAAACGCACAAGCTTTCGAGGTTTCCCTCTTCGTCACCTGACTGTGTTTTACTGTGTTTACCCCAGTCCAACGCCGGCACATCCACAACAGAAAATCCTGCCCAAGGTCAAAGAACCTTTGCATGGTTCATCCCCCTGCCTGCTATAATTCCTGTGGCGAGCAGCATAGGAAATATCCCCCACTGTCTTCTGATGGTCAGAGGGGTCTGCTCACATCTGCCGTTCTGGGAGACAGAAATGGAAATCCCTGATGCAGAATGGAGTGCTGCTGTGATTTAGAAGTCCCTCCAAGTGATAAGGGGACATGGAAATTAAAATGACCTGGCCATTTCAGAATTCTCACAGCTGACAAGCAGGAATGCAGATTTTGAACACAGGGCTGCCTAATGGTAACAGATTCAGGATAGGTGTCTAACCCTTACTAAGATATGAGAAAGGACAAATTCAGAAAATTGCTGAGATGTTGCTTTATATCCCTGTATCCAAACCTTGCACCAATTCTATAATTCACAACTTTATAATTAAAGACAGAAGCTCCACATTACATTCTTTGCCAAAGCGGTTTCCTAGAAAGCCTGGTGTAACCCATGTAAACAAACATTTACATAAATAGTTTTAATTCTGAAGTTCTTTCACATCTGTGAAACAAATTCCACACAGTAAGAACATAAGAACATTAAGATATAATAGCAGGAGTAGGCCTATGGCCTTATGAGTCCACTGCAGCATTCAATTAGAGCTTGGCTGATCTAACATCATTTTCCTGCATTATCCACATATCTACTGATGCTTTTAATATATAAAATTCTATCAATCAATCTCAGTCTTACACATACAAAACGACGGAGCCTCCCCATGGTGGCACAGTGGTTAGCACTGCTGTCTCTCAGCGTCAGGGACCCAGGTTCGATTCCCGGCTTGGGTCACTCTCTGTATGGAGTCTGCACATTGTCCCTGTGGGTTTCCTCTGGGTGCTCTGGTTTCCAAAAGATGTGCTGATTAGGTGCATTGGCCATACTAAATTCTCCCTCAGTGTACACAAACAGGCACTGGAGCATGGCGACTAGGGAATTTTCACTGTAACTACATTGCAGTGTTAATGTAAGCCTACTTGTGACACTGATAAAATAAACTAAAACCCAGCCCTCTGGGACACAGAATTCCAAAGATCCACCACGCTCTGAGTGAAGTAATTCCTTCTCATCTCAGTCCTAAATTACCTTATCTGAAACTGTGTCCCTTGGTTCTAAACACCCTATTCAGGGGAATCATCCTTCTTGCATTGAATGATGGCTCTGCAAGAATTCTGTATATTTGAATGAGATCATCTCTCATTCTTCTAAACTCCAGAGAATAAAGAGCCAATCTATTTAACCATTCTTCACAGGACAATCCCTCCATGCCAGGAATTAATTTCTGAACCTTTGTTGCACTGTCTCTATGGCAAGTGTATCTATCCTTAGCTAATGAGACCAAGACTGCACTCAATTCCCAAGTCTCACAAGGCTCTCTATAACTGCATTAAGATATCTTTACTTCTACATTCCTCTTGCAATGCAGGCCACATTCTATTTGCCTTCTTAATTACTTACTGTACCTGCATGTTAGCTTTCAATATTCTATACTGTATATAAGTGACACCAACTTATTCCACGTTTCATCGCTCTCAGTAAGGTGTATGCTGGGGTGCACTTCCACCATCGTTTGAGAGATCAGATGAAGAATTGTTACTCGGTACACTTAATTCCATGCAAGAACTTTCAAGTATGTCTGTTAAAAAGGAAACATCAGTAGGCGAGATATGTAGCGTAGGGTATTGTGGCAGTACATAGCTGATCAATGTGAAAAATCTATATTTAGGAGCTCATACGTATGAGGACCTCTGGCAAGAATTTCAAATTAATTAATTTCTGTTACAAAGCAAGTACTTTTGCCACAGTACCTATCCTAGTAGCTGCTACAACCTATCCCACAGATCATTAATAAGAGCACATCAGACAGCCACCCACAGTGAAATATTTGTTAGTTTTTCCAGCGCGCAATCACACAGCTGATTCCCAATATCCTCTGTCACATCACTTACTTGAAAAGCCCTACAAGCCATCAAAAGCTACATCACAACATTAGATTAAATAGTGGCTTCTCATTTTTAAAAAATCCTCTAAACACATGAACCTACTAGCCATTTCATGGCAGCAGCCTCTCTGGAAATAGCAATACATTTATACATTTAAGAACTTCAATTATTTCTAACCTGTCCTATTATTGCCCAGGAAATAGCATTTTCACTTGGGCACTAGTATCGTGAGGACTAAACTGAGTGGAACCTGTTGGAGCAGTTATTATAGGTGTGGAGGAAGTGAATAATTTACTCAAAGGATATAAAGAATCAAATTAGATCAAGATAGAGACTGTAAACTATTCTTCAGTCATCACAGCTCCCTGGGAGAGCACAGTGAAGAACCTTTCTGGATATATTAGGGGAACCTGTACAAACATGGTTGAGTAATATTTAAGAGAACTTGGAAAGGAATAAAGCAGATATTGCGTTATATAAGAAAACAGATTACTGAAGGCACCGGTGGTCAGAATATTTCTCCCTTGTCAATGATTCAAAACAAAAGTAAATCTATGGATTTATTTTTCAGGGTCGTGTACTTCATGTTCAGATTTTTGGTTTTGTTTTGGAAGACAGAGTAAATATCATAAATGCTCCAGTCTTAGTGCAATGCTAAATGATGTTCACAGAAACACACTCAACTTCTCTTTGAAAACTCTAAGTTGCTTGCTGTTATCCAGCACTTTCTGCTTTCACCGCAGAATAGATCAAATCAAGTTAAAATGTCCACTTAGTCCTGACCAGAGTATCCCACTTCCCCACAACCTTGCAAAAAAAGTCAAGTTAACAAGTTAATTTCAAACAGAGCCTATCATCCTCAACAGTCCATGCTTCTAACTTTAACTGACCTAAAAAAAGGATAGAGGAGCTCTGTTACAATGTCCCACATGAACAGGTGAGGCCTTATGGGGGTAGGACCTGAAGGGGGTGGAAAGAAGTGGTGAGCGAAGGGGGCATACTGCATTGGGGGAAGGGGTTGGGGTTCGGTTGGGACAGCGATTGGGGAGATGGGGATCAGCATCAACAGCAATCGCGGGGTGGGGGGGGTATTTGGCATCAGCCAGGACAGTGACTGGGGAGGGGTGGGGGAGGGGCGATTTTCCATGTACACTTGTACACAGGGAGATCGGGAAGCCTGCGCAATGGCACCCCTAGAGCTCAGTAGCCAGCTTCCCTGTGAGAATAGGTTCCCCCCATTCCCCTTACTGGCGAGAATCACATCTGGGCTCTTTTCTTTTAAGACTGCAGCTGGGTGCTTGCCCAAAAAACTGGCGTGATTCTCTCCCATTTTCACAGTTGCTACGAAGCAACTGTAGAGTCTTCAAAGAGAAGTTGAGTGTGTTTCTGTGAACATCATTTGGCATTGCACTAAGACTGGACTATTTATGATATTTGCTCTCTCTTCCGAAACAAAACCAAAAAAATCTGATCATGAAGTACACGACCCTGAAAAAAAACCCATAGATTTACTTTTGTTCTGAATCATTGATAAGTCATTCTGCACTTGGAATTTGTTTGGTAAGATCACCCCCACTGTCTTTCATCATCCGTGGCTAACTAAGGAAGTTAATAATGGTATCAAATTGAAAGAAAAAGTGTACGACAATGCAAAGATTGGACACATTTTAGAGATCATCAAATAAGGACTTTAAAAAACAAACAGGGAAAACCTAAGGAGTATGAGAGTGAGCAGACTAGAAGTATTAAAAAACTGATGGCAAGAGTGCCTATAACCACTTAAAAAGAAGAGTAACTAAGTGAGAGCCGGTTCCTTAGAGGGCAAGACTGCAGGAGTAATAATGGGAGGCAAGAAAATGGCAGAAGCACTGAACAGGTAATTTGAGTCTGTCTTCCCACTATGCCATCATCTCACGTGAGAACACCAGGTCCACAGTACATACTCCTGCAACTCGGCCAACATTGTCTACCTGATACGCTGCAGGAAAGGGTGTCCCGAGGCACGGTACACTGGTGAACAACGGATGAATGAACACCACTCGACAATCACCAGGCAAGACTGTTCTCTTCCCTGTTGGCGAATACTTCTGCGGTCACTTCTGGCATTCGGCCTCTGATATTTGGATAAGCATTCTCCAAGGCGGCCTTCACGACACACGACAGTACAGAGTCGCTAAGCAGAGACTGATAGCCAAGTACTGCATACATGAGGATGGCCTCAACCGGGATCTCGGGTTCATGTCACACTATTTATAATCCCCATGACTTGCTTGGGCTTGCAACATTTCACTTACTGTCCTATCTGGAGACAATACACATCTCTTTAACCTATGCTTAATGCTATCACCACTCACATTGTCTGCATGTTTAAGACTTGATCAGCTCTAAAAACTCACATTCTAATCAGTATTCAGTAAACTGAGTATGTGCCTTTATATGCCCTGTTTGTGATCAGAACTCCCCACTCACCTGATGAAGGGGCTGAGCCCCGAAAGCTAGTGGCATTTGCTGCCAAATAAACCTGTTGGACTTTAACCTGGTGTTGTGAGACTTCTTACTGTGTTCACAGTAGAATACAGCAAAAAGTATCCCAAGAATACTTGAAAATTAAAACGTAAAAGACAGAGAAGAACCTGAAACAATCATAATCACTTAGGAAAACTAGTAGAATTAAACCTTGACAAGTCCCTTGGACTTGATGATTTTTATCCTAAGGTCTTGAAGGAAGTTGTGCAGAGATGGTCAATGTATTAGTGATGATATTTCAAAATGCTGTAGGTTCTAGAGAAGTCTCAGTGGACTGGAAAGTGTGACACATATATTCCAGAAAGAAGGGAGACAGAAAGCAGGAAACTAAAGCTAACTAAACATCTAGCATCAGGAAAATATTAGAATCCATTATTAAGAAGGTAATAGCTGGACATATAGAAAATCATTAAAAAATTAGCCAGAGTCAAATTGGTTTGTGAAAGGAAAATTGTGCCGAACTAAGAATTATTTGAGGAAATAACAAGCAACATGGATAACGGGGATGTTGTGTACCTGGATTTCCAAAAGGCATTCAACAAAGTGCCACAGCAAAATAACTTGACAAAACCAGGTAATAGACTTCCTGATAGCAAACTGAAAATCAAACCAACTTGCAAATGACTTCAGGCTCTAATGGGCATGATTTCACTGGCTCACTGTGCCAATCGATCGGCATAGGAAGCTGGTAAGATGACATGCAAGGCCAGAAAAAGGGAGCATGCCCGGTTTGTACCATGCACAGAGTTACCAGCACTATTTTGCCAACAGGATCAGCTTCATGCCAAGAAAGGGTGCAGAACCAATATGAATGTTAATGTCATCATCAACATGACATTAGCACCTTCCGCACAGCCGTTTACAGTCTCACGAATGCTTACCACCTTGCCGGTGGGACCCCATAGCAGCATGAATTACTGCTGGTCTTGACCACCAAAGACCAGATGTGATAGCCTTGCCGGGTATGGAGACCAGAGACCATTGAAGCCCTGGGTCATCAGCCCCATGGCCGGGCAGTGCCCACCTTATACTGGCACTGCCCACCTGGCAAGTTGACGCTGCCCAGTTGGTCATCACAAGTGTGCCAGGGTAGTGCCACAGGGCATGGCCTAAGTGGGCGTGGGGCTGGAGTTGGGGGGATGCCATGACGGGGGGTGGGTGGTATGCACAATGTTGGGGGGCTTATGCAGGGGAAGCTCATGGGGGCAGGGGGAGCATGGAGGTCTCTACATGGGGAGGGGCTCTACCGGGGGAGGATTTGTGGGGGACTATGTGGGAGGGGCAATGCAAGGAGGGGGTGTATTGGACACTTTGCAAGGGAGGGGTGTGCAGAGGGGAGTGTAGAGGGGTTGCCAAGGGACTCATCGGGATGGTCCTGATGCACCAATGCTGGTAATCCACATTGGTGTGGGGGAGAACATGCTGATGATGATAGGGAGGGTGGAATGGGAGGTGCAGGGGAGGAGCTGTCCTAGTTCACTGAGAAATAAGGATGCCCTGAGCAATGGCACCTGAGCTCTGAAGCCGGATTCACTAATGAACATAAGCTCATCTCCCCAGTGTGAATCGCTCTGCTGTCAAAAAAATTGCCAGTGTGGTAAGATTGCATTGCCAAACTCGCCCAAAAATATAAGTGTGAAACACTCATTTTCATACCTTTAATGACACTTTGAATTTTTTTGGTAAGACTGTGTCCCAATGTGTTACAAAATATTTATAGCAAAGAGTTATTCATACCAACAGGAGAATGCCAGTGCTTATACTTCACACAAGGCTCCTTCAATCCTTGTTCATCCAATCTTATTAATAAATCCTTCCATTACTTTCTCCCTCATGCTATGCATCTCAATTACTCCTGTTGGTAGCAAGTTCCCATCCTAATCACTCTCGCACAGTGGGTAGAACCCCTGATTCTGAGCCCAAGGTTCCAGGTTTAATGATCTGATGGCCAAGGAAGGTGCATTCATAACTCAGCTAAACATGTTGAGGAGTGTCAACCTGCAAATCCTTCCAATCTGAGACAGATTGGTCAGATACACTTGATGAGGAGTGGCATCCCCTCAAGCAATAAGCCTCTAGTGACAGACTAGTGGCCTGTTCTAGGGATTATAAGCTATGAAAACAGACAAAAGTTCATATACATCAAAGATATAGTTTAGTCAATTTTTTAAGAATTCATTTACTTAGTTATAGCTTAAGTACCTGGCATTGACAAGCAAAAGGCTCGTTTAGTTATGTGCAGCAATAAAGTAAAAAGTGGAAATAAGATACTCCTACTCTCCAAACCAAATAACTACATGTTTCCCAGCTCCAGACATTTGTCTGGCATTTAGATAAATGGCCACATCTGAGCGATTTGAAAATTCTCCACATTTAAAAGGGCACCAGCTGTGGTTTTCAATGCAGAAATCACTGAGATGTAACAAGATTATTTATGTGATATATTCATAAACATGCCATTTTATTGCATTATCCCTTTTCCTATTCTCTTCACAACATAACTAAAGCGAAGGCACCAAAACTAATACACATACATTAGGCTGAGTTTTACATAGCCTTTAAGAATCGGCTTGGTGGCAGGAAAGCTTGCAAAATGGCGTTGTAAGGCTTTGGGCAAGGTATCCAACACCTTCCTGCCGCCATGCCATTTTGCCAGGAGCAGGAAAGGAATCGGATGGCCAGCTCACCTGGAGCCCAAGAGAGTCACGCTAGTGGTCAATTAAGGGCTCTTTCCAACTTCCACTAAATGGGGAGGCTGCCAATTAAACCCTGGTAACTTTCCAGTGGGCTCCAGCAGGAGGCCCCTCTTAGGGCACTCTTTAGCTCTCGAAGGGACCCCAGCAGCATCAGTGGCCCTTCACTGACATGAAGCAAATAAGTAAACAAGCTACAAGTTATAAAGTCATTAATTCACTTCTCTGGTCTGTGTTCTTTCGTTACACTTCGAACTGATCACAGGTCATTCGTTTTGATCCTTAGACTCTCTTTAAATAATAATTGGCATTTTCTCTTTGGCGATGCCACATTTAATTTAGTTAATATCACATGTTTTATTACATTATTGCACATGAATTATTTCAACTAATTAAATGAATTATTTCAACTAATTAAACCAATTTCCTTTCATTCTCTATAACTTTCCAACATCCTTGTATGCTCATTTAGTTTTATTATCTTCTGCATTTCAGGCTTCAGTGAATCAGCTGAAGTTCAGCACAGGTTTGGACTAATAGGGTTGATTTTGGGTTCAGTGCAGAACACTCAGGAGATATGTGCAAATAGATTGGCATCCGGCTGAGATTACAAGCCCCAAGTTTGGCATAAAAAAATGGGCAAATTCTACGTATAAATATCTGCATTTCACTGCTCACAAAAATGCCAGCAACATTTTAAAGACATATTTTACAACTAAAATGTTTTATGGACATGTCTTGCGTCTTGAAGAAATGGCAAGGTATCTTTCTTTCCTGATGGAGCTGTGAAAATATTACATCCGCGGAGCAATTCAGTAAAAAAAGATGCTCACCAGGAAGTAGTTACTAATGATTATGTTTTTTGTCCATCATTGTCAATTATGGCAACGTACAAATCATTTCAATTTAATATAAGCTGTGGATTCGAACATGATTTTGGTCAGGAATATTTTCCCCACAGTTGGCATCATTTGCCTTGAGGTGTGCAATCAAAATGACTCAACTTTCAATCTTGCAGCATTACCTTAGGCACAGAAATGAAGATGATAAAAAGCAATTGGATGAGGTTGGTTTTTGCCATGAGGAGCCATGAGATACAGTGACGAAGATTTTGCATTGAAAATAACAATGAAGCTAAATGCTATTATGCAGTAGCACAAGCAGCAACTTTCAGAATATGCACATGAACAGATAACATGAAAATCCAGAAGTCTGAAATACCCTGATCCCCTACAATCTGTGCTGTAAATTGGTGCAATGTTATGAAGATGTAGTAATTACCTAACAGTAACTCATTAAACATGGCAGAAAATGTTAGGGCTGGTGCATTCAGGTATACGTAATTTTTTAATGATGGGATCGGCCATTATTACATCTCCAGCACAGAAAATATAACTTTGCAAATGTGGTGTCGCATTCCTTCAGAAATTAATTAGTGTTAGAGATTTTAAAAGATAGTGGCCACGATTCACGCAAATTAATTCTACATGCTCACAGCAGCAAGAAAACCAGAATGCCCCCAATGACTATGTTTTTTGCCCATCATTGTCAATAATGACAATGTACAAATCATTCCAATTTAACATAGACTGTGGATTCTAACATGATTTTAGTCATGCCCCCCACACGACTCTTGGTAAGTGCAATGTCTATGTGCCCCTCTACCATTGCCAGGCTGCAGGGGGTTTCCCCAGGTTCCTGGGGATGGTGAGAACTCAGGTTGGACAGGAGGTTGACCTCGGCACTTTCCGCTGGAATGGGGGTCTAATGGCTAGACTGCTCCTCCTAGCCCTGAGAAACCTGAAATTACTCTTGGCATTATAATTTCAGGCATCTCTTGAGCAAAGTCTTCATTTCTGTCTGTCAATTATGAAAACTTTGAAGTGTCCTGGTCACTTTAATCTCCATGCCTCGTGGACACCTAGCAGGCTGCCACATCCCAGCGGCACTCCATTCTTCATCAGGGATTCCCCTTTCTCTTTCTAAGAGGCTGCAGGTGTGAGGGGACTTCCTTTAAGTCACTGACTGACAGGAGAATTCACTTACACTGGAGGAGGGTAGGTGACAGTTCCCTCTTCATAGCTGCTTATTCAACCACATTTATTTCAATTCTCTGAGCCTGCAGAGAAAGGCTCTTTGATATCCCTTTAAACCCTTTGAAAAGCCTTGTTTCCATTCAATTTCAGTCCAATCCTTATAGCTCTCTCTTGGATGGACAATTTAATGGACAGCATGCTGTCAGTTTTGTTCACTGATGTTTCCTTTAATGGTCGACTGAGTTTCAAGAACCCCCTTCCATTGTTCTTAACTGCAATGTTCATACATAAAAGGACCCAAGAGCACTTAGCTGCATTGAAGTTTCTGCAGTTGCTTGTGGTTACAGTTACAGGCAATCTCAAAACCAGCTAAGTACTTTTAGTTCTTCAGGTCTACAATGTTCATAAGTCACAACAAAGCCCAAGTGCAGATTCTGCTGGAAAGACTGGTGAATGGCAGGAGGGCTTAGAGTCAGGCTTTAAGCCCACTAATTACATTAAAATGAGCTGTTTGGAATAATCAATGGATAAGAAACTGATCGGGGTCGGCCAGTGAATGATGACATGAGTGACTCACGTCGGGAATCCTATTGTTGCTCTGATGCTCCATTCAGCGGGTGGTCAGGATTCCTGCCAGTGAATAACAGGACCAGTGAATTGCCCCCCTAATATTTTAAATGATTTTCTGTCTCTTTTATTCCTCTCTTAATCTCATTTTTCATCTCTGCTCTTTACTGCCTTCGTTGTTCAGAATTTAAATATAGTTCATATCGCGTGCTTTATACGCTGCAGTTCTTAGTGAGAACTCCTCAGCCTGGTTGGTTGAAAAGTCTTGCTATATTGCTGTCCTATTCTGCTCACACAAGTCACAGATCCCCTGTAGATGGCACTAATCTAGATCAGAGCAGAGGCCTGATAACTCCAAGGATGGAATTTTACAGCCCAACCCACCAGCTGGATTTTCCAGGCTCACCAAAGTCAATGAACCTTTGAACGATCACTGAATTTTCCAGTCCTGCCCATGTCATGATGAGGCCAGAAAGTTGTGCCCCAAGTCTTTGTTCAGCAACCAGTTGGGCTGAACAACTATGAGTAGTTGTCGACATATTGAACAGCAAGTGCCCTTCCTTCACCTTTGTCCACAAAGTCCAGCACAATGTCTTATTCGGAGTTTTCTGGGCATGTGACAACTGACTTTGAATTACAGCAACATTTATCAGACTGCTACAAAAAGTGAATCAAATGAAATTCAAACAAACTGAAGTACGCTATAGGTCAATGATGATCCTTGAGGGTCATCTGAATTTTTAGATATACTTTGAAGTAATGAGATAAAATCACTTTTAAAATACGGGCAAGGTTGGTTGACCACAGGAAATGCAGAACAATTTGAAATCTGCAGTATGAATCCATTTGCATTTTGGCTTTACTAATCTACAATGATAAGCTAATGTTGGGGATGGCTGACCCTTTGGGCAGATCATCATGAATACTAAAAGGTTAGTGCCTTTTGAGTCAGAAGTAGATTTCAAATTAGATCAACCCACTTTATTCTATTTATAAAGTCTACAAAATCGTTTAAAGATTTGAAACCAAGTTAGGTTATATCAGACATGTCGTTTAAAACTCTAAAGCTTCTTCCTTTAGGATTCACAATATACTTATTAACCAATCTGAATTTGTTCACTTCACAACTTTAATGACATTACAGCCCATGTCTCAGAAACTTAATGAATGACTCCTGAACAATTCTGAACCTCTTTTTGGTTTCTATTGATATTTAAACATTTCAGATTTTTGTTATGAATTAACCCTGGAATTATGAATTCCACAATAATACCAACAGTCATTGTACTTTCTGATTATTTTTCTCGAATGTGGCAGGTTTAGCAAGGCCTGCATTGGAACTCACAGATTGTAGGAACTGTCCAAATGATGCAGCTCCCTCTTTCCCCAGTACTAGTGCCAATGACACATGAATCAAAATCCCCCATTTCTCCTACACCAATCCTTGAGCTATGCAATCAACTCCCTGATCATATTTACCCCATGCTAATTCATAGGTGGCGCTGGTAGTGATCCAGAGATTAATGCCTTTGTGATTCTGCTTTTTAAATTAATCTGGACTGCTCAATCCCTGAGCGCAGCTCTTTCCTAGTCCTATTTATGTCATTAGACCACGTGGATCATGACAACTGGATCCTTGCTCGCCCACTGCAAATTCCTCTCCAACCTGAACCAATGTCCTGAACCTTAACACCAGACAAACAACACAGGGGGAAGACAGTAAAACGATAATGTCAGAGGCCCACGCTAATGCCCAGGACATTTTTCAAATCCCACAATGACAGCTGGTAGAATTTAAATTCAATTAATAAAACGTAATTAAAATGAAATATAAAGTTAATGTTAGCGATGGTAACCATGCAACTAGCATTGATCATCATAATAGGGATGAGCAACAAATGCTGGCCTTGTCAGTGATGCGCACATCCGATGAAGAATTAAAATAAACAACCTTAAGGACTGCAGAGAATGGTGATTTTCCCTGAATACGCGGTTTCCTACTACAATTACATTCCTTTTGACTCACTCCTCCAAATGAATGGCACTCTCTACCACAATTCCTTGATTAGTTCACTCATTAACCCTGTAGCCCCAGCTCTTGTCCACACAATTTACAAGGATCTCAAACCTGTTGGACAATTGCAGGGATTGAGGCTCCTCCACTTCTACCTTTTCAATCCACATACCAACCTCATTTGCAGACATGCTGACCTGTCTTGACCATTTAATGATCCAAGCCTGAGGGGTAATGACTGCCTCCAGGAATAAAGTGACCAGGTAACTTTCCCTCACCCTGATGCACTGCAGCATCATAAACTCAGACTCCAGCTCAACAATGCAGAGTCAAAGTTCTTTGAGCTGCAGAAGTTTACTGCAGAATCAAGGATCACACTGGTGTCCACCAACTCCCGCATGTTACAGTTGTGCAACTCATCAACCGCCACACCACATCCTTTATTATATAGTTTTCTTTAACTACTTAGCTTTCAAATGTTTTCAATTTCCCAGTTCCAAATTTGAATTAATATCATAATTTAGAGAAAAAGAGAAAAGCTACTCATCAACTAATCATTTACCTTCTTTTGGAAGCTCCGTACCACTTAATCTAGCTCTGGAGCTGACGCAAGATTTAACAAACACCACCATAGAACTACATTTTTTTCAGTGTGTTGAGATTCACTATTTCCACAAATTCAGTCCTAATAATGGTTTATGTATCGCATTGGAGTCAACATAGTGTTGGTGTGAAAATTGCTTTGTGGAGTTCTTGACCACTACAAATGAAGACAATTCACATGTGCAAATCAAATTTAGCTTGCTACACTGTAACAACAGAAGTTTAAGTATATTGCATCATTAGAGTTGTAACATGCAAAAATACAAGATTAATAACAATGTTTTATAGGATGGTTCACTTTGTTGGAAGGACCAGTTGGGTCCTGTACAGATTGTTGTTTCCATTTCTAGGAAAAGGAAGAAAGAATGTGACTGAGAGTTCTAAAGATGGGAGGCACACCCACCCATACCTTGGCCATTGGGTGTGATGTGAAACTATGATGTGAATCTTATCACCGCTCACATCAGCGGGGTTTTCCCATCCTACTGCAGTGAATGGAGATTTGACTGGCCACAAAATTCTCTGACCTTGCTGCAGCAGGAGTGTGGTGTGAGCGGCAAGCAAGATGCACCCTATGATTTATTTGTACCCATATGTCTGAGGAGGCTGAAGTTCATTGGAATGGCTCTGGACGAGTCCGACTGACATAGCTAACAGTCCATGGGATTGAAAATGATCTTGACTATAAATTTCCACGTAACAGATCTGTAAAGTTATCCAAAACACACTTGTATGAGATAAATCAGTTTGCCAAGCACCACTGCATCAAAGTGATAATGGATGCCCTTTTTTGGACAGAGAAATAGCAAAAATTTTCTTCTGGAAAACAGAAGGAAAAACAGATGCAATACTACATGCAGTCTGATTTCTCTGGGGTAAAGAAAATCAGAGTGCACAGATGTAGCCTTTTGAGCACCTGCACACAATACCTCACCTATATGAACAGGAAGGGCTACGGTTCACTAAAGATGCAAATGACCTACGACTGCCACATGTGAACTGCACACATGGAGGATACATTACCTACTGTTATAAGATCTTTCATTCTTCAATTGATATATATTACAGGAGTAAAGTGCGATTTGACTTGTTCTGGACAGAACCATGTGTTTGGGCATAAAGATGTCACAACTTTGTAGCTAGGTGTACATTTGCTCTCCTACACCTTGTGCTGCAAAGTGCCAGGACTCACACCAAAATGCCATTTACATCTTGGCACAAAGCTTTTTTTTTAGATTTTAATGATATCAAGAGTTATGAAAGTAGGAATATAACATTGAGATTGAGGATCAGCCACAATCATATTGAATGGCATAGTAGGCTCAAGGGACTAAATGGCCTACTCCTGTTCCTTGCATCCATGTTTAAACTAAAACTTTTCGAATTCCAATACTGCAACCTCAAAAATGTACTTGGGTGAGTTTGTGATGTGTTTAGGATGCATATCAACAGAAAAGATGAACAGAATTCTACAACAGAAGCTACTTTCTGTTGACTGGAAATAACTGACTTTCTTCCGTCAAATTGTTGTTTTTCAGTCCAAGTATTCCCTCTGTTGTATTATGATTTTCCATATATGGTCTCTCAATTACGTGTTAATTTACATTACTCACTGGGGGCAGCAGGTGTTCTTTTACGGTTAGATAATAATCTCAACTGGTTTACTTTTGAACCATCAGAGATCTCATGATACAAATGCTGCATCTTCTACAGTGACTTGGCTGATACCTTGAATCAAAAATAGTCCCTGTGGAAAAATAAAAATTACCTTGCAACTGGGTTAGGATATGCCCAGATCATACTATTATAATCATTGGGAAAGCAGTCACAAATCCTTTATAAGGGTTTGCATTCCACAATCTTAATTTGAATCTTTAAATGCAGTAGCAAATATCAGCAAAATTTTATACAAACTCCATACATATTTTCAAATGTAAAAAGAAACAAGAATATTTAAAACAGCTTTTCTTTCATCTTTCTCAGCAAAAAGTCAGTAATCATCATTTTATGTAACAGGAAAGAAAACCTGTTAAAACTTTCATTTTGTTTAGCACTATACCATTTACTATGAGAAAATTATTTTCTTCTACGGACATTGTAAATGACGTGACACATTGTCAAAGATCAGATCGAAGGCTGAATGAGCCGTATAGAGGCAACTATTAGTTTCTCTTTTTACAGTACTGAGTAAACCTAAGGCAAGGTCCGTGTTTAACGACAGCTCACAACACAAGAAGAATCTGAATGAATTTACCATACAACCTCTAAAAATGAGCAAATTATGATGATTTAATGATAATATTACTTATTGCATGATTCTAGCCTGTGGTACAAACATCACACAAAAGAAGAGCCTTTTGATGCATGCTGAAGGTTATTGGGGAGGGGTTGTTGAAATACCTACAATGAACCAAAACATAAACAACGTGCAACTGTCGCTTGTGCTACTTAATACTGTATCCCCCATAAATCTGAGTCGTGCCACAGTTATAATGGGTCTTACTGCACAGCGTAGAATTCAGTATCCTTCACTTATGAGACTTGGAGAAGGAGGAATTTAATTAAAACTGACAACACAATTAACGTTATCATTCTGTGTTCAAATATCTCAATTGATATGAGTTAAATCATTCATCAGCTAAATTTACTTATTCATATGGTCCTCAAATGTACAAATCAGAAAGGTCCTGGTTTTGTGCTGAGTCAGCTGATCGCGGCAAGTGTTCAATGAAGGTGAACATAAGAACATAAGAAATAGGAGCAGGAGTAGGCCATCTAGCCCTTCGAGCCTGCCCCGCCGTTCAATAAGATTATGGCTGATCTGTCATGTCTCAGTTCCACATTTCTGCCCTCTCCCCATAACCCTTAATCCCCTTGCTTATCAAAAACCTATCAACCCACGTCTTAAATATATTTAGCGAGGCAGCCTCCACCACTTCAACGGGCAGAGAATTCCAGAGATTCACCACCCTTTGAGTGAAGAAGTTTCGCCTCAACTCCGTTCTAAACCGCCCCCCCTTTATCTTGAGGCTGTGCCCTCTAGTCCTACTGTCCTTTCTGAGCGGGAAGAGCCTCTCCACCTCTATCCTATCCATCCCATTCATCATCTTATATGTCTCAATGAGATCTCCCCTCATTCTTCTAAACTCTAACGAGTACAAGCCTAGTTTAGGTGCACAGAAGTGTATATATCCTACAGGCTCAGAAACAGGCTTGCATCAATCAAACAATAATTAAGAAGTGGGGTGGAAGCAAAAGTTATATATCATTGTCTAGTTCGTAGAATAAATGATTGCGATTATTTACCCTTTTTTGTTCTTTGGTATATTCAATCATGTCCTCCCTGGCTTTCTGAATTGCCTCTGCTACAACTTTCTCACTTCTTCTTCTTTCTTCATTTGCAGCTTCTTTTATGGCTTCCTGGTGATGGGGGAAATAACAGATAATCAACCCAGCATTTTCTGTTTTTTAGCCTCTCCGTTCCCCACAATTAGGCATTAATATATGCATTGGGATTGGAGCCATCATCGCAGCACAATAAAGTATGCTTAGCTGAAGTGAAATGACTAAGATGTAGATTGGTGTTGTAAAATCATTAAACTAGTCTGATGTCACATATAAGATGAAAATAGTTCTGCAAAAACATTAAGTTTATGTTTAAGTTTATTTCTTATTGTCACAAGTAGGCTTACATTAACACTGCAATGAAGTTATTGTGAAAACTCTGGCGCCTGTTCGGGTACACCAACGGTGAATTTAGCATGGCCAATGCACCTAACCATATCCATTATACCCGTTAAGTCTGGACAGCTGGAACCTATTCACGGAACTCTGAGAGTACTGTTTCATTACAAAGTGCCCAGGAGCCAAGCACATCAATTTTCACTGTAGGAGAAGTATCTTATCAACAGTTCAGTGGTTCTCAAAAATCACTGAGATCAGGGAACAGGTGTCAAGTAGGTGTCAATCAGAAAAATGGGTGGAGACAACAACTTGCATTTATATAGCACCTTCGCATAGTAAAACATCACAAGGCACTTCAAAAGTCATTATCAAACAGAACTTGACACCAGATTGAAGGCAGGGATTCTGGACTGAGGGTATAAGCAGCTTAGGCACAGCTACTAATGGTGAAGCAAAGAAAATTGGGGCTGTATAAAAGGCCTGAGTTACAGAAGTGTAGAGGTAGCACAGTATAGGATGGTCGAAGGAGATCACAGGAGTACAAAGGAGCAAGGGTGGAGAGATTTCAGAAAATAAAAACAGGATTATTAAAATTGAGATTTTCCTGGACTCAGAATCAATGTGGGTCAGTGGATACAAAGATCATGAGTGAATGAAAATTAATGCAAGATAGGATACAGACTGAAGAATTTTATATGAGCTCAAGTACTTGGAGGGTACAAGATGGGAGGCATGCCAAGACAGCATTGGAACAGTCAAGTCTACAGGGGAGATGTGCAACATTATGCATTATGTAGATGAAGGCAGATAGTTTTGATAATGGAGGGGGCATGGAGTTGGAACTCAACTCAGGGTCAAAGAGGGCAACATGACTAAGGACAGCCTGATAAAGCCAGGGAAAGGGACAGGGACCAAAGACAATGGCTCAAGTTACCACAATATTTAATTGGAGGAAATTTCTGCTCATCTAACACCGGGTGTCAGGCAAGCAGTGTAATAAATCAGAGCCAGGAGTATCAAGAGAGGTGGTGATGAACTGAGTGCCATCCATGTACACATGGAACCTGACTTAATTTCAGATGATGTCATCAAGGAGCAGCATGAGAAGAGATATAGAAGGAGGTGAAGGATAGATCCTTGGGGAAATCCAGAAGTATGGGCGCAGGACCAAGGGGAACTATTGGGCGATTGTCTGGAAATGGCTGGATAGATTTGAGAGAAACCAAGCAAAACAAGTCCCACTGGGCTGGACAAAGGAGGAGAGGTGTTGGAGAATGCGTAGTCAACTGTTCCAAAAGTTGCAGACAAAAAGGATGAGAACTGACAGCTTACTACAGTCATAGTAACATGGAATTTCTTTTGTGACTTTGAAAAAAGCCTTTTTGTACTGTGGCAGGAGCCAAAATCTGATTAGAGATGTTTTAACATGGAATTGCAGGAAAGGTGCACATGGATTTGGCAGGCAGCAAACATGTTCAAATACTTTGGAGAAGGAATGGAGGTTGGAGATAGTTTGCAAAGAGGGGTCACGGATGGGTTTTGTGAGCTGAGTACTGGTAACAGGAGATTTGAAGTTGGAGGTGAACAGCAGCTGAGGAGAGGGAAACATTAATAATACCAACTAACAAAGGGGGCTAAGAAGGGAAGTTATGTAGTCAGCTGTTTAATGTGAATAGGATTGAGACAACAGGAGTTGTGACACATAAACAAGCTGAGCTCAAACGGGACAAGAGGAAAGGAACCACAGTCCCAGCGTTCCAGATCTCTGCCCCTTTACTGCTGTCTCAGTTATCTGGTATTGTACTGATTCCATTAATTTGCAGCTAATTGTATTAAAATTTAGGCCCATTTGGAGAACATGGTACATGCAATTTTCCAACATTTGTGTGAGTTTAGCACTCAATCAGATTGAGGGTTTTCAAGTTTGTTAGGATGCAATGTTTACCAAAATGTAATTTAAAAAATCTGTGACTATTTCTGAACTAATTTTGCTGCTTTTTTGGGGATTAATTTCTTGTTTCGATTTAACTAGTCAGGTGATTGTGGTAATTTATTCAAATTTTTGGAGATATATAAGGGAGAAATGGTAGGATAGCCAGCAAGTCAAGCCACAAACAGACCACATCCTACTAGTCAGTGCTTTCCTGAAATCTGCAACTACAGATAAAAGCACACCAACAGTCAATGAACTTGCAGAATTGGCTATGAGGACTTTGTGTCAGCAAGCTGACAGATGCAAAGCTATGCCACCTGTCAAGGACACCTGAAGTGAACACTGGCCATAAGGCTGGCAGTGTCACTTACACTCGATGTCCTTTTTCACTGTCTCCTTTCAGGCATGCTGCATGGGCAGGGTGCCCTAGAGTGACATGCATGACCACTATTCCTATTAAGATTTAATTTTGTGGTACTTCACTTTGCATGCAATCAAAACAGATTGGAGTGGTGTGCTCCTCCATCACTCAGCCACATAATTAGATTCTTGCCATTATATTTAGTGTGCCAGTCACGATTTTGCCAGATATTTTTAATGCAGAAACCACCTTTACAAAGCTAACAACTGCTTTGATTTGCATAATGTGGTCAACTACATTAACTGGCTGCATTCCTTTAAGTTCGCCCACCACACTTGTAAGCAGCCTTTACAGATGATTTGTACTGAATTTCCTTTGCCCTTTCTTGTAAGCCCCCAACCAGCAGTGGGAATGTAGCTGATTTCAACATTCAAGACAGTCAGAATATGATCAACTGAATGCAAATAGTACACCATATGATATCTGATGGGTAGATCTATTATTATTGTGGCAATCTCTAGAGAACCACATTTTCCATGTGCAAGAAGCCATGCATACTAAGACACACCTATCCTTCCATATAAATATTTCTGCAAAACTATAAGAAAAATGCAAAATACACAGACAATGTTAACAGTCTCTGAATCTCCTTACATTAGAACATTGCAAGTTATTAACACCAAATAGAGAACTTCTTCCTCCACAATTTCCTCATCATCAAAATACATTTACTTGTATTGATTTACAGTTGCACAAGCTCTGACAATGACCTCACCTATATGGTCCCTCATGTGTGCCTGAGCAATGAGTACAGTGTGGACAACCTAATAAATAGCTTAGGTAAATGGAACTGAATTTAATCTTTCCGTCATGAAGATCAACAATTTCCAGGATGAACCTCAGGACATGATAGGGTGGCAATGAACAACATGGAAACAATGGCGAGAAGTTGTTGCTTGTGGGAATACAGGGTATCAGATGGATGTGATAGTACATGAGTACTATAGCACTGAGCAATGGATGTGGTTGAAAAGTAAAAATGGAACTAAATAAGAGATTGCACATGAAGCAAAATCTATGGTGGTAGTGCTGACTGAATAAAAAGGGGCAAACAAGCAGTCAACAGCATAGCTGGGAGTGCAGAGATGAGGTGATTTTTGGTAGGGTCTAAGTCTAGCTTGATTGTATATAAGATTGACTGATATGCCACTATTCCAATTTTTATTTCACTTATGAAGCAAAGATGCTCTAGTATTTTCACCCTTTCATATATTTCTCTCTAAAAGAAGCAGGTCACATAATTGCATACTAAAACATTTTATAGCATTAAAACTAACCGGAGCAACCAATGAGTATATTGCTTCAGATTTTCTATAACAGATTTGCAAGACCTTAATTTATGCAATTTACATTTTACCTGGCTTTTGTTCCTCTCCTCTTGCAATGCTTCTTGGATAGCCTGCTCCAATTTCTCTTGGTCCTTACACCGCTCAATTTCCCATAATTCTCTTTTCTCCAACTGGATCTTTTCCATCCTTTCTCTCTCTTCTTGCACAGCTTTCAAAACAGCCTCCGTAATGATTTCCTTTTCTGCCTATGTAACAGAGCATTGTTCAAAAGGGATTTTAAGAAAAAAAATCAAAAGACATTTAAACCAAATATAATACCACATAAAAATCCATGGCCATATACTAAATAAAAGATCAGAGAAACTAACAAATGTTGTATGTTGAAAAATGAAATGCGTCTGCCAACTTCAACAGGAATTGGATTACAAAGCTGGAAGCAGATGCTTCAGAAATATTGTTGTCCCTGTTATTATAACATTACTTGCCAATAATGCAATTTTTTCTTGTTACAATATTGTTACAGTGGCAATGTTAGGAAAATGGCTGCCGTTGGCAACCACAAAGACCATCTACAATTTCAAGAGAAGAATAAATCTTCAAAAGCCTACATAAAACAGATGACAAGAATACAAGAGCATTAAATAAAAATTAAAATCAGGTTACAATTTTTTCTGATTAATCATCACTCTACAATTTACTTTGTACTACTGCATCAAGTTGAATGTTCAGCTGAATAAATGAGAACACAAGAAGTTAATCATATCTAAAATCAATTTACACACACATTATAAAAATATATTCTAATTACCCTCCATGTTGTTATTGTTGACCACTGAAAATTGACTACTCTGAAGTTTGCAACAACTTAATACATCTTTAATGTGGTAAAACATTCCAAGGAGCTTTACGGAAGCCCCATCAGAAAAGAACTGACACCAAGCCAAAAAAATACACCAGCAAAGATAAATCAAAAACTTGATCAAAGTTGTCGGCCTTCAACGATCTTTATGCCTGTTTAGAGTTATGTGGCAGGATTTGGATTTGATTACAACTGGTTATTTGATTATCCTTCTCCTCCTTCAATGGTGCAAAATTGCGATTAAGTGCCAGAAACTCTACAGCTCAAATAAGATGCAAGGATACAGCAGAAATTAACAGAGAGCAACTGCAATATGACCTTGCATTCCAAAACTCCACAGCTTGGTACATCAGTGTGCTGCACCACATCAACTTTCTTTTATCAAACACTTAATTCACAGTCCCAAGCAAAAAACACAATAAGCATCAACAGTCCATGTTTTCAATGAGCAATACTAGGATCTCCATCAACCAATGTGCATACATGAATTACAGTATGAATATGAATTACAGTAAGGTGACATATGGAAAATCCTCCTTGCAGAAGTTAAAGGGGAGAAATCATAATTTTTTTGTAATATCATACAGTATCATAGAATCCCTACAGCACAGAAAGATGCCATTTGGCCCATCCAGTCTGCACCGACCACAATCCCACTCAGGCCCTATCCCCATGTCCCTACACATTTACCCACTATTCCCTCCAACCTACACATCTCAGGACACTAAGGGTAATTTTAGCATGGCCAATCAACCTAACCCGCACATCTTTGGACTGTGGGAGGAAACAGGAGCACCTGGAGGAAACCCACACAGACATGAGAAGAATGTGCAAACTTCACACAGACAGTGACCCAAGCCAAGAATCGAACCCAGGTCCTTGGAGCTGTGCTAACCACTGTGCTACTATGCCGCCCTATGTAATAGTTTACACAACTATATGCCTAGTTGTGTAAACTATCACCTAAACACTGTTCACTATATTAGAACTCCACTAGAATTTTGCTACCCATTCCTATATTGTTTTCTTATTATCTAGACAAAATATATCAGGCTGGTAGAATGAATATGGTAGTTACTGCCGTTCATAATAAATTTAGTTTTAAGTTATACGTTCATATTGTATGAAAATTCCACTTGTTGGAGACAGTTTTTGATTTTCAAAGGTCCAACTGAACATTAACTCATTGGCAACTGATTTTTTTTCATTTAGTTGTATAACATATGTAACAGATAACAACAGGAAACCCAAAGTAACCTTAAGTAAAGAGTCGTTGCTTTTGAAAGTTTGTCTCCAGCTGATTACAGTGAAATTCTATAACTAATTACATAGCCACTCATTATTAGAACACAAAAGAAAGATGGCAAGCAAAGGAAAACAATCAGCATCTCTTTCTTAAAAAGAAAAATACAGAATTTTGGTAGGCAAGATTGAAAAATACCTTTACAACTTTTTCCATTGCCTCTGTGCTTCGTAGCCTTTCTTCAGCAACACATCTTTCTAGCGCATCCTGTAAATAATTCGGCAAATTTTCAGATTCTACAGGTGCCAAGGACAACATTAAAAAAGGATTATTTTACAAAATAATCAAAAACCACCTTATGTTGTTTTGTTTGTTCCTCCAAAGCTTCTTTAATCCTGTCCTGCAACAGATTTTTTTCTTTTTCCAGTAAGTCAAGCAGTCGCTCATGCTGGAAAATCATACAGTTGACAACATCAGCAGCACATCATATAAAATGTGATTTTTCTGACATAAAGCTATAAATAATTACCTTCACTTAGAAAAGAAAAGTTACTCAAAAGATGCAATTACTGATTTCAATTCTGAATGGATTCCAAAAGTATTCCTGGGCACCAGTAACACGTTGCCAGGCCAATTCCTCCACCTTCCCAGGCAAGAATTCGGATGGGAAGCAGCTAACATCCTCCAGAATATCTGGCAGTAGATGTGTGCATGGAGTTCTGGATGGGTAATGTAGGAGGGGAGCACGCAATTTTCTTTGTGGAGCGTGGAGCTCTCGCTCTTCCCAGTCCCACAAAACAAAGTGAAAAATATTTTTTTCCACACAACCTTCCACTCAGGCCGAAAGCAAATTTGCAAAATGTCTACACATTTAGGAAGAATTCTGTCAGCTTTAGGCAGGCAATAGACCTGCCAATGTACAAGATTTTGGTTAGGGGGATTTAGTCAACCTTCTTGGTGCTGGTTGGAAGGATTGATAGCACCCAATAACTTTTGAATAGAATATACAGAGTAACATTTTTTCCCTTTACATGCTGAATGAATACATAAAAATACAACTAATATTTGCTATATATTCCAGCTTTAACAGAGTTTAACAAATTTATGGACTTAATTGCCTCTTTGGTTCTGATGGTCTATAGGTTTCTCCTATAGGGTTTAAGTTGAACGGCTACCAAGTCACACTCCCTGAAATATAAGCAATAAAAATATGCATGAAGCTCAAATATATCCACAAGATTAAAATGAATTTCACATCAGTAATATTTATCTTGTCACTTGAGAAAGCAGGAAATATTTTTATGTAGTTCTCTTTTCATTATGGGCCAGCAGGTGATTACATTTATTGCATTGCAAGGTTCAGGTGAGACAGCGAGTGCTTTGACACATTATACGGATGCTCTAGAGGAAGACACACATGCTCTCTGATTGTATTTGGATGGTCACTCCAGGCAATCTGCACATAACTCTGAACCGACAATTCAACAGCAGTATTAACAGAAGTCTTGTATTACTTATTCCTAGGCAGTTAACACTGGAAAGCAAGGAACCTAGAAAGGCAATTAAAAGTACCCTATTATGAATCTAAGAAAGTTGAAAGGAAACTAGAACTATTCTGCGATTTTTTTTCCAACCCCTCCCTTCTTGCTTTCCTCTCCAATCTCGCCTTGCCAAATTCTCTTGCGAGATTTTAAAAGGATGGAGGGAAAGTGAAATCAAAATTAAGAGCTGACTTCTTGTGAAAAGTTGTTGGCTAGTGGAATAAGCTGCCACCTGCTGCTTAGAATGCAGAACATGTAGATCATCACAAAAAACAGTTTAGCAGATTTCTGCCATACGATGGTGGGGTGGAAGCTCTAATTTAGGAAAAGGTTGTGACAAGGGGCCGGATTCGGGAGAGTGGTGGTGTTGCGATACTATGCAGTTGATTCCTGAAGAACAAGCAATGGAGGCTTATTGAAGCATGTATATTCAAAGAACAGGAGCAAAGGGCCCTTCTTATTCAAATTTGGGGGTGCTTTTCCTACCTTGCCATGCCAGGCACAGACCACACTAATCCTGGAAAATAGCGTGCAGGCCTAAAAATCGGTTTTGCACCTAATGGCAAACAGTTTGCGATTGCCCTAGCCCCTTCTCCTGGCGAGAACCAGATCATGCCTGGAAAGGTTGCAAGGCCGATCTGCATGAGATTGACTGGATTCAGTCTCATTAGCGAGTTTGGCATGCAATCATCTCCCCTCTTGGAATATTTGCACCATCTGGCAGCACATCAAGCCAGCGCAAATCATTTCTGATCTCCACTAGCAAAGGGCTATGACGGGGGGGGAGACTATGCAGGAGGGGGTCATGTGGGAGCAACATACAAGGGTAAGGATAGGGAAACTTTGGGAGAGCCCCAATGACAACAACCTGTGTTGGGGAGGGGTGGGGGAACATGCCGCCAATGGGAAGGAGACAACTTTCACGTAGAGAAATGGAGAGACTGCCAGTGCACAGAGAGATCGGGGCCTCTGTGAAATGGCACCTGAGCACTCTGAAGTTGGTTGCATCTGTACGCCTATTCCCACCCCATCCCCCCCTCCCAGTACCTGCGCGTAACTCAACACTCTGTGACTGAGTGTGGGACGGTTGCAGTGTGGAACACGCCAAAAAGACCAGCATGAATCACTCCACTGTTCTCATATTCTCAGCATTTGGGGGAAAATTCCACCATTGTATTGATCTGGAGTATGCATTATGCAAACTGGTGCCGCACCTGCGCAAAGATATTTTGGCCTTGGAGGGAGTGCAGAGAAGGTTTACTAGGCTGATTCTGGAGTTGAGGGGGTTGAGCTATGAGGAGAGGCTGAATAAACTAGGCTTGTACTCGTTAGAGTTTAGAAGAATGAGGGGAGATCTCATTGAGACGTATAAGATGATGAATGGGATGGATAGGATAGAGGTGGAGAGACTCTTCCCGCTCAAAAAAGACAGTAGGACTAGGGGGCACAGCCTCAAGATAAAAGGGGGGCGGTTTAGAACGGAGTTGAGGAGGAACTTCTTCACTCAAAGGGTGGTGAATCTCTGGAATTCTCTGCCCGTTGAAGTGGTGGAGGCTGCCTCGCTAAATATTTTTAAGACGCAGGTTGATGGGTTTTTGATAAGAGAGGGGATTAAGGGTTATGGGGAGAGGGCGGGAAAGTGGAACTGAGCAGCGACAGATCAGCCATGATCTTATTGAATGGCGGGGCAGGCTCAAAGGGCTGGATGGCCTACTCCTGCTCCTGCTCCTATTTCTTATGTTCTTAAAATCTGCACCACTGAAACAGATGATAAACAGGCATAGTTTATGTTCAAAGTATAAGCCCGAGATGAATCTTCTGCACTATTAGGCAATTATCCCAATAACAGGGTTTCTTTTGTCCCTTCTATTGTACAATTAAAAGAGAGCAAAGCAAAATATGCAAATGGAGAGCTTAAATATAATTTCAGTTATTCATTAGTATGGAATAAACTGCTTGTCAATAAGTAGATGCCAGTAAACTGACATCTACTTATAACAGATACAGAAGTTTCCATATGTGTCTTTTCATTCACACGCGTCAATGCCCTTACATTAACCATATACTTCCCATCACTTTTTTTTTCAGTTTAAAAGTATAATCTGAGAATGCAAAATGCATTGTAACTGACACAAATCTGCCCATTCCACTAACCTATGTTTCATGATGTCTTTTACAGTGTTTCTCAATATTTGTCATAAAGTAGTCACTATTAAGGTAGGTAGCTGGAGTCAGAAAATTTTCCAAATTAGCAGATCTACCTAAGTAGCAAGTGCCCCATCAGAGCCAATGGAAGAGGGCAGGCGCAGGATAGAGTCAGGGCTGCTGCAACCAGAAACAGATCAGAGGCACTGATGGAGCAGCTGAGTGACAAAGTGAGTGACTAAAACACCCGCCTTAGCTCTCTGGGACTTTGCCTCAGTTGTTTTGTTAAATTTTAGGCTCTCTATCCATCACCACATAACACATGCCACCTCCGTGCTCTTCATAAACTTCATGCCAACTCGTGCCCCTCACCCACCCTCGTGGTCCCTTTTGCTCCTAATTTAATGCCAACCCATTCACTACCCTTGGCCCTTACACCCTCCATGGCAACTCACACAATCTTCACAATGGGCAGACTTTAGAAGCCAATGGAATGAAATAAAAGCCAAAATGGTTGCACTCAGCATTGAGTTCAAATGATCTTCCTGAGTTCAAAATTCACTAATGTCAATCATACCGTGCTCCCTTTCCCCAACTGACAAAAATGGAATCTGTCAGAAATGAGGATGGGTCTTCCACATCCAAATTCCACGCACTATTTGGAAGCTCTGCAAAGTCTCCACAGCATATCAAAAACACGGGCCGTAGAGTCATTTATGGCACAGAGGAAGCAATTTGGTTCGAATCCATGCCGGTTATCTGCAGGCAATCTTGTCAATCTCATTCTCTTGCTCAATCTCAAAGTATTTTTCCTTAAAGTTTCCAAGTCCATCATGCTTGCAGGCAATGAGTTCATTACCAATCACTGCTTAAAAATGTTCTTCTTCATATTATCATTTTGTATTCCTTTAATTCATGTCCCTTATTTCTTGTTAACGGGAATAGTTTTCTCTTGTCTAAGCCTATCATAATCTTGTATACCTCCATCGAAACTCCCATTAATCTCCTTTGCTCCAAGGAGAAAAAACCCAGATTTTCCAACCTAATCTTGTAAGGAAAATTCCCCATGCCTGGAAATATTCTGGTAAATCTCTTTTGCATCCTCACATCCTTCCTAAAGTGTGATGACAGGCACTGTAAGTAATTCCCTAGTTGGGGCTCAACAATTATAAAGGTTTAGCAGAACTTCACTGCTTTTGTACACAATGCCTCTATCTTTACAATTATACATATGAACATTCGAATTAGGAGCAAGAGTAGGCCATTTGGCCCCTCAAGGCTGCTCCAACACTTAGCCCCTCAAGGCTGCTCTGCCATTCATTAAGATCACAGCTGATCTGATTGTGACTCAACTCCACAGTCCATCTACTCCCATTAATCTTTCACTCACTTGTTAATCCAGAATCTATCTACCTCTATCTTAAAAACATTCATTTAGAGTGGCTCCCCCATTCTATTGAAAAGACAGTTCCAAAGATTCTTTATCCTCTAAGAGAAAAAGTTTCTTCTCATCTCTATCTTAAATGAAAGACCCTTGATTTTTAAACTGTGTCCCCCCCAGTTCTAGCCTTTCCCACAAGGGAAAACATCCTTTCAGTATCCATTGTGTCAAGACCTCACAGGATCTTATATACTTCAATAAGCCCAAGATTCAATATGTTTTGTTAACTAACTCTCGATATGTCCCTCCATCTTCAATGATTGATGCACATGCAGTCCAGCTCCCTCTGTTCCTGTGTGCTCTTTAAGACTGTGCATTACTCTACATGGCCTCTCCCTACCCCTACTTCCAAAATGCATCATCTCACATTTCTCTGTATTAAATTCCACTTGTCACCTGTCTGCCCATTCTGCCATCCTATCTATGTCCTCTTGTAGGCAATTCATATGATCTTCACTGTTTGTCACTCCTCCAAGTTTAGTATCATTTGCAAATTTTGAAATTTTACTTTGTATTCCAAGATCCAAGTCTTTTACATGTAGCAAAAAAATAATGCCAGCATTGTTCCTTGGGAAACACCACTGTCTACCACCCACCATTCTGAAAAATAGCCATGTATCATGATTTGCCATTTTCTGTCCTTAAGCCAATTTTTTTGATCCATTTCAACACTGATCCTCCTATTCTTTGAGTCTCAATTTTGATAACCAGCCTTCTATCAAATGTCTTCTTAAAATTCATTCAGACAACATCCACCTTTTTTTATTACTTAATCAAAATAAAAGTCAAGCTTCTACTTTGGGGTTTGTAAAATTTGTGACTGTACTTCCTACACCCAAGTCCAAATCATACATCTACACCACAAAAAGAAAGGAAACAAGCAGTGATATTTGCAGCATACCATTCCCCAATCCATTTATCTTCACACTTTGCATCTAGTTCTCCACCTAAAGTGATTTTTGCTAATAAGCTACGTGAGACACAAACACTTTCTTAAAATCTATATATGCTATATCTACTATATTTACTTTTATTTGTGCAGACATTTCTAGAAATCACATCACTAAATTTTGAAATCGCAGTTTGTTTTTCACAAAGTTGTGCTGGCTGTCATCGATTAACCTGTACATTGTGAAATACATATTATGAAATTCTTTGAATATTATCCCATAAATGTTAACATTGAGACAATCTAAACTGTCCTTACATTTCAGCAACTTCCTCTTCAACTAACTGAATAAAGTAATTGAACTTCATGGTTTTATGCTTTTTATGTAAATATGAGGTCAATTACGTTGCACTGGCTGACCAGGACAGAAAGTTTATACTTAAAAAGTTATTGCCTTCAAAAACATTAACTCGGGTTCTGTGTAATACTACAGTCTCTTCTACCCACTTGGCAGCCTGAATTCACTGTTTATAAAATGGTGACAACGTTCTCATTAACTTGTTGTTTAATGAGAAACTTTGACATAAGTGCCAAAAATCTGAGACACCCTGGAAAAGGAGAACAATTAAAACATGATTTATGGCTTCTACCCTCATAAGCAGCATACATTGCTACAATCTCAAAGCAATCGTACAAAGAAAACTTACTAAATAGACTAAGGCAAGTAACTATTTATTCTTTCAGCTTTGTTTAATAAATCCAACTAAAAATGCCCTTAGCAATTGCACTGTATAACACAGGTTGTATTTAGATGGTACTTCCAAGTTAAACACATGTGGAGCAGCAGCTGTCAATACAATCTCCATCATAACACATTCTAACATTGAGAGTCTGCAAAACACTCCAGAGAACCATTTATTTGGTTTTACTATTTCCAGTAAACCATACCAGACTTTTCCTCTAAACTAGGCAGATCTTTTATCTTTAAAACATTGAATAATGGAAACAATCTTTCTTGAATTATATAAATGTAAAGCACAGAGTTTATAACAAACTAAAACATTAATTGCTAGTTAAGAACAAAATACCAAGTTTCAACTTTATATGCTTTATTCCCTGAATTCATATCACTGACTATTACAGTTATTTAAGTAATTGCATAGCCAGAAAAGAGTATGAATTCAATACAACACACAATTGCCATTTGAGTAATGGTAATAATGTTACACCTTGAAAACTTACAAGGAATAATTCCCTTTTTATTGTCTACATTGTACTATTGGTGGAGAGAATTGTTTACTAAAAATGTTAATTTGTTGTTAAGTCAACCATAAAAAGAGAAGGAAGGATTGTATTTTTCCAGTCAATAGAGATACCAATACATACCGTACTACCAAGTTACCACCAACACGTCTTCCGTTCCACCAGAGGCCCAAACATCCTAGACCACTGCTACACAAATATCAAACAAGTCTACCGCTCTATCATCTGCCCACACTTCAGCAAATCAGATCACAAGGCTATGCTCTTGCTCCCTGCTTACAAGCGAAAACTGAAGTGGGAGAATCCATCAAAGAAAGCTGTGCAATGTTGGTCTGAGGAATTGGATGCTGCTATGATCCTATGGGGCTGCTTGGAGTCGGTGGACTGATCAGTATTTAAAAACTCTGCAACCAGCCTGAACAAATACGCCACTACAGTAACTAACTTCATTAGTAAATGTATAGAAGGCTGTGTGCCAAAGAAGCAAATCCATATGTTCCCTAAGCGGAAACCATGGATGAACAAGGATATCCACTGTCTGCTGAAGTCCAAGTCAGACGTTCAAGTCAGGCAAACTGACCTATATAAGAAAGCCAGGTACGATAGTGGATGCCTTGGTGGTTATTTTCCAGACGTCGCTGGATTCCGGGGAAGTGCCGGATGATTGGAAAACGGCTAATGTTACGCCGTTGTTTAAGAAGGGTGCCAGGCAAAAGGCGGGGAATTATAGGCCGGTTAGTTTAACGTCTGTGGTAGGTAAAATGTTAGAATCTGTCATTAAGGAGGAAATTGCGAGGCATCTTGAAGGGAATTGCTTGATAGAGCAGACGCAGCACGGTTTCATTAAAGGGAAGTCGTGTCTGACAAATTTACTGGAGTTCTATGAGGATGTGTCTAGGGCGGTGGATAGAGGAGAGCCGGTGGATGTGGTCTTTCTAGATTTTCAGAAGGCGTTTGACAAAGTACCTCACAAGAGGTTATTGCAGAAGGTCGAGGGACATGGAGTTGGGGGTAGGGTGTTAGCGTGGATAGAGGATTGGTTGTCAAATAGGAGGCAGAGAGTGGGGGTCAACGGGTGCTATTCGGATTGGCGGATGGTGACTAGTGGAGTGCCCCAGGGGTCGGTGCTGGGGCCTCAGCTATTTACCATTTATATAGATGATCTGGAGGAGGGAACCGAGTGTAGGGTGTCGAAATTTGCTGATGACACCAAGATTGGGGGAACGGCAAATTGTGCGGAGGGTGTGGAGAGTCTGCAGAAGGATCTAGATAGGCTGGGCGAATGGGCCAGGAAATGGCAAATGGAATTTAATATTGGCAAGTGTGAGGTGGTCCACTTTGGTAGGAAGAATGGTAGGAAGGACTATTACGGGGCGAAAAACTGCAGCAGGCGACGGTGCAGAGGGACCTCAGGGTCCTTGTGCATGAGTCGCAAAAACCCAGCTTGCAGGTGCAGCAGGTGGTCAGGAAGGCGAATGGGATGCTGGCCTTCATAGCGAGGGGGATTGAATATAAAAGTAGGGAGGTCTTGCTGCGGCTATATAGGGCATTGGTGAGGCTGCAGCTGGAGTACTGTGTGCAGTTTTGGGCGCCGCACCTGCGCAAAGATATTTTGGCCTTGGAGGGAGTGCAGAGGAAGTTTACTAGGCTGATACTGGAGTTGAGGGGGTTGAGCTATGAGGAGAGGCTGAATAAACTAGGCTTGTACTCGTTAGAGTTTAGAAGAATGAGGGGAGATCTCATTGAGACGTATAAGATGATGAATGGGATGGATAGGATAGAGGTGGAGAGACTCTTCCCGCTCAAAAAAGACAGTAGGACTAGGGGGCACAGCCTCAAGATAAAAGGGGGGGCGGTTTAGAATGGAGTTGAGGAGGAACTTCTTCACTCAAAGGGTGGTGAATCTCTGGAATTCTCTGCCCGTTGAAGTGGTGGAGGCTGCCTCGCTAAATATTTTTAAGACGCGGGTTGATGGGTTTTTGATGAGAGAGGGGATTAAGGGTTATGGGGAGAAAGCGGGAAAGTGGAACTGAGCAGCGACAGATCAGCCATGATCTTATTGAATGGCGGGGCAGGCTCGAAGGGCTAGATGGCCTACTCCTGCTCCTATTCCTTATGTTCTTATGTAATCTAAGAGATCCATCAAAGATGCCAAAAGACAGTACCGGACCAAGTTAGAGTCCCAGGCTAGCCACACTGACATCTGCCGACTATGGCAAGGTCTACAAGACATAACAGGCTATAAGATGAAGGCATGTAAAATCGCCAGCTCCGACGCACCCCTCCCTGATGAGCTCAATGCATTTAACACTCATTTTGAGCAAGAGGTCAGCAAGAGATTGCGCACTACCCTGGAAGCGCTGGATGAGCCCGTATCTGGGGTCACCATTGCAAATGGCAGAGCAGCTTTCTCAACCCATGGAAAGCAACTAGCCCAGACGGGTACCCGGACGAGTACTCAGGTCCTGCATGGATCAGGTGGCAGGGGTATTCAGAGACATCCTCAACCTCTCTTTACAACAATCTGAGGTCCCTATCTGCTTCAAGAAAACGGCCATTATCCTGTATCTAAGCAAAACCAAGCAGCGTGCCTTAATACTATCGGCCGGTGGCTCTGACATCCATCATTATGAAGTGCTTCGAAAAGCATCGAAAGGCTAGTCATGGCATGTATCAATTCCAGCCTCCAGGACTACCTGGATCCACTGCAGTTTGCCTACCACTGCAACAGATCCACAGCAGATGCCATTTCCCTGGCCCTGCACTCAACCCTGGAACACCTAGGTAACAAGGACACCTATGTCAGACTCTTGTTTATTGACTACAGCTCAGCCTTCAACACCATTATTCCCACAAAACTCATCTGCAAACTCCATGGCCTGGGCCTCAGCACTTCCCTCTGCAACTGGATCCTGAACTTCCTAACTCACAGACCACAATCAGTCAAGATAGGCAACAACACCTCTTCCACGATCATCCTTAACACTAGTGCCCCACAAGGCTGTGTTCTCGGCCCCCTACTATACTCCTGATACACTTACGACTGTGTGGCCAAATTCCCCTCCAATTCAATTTTCAAGTTTTCTAACGACACCACTGTAGTGGGTTGCATCTCAAACAACGATGAGACACAGTACAGAGATGAGATAGAGAATCTGGTGAACTGATGTGGTAACAATAATCTCTCCATCAACCTCAAAAATGAAGGCGATTGTCATCAACTTCAGAAAGCGCAAAGGAGAACACACTCCTGTCTACAGCAACAGGAACGAAGTAGAAAGGGACGAGAGCTTCAGGTTTTTAGGTGTCCAAATCAACAACTACCTGTCCTGGTCCCCCTCATACCAACACCATATTTAAGAAAGCCCATCAATGCCTCTACTTTCTCAGAAGACTAAGGAAATTTGGCATGTCAGCTCAACTCTCACCAATTTTTACAGATGCACCTTAGAAAGCATTCTTTCTAGTTATATCACAGCTTGGTATGGTTCCTGTTCTGTCCAAGACTGCAAGGAACTACAAAAAGACATGAATGTAGCCCAATCCATCACGCAAACCAGCCTCCCATCCACAGACTCTGTCTATATTTCCCGCTGCCTCGGCAAAGCAGCCAGCATAATTAAGGACCCCACGCACCCTGGACATTCTCTCTTCCACCTTCTTCTGTCGGGAAAAAGATACAAAAGTCTGAGGTCACATACCAACCGACTGAAGAACAGATTCTTCCCTGCTGCTGTCAGACTTTTGAATGGACTTACCTTGCATTAAGTTGATCTTTCTCTACATCCTAGCTATGACTGTAACACTACATTCTGCACTATCCCATTTCCTTCTCTATACATGGTATGCTTTGTCTGTATAGCACGCAAGAAACAATACTTTTCACTGTATGTTAATACATGTGACAATCATAAATCAAATCAAATACCAACTGTTCATCTAAAAATATTAAATGCCAGTATTTTATTATTATTATTGTAACCAAGCATTTTGCAGAGCCACAGAAACATGCTACATAATTGTGCGATATTCATTACAACAGGCTGGTCACGATCAATGAGACATAGTGATTAAATAAAAACAAATTGATTTACTGAAGCTTTTGAGCAGATGCTGCAAATTGTAAGAAAATTCACTGTTGTGTGAGGCTGACTAGTTTGTGCATGTTTATCCACAAATGTTCCCTTCTAGATTTTCCCTTCTGAAAGAAACCCCTGTCTCATAGTAAAAGAAAGTCTTGCATTTATATAGTGCTTAGCACAACTATCAGTCATCAGACAATAAGTAACAATTTTCAGCAAGGAGGAACAAAGGGAAAATAGATAGTATGTTGAATGTGTGCTAGTAGAATATCATAGTTGATCTAAGCAGCTGCTCAGTCAATTATAATGTGAAAAATTAATGGACTGGTTTAAAACAAAGGCAGTGGCAGCAGAATCAATGCAAAAACAACTGGCTAATTAGCTGGAAGCACTGCAAACAGCAAGAGTTCCCTGCTCTCCATAAACACTCATTTATGTCATTCGGGAGCCCAATGTTAAAATGACACATTACCCATTCTTCATGCTGGGGAATGATTTGGAAAATAAAGATTCAGTCTTCAGTAAATAGCAGAGAGCATGCAAAAAAATATAAATGGTTCTTTCCTCTTGAAAAAAAAATGGAGCAGTGGAACTAGAGAGACTGTAGCAATGAGAGTGTTAAGCAAAATATGCACAGAATACCTGCAAGAAGAGTCCACCTGCTTTGTGGATTATGAAAAGTTTTTTGATTGGATGAACTGGCAAAAGCTGTTAAAACTGCTGGAATGCATTACTGGAGAGTGGAAAGATTGTGGGCCCGATTTTTTACCATTCCGAAAATGTGGTAAAGTCGAGCGTGAGGCAACTAGCGCGATCGGCGTCTGCGTCCACGCAAATGCCCACTTTACCAAGGCCCAAAAATGGCCGCGATCTGAACTACAAAACAGGCATTGACTTAATGAGCTGGATGCCCAATCTTACCTGCATTTCCTCCTTTACCATCGCATTCACCCATCCAGGTACAGCGTGAAACAGACATGCTCGGCAAAGGTCTGTTTCGGGCACTCCAGCTTCTGAACAGGTAAGTTCAGAGCTTCCAGCAGCTTTCTAACTCAGATTGATGGTGGTGGTGGTGGTGGTGGTGGTGGTGGGGGAGGAGGGGGAGAGGAAGGAGGCGGGCCAAATCATTCTCTGGTGGTGGAGGGAGGCCAGATCGTTGTCTGGTGGGGGGAGAGGAGGAGGAGAGGGAGGCAGGCCAGATCATTCTCTGGTGGGGGGGCAGGAGCAGGAGGATCCACTGCCACGCTGCGGGCGATCAGGGAGGGGAGGGGAGGCAGGGAGTCATGTTCGGTCTGGGTAGCCTGGGGGTGTGAGTGGGTAACAGGTACAGTTATGTTGCAGGGTGGGGTGATGTCTGCGGGGGCCATCACTTGTGCTTTTTGCTTCCAGGCTGCCTTATCCACTTTTATGGCCCGGAAGCAATGTGGTAGGGGAAGGTTTTTAAAATTTTTTTCACTGCGAATGCACAGCTGAAGGTTCCAATTGGAGCTGCAGCAATTTGGGCGCAATAAACCCCACCCATAGCACAATTCAGACTCACGATTCTCTTATGGGCTGAGTGTGTTTGGGGGCACCTGAGAGCAGTTTTCCAAATCGGATCTGAATTGTGCCCACATTCAGCACTTAGAAACAAAATGGTAAAATTGGGCCCTGTAACTCTGTTCAGGAGATAAACTGCAACAATCAGGACAGTATTTGGTGAAACTGATCCTGTTGTAATCAGGTGTGAGGTGAGAAAAGGATGTTAACTATTATCATTTTGATTGAATAGATGTTATTGTACAGTGGAAGAAACTATTTTGCTGTTGATATATGGATTTCCCTCAAACTGATATTTTGAAGAAAAATCAAAGATTTGCATTTATATAATGCTTTTCACAATCACCAGATGTCTCAAAGCATTTCATAGCCAGTGAACTAGTTTTTAAAGAATAGCCACTGCTGCAATGCAGAAAACAATGCAATACTCATATAGATCCCACTATCTTTATGGATTTTTCCATCTGTTGCCAGGACAAAATAACCTGTGGTTGTGCTGCTAAACCTGTTGAGGCAGTTCAGTTCATCTGCATCTTTGCTTGCATCCCCAGATAAAATTGTCTCATGATTTATATATGATGCGCCATACTGGCCCTTCTCCCTTAGTGTATATCTCCTTACACAAGTCAATCACTCTCAAATTAATTCATAATTAATACTCAAAGATTAGAAGGTTATGAAATATGGTTCTGGAGAAGGAGGGAGCAGGTTAATTGGAAAAAACACAAGCACTTCTCGGAATGGTGGAGGAGGAAAGATAGTGAATACCATCAAGAAAAGGCAACAGGTAGAACTGGCCATATTCTAAGGGATGAGAACTTGCAGAAGGAGGTGATGAAAGAAAGATTAGAGCAAGAAATAGAATAATGATAATAAGAACATAAGAAATAGGAGCAGGAGTAGGCCATCTAGCCCTTCGAGCCTGCCCTGCCATTCAATAAGATCATGGCTGATCTGTCGTGGCTCAGTTCCACATTCCCACCCTCTCCCCATAACCCTTAATCCCCTCTCTCATCAAAAACCCATCAACCCGTGTCTTAAAAATATTTAGCGAGGTAGCCTCCATCACTTTAACAGGCAGAGAATTCCAGAGATTCACCACCCCTTGAGTGAAGAAGTTCCTCCTCAACTCTGTTCTAAACCACCCCCCCTTTATCTTGAGGCTGTGCCCCCTTGTCCTACTGTCCTTTCTGAGCAGGAAGAGTCTCTCCACCTCTATCCTATCCATCCCATTCATCATCTTATACGTCTCAATGAGATCTCCCCTCATTCTTCTAAACTCTAACGAGTACAAGCCTAGTTTATTCAGCCTCTCCTCATAGCTCAACCCCCTCAACTCCAGAATCAGCCTAGTAAACCTCCTCTGCACTCCCTCCAAGGCCAAAATATCCTTGCGTAAGTACGGCGCCCAAAACTGCACACAGTACTCCAGCTGCAGCCTCACCAATGCCCTATATAGCTGCAGCAAGACCTCCCTACTTTTATATTCAATCCCCCTCGCTATGAAGGCCAGCATCCCATTCGCCTTCCTGACCACCTGCTGCACCTGCAAGCTGGGTTTTTGCGACTCATGCACAAGGACCCCGAGGTCCCTCTGCACCGTCGCCTGCTGCAGTTTTTCGCCAAGTAAGTAATAATCCTTCCTGCCATTATTCCTACCAAAGTGGACCACCTCGCACTTGCCAACATTAAATTCCATTTGCCAGTTCCTGGCCCATTCGCCCAGCCTATCTAGATCCTTCTGCAGACTCTCCACACCCTCCGCGCAATTTGCCGTTCCCCCAATCTTGGTGTCATCAGCAAATTTCGACACCGTACACTCGGTTCCCTCCTCCAGATCATCTATGTAAATGGTAAATAGCTGAGGCCCCAGCACCGACCCCTGGGGCACTCCACTAGTCACCATCCGCCAATCCAAATAGCACCCATTGACCCCCACTCTCTGCTTCCTATTTGACAACCAGTCCTTATCCACGCTAACACCCTACCCCCAACTCCATGTCCCCTGACCTTCTGCAATAACCTCTTGTGAGGTACCTTGTCAAACGCCTTCTGAAAATCAAGAAAGACCACATCCACCGGCTCTCCTCTATCCACCGCCCTAGACACAATCTCATAGAACTCCAGTAAATTTGTCAGACACGACTTCCCCTTAACAAAACCGTGCTGCGTCTGCTCTGTCAAGCAATTCCCCTCAAGATGCCTCGCTATTTCCTCCTTGATGACGGATTCTAACATTTTACCTACAACAGACGTTAAACTAACCGGCCTATAATTTCCCGCCTTTTGCCTGGCACCCTTCTTAAACAACGGCGTAACATTAGCCGTTTTCCAATCTTCCGGCACTTCCCCGGAATCCAGCGACGTCTGGAAAATAACCACCAAGGCATCCACTATCACCTCCGCCATTTCTTTCAGAACTCTCGGATGCATTCCATCCGGTCCTGGGGACTTGTCCACAATCAGCCCCTCCAGTCTGTCGAGCACCACCTCTCTAGTAACAGTAATGTCAACAGGTGATTTCTTATCTGTCTCTCTGCTCCTTCACTCATGATGTTAGACAATTTGGAATTTAAAATGGAAGGCCCCTATGGCTAGACTGCAAGAAATAGAAAAACGTGCAGAGGACCTGTACTATGACAGATCACAACTCTGCTGCAGTTACTTAAGTTTCAAATGGGTTACTGGTAAGTGGGTATTTGAGTCCTTAGTAGTGTCAGAATGGCGTCAGAATAGCGTCAATTACAGGAATAGACATTTAAACCTCCTCCCTACCCCGAGTCTGTTCCGTCACCATTCAATGAGATCATGGTCGATTGGGTTACTGTCTGTGTAGAGTTTGCATGTTCTCCTGTGTTAACGTGGGTTTCCTCTGGGTACTCTGGTTTCCTCCTAAAATATGCAGGTTAGGTTGACTGGCCACTGTAAGTTAATGTTTGGATTAGCAGGGTAACTACTTGGGGTTACAGGGACAGGGCCTGGGTCGGATTGCTGTTGGTGCAAGCACGATGGGATGAATGGATTCAATGATTCTTGATTGAATTCCATACACACCCTTGCCTTAGGTCCCTCAATAACTTTGGTTGACAATCATTTATAAATCACAGATCTGGGGATGACTTTGCAACCACATTTACCTCGAGCTTAAACGGCGAGACCCGCACAAAATCTCAGCAAATCTTGCTTCCTGATGTTCCCCACCCCTCATCGGTGATATAATGACTTCACTTAAATGGATTTTAATTCAGTTTAGTATTATTAGTGGGCCTCCAACTACATGATTCCCCTTCACTGAATATTCAAACTTTGTCAATGTGACATCACATTGGTGAGGTTTACAACCAACCAGAGGAGCAGGAATTAGGTGAGGGGATTCCACTGGGGCCATTAAGGTAGGTATCGGGGAGAGGACATTTCTTATATATCAACCAATACTAAACTGGTAACAGGATTAGACAGTGTAAATTCAGAAAGAATGTTCCCAATGATGGGGGAATCCAAAACTAGGGGTCATAGTTTGAGGATAAGGGGTAAACCTTTTCGGATGAGATGAAGAAAAATTCTTCACCCAGAGACACAGAACATAGTTGAGGCCAAAACGTTGAGTGATTTCAAGAAGAAATTCGACAGCTCTTGGGGCTAAAGGGATCAAGGGATAAGAGGGAATGCAGGATCAGGATATTGATTTTGATGATCAACCATGATCAAAATGAATAGTGGAGCAGACTCGAAGGGCCGAATAAGCTACTTCTGCTTGTATTTTCTATGTTTCTATATGATATGCAAAGATCTACCTTCAGGCCAAGATGGATCAAGGATCTACCTTCAGAATGCCAAGGTGGATCAGCTTAAACTGGAGTTATATATTGATTCAATATTGTTTTAATAAGATAAATATGTCAAATCTATATAAATTATCACTATGGTCTGCCTGTGAACTCAAACATTGGTGCAATTTTATTTCAAGATGAATAACAATTTGTAGATTTAATTACTTTATTCAGAAGATGCGAATGAACCTGCCTGGCACTCAGGAATTTTCCCAAAAAATGGCAAAGTGGCAGGATATGATGGAAAACCGATGTGTTTCTTCCAAGAGACACGGCCAGGTTTTCGCTCCAGATCTTCAGAAACTTTGGGGGTGATCTTGAGACACACTAGCCATCTGGGGAATAGGCTCAAGATTTTGGTGAAACCTCAGAAATTTTGGATAGTGACTTCCAAATTTCATTGCCTGTCACCGGTGACATAATCAGGTCCAAGTCCATTCATTTTAATATATTACCATATTATTAAACTGGCAGTTGGAGATGAAATTGACCCCCCATGGTTTACAAAAGGTTCACCCAGACTTGAACCTGTTGTAGGGAACACTCCAGGGGAATGAAGGTAAGTATATGCCCTGAGGAAGAGGTACATGGCCAGGTAGTGGCTTGGAAATGCCCTTGGCATTGCCCTTTGGCACAGGTTAGCACTTTGCTAACGTGACAGTGGCAACTGACACCCAGGGCAGTGCCAGGGGCAGACCCCAGTGGGAGTTTCATGAGGGCTGGGGGTGGGATTAATTTCTCTGTGGTGATGGTCAGAGAGCAGATGTGCAAGTTGGGGAAGTCAGCAATGGCTGCCTGGGGTGGGCAGCGGGGGGAGGGGTCCAGGCAGGGAAGCCCCTAAGATTTCGTAATCGGCTGAGGCGAGGTCATTGTTTCATCTGATCAGAGTGCCCTTTAAACATGGCATCCCAATCTTAGTGGAGCCAGGCTTTGTCGGTTTGTTTAGATTCTGGCCTCCTGCATGGTGCACGCCACCATGTTTTTTGTGGCAGAGTGTGGAAGATCGGAAGGAAGACAGGTGTATTTCTCTGGAGTAAAATGTGCCCTTTTCCTCACCGGAACCAATAGTCTGCCATTCTTTATTAAGATTTTTCCTCATGTTAAAATAAAAGCAGGGGGAGTGTTCTGCACCCCCATTCTTCAAGGGCACAGTTTAAAGCAAGTTCGGCTCCACAGAGATTGGGGCACCCTTTTTAAATGACACTCCAATCTCAAAGATAAGAAGCAGGCCCCTTCCACAAACAGATACTGGAGCAATCTACTCCCCCGACCACACCACCCCCCCGCCCCCGCCCCTGCCCCTGCCAACCCAGTGCCAACCTGGCACTGCCCTGCCATGTCCGTGACCACCTAGGAGCTGCACTGGCCTCTGCATGCCCAGCTGCTGGAGAGTATGAGTGATTCCCGCTGGTGTGAAGTCATGCCAGCAGAGGGGGAAAACATCTGACATTCCCAAGTGTTAAGTTGTTTAGGCATATCTAAATCCATGCAGATTGATGGTAGTCAGGTTCAGAACCTCACTGGCCTCAGGCCAGCCTCAGCCTACTATTGGCCATTGGAAATAATAAAACTACTTTGGTTCACAGCATGAAAAAAGCAGCAGGAATAAGGAGTCCCATGAGTAGAAGTAACAATTAATGATGTAGCAAAACTTAAGATTCTCAAATTCACAATGAACTAAATACTTATGACACTTCAACTTCATACAAAAACCAAGGTGTCTATATTTGAAGCAATAGTAATAAGAATTTATCTTTATGTATTACCATTTAATGTAATAAAACTTCTCAAGGTGTTTTACAGGAGTATTACAGAACAAAATACGACACCACGCCACTTAAGCAAATATTAGGTCTGATGAGCCAAAACTAAAAGAGGCAGATTTTATAGACTGTCTTAAAAGAGGAAATAGAAAGGTGCAGAGGTAGGGAGGGGTGAAGCTATGGAGGGATTTGAAAACAAGAAAGAAATTGAAACGTAAGTTGACCAAGAACCAATGTAGGTCAACAAAAACAGTGGTGATGGGTGAACAGGACTTGGTGCAAGTTAATACATGGAAGCAGAGTTTTGGATGTCTTGGAGTTTATGGAGAGTACAATCTGCAAGACCAGCCAGTCATGTGTTGGAATAGTCAAGTTCGGAGGTAATGATTTAGGGGTCAGGAGCATATGTGTTGAGGCAGGAGTGAAGGCAGATGTTGCTATGGAGTTACATAAAAATATACAAATTAAAAGCAGAGTTAAGTCACTCAACCCCCCGAGCCTACTCTCTCATTTGATAAGATTATGGCTGATCTGATTTTGACCTCTACTTTCCTACCTACCCCATTTAATCTTGACGGGATCTAGATAGGCTGAGCGAGTGGGCGAGGACCTGGCAGATGGAGTACAATGTTAGCAAGTATGAGGTTATCCACTTTGGCAGGAATAATAGTAGGAGGGATTACTATTTAAAGGGCGAAAAGCTGCAGCATGCTACGATGCAGAGGGACCTGGGGGTCCTTGTGCATGAGTCGCAAAAACCCAGTCTGCAGGTGCAGCAGGTGATCAAGAAGGCGAATGGGATGCTGGCCTTTATAGCGAGGGGGATAGAATATAAAAGCAGGGAGGTCTTGCTGCAACTGTACAGGGCACTGGTGAGGCCGCAGCTGGAGTACTGTGTGCAGTTTTGGTCACCGCACTTGCGCAAGGATATTTTGGCCTTGGAGGGAATGCAGAGGAGGTTCACTAGGCTGACACCGGAGATGAAGGGGTTGGACTATGAAGAGAGACTAAATAGACTGGGTCTGCACTCGTTGGAGTTTAGAAGGATGAGGCAGGATCTTATAGAGACGTATAAGATAATGAAGGGGTTGGACAGGGTAGAGGTAGAGAGATTCTTCCCGCTCAGAAAGGACAGCAGGACTAGAGGGCACAGCCTCAAGATAAGGGGGGGGGCGCAGTTTAGAACGGAGTTGAGAAGGAACTTCTTCACTCAAAGGGTGGTGAATCTCTGGAATTCTCTGCCCGTTGAATTGGTGGAGGCTACCTCGCTAAATATATTTAAGTCAAGGGTAGATAGGTTTTTGGTAGGCAAGGGAATTAAGGGTTTTGGGGAGAAAGCGGGAAAGTGGAACTGAGCCACTTCAGATCAGCCATGATCTTATTGAATGGTGGGGCAGGCTCGAAGGGCTAGATGGCCTACTCCTGCTCCTACTTCTTATGTTCTTATGACTTTCTTCTTAGTCAAGAATCAATCTAAATAGCTTTAAGAATGTTCAATGTGGAAGAGAATTCCACAGTTTAACGACTCACTGAGAGAAAATGTTTCTCTCCCAAATCCATCCAGTCAAGTTCCCATCAGGATCTTATATGTTTCAGTAAGGTTACTTAGACCATAGACCATAAGACATAAGAGCAGAATTTGACCACTCAGCCTATTGAGTCTGCTCCACCATTCAGCCATGGCTGATATGATTCCCATCCTCATTCTCCTGCCTTTTCCCTGTAACCCTTGATTCCCTTATTGATCAAAAACTTATCTATCTCTGTCTTAAAGACACTCAATGACCTGGCCTCCATAACCCTCTGTGACAATGAGTTCCACAGATTCACCACCCTCTGGCTGAAGAAATTCCCCCTCATCTCAGTTTTAAAGGAGTGTCCCTTCACTCTGAGGTTGTGCTTTCTAGTCTCTCCCACTAGTGAAAGCATCCTTTTCATGTCCACTCCAGTGTTCTGTAAGTTTCAAGTAAATCCCCCTCATCCTTCTAAACTCCATCAAGTATAGGTCCAGACTCCTCAACCGCTACCTATATGACAAACCCTTCATTCCTGGGATCATTCTTGTGAACCTCCTCTGGCCCCCTCCAAGGTAAAAAGTCTGACAACACCAGGTTTTAAAAAGGTCACACATCCTCCCTTAGGTATGGAGCCCAAAACTCTCACAATATTCCAAATTGGGTCTGATCAAAACCTTATATAGCCTCAGTAGTACATCCCTGTTCTTGTATTCGAGCCCTCTGGAAATGAATGCTAACACTAAATTTGCCCTCCTAAATGCCAACTGAACCTCCATGTTAACCTTAAGAGAGTCCTGAACCAGGACTCCCAAGTCCCTTTGTGCTTTAGATTTCCAAAGCCTTCCCCCATTTAAGACGGTACAGTGACACAATGGTTAGCACAGCTGCCTCACAGCACCAGGAGCCCGAGTTCAATTCCCAGCTTGGGTCACTGTCTGTGAGGAGTTTGCACATTCTCCCCATGTCTGCATGAGTTTCCTCAGGGTGCTCCAGTTTCCTCCCACAGTCCAAAGATGGTGGATTGGCCATGCTAAATTGCCCCTTAGTGTCAGGGGGACTAACTAGAGTAAATGCATGGGGTTGTGGGGCTCGGGCCTGGGGGGGATTGTGGTTGGTACAAACTTGATGGGCCAAATGGCATCCTTCTGCACTGTAGGATTCTATGATTTAGAAAATAGTCTACGCCTCTATTCTTCTTACCAAAGAGCATAATTTCATACTTTCCCACATTGTATTCCATCTGCCACTTCTTTGCCCACTTGGTATTTCATTCTACTAAACTCCAATGGATACATATCCAACCTTTCCTCATAAAATAATCACACCATTTCAGGAATCTGTCGAATGAACCTTCTCTGCACTGCCTCCAATGCAACTATATCCTTTCTTAGCTAAGAAGTCCCAGGTTGTACACAGTACTCCAGATATAGTCTCACCAACACCCTGTATAACTGCAGTAAAATTTCCATTAACGTTCCGAATCACTTGCCAAACCTGAATACCAGCTTTTTGAGATTCCTATACCAGGGCACTCAGATCACTCTGTACTGCAGAGCTATGCAATTTCTTTCCATTTAATACGTTGAGACTTTCAATTCTTCCTATTAAAATGGACAAGTTTACATTTTTCATGTTATACTCCATCGGTCATAAATTTTCCCATTCACCTAACATATTCATATCCCTTTGCAGACTCCCTGGGCTCGATTTTCAACATACCCGACCATATGTTTCGCAATAGCAGATGCGACCTGACACTGGCAGGAGGTGGAACCTTCTGGTCTCACCATTATCAACAGGGTTTCCCTTTGAGTGCACTGAGGGTGTGACATCGGTGGGACCAGAATATCCTGCCAACATTAATATCTGGAAAATTCTTATGTCCGCTTTGCAACTTGCTCTCCTATGTAATTCAGTATCAGCAGCAAATTTAGCAACTGTACATTTGGTCACTTCCTTCTAGTAATTGATGTAGATTGTAAATACACTTTTCTCTCCTTCAAGCTGACTGTGAAATCCAGTCACGTTTTGATCCCTGCTACCTAGTAGCTCATTTATTACAAGGTCTACCTTGGGGCTCCTTTACAGTAAGGGCTAACTAGGGGCTCATCGTGGGATCAAATGTCTCTCCAAGGTTGCAAAGAGACGACCCTCAGATTGTTGCCAGAAAGAAGAATAGAGTTGGTAACTAAGGAACGAAGTTTGGATGTTGTCACCATATTGTGAAATTAACGGTGTGTTTTCAGATGATGTTGCCAGTGGGCAGCATGTAGATAAGAAATAGTAAGGGTAACGATGCAGGAGAACGAAGAAAAGTCTTTCCCAATGATACTGTGGTTCCAGTTAGATAAATAAAATCAGTGCTAAATGAGTAGTCCCACCCAGCTGGTTAAGTAGAGGTGTTGGAGAAGGATGTTATAATTAACTATATCAATGGATACAAACATGTGAAGGACAAAGACAAAAACTTTATCTTTGTCACAGTGTTAAAGCATGACATTTGTCAATACATAATGTAACAACATTACCTGTGTGTTAAGCAGTTCTTCACATTTCTGCATTTGATTCTCTATGGTCGACTGAAGGTATTTTCTGCTTGCTTCTTGCTGTTGCTGTACAGCAGACTTTGTTAATGCCTTAAACAAAGAGAACAAGCCAAATAAAACAGATTACATTTTCAAACAGATTATATTTAAAATGATTAAATTGAAATAATAAAAGACTAAAAAAAATCACAATTAGATTCATATCTCTCAGAAAATCTCTATTAGGAGATTTACTCTTTTGATCTGAGGGTTATTAATATTAAGTAATTAGATTCAGTCTAATATAAATTGACCCAACTGAAGTTTCCGCATGCTTCATATTGTAGTCAGCATTCCCATTTCAAAGACTGCTTCTCCTGCAAATCCAGACATATCACAAGCAGCTGGGAAGGTAGTCGGTTCACTTGACTAAAGTGAGCTCAATTTAGTGATCTAAAGACAGACCACACAGGACGCAGGCAAAGGAAAGCTGAAGGAAGAACCACCAGACATATTTCACTAACTGACAAATACCACATCCTCTACACATTAAGCCTGCATGCTGTGAAATCCCATGGGGCAGGATGATGCTAAAAACGTCAAGTCAAGTAAAAGCAGATGGAAATTCTGAGAAGTAGAGCGTAAAAGGCAATGAGGCAGACACTCCATTGTATGGGTGTGGTAGAGGGACAACTATAGTATCCTAAACAAAATCATTCCAGGATTCTAGATTTTTGTGAGAAAAGAACTACAGATGGTCCAAAATGCAAGTGATCAGGTTGGACAAAGGTCCACAGATCATTTTCTAAATCCAAGAATTTAACTTTGAAATGGGTGACTCCTTCCATCCCTTCTCTAGGTTAATTGAAATATTGTAATTTTACTAACAGTGAACTTTAGTGATTAGTTTCCAATTTTTTGAAAATTTGTTGCTACTCATCACCTTTCATTGAACTACATTTCTTCCTTTCATGGGTGTTTTAGTTATGAAATAATTCACAAATGTCAGGTTTCAATTGCTACACAAAATGATGATATTTATTGACATGCAAGAGAGCAACAAAAGTAAACGTTATAACAAGCTGGGAGAAATCATAATGGGGGAAAGATAACAAAATGGCAGAAGCATGAAACAAATACTCTTTACCTGCCTTCACAGTAGAAGACACAAAACAAATTCCCTAAATAGTGGAGAACTAAGGATCTCAAGGAAATGAGGAATTTTCTGGGATATACAGCATAAACAACCCACTTAGCCCAACCTTTATGGTTTTATGCTCCTCATAAAGAGGAGGCGGTTCAAGAGGAGCATAAATGCTCCTCCTAGTTTTCCTCTCTATTCTTTTCTAACTCGCATGATTATCAGTGGTTCCCAACCTTTCAGTAACGCAACACACTTCAATGAGACAAACAATTCCATGACACACCCACTTTTTCAGCTGAATCAGTTGCCCATAAATGTCACATTCTCTTACATTTACTATGGTTGTGGTCAGTAGCTGCACAATGGAAAGGGCAATGGAGGGCCAAAGTTCTTTCTAACACTTTTGGGAGTTAGCTTAAAAATGGGAGGCATCTCCAACTCCTGTTGTCACTGTGTTTCATAAAATGATTTGTTTTCTCTGAATTTGTGGACGCATCCTTACAGAAGTTGAAATCCCCGCTTTATAATTCTCAGATGTGAGCACTAACTGTATTAACACAAATGAGAAGCTTCTATTGCCCTGTGCCAATTTAAGATGGAGAGGAGGGAGAGAGAGAGAGCGAGAGAAGGAGATGATGAACATGTGGCGCAACTCTTATTTGAACCCAAGCATTGCTCCTAATCATTTTAGGTTAACTTGTATCATGCAATTCCAACATCTGCTTGCATTTCTGATTTACGTTTTATTTTTCATTCTGATAGTTTTGTAATGGGTGTTTTTTTTAAAAAGGATCTGAAGAAGAAATGAAAAAATATATTTCTGAGTGTTTGGTTTGAAATAGAAGGGGTAGGAAGGGATTGTTTATTCTTCTTGGACGTCCTGTTAACCTGATAGAATACAACTGGGAAAATGACCAGGTCCCTTTTGCTAAAAGCCATCACAATGCTGAGCAATGATCATTTAAACCAGTATGCTTGGGAAGTAAGAATAACCGAGCCAGCCTAAAACATGGGCCGAAGTTTCCCTGGCAGTGGAGTTTTTGAATAGTTACTTATTTCACATTTTTTCTTCAGAGTTAGACGTGGATTTTTTGGCAGCAGCAGGGAGGGAGATGCTGGCCAGCACTCACCAGTGAAGAGGCTCCCCAGTAAAGACATACTTTTCTCTGTTTTTAACTCTGAGTTGCGTCACTTCCACAGACTTGGATCAATCAATTTTAAGTTTGGAAGTTGGGGGTTTTTCTAGGTTATTCTTTTGCTTTTACTCGATGCACCTGCCAGTCAGACCCACAGGATGTCCGAGGCTGGGCTCCTAGGCCAGGCTGGTAGTTGCTTTCCTTCAGTCCCTGCTTGCCCATTCTCTGCAGTATTGCACTCACTGAAACATTTCGGCAAGCTGCACAGTTCTCTCGGCACATCAGTTGAAAACTGCTGATATAGCATCCGCCCCCCACCACCTTATTTTATTCACTTCAATCATTTCCTGATTTGGTGAATTCTACATTTTCAACACTCTAGGAGGTGTGTTCTGAATCCTCTATTTGATTTATTTGGAGACAAGATGGCTTCATGTGTTGCTTTTCCTGAGAAGTGGAAATATTCTGTGGCCACTCTATATTAAAATATAAAAATCTCTCCAGTCATCCTTCTCTTTTCAAGAGAAAAGGAACGCAGCCTGTTCAGCCTTTCCTGATATGCATATGCTCACATTGCTGACAGCATCCTTGTAAATCATTTTTGCATCCTCTCCAGTTCCTCTGCATCTTTCTTTATACTATGGCAACCAGTGTTGTCTAACCAAGGTGCGATACAAATTAAGCTAACTACCTTACTTTTCAATCTTATCCCTTAAGATATAAATCGGAGATCTTGGTTTGTTCTTTTATGGCTTGTTAAGCTATGTCATTACTTTTTTAATGATTGTGTATTTCAATTTCCAGATACCTTATTCTTCTACCCCATTTAGATTTTTATTTCCTATGTAATAGACAATCTCCTTATCCTTTTTGTCAAAAGATAATACTTCTCACTTATCTATGTTCAAATTCATTTCTCAATTATATACACATTGTAAAGAATTAACAAAGTTGCACAATGTGTTGTAATTCTTCTCAGTCTGATTATCCTCTCCAATTTGGTGCCATCTGCAAATATTAAATTGTGTTCTTGATTTGAAAGTTGAAATCATTCACATAAATTCTGGACAATAGAATCCCACCACTAATTCCTGTGGAACACTATTTCCCACCACAGTGTACAACCCATTACCCTCTCTCTTTTTTATGTTTTGAAGCCTGTCAGTTCTCCCATTCTGTTGCTCATCTCCTAATCCCTCATTCTCTGCCTTTATCCATTAGTCTAAATGGTGTCTTATCAAAGGTTTTATGAAAATCTAAATAGATTACATCTCCTGCAAATAGCCTCTATTACAAAGGAGTTGGAGTATAAAAGTTTGAAGAAACTTTACTGCAATTGTACTGAGCCTTAGTGAGATCACACCTGGAATACTGCGTATAGTTTTGGTTTTCTTACTAAGGAAGGTCATATTAGCCCTTGAGCTGAGTGTAACAACGGATCCCTAGACTAATTCCTGGGATGAGGGAAGATAGATTAAATAGGCTCGGCCTATAGTCTCTAGAGTTCATAGAAATGAAGAGTGATCTCATTGAAACTTTTTTTAAAGGAGCTTGAATGGGTAGACGCAGGGAAGATGTTTCCCCTTGCTGGAGAGTCTAGAATTCAGTATCTGAATAAGGGACTGGCCATTTAAAACATAGATGATAAAAAATTTCATCACGTAAAAGAATATGGGTTGGAATTCTCCCAAAGGAATTCTAAATGCCAAATTTGCATCAAAACTGGAGTAAATCCCACTGCTTTTTTCAGTGGAACTTTCTAAATGAATCTTCCACACACTTGTGTACTGCAGAGTGCCCTAACATGAATCTCGTTAAAAAGCAGTTCCCACTGGAGAGGCTGGCGGCATAGTGCTGCGCAGGCCACTGCGCATGCATTGATCTGTCATAGCAGAGATTGCCGCATGTGCAGTTGCCTGCACTGCAAGCCTCCTGATCACTGGCCAACATAGCAACTCCCCCATGGCTGCCCCTCTGACCTCGCTACACCCCGATCACTGGCCTCCCAGATGTTTCTGGGCCAACACTGAACACCACTCCACCACCCCAGCCCGCCTTGCCCACTCTGGTCCACCTTGGCACCACCTCCCCCGCAGTCTTGATCTCCCCGACTCCCCTGGTAGGCCGATCCCACCTCCCGCCCACCTCCCTGCGCCACTTTGGCACCACCTCCCCCACAGTCTTGGTCTCTCCAACTCCCATGGCAGGCCAAACCTACTCTCTCCCCCACACTCCAATGGCCAGCCCCGATCAGCCCTTCCCTCCTTCTGTTACTGATCCAAAGTGCAGAGTGGTAGCAGTACCCCCCAGCACCCCAACCGAGCTTCCTCCATAGCCTCGCCTCTATAGACCACATCCCCTTCTGGCCCTGCCCTATTGCCCGCTTGGGCAGTGCAAGAAAGCTAGGCTGGCACTGCCAAGCTCTCAGGGGTCACTCCTCTCTTACACCAGCCACCTGGGGAGCCTCCATGACCTCCCTTCACTCCAACGTCATCGAGTTCCACACCGAATTATGGTATGCATCTGATGATGAGACCAGAAGTCAGGTGGCCAGAGACATGCGGAGGTTGTGGCGCCTGCAGAAAACCTGCTACACGGCCTCCACTTATGTGGATGCTTAGTCATTAACTGTGATCAAAACGGAAATCAATGGAAATTAAGGGATATAGAGACAGAGTGCGTGAAGTTAAACAGGTTTAGAGCTTTTTTTTAATATAACAAATATGATTGTGCCACACAGTACAATCCATCACCTACCTAAATAGCATGCTCCAACAAACCTGCCTGTTTGTGGAAATAGAAATCTTGCAAGATGCATTAATCCCAAAAGATTATTTTTCTTTAAATTTCTAAGAGAATATAATTTGTGACAACAGTACAGCTCCAACATTACTGTGTCACAAAATGGACGATGCACATTTGCAGTAAGGCCCTAAATAATACCAACCTCATGTCAATGAAGGGATATTTCTGAATCTACGTTTAGGTTGGTCTCATGAGCCTCTATTACAGGCCAGCATAAATTGAAGGTCTTGGCAGAGGTCACCTGCCCACATATGCAATTTAAGAGCATATGGTTGGGTCAGAAAATCTATAGAAATGTTCTGAAAGAAACTGTATTTTTTTCCCTGCAGATTTCCTGCTAGTTCGTAGAATCGTGGACCATATGTTACCACTTTCAACAAGATTACCAATCTCATGTCAAAGCAGAGAAGAAAGTAATTATTTCTGATGGTTCCATTTCCACTTCCCATTAGGTTTGCAACAATCATGATCATTCCCTATATGGCTTGTACTGCCAACATAGAGGAATCTTCAACTCATCATCATGTTGAACTGGATATGGCCCAGGTCACAGAGGTTTACAGCATGGAAACAGGCCCTCCAGCCCAACTTGGCCATGCCGCCCAGTTTTTACCACTAAGCTAGCCCCAATTGCCTGCATTTGGCCCATATCCCTCTATACCCATCTTACCCATGTAACTGTCTAAAAGTCAAAATTGTACCTGCCTCTGGCAGCTCATTCTAGACACTCACCACCTTCTGAGTGAAAAAACTGCCCCTCTGAACCTTTTTGTATCTCTCCCCTCTTACCTTAAACTTATGCCCTCTAGTTTTAGACTCGCCCACCTTGGGGAAAGATGTTGACTATTTACCTTATTTATGCCCTCATTATTTTATAGATCTCTATAAGATCACCCCTAAGCCTCCGATGTTACATGTAACAGGTGGAAAAGCATATAACCTAATTTGTCTATCTAAAAAATGCTAAACTTCAAAAATATTTCACAATGTCACACAGTGAATTTTTTTTCATACTTTATTCCAATTCAATCCAATCAAATCCAATTCAGAGTACATAAGAACATAAGAAATAGGAGCAGGAGTAGGCCACCTAGCCCTTCGAGCCTGCCCCGCCATTCAATAAGATCATGGCTGATCTGTCGTGGCTCAGTTCCACATTCCTGCCCTCTCCCCATAACCCTTAATCCCCTCTCTCATCAAAAACCCATCAACCCGCGTCTTAAAAATATTTAGCGAGGTAGCCTCCACCACTTCAACAGGCAGAGAATTCCAGAGATTCACCACCCTTTGAGTGAAGAAGTTCCTCTTCAACTCTGTTCTAAACCGCCCCCCCTTTATCTTGAGGCTGTGCCCCCTAGTCCTACTATCCTTTCTGAGCGGGAAGAGTCTCTCCACCTCTATCCTATCCATCCCATTCATCATCTTATACGTCTCAATGAGATCTCCCCTCATTCTTCTAAACGCTAACGAGTACAAGCCTAATTTATTCAGCCTCTCCTCATAGCTCAACCCCCTCAACTCCGGTATCAGCCTAGTAAACCTCCTCTGCACTCCCTCCAAGGCCAAAGTACCAACAAGTTGGGACATTCCCGATCCAAGCTGACAAGACAGGGCTCTCACCTCCTGTCTTGGGCTTGATCTACATGATCCAAGCTGATTGGAATAGGTATAGCTCCTCCTCCAAGGCTTGATCTCATTTGCATCTTAGCCAAAAGGCCGAGATGCCGCTTTAAAAAATTGCTTCAAATGAAGCTAAAATGTAACCTAATGACTTCAACCAAGTACAGCACGTCGATACTACACTTGATCTTAGCCAAAAGGCCGAGGAGCGATGACACACAGTGAATATTACAATCATTCTGAGTAACAATGTTTAATTAGAAAATTAATTTGGAACTTAGTCTTGCTTGATGATAGTTGCTCACTTATTTTTTAGTTACTTTAGATAATTTTGAAATAAATATGTCCATAATATAGATAGATAAGAATCTGTAATCAGCAAATTACTCAATTACTTATTGGAACAGCCAGTCACAAATCACTTACAGAATTAACAAATCATGACTGCAAAAATAATGTTTATATGCAAATTTATTTGGATATGAAAACCTGTTCACTCAGTGTGCTTTTTAATAGCTGACCATGCTCGTATACAACTACAATTAATTTCATATCATTACTTAATGTGCATGCTATGATAAGATTTTTCATGGAATCATAGACCAAACAGTGCAAAGTAGGCCATTTGGCCCATCAAGTCTGCACCAACAACTATGCTACCCAGGCCATATCCCAATATTTACCCTGCTAGTTCCCCTGACACTAAGGGGCAATTTTGCATGGCCAATCAACCTAATCTGCACATCTTTGGAGTGTGGGAGGAAACCAGAGCACCCAGAGGAAACCTACGCAGACATGGGGAGAATCTGTAAACTCCACACAGGCAATCATAGAATTCCTACAGTGTAGAAGGTGGCCATTCAGCCCATCGAGCCTGCACCAACAACAATCCCATCTAGACCCTATTCCCGTGACCTCATGTATTTATCCTGCTAACCCCCCTGACACTAAGGGGCCATTTAGCATGGTCAATCAACCTTACCCACACATCTTTGGAGTACGGGAGGAAACCAGAGCACCCAGAGAAAACCCACGCATACAAGGGGTGAATGTGCAAACTCCACAGTCACCCAAGGCTAGAATTGAGCCTGGGACCCTGTTGCTGTGAGGCATCAGTGCTAACCACTGTGCCACCATGCCACCCTTAAACAGTTCTCCTACATTCTCCCAGAATGTAATGAAGTTAAAAGTAACCATTCTGCATCCAGCTGTACATTGTGAAACAGTACCAAAAACCACAAATTGCTGGGTTTTGCTGGGGAGCAGGCAAAGCAGTGGCAAAAAGTTAGAGGTGATCCATAATTTGAATCACTGGAAAGCTGCCAGAAATTCAACTTTTCCAGGATTGACCCAGCAATTTCACTATCACTGGGAAAGACATAATACAGATTTAACTGCTATCTATTTCATATTGGGGAGATCAAAATCAATCCATCAACTGACTAAGTCAACACTGTGACCACAAACATATATATCTGGGCATTTTAATTGTTTTGCTCTGCTAAATTGGCAATCCCATTCAAAGTAGAGATGATAGTTGATGTAGGAAACATGAGATTTCAAACTGATGCACAGAGGATGATATTTCAAGGGAACTTTGTCCCTTCAGGGCAAAGTGAAGGCAATTTTAATCTGCATGCAAGTCATATTAAAGCTGATCAAGTTCAAGTCCGTGCTGAAACTGGATAAGTACTCCAATAATCAGCACCAACACTTGCTTACTTCAAGTAAGAAATTCTTGCCAATAAATGCACAATCTCGCGACAAATAATGCAATTCTAAGAACTCTCAGCTAACTTCCTATTGTCATTATACGCCTTACTCTTCCACTGAACATTCTTGACACTGTTCCAAAGTTCACTTCCTAATTACTTTGAAGATTTACTTTGAAATTAAGTATTAGCCATAATTTTAAAAATTTTCTCCAACACACATCCTATGAAACTTCAATATTAACACGTGTGTAATTGTTTTTAACCATATCTCAAGATGTACACTCTTGATTTGCAATGAAGAATTCACAAAATATGCTGTATATTTCCTGACAATTATTTTGCAACTTATATATCAAAATTGACAGATACAATTTAATCCATAGACCAAGAGAAAAAAAGATCATTTTACACTGTTTCCTCCAATGTCTGGTTAGGTGCTGTTAATTATTCCATATAAGTTCACAGCAGACGTTTATGTCATCTTTCATCAACAAGAAACAAAAGTTTGAGAAGAATGTCTGGTCCAAGGTTACTTCAACTAACTTGCCAGCTGGTTTTGGACACCATTCATATGTTCTCACAGACCTTTCTGATGCAACTCTACAAGTAGCCTAACAGACAATACAGGCAGAGACTCACTGTGGTCTTGATAATTTTTTGATTGAAATTATCAGTCTACAATTCAATAAATACAGTAATGAAAATAATAAGAGTTCAAAATTATTGTATTCTAGCAAATAACTGAAAAACGTGGACAGTTTGGCAAAGAGAAGTGACTCGCAAGTTTATTTTTCTGACCAATAAAACTTCTCATGGCATTTTTCCACATCTCCAGCTCTTTACAGCATGTTTATTATAAAAATAAACACAGGAAGAAAAATTACTAACAACGGACAAAGTCTATGAAATCTCTTTCTGCCTGGTAGAATTCTGTCTGAAACAAGCTACCCCACCCATGTATAGCTGTGGCTCAGTTGATGGCACACCCATCTTCAAATTAGAATGCAATGAGTCCAGTACAAAGGCATGAGAGCCCATAATCTAGCCTCACACTCCCAAGTGCAGTAATAAAGAACCACTGCATTGTTTCAGGGGCCATCTTTCAGATAAGACAAGATATTAAACCAAGTTTTCTCACATGCGTGTAAAGGATTTTGTGACACTACTTCAAAAAAGACCTCACCAACATTCATCTCAAACGAACATCACTAAAACAACTTATCTGTTCCTATGTACACTGCCGTTTGTAGTACCTTGCTGTCTGCTAATTGTCTGTTGAGTTTCCTCTTTTACCATACTTCAGAACACAAATACACAATAGGAGTAGAAGTAGATCATATGGTCTTTCAAACTTGCTCCGTCATTCAATACAAATATGGCCTCAACTCCATTTTCCCACCTACTCCCTTTATCCTTTAACTCCCTGAGAGAACAACCGTCTATCTATCCTAGCTTTACACGTAATCAGTAATGGAGCATCCACCATCCTCTGGGGTACAGAATTCCAATTCACAACCCTTTGAGTCAAGTAATTTCCCCTTATCTCTGTTCTAAATGACTCTTTATCCTGAGACTGTGCCCCTGTATTTAAGACCCTCCCCGACCAGTAAAACAAATTCTCAGTGTCAACTCAATGAAGCCCCTCCAGAATTTTGTTGGTTCCAATGACATGCTTCTAAATTTTAGAAACCATCAATTCAATTTACTTAACCTGTCATCAGAGGACAACCCTTCGTTCCCAGAGGCCAATTTAGTGAACCTTTGTTGCACTGTCTCTAATGCAAATATATCCCTCCTTAAATGTGGAGACTAAAACAGTACACAGTGTTCCAGATATGGATCAGGATTCTCCCATCCTACTGCACTGCTTGAATAGCAGTATTCATGCTGGGCACCCAGGCTTCTGCACATCTCCCAAGTTCTCTGAAGCATAATCAACTCTGGGTCAGAAATCGGCATGGAGCTGATTATCATATTTAAATTAGCATTTCAATATGATTAGTGGGCCTGGGACAGGGGGCTTCTCTCCCCCACTGGAAGTAGTTCCCTCCAACGGCATTTACGACTGCTTCCCACCAACAAGGGGCAGGTGCCTGATCCTGCTGGAAGGAACAAAGGTCATTGAGGCCCATCAGGGAAGTCAGAGGAAAGGGGGATGTCTGGCACCTTGGCACTGCCCAAGGGGCACCCGGCAGTGCCAAAGGGTAGGGCCGCCAGGGGGTGGGGGGGGTGCAATTGGTGGGGGTGGGACCCGCTGCTGCTCTGCAAGAGAATTGGTGGAAGGAGGGAGTGAGGGCTATCTGGGTGAGGAAGAGGGGGTTGATCGTGGGTGGGAGTTGGAAGGCAAGGCCAGTAACCAAGGGGGTTGTGGGGCTGGCCAGCCATTAGGAGGCTGGCAATGGGCGACTACTGCCTGCGCACTGATCTCTCCAGATTGGCGTATGCAGAGTGACCCGCTCAGCACCATGCTGCGGGCCCCTCAGGTGGGAATACGCCCTGTCTCCTACTTTCCAGAGTGAATTCCGCTGAGGCATTCTGCAGTGCTCAGACTGTTGGAGATTCATTCTGGTAAGTACGCTAAAAAAATCGGCGAGAGTTGCTTAGATTTTCCCACACGTTGGGAACTTAAATTTTTTTGGGGAGAATCCCAGCCGTGGTCTCACCAAAACGCTGTTCAATTGTAGCAGTCATAGTTTAATGGGCAAGGTGCTTTGAGATGTCGAGAGATGGTGCACTCTGAGCTTTCTCTGTTGCTTTTGAGACCACTAAAAATAAGAAAATAATTTGACATAAGAAAATGTCAAAGAAATTAAATTGCATTAAACGTCTTCCTTTTCAGAACACTTTTAAGGCTAGACTATTTATACATTTATTAAATGCAGACAAGACAGACCTTTGAGATACGTTTATTAAGATACTACAAGTTGCCAGATTCGGTAGCTGCTTGTTGAATTTTCCTTTTTTGCGGTTTTCATGTATGCCAGGAGGGCATTTCAGAAAACTGCAAAAAGCCCTAATTTTCCATCCACCAATTATAGGAAATACAAATGTATGTTTCATGCTTTCAGGAATATAATGACAAGAGTCAATTGAAAAGTGAGAGTGTGGTAGTGGTGAAAGTGCTAAACAAGCTGTAGGCAGACCAAGGAAGGCTAAAAATAGTAGGACCACATGGTGGGTTATGGAACTAATAATTCCAAAAAGCCAATGACAGTTTGAGTTTCATTTTCATAAGCTAAATTCCCCAATAGGCTGTTAGACGCTGCTTCTGGCTTTATTGTCAGATTCTAGCAAATTTTCAAATTTGCCCAAACGCCATCCTTCACCACCACCATCAACTCCCCCACTGTGCCCCTCCTCCCCTACCCACCCTCTCAAATGTGCTCCAAAACCCTAACACCTCTTGACATCAGGTTCCCTTTCTACAGCTTTCTCCCACACTTCCAAAAGCCCTTCTGCGATCATACATGCTGGAACACAATTCCAGCATTCCCTCGTCCTAAGTTGCTACGAGACTCTGAGACCTCCCCACCCCTCAGTACCCAATTCCCAGAGCAGCATTCCCAATGGTCTTGGAACCCAGAATTTTCCATTTGAAATACTAGCCAAGCTGAGGCTCCATGACCAACAGACTGATATCCTATTCCCGGTGATCCCAGGATGCCTCCTGGGTGACTCCAAATGTTGATAAGTCAGTGTACTTGGTAATACAATTTGGCTTACTATCCCTGTACTTACAAAACCTCTGAATCTACATGAGCAACATCAGAGTAGATCTGTTCAAGATCTAAATAATTCGACACATACACCAAACTTCAAGAAATGAAATTGATAGGCCTGAACAAAAGAAACTGTCTTAATACAAACAACTTTTATTTACAATAAACATTACTTAATTGCAACAATAAAGTTTCACCAAATGGCAAACTTCCCAGCTTGTGCTTTCAAGATGATTACTTGTGCACAAATGGAAAGTTCCAACTGTGTTAACTTCCCATCCACTTTGTTTCTGTTCAATGATTACACTGATGACAGGAAGTTACCTCTACCTTAAATCTAACTGTTTAACTTATTGACGTCATAAGGCAATAATTATGCAGATACAAGTTTGATTTGCAACTCAACATAGATTTTTGAATGTTTTTGTTATAAATTCCTGTTTACAAGCGTTCTCCCCTCTGCAGAAAATTAAGTTTATTTTAAAAATAAAAACCTTGTGCAGAATTTATACTTCCAGTTAATGGATGGGATTTACAGCCATGAATACTCACCTCAAAATCGGAAAATCCTTCCCCGCCCCCGTCAACAGACCTTTGCACAGTATGCTCCCCACCTGCCACAATTCCCATTGCGGGCAGAATGGGAAATTCCTCTATATATAGCTGCAATATGGGACACAGTTTCATAATCAACTGTTATCTGAACAAGCATGTATAACACAACAGATCTAGTGACTGCTTCATCACTTCATCATTGATTAGCTAGATAGTCAATATTTTTTCCCAAAGGTAGGGTCGTCTAAAAGCAGAGGGCATAGATTCAAGCCGAGAGGGGAGAGATACAAATGGGTCCGGGGGGCAATTTTTCACACAGAGGATGGTGACTGTCTGGAACAAGCTGCCAGAGGTAGTAGTGGAGCTGGATACAATTTTGTCGTTTAAAAGCATTTAAACAGTTACATAAGTAAGATGTCTATTGAGGGATACAGGCCAAACGCGGGCAATTGGGACTAGCTTAGTCAATAAACAAAAAAGATACTGGACAAGTTGGGCCAAAAGGGCCTGTTTCCATGCTGTAATCCTCTGTGACTCCATGACTCATCCTTTCAGGAAAAGTTCTAGGCTCCCACCACCCACTGGGCGAAATGCTTTTCCTCACATCCCCTCTAAACCTTATCTTAAATTTATGCCCCCGTGTCATTGATCCCTCCACCAAGGGGAAAGGTTTGTTCTTGTCTATTCACAGGTACATGCACAGCAAGATTTAAAATCCTGCCTGGTGACCAGGGGACATGGACGTTAAAGTGACCTGGCCACTTCAGAATTTTCACAGCTGACAGGCAGGAATGCAGAAATTGAGCACAGAGCTGTCTAAGTCACCATGCTAGGGATGACCTTCAGGTCTGCCATGGCTAGAAGGGGCAGTCCAGCCATGACACCCCTTGCCATTTGGAGCTTTCAAAACTGAAATTGACAGATTTTTGCTGGATAGGTATATCAGGTGATATGAAGTTAAGGTGGGTAAATATTGTTGCAGTGCAGATCAGTCAGGGTCTAAATGAACATTACAGCAGGTTCTAGGTGCTGAATGGCTTGCTCCTGTTTACACCTTCTTAACTAGTTCAAGGTCAACAAAACAATCCAATCCCCATTATATAATTCTATTCTGTTTTATTTTGCAACAACTTGTGAAAACAGCAGAAAGACCACATTGGGGGAATACTGCCAAAGTGACTCATTAACATTTGGCTATAATTAGCCTTGTAAAATGAAGATATGAAATTGATTAGATGCTAAATAAAAAAATAAAGAATGGCGCAATATCACCAATTAATGCATCTGAGATCTATATCTAAAAGAAGGAAAATTTATTCATTTGAAATAGCGCATCCACTAAAGCAGGACAATTCCCAGTGGATGTGGGAAGAGAGATTTTAAAGAGCTTACTCCAGGAACTGAGTTGGCCCATTAATCTTCCTGAAAGGACGGCAGTGTCCCTTTAAGAATGTTCTACCCAAAATGGAAACTTTGAAATATGCATAGCTTATCACAGCATGTAATTAACTATGTTATTTATCTACAACATACATAAAGTTTGTTTTAAATCACAAGGCATTTGAATTTTAATACCCTAATTAATGAACTATTTTTACATCTTATTCCAGACTTCTACTCCAACAAATGGCCAAAAGCTGGTTTGCTGATTGTGATTTATCAGGTTATGCCAGGCAGTTTTCCTGTTCAATGTCATAAAAATATATGAACTACTAATTAACCATATCTAGCTTCTCGGCCTTTTGGCTAAGATCAAGTATAGTATTGACATGCTGAGCTTGGTTGAAGTCATTAGGTTACATTTTAGCTTCATTTGAAGCAATTTTTAAAAGCGGCATCTCGGCTTTTTGGCTAAGATGCAAATGAGATCAAGCCTTGGAGGAGGAGCTATTCCTACTCCAATCAGCTTGGATCATACAGATCAAGCCCAACAAGAAGTCTCGTAACACCAGGTTAAAGTCCAACAGGTTTATCTGGTAGCAAATGCCACTAGCTTTTGGGACTCTGCCCCTTCGTCAGGTGAGAGGTGAGTTGTTATCATAAACAGGGCACACAAAGGCACACACTCAGTTTACAGAATACTGATTAGAATGTGAGTCTTTACAGCTAATCAAGCCTAGCTATACACTAGATACATCAGTGACATTTTCCTCCTTTGGACTCATGGTGAAAAATCACTGAAACAACTATATGATGACATCAATAAGTTCCATCCTACCATCAGACTCACCATGGACTACTCTCCAGAATCGGTTGCATTCTTGGACATACGCATCTCCACTAAGGATGGTCACGTCAGCACTTCACTGTATCGCAAGCCCATGGATAACCTCATGATGCTCCACTTCTCCAGCTTCTACCCTAAACAAGTTGAAGAAGCCATCCCCTACGGACAAGCCTTCCGTGTACACAGGATCTGCTCAGATGAAGAGGATCGCAACAGACATCTCCAGACGCTGAAAGATGGCCTCATAAGAATAGGATATGGTGCTCGATTCATCGATCAATGCGCCATAGCGAAAAACCGCACTGATCTCCTCAGAAGACAAACACGGGACCCAGTGGACAGAGTACCCTTCGTCATACAGTACTTCCCCCGACGGAGAAGCTACACATCTTCGCCGCAGTCTTCAACATGTCATTGATGAAGACGAACATCTCGCCAAGGCCATCCCCACACCCCCACTTCTTGCCTTCAAACAACGACACAACCTCAAACAGACCATTGTCTGCAGCAAACTACGCAGCCTTCAGGAGAACAGTGACCACGATACCACACAACCCTGCCAATAGCAACCTCTGCAAGACATGCCGGATCATCGACACGGATGCCATCATCTCATGTGAAAACACCATCCACCAGGTACACGGTACACAGTCTTGCAACTCGGCCAACGTTGTCTACCTGATATGCTGCAGGAAAGGATGTCCCGAGACATGGTACATTGGGGAGATCATGAAGACGTCACAACGACGGATGAATGAACACCAGTTGATAATCACCAGGCAAGACTGTTCTCTTCCTGTTGGCGAACACTTCAACGGTCACGGGCTTTCGGCCTCTGATCTTCGGGTAAGCATTCTCCAAGGCAGCCTTCATGACACACAACAGCGCAGAGTCGCTGAGCAGAGACTGATAGCCAAGTTCCGCACACATGAGGATGGCCTCAACTGGGATCTTGGGTTCATGTCACACTATCTGTAACCCCCATGACTTGCCTGGGCTTACAACATCTCACTGTCCTGTCTGGAGACAATACACATCTTTTTAACCCATGCTTAATGCTCTCTCCTCTCACATTGTCTGCACCTTTAAAACTTGATTAGCTGTAAAGATTTGCATTCTAATCTGTATTCTGTAAACTGAGTGTGTGCCTTTATATACCCTGTTTGTGATCAGAACTCCCCACTCACTTGACGAAGGGGCAGAGTCCCGCAAGCTAATGACGTGTGCTACCAAATAGATCTGTTGGACTTTAACCTGGTGTTGTGAGACTTCTTACTGTGTTTACCCCAGTCCAACGCCGGCATCTCCACATCAGATCAAGCCCAAGACAGGAGGTGAGGGCCTGGTCTTGTCAGCTTGGATCGGGAATGTCTTGTTGAGACTCTGAATTGGACTTGATTTGATAGAATTGAAATAAAAACAAAAAAAAAGTGAAGTCAGGAACGGTGTATAAAGCCACAAAGAAACATTGTGTTGAGTAAAGGGAAACAATGGGGTAAATCATCCACTGTGATGAGTGCTTGTAAATACACTGTATAAAAAAGTAGACTGCAGGGATATCTTTGAACTTGTATAATGTTTGAAATGATACTTGAAACTTGTGCATCTGATGTGCTAAGTGTAATTTTACAAGATATAAATTGTAAATTCAACTGTTTAAAACTTAATTTCAAGTGACTTCTCACCAATCTTGAAACAAAACTGAAGATGCAGTTTAGTATCAATATGCTGGGAGTCTTAAAAAAGCAAACTTCCTTTTCAATACATAGCAATTCTGCCTGCATTAATGTTTGTACCCTTTGCTCTAAAATTTGCACACCAGCCGATGAAGAATTGTTGATGCTGTGTTTAGCAACACACATATGATAGCAAAAACAGAATAATCTTTCAACAAATGTGGACTAGTTTGCCAAAAATACTTACCTAAAATAATACAAAATATGTAGTGGCAACATTCACTATCAGTAACTGACCATTGGTCCAGGTCTTAAAATGGACAATTAAAACTTTCAGACATACCACTAGATGGAGCACCTCTGAAAACAAAAGCCCAGTTATAGGAAGGGGAGAAACAAGGGTGACTTGTGTCACAAACTCTTGTATTGATCTTTATATTAGTAATTCAAAGAGTCATTGTTTTTTATTTCATAGATCGAAGAATTCATTGAATATGTTTATATCTTCACAGACTGAAATGCATTTTTCTTCCATATTAGTGTGAATTCAGTCCAGTGCCACAACTGCTTAAATGTTTATTAATAATGGTTTCTTAATATTTACAGCCTGAAGACTGAATTACAGTGTAGCTTACATTTAAAAAAATACAAAGATTAAGTAATCAGATTAAAAACATATAAACATGTAACAATCATACAGTAACAAAAACAGACAAATTCAGCAGGTAACAGGATATCAAATAGTTAAAATTGAATTAAAGTTACAATCAATACACCATTCCTCCAGGCAGGGAAATAGATACAAAGTACATCACTTAAATACTTCATTAAGGCCCCAAATCATGTAAGGAATACATCAGCCACTTTCCACCCTGCATCTTACAGGGTTGCATTTAGTTGCACTTCTGGGTTACCTTGATTGTTCTTCATGTCAGGGTTAACTTGTTTTGTCTCAGTTACTCCCAGTTCTTTTGTTTTGCATTACTGCACAACTCCAAAGTCCTTAATCTCCTCCAGCTCACAAAAACTATTTCTGAATCCAGCGTCTGCATCATTCCCACCCCAATAACATCCTTAACCTCATCACCCATGTCTGTAATTTCAGCTTTTCACACTCTGCCTCCTCTCCTCTAAAACCCTCCATAAAATCAACTTCTTCAATCTTTACTGCACAAAGAGCTCATAGTGTAGGGGGTAACACATTATTGCCGATACAGGATTGGTTAGCTAACCGGAACCAGGGATAGGCACAAATGGTAAGCAAGGTTAGCAAGATGCGACGAGTGAAGTGCCATAGGGGTTTCATCTACTTACAAACTATATCAATGATTTGGGTAAAAGGACGGAATGTACAGTTGTTAAGTTGGCTAATAGGTGGAATTTTCTATCCCACCCATCACGGGAATCGTAGTGGGCATGGCAGGACCAGGCAAAGGTCTGTTGATTTCAGGTGGGAATTTACAACCTTGAGGCGAGCATGGTTGGAAAATCCCACCCAATGACTCAAAGATAGGCAGAAAAGTAGTGAAGAGGACATAAGGGGTCTAAAAAGGGCTATGGAGAGCTTACATGAATAGGCAAAGATTGGCAGATGAAGTATAATGTGTGAACTTGTCCACTTTGACAGGAAGAATGGAAAAGCAATATATTATCTAAAAGAAGAGAGATTGCAGAACTCTGAGGTACAGAGGGTACTCTGGGTGTCCTGGTATATGAATCACAAAAAAAAATAAGTACAGCAAGTGGTTAGAAAGGCAAATGGAATGTTGTCATTTATTGCAAGGGGAATGGAATATGAAAGCAGGAATGTTTTTCTACAGTTGTACAGGGTACTGATATTTCACATCTGGAGTACTGTGTACAGTTTTGGTCCCCTCATTTAAGAAAGGGCATGATTGCTTTAGAAGCAGCTCTGAGAGGGTACATTCGATTGATACCTGGGATGAGTGGGTGGTGCTGGGGTTTAGCTTAAGAGGAAAGACCTGCATCCATTGGAGTTTAGAAGAACGAGTGATGATCTTACTGAAACATTAAAATGCATTAAGATCCTGAGGGCGCTTTACAAATTGGATGTTTCCCCTTGTAGGAGAGGCCAGAACTAGGGGACACAGTTTAAAAAAAAGGGGCTCCCATTTAAGACGCAGATGAAGAGAAAAATATTCTCTCTGAGGGTCGGATTCTCTTTTCCCAAGAACAGTAGAGGCAGGATCATTGAATATTTTTAAGGCAGATGTGGCAGACTCTTGACACAAGGGAATCAAAGGGGTAGGCAGGATAATGGCATTGAGGACATATTCAGAACAGCAATATTACTGAATGGTGAAACAGGCTTGAGGAGCTGACTGACCTTCACCTGCTCCCAATTCATATGTTCAAACACATTGTTGATATTAACTTACTTATATTTTTGATTATCACTTGTATATCAGAAAGCAACATCAAGTTAGAAAATATGAATTTAAAAAGATTAAAAGGTTACAACCTTCTGTTTGCTTTAGCTGAGAAGCTTTTTGGAACTTAATGACATGATCAGACAAAAGTAATTGTTTTACATTAATATCCGAAAATACACTAGAAGGCAGAGTTCCTCTGAAGAGCAACAACACTTTTTATGATGTAAAATGGATTCATCCATTTAACTTTTGAATTGATTATACACAATTGGCTAAGTTTTATGCTTCCTATAAGTTAAGTGTTGTATACATTAGCCACTGCTGTGAAAATTTTGGCAACCAACGTTTTTCTGAGTTAATAAATCATTGGAAAAGGAGTAGGCCATTTCACCCCATTTAGCCTGTTCTGCTACTCAGGATACTAACCTTAAATTCTTCAATGATAATGCTCAGAGCATCATGACCAGCTTTTCTCAGGTCTTCCAGTTCAAGTTTATGTTTCTCCTGCAAACAGAGTATTACATATTGTTAAAGCTTCAGAATGGAGACTTTTAAAGATGTTACTACAGTATTCAGCTGTCAATACTACTTTGGTAACATGATTTTTAAGCGTGTTAAGCATGGAAGTGATGCCATTACATCTGTTCAATTGGGTAAGTTTTCAGTTATCAAAATAAAAAGAGAAGCATGACAATGGCAATAGTTTGAAACTGCAGAACTCTTGAGCAACTCAAAGCAGGACAAGCCAATCAAAATTTAAGTGTGACAAATGATGATACAATCAAACCAATTAAAGAATTGGCAATTATTTCACTCTCACAGAATGTTTGCATGTTTTACCTGCAGTTACATATTTCTCACATGCGTGAAAATAATGTAATAATTGTTTGATAAAAACTGCACATTGCTTCATCCAAATGTAACTTAACTAAATGGACAAGATAGGGCAAAATAAAAACTTTGTATGAATGCTTTAGGTATTTGAATAGTCACCTGATTGAGACCGAAGAAGTTGCTCTTTTGGTAAAAGTCCAAATTTTATTCCCATCAAATTCTCCTGCCTACCACTTCCCTCCCCGAGCATCCTGTTTGCTGCCTCTCTCTCATCTCCTTCCCGCTCCTTCCTGACCCTCTCACTGGTTGCTTCCTCCCCACCCTTTCACTGGTTGCTTCCTGACCCACTTTCCCAGTTGCAGCCCCTCTCACTCAATTGCTTGCTTCCTCCTTCTTGCTCCCCCACCTGAGTCCTCACTCGCAACAAGCACTCAAAAGAGCAAAGCAGAGAGCAAGCGGGAGAGAGAGACAGCTGTCAAGAGGTGTAGGGAGGGAAACAGCAAATAGGAGAAGCTGCAAAGTAAGAGGGTCGGGGGTGGAGCAAGGAATAGTGGGGTATTGGCAAGCGGGAGGGAAGCAATGATCAGAATGGTCAGGGGGGATATTGGCGATTGAGAAAAGAGGCAAGTCAAGAGAGGTGGCAAGCTGGAGACGGGAAGCCATAAGCAGGAAGTAAATTGAAAGATTTAGTAAATTATTAAAGTTAAGAGTTCATAACTTAACAACTCTCAATATATTACAGCAAATAAATAAGGAGGATTTTGGGGGCAATTGATACCATGGATCCAGTCATTCTGCTACTGCTGGTTTTGTAGAATTAATGAAAGATTGATCCCAAAGACATTCGACACATTAAAAACACGAGCATTTCTAGGCAGTTTGTAGAAGTTTTAGATTCCTGGCCCAGGTGTCCAATGAATATGCAACAGTTCTTGTGAACTTTTCTCATGGGACATTTTAAACCATGCATTCTTCGAAATACTACCGCTCCCCAATTCACTTCTGTGTGCACTGTGACAGATAGTTTACTTCAAAAATAGTGAAACGCTTTATTACTTCACAGTTCATAGATTTTTAAGTTAAAAAAAACTTCTCCCCTCTGGGATTCCTTTCTCTCTTCACCATGATGCTCTCTTTCCCAGTTTCCAAATATAGGTTTCCCTTTCAATATTTGCTTAATTTACATGGACATTGTGTCTCTCTGACCTTCAACCTCCAGTTCACAGGAGTCAAATTCACAGGGACAATTCAGTTCCGCTTGATTATGCTTGTTGATGTGAAGATAATACTAAGGTATTTTCTTCACTATTCATAGCAGTAAAGAAAATACTCAATAAGCTGAAAAACCAGAAGTTGTCTTTTCCACATTTTCTAGAAATTCAAAAAAGCAAGACTTCTCAGCACTTTATGTTTAGAGTTTGTCAAATCAAAACAAAAGACCTTAATCTATTCTTGAGTTGTTTGCTATTAATTCAACTTCTGTTAAAAGATTAAAATACAAGCTGAAATACAAAACCTAATAAAAGTCTCTCATTTATGGTGGTGTAACAGCCATGATACAGAAGTTAAAACGTTAAGAGGTCATGAGTGAAAATGCCACCATGTTAAATTAAAAACCTAATTCAGAAAATCCAGTAATTTGTGGACTCGCATCTTACTATGTCAATGGCTGAGGGTCTTGTCCTTTCTTCTTCCTCTATACCTCTGTTAACTTTTTAAACATTGTTGTAGTGGGAGATTTTAATCTCCCTGGAGCGGATTGGAAGGTGCCTAGAGCTGGGGTTTTGGACGGGGAGGAATTCGTAAAATGTGGACTGGAAGGTTCCTTGCGGCATTGTGTAGATAGCCCGACTACAGAGGGGGCTATACTGGATTCAGTTCTGGGTAATGAACCAGGTCAGTTGGTTGAGGTTGCAGTAGGTGAACATGTGGCCAACAGTGACCACAACTCTGTCTACTTTAGGATGTTAATGGAAAAAGATGAGTGCTGTCCTAAGGGGAGGGTGCTAAACCGGGGGAAGGCTAACTACAGCCGGATTAGGCAGGAACTTAGGGGTACAGACTGGGATAGGCTGTTTGAGGGCAAGTCCACGTTCGGCATGTGGGAGTCTTTCAAGGGAAAACTGAAATGGTTGCAGGAAAGAAATGTGCCAGTTAAGAGGAAGGATGGGAAAGGTAGGAGTAGAGAGCCGTGGATTACTAGGGATATTGAGGACTTGGTCAGGAAGAAACGAGAGGCGTATGTTAGGTCCAAGCAACTGGGAACAGAGAGAGTATTGGAGGAATACAGAGAGAGTAGGAGGGAGCTCAAACGGAAGTTAGAAGGGCAAAAAGGGGGCATGAAGTGGCTTTGGCAGATTAAGGTAAATCCAAAGGCATTTTACTCCTATGTCAGGAACAAAAGGGTGGTTAGAGGAAAAACCGGTCCTCTCAGAGACAGAGGAGGGGAATTGTGCTTAGAGTCCAAGGGAATGGGGGAGATCCTGAATGAATACTTTGCGTCGGTATTCACGAAGGAGAGGGGTTTGATGTCTGGTACTGTCTTGGAGGGAGCTGTAGACCAGTTGAAGGAACTATCCATTACGAGGGAGGAATGCTACCTACTTTTAGGTAGCATTAAAACTGATAAATCTCCGGGGCCTGATGGCATTTATCCTAGGCTGCTTAGGGAGGCGAGAGATGAAATTGCTGGGCCTCTGATGCAAATCTTTGTCTCTTCTTTGGACACAGGTGAGCTCCCAGAGGACTGGAGGATAGTGAACGTGGTACCGTTGTTTAAAAGGGGTAGGAAGGATAACCCTGCTAACTATAGGCTGGTGAGTTTGACGTCAGTGGTAGGCAAGTTGATGGAGAGGATTCTTAGGGATAGGATGTATGAGCATTTAGAGCATTGCGATCTGATTAGGGATACACAGCATGGCTTTGTTAAGGGGAAGTCTTGCCTGACGAATCTGGTAGAATTTTTTGAGGAGGTGACAAAAACGGTTGACGAAGGACGAGCCGTTGATGTCGTCTATATGGATTTCAGTAAGGCGTTTGACAAAGTCCCTCATGGTAGGTTGGTTGAAAAGGTTAAGGGTCATGGAATACAAGGACAGGTATCTAGATGGATTGACAACTGGCTTGGAAATAGGAGACACAGGGTAGTAGTGGAAGGGTCCCTTTCTAGCTGGAGGTCTGTCACTAGTGGTATGCCTCAGGGCTCAGTACTGGGACCTCTTCTATCTGTAATATGCATAAATGACTTGGAAGAGGGAGTACGTGGTGTGATCAGCAAATTTGCAGATGACACTAAGATGGCTGGATTGGCAGACAGTGAGGAGCAGTGTCAGGCAATACAACAGGATAGGGATGGGCTGGTATATTGGGCAGATAAATGGCAGATGGAATTTAATCCTGATAAATGTGAGGTGATGCATTTTGGGAGAAATAATGTAGGGGGGAGTTATATGATAAAGGGTAGGCCTCTAAAGAGTACAGAAACGCAGAGGGACCTGGGGGTGCAACTGCACAAGTCTTTGAAGGTGGCAGTACAAGTGGAGAAGGTTGTGAAGAAAGCTTATGGTATGTTCGCCTTTATAGGAAGGGGTATAGAGTATAAGAGCCGGAGTCTAATGTTGCAGTTGTATAGAACGTTGGTTAGGCCGCATTTGGAGTACTGCGTCCAGTTCTGGTCGCCTTACTACCAGAGAGACGTGGAGACCCTGGAGAGAGTGCAGAGGAGGTCTACCAGGATGCTGCCTGGTATGGAAGGACTGGGTTATGAGGAGAGATTGGGCAAATTGCGGCTGTTTTCCCTTGAAAGACGCCACTGAGGGGAGATCTAATAGAGGTATATAAGATTATGAAGGGTATAGATAGAGTAAACAGTGGTAAGCTTTTTTCTAGGTTGGAAACGCACATTACAAGGGGCCGCGGGCTTAGGGTGAGGGGGGCGAGGTATAATTCGGATGTTAGAGGGAGGTTTTTCACAGAGGGTAGTGGGGGTATGGAATGCTCTGCCAAGCAAGGTGGTGGAGGCAGGCACGCTGGAGTTGTTTAAGAGTTACTTAGATAGGCACATGAGCGGGATGGAGATGGAGGGATATAGGAGACTGTTTTAAATAAGGTTCAGGAGCCTTGAGACATCCCTGGGAATCAATTGATTCCTATGGACATTCCAACATATTTTCTGGCTCACTTGTTTTACTTTTGAGCTTCTGGGGATTCCCTTAAATGTTTGTATAAGGATGTGCTTGGTATTGATGTTTTTTTCTTTTAATCCACAGGTGCTTCGGTCCGCCTTGTTGTCCAACAAGGGGCATACACGCAATGGTTTGTACGATGGCTGCTCTTGGTTGTTTCGAGGGTAGCCTAGTACTTCACGTCATTAGTGTACGCTTAAACTGGACTAGATGCTGGGCAACACGACAGCTCAGTGATTATCGCTGTTTGCCGTGCAGATACATGGATTTGGGCCAGTGTCTGCGGGAGTTTGTGCATTGTCCCCGTGCTTGCGTGGCTTTTCTCCGGGGGCTCCGGTTTCCTCCCACACCCCAAAGATGTGCTGTTAGGCTGACTGGTGTAACAAATTGTCCCTAAATTAGTCTTCCCTCAATGTGGAATGCCATAAGCATAGACAAGGGTCATGGATGGAGGGGGGACTCAGAATGTTAAAATGGTGGTGCGGGCTCATTGGGCCGAAGGGCCTGTTTCCCGTACTGTGTTGTTCTTTGTTCTTTATATACATTACATAATTTTTTTGTTTCTACTGGTGGCGTTCACCTGCACATTACCTTGATAATGGTGTACACAACAAAATTCATTCTGTACAAGGATGGAAAAAAATAACGGAAACATTGTTGAAGTTTATTTATTTGTCACACGTAGATTTACTGCAATGAAGCTACTGTTAAAATCCTTTGGTTGCCACAGTCCGGCACCTGTTCAGGTACACCGAGGGAGAATTTAGCATGGCCAATGCACCCAACCAACACGTCTTTTGGACTGTGGGAGGAAACTGGAGCACTCAGAGGAAACCCACACAGACACAGAGAGAACAGCAGGCTCCGCGCAGATAGTAACCCAAACCAGGAATCAAACCAGGTCCCTGGTGCTATGAGGCAGCAGTGCTAACGCAGCTTTTATTCTGTTGTTTCTGCTGAAAGAATTTAAAGATACATACTTTTTTTTAGCGTATCTTCACACACTCTTTTCTCCATGGAGAATAGTGGGGACGTTTTGGGAAGGAAACCCAAGCTAATTATCAGCCTGTTGAACCAGCTTATCAATGCACCTTCTGTGGCCAACAGATCCTGGCACTGGAATTGAACTTGTACTTCCGGTTCAGAGGTAAGGATGCTACTCACTGTGCCACACGACATGAAATTATGTTGTAATAGCTAAAATAAATGCTGAACTGAAATGAAATACAGAATGGGGAGATGGTAGGGCCATGTTAATGTCATTGTACCAGTAATCCAGAGGCCCAGGTTAATGTCCTCAGAATGTGGATCTGAATTTCAGCACAATTGCTGGTGGAATTTAAATTTAATTAATAAATCTGAAACATAAAGCTTGCCTTCATAATGGTGACCATGACAACTATCAATTGTTGTAAAAATGCATCTCGTTCACTGATTATCTTGGAGGAACATTTCCTTTCATTTGCCTTCTAATCATTTGCTCCACCTACATACTAACTTTCTGTGAGTCATGTACAAAGGCACACAGATTTTAATGTGCTGCAGCATCCTGCAGTCTCTCTTCATTTTCTCTTCTCTTTTCTGTTTATCCCAAAGTAGAAAACTTCACATTTTCTCATATTATGCTCCATCTGGCACTAGGGTGGCACAGTGGTTAGCACTGCTGCCTCACAGTGTCAGGGACCCAGATTAAATTCCAGCCTCGGGTGACTGTGGGACCCAGATTAAATTCCGGCCTCGGGTGACTGTGGGACCCAGATTAAATTCCGGCCTCGGGTGATTGTGGGACCCAGATTAAATTCCGGCCTCGGGTGACTGTATGTGGAATTCGCACATTCTCCCTGGGTTTCCTCCGGGTATTCCGGCTTCTTCCCACAGTCCAAAGATGTGCAAATTTGGTTGATTGACCATGCTAAATTCTTCCTTAATGTCAAGGTAAATTAACAGAGTCAATGCAGAATTTCGAGGATAGGGCCTGGGTGGATTGTTGTCAATGCAAGCTTGATGGGCCAAATGCCTCTTTCTGCATTGTAGGAATTCTATTCTATTCTACCAAATTTTTGTCACCCACTAACTTGCAGCTGCTTTATATCCTCCTACCAACTCGGTTTCCTACCTATAGTTGCATTATCAGCATATTTAGCTAAAACACATTCTGTATATTCATCCAATTCATAAAATAGATTGCAACTAGACTTGGCACTTGTTATGGTTCAGGTTAGAAACTCCAAAGTGTTCAATGGAGCCTGCCTGAATCATAAGTTTTGCATCTTGAATTTGATTAGGGTAAGAATTATAGAATCATAGAATTCCTGCAGTACAGGAGGTGGCTATTTGGTTCATTGAGTCTGTACTGACCACAATCCCACCCAGGTCCTCTTCCTGTAGCCCCACACATTTACTCTGCCAATCCCCCTACCACATCCAGGTCCTCTTCCTGTAACCCCACACATTTACTCTGCTAATCCCCCTAACACACCGAGGTCCTCTTCCTGTAACCCCACATATTTACTCTGCTATACCCCCTGACACTAGGGTCAATTTAGCATGGCCAATTAACCTAACCCACACATCTCTGGACTGTGGGAGGAAACCAATGGAAACCCACACAGATAATGTGTACGGATAATGACCCAAGGCTGGAATTGAACCCAGGTCTCTGGTGCTGTGAGGCAGCAATGGTAACCACTGTGCCACCATGTGCCCCAGCCAGCATGATACGTTTCACTTCAGGTATGATTCAGATGATCCACTAGGAGCTTTTATAAAATAAGAATATAGTTAACATGTATAATAAGAAAATTAACAAGGATTTTTATAATTACAAACAAGAAACAAAACAAGCCTTCCTTTTTATCTACTTGTTCAGACCCTTATTGTCTGTTTTTATATTTCTTGCTAATTTACTCTCATATTCTAATTTTCAGCCTCTATTCTTTTAAATCATCCTTTGCTGGTTTATAAAATTTTCTCAATCTTCTGGCTACCACCAACCTTCACAGCATTACAAGCCTTTACTACTAATTTGATACCATCCTTATTCCCTTAGTTAGTCATGGATGATACAGCCTTCTCACAAAATATTTCTTTTGCAATGGAATTATCTTTGGTGAGAATTATGAAATATCTCCTTAAATACTTTCCACTGCGTATCTATCATCTTACCTGTTAACCTATTTTAACTATCTAACTTTATAATTACCTTTATTTATGATTAAGATATCAGTTTCAGACCCAAAGTCCTCGCCCTCAAACTGAATATGTACTTCAATCATGTTATGGTTACTGAATGAAAATTAAAATGTTATTAAAAGGTGAATGACAGGGATCAAGGTACGAAGTGAAGATAAGAATAAATATCATAGATCAACCAGTAACCAACTGCAAAAAGATAACAGAGATGCAATTCAAATAATGACCTAGTAGCTATGTCATTGTTAGCCATAATGAGAGCACATTCAGTGTTGCTGCATTTATGCTTTGAACTGCACAAGTATAGGGATTCTGTGATATACCTGAAATGTTCGCAAGATGTAAATGACTTACAAACTACGGCCTGAGAAGGGGCAGTTGTCGTCAGTATTAAACAACCAGGATAATTCACAAAAGGTCCATGTCATGGACATTCATCAATTCAGCCCACCTTAATTATAGTTGAGCTCCCTTGTGGAAAAGGGGAAAATAGTAGCAGAGAGCACAGTTAAGTAAATTAACTTAACCACTGTACTATGACATCTCCATGCTCATACTATAAAACTTCACAGGAATGTTTAGCGAACAGAATTTGATGAAGGAAAGTAGAGACAACAGGGAGAGAAAAGCTGCACCATTTTGCCATAATTGTTCATAACAGTTTGTTACAGAAAGCAGAAGCCTGGAAGCAGGCACCTTCCTTCCCACTCAATTAGGAAACCATGAATGATGATGAATGAAATTCATAAAAAGACAAACAAACATAATTAGGGTAAAGAGGAAAAGGTGACTAAAAAAAATCATGCTCAACAGAAATGTAAAAATCTTAAATAACTCTTGAACCTGTCATCATGCCAGCATGAATGAGCAGCAAGCGCTCATCACAAAACCCTAACATTGAATCATATTTAATCCATACTTGATGGGAAATAGGCATACCTAGGAAACATTCAGCATAATATTAACACATCACTAAGTAACTATTGGTCCCCAATTACACAATTAACTTTCTTTTCTGTATATTCTTGCATCATTTAACTGGAGCAAGTAAGTACGGGGACGTAAGCAGTTTTACAAAGTTCCTTTCAATGTTCATTTAGATAATACATGACCTAAGAATCACTACAGCAGATAATAACAAACACATTGACTGGGATTCTACCAAAACAAAACTAAGAGCCCAACGGGCAGGCAAACAGGAGAATTTCCAGCCCTACAGTGCAGAATGAGGACATTCAGCCCATCAAGTCTGCACCAAGCACAATCTCAACCAGGCCCGATCCCCATAACCCCATGCATTTACCCTAGCTAGTCCCCCGACACTAAGGGTCAATTTAGCATGGCCAATCCACCTAACCCACACATCTGTGGACTGTGGGAGGAAACCGGAGCACCTAGAGGAAACCCACACAGCTATGGGGAGAATGTGCAAACTCCACAGAGACAGTGACCCAAGCCGGGATTGAACCCAGGTCCCTGGTGCTGTGAGGCAGCAGTGCTAACCACTGTGTCATTGTGCCGCCTTTGGCTGTCCTTGGCCCTCAAAGTATGATTTTAAATTTCAGTAGGCACTTCTTCTTTTGGAGCTAATTTTGTATCCTCCTCACATGGTATAGTAGCAAATTTTGAGATGATAACAATTGGTCAGCTTAGCATCGCCAAATCAATCCATCTTCAGTATGAACCATGTAAGAAACTGGACCTGTTTTTGCCAAAACTAAGGCTGGTACCCATTTCTCACTTATGGCATAATTACACATACTCGATCTCCCTGTTGAAAAAAGCAATGGGCAGGATTTTACACCTGGCTCAACCCAAAACCAGAAAATCCCACCTGAGGTCAATGGACCTTCTCATTGTCTCTTCTCATATGACAGGCCTGCCATCCCAGGGATCAGCCTAGTAAACCTTCCTGACCAACCTGACTTGGAACAATATCACCGTTGCTGGAAAACTGTGGAACACTTTCCTTAATTGCACTGGGACTGCAGCGGTTTAAATAGGCTGCTTGCCAGCACCTTTTCAAGGGCAATTAGGAAAGGGAAATAAATGTTGACATAGCCAGTGACACCCTTATCCCATGAAAGAATAAATAAAATTAATTAGTAATCAGGAAGACCAAGTTAATTTTATTCTGGTTAGATTTCCACACCATTTATTTGCAGCAAACACTTACTTTCAGTATGTGCACTGCTACAGTGGTGTTTCCCATCATACCATTGTTTGCAGGGACTATAACAACTATAGAAATTTTAAACTCAAGATTAGCACTCTTCCTGTTTTCAGCTGGCACATTATTAAGTCAAAAGTGATAACAAATAATCTTTTTAACATAAGTGAGCCATATTGCGAGCCTGACTGACAATCTTAAGTTGATTTTCAATGGAATTTTGAGCAAAATCAGGGTTGTTTAGCGAGTCCTATCCAATCATAGAATCACATCTAATGTTGGACATTAGAGTTTTGCAAGTTGGTTGTGTCGTCAATACTTTGCCTGTTGCGAAAGGCTGGAGGGTGGTGCACTTTGATACAATCTGCCAATCAGTGGAACATATGGCTTGAATACCTGGCTAACACCGGCTCTGAAATTCACACACCAGATTTCTCATTTATATCATTGGTAGAACAACTTTTTGACTTTTTAGTGGAGAATACCACTCATGTTGCTACTGCATAGTTACAGAATTCAATGGGTAGGTTCATCCATTCTTCAATTTTTTTGAGACACCTTACCCTTCCATAGTAGTCGGAGGTGGACTTGAATTGAGGGTTGGAGATGTGCGAAGAAAGTAACACAACTTTTGGAAGTAAATGAGGAAGAGAAGTAAATATTGGGTGGCAAATAAAACAATGTACAGCTGTCAAAAAATATCACAAAGCTAAACTTTCAGAATTCATCTGTTCTGTACAAGCATTACATCTAATTGATCCACTGATGACTGACAGAACCTATTATCCAACATCCTGATGGTGCAAACATCCTGGATATAACTTATGGTCATATTTTGCTTTTTGCAGCTTCACAATGACAATCTATCAATTCTTCCTGCCATCTCCCTTAAGTGGGCAGAAATATCACTAGAGATGACATCATGAGAAGAAAACTGCACCATTGAGCTGCCTCAAATCTTCACATTGTTCAGCTTAACAGCACTGTGTCTTCCATTACTTTAAAAGTAAGATGCTAAAATCCAGCTTCAACTTACTTTTACAAAAGGGGTACTTTCCAGCATTTCTGATCAAGCCTTAATCAGTAAATGCAAGGGATATATTGCAATTGAGTCGTTATGCACTAGAGTGCAGTGCTATACAAATACTTTCCTCCTCTCTTTTTTTAAAAAGACAATTGACAATTCAAAAAAGTCACTAAATCCTTCCCCAAGGAATCAGAGACATGGCTTATGTGCAAGGAACAAGGGGAAGTTTTCCACCGCGCCCACCATGGGAATCGTAGCTGGGGAGGGGGGAAACCATGCAAAGGTCCGTTGACCTCGGGTGGGACTTTCTGGTTTCGGGACAAGTGCAGCTGGAAAATACCATCCAATGTCAATCATGATCCATGGGTGCAACATCTTTTAGAAATTATTTACTCCAATCTTAAGAGTTATAAAGCCAATGCTCAAAGTGGACCAGGCAAACCTAATCCATTCCTCGCTTGCTCCAAAAACTAAATTCAAATTTCAAATGAATCTAATTCATGGTCTCCACAAGAGAGACAAACAAGATCCAAGCTGACAAGATAAGGAATTTCACTCTATCTTGGGTTTCATCCAAGCATGTTCTGAGCCAAAAGGCCGGATGTAACATGACTAATACAGACTTTGCATATACGGTACAAACTGCATATTTTACTAACCCAAATATCATTCATGTGCTCACGAAAGCTTTAATTACCTGGAGCTGACTGTATTGGTCTTTGTATGAAATTCCCTCCGCTTCTTGTTCTTGCAGATGTTCCTCTAATTTTGAGTACTTCTCAAACATCTTCTGCAATTCCTTAAAACAAAGAGAAGAAATTGGCAATCTAGAACACAAAACACATAGTTTGCTACACAAATATGCAACAAAATCATCAACATGAAAATTAGCTAACTTACATTCTGTACTATCTTCTCAAAGTCACACAATAACAAATAGGTAAGACAAAATGTCCTAGGTTCACATAGATCTTTCTGTTCTCTTTTTTTTAATCATGGTACCTTTGGGTATGAACCCAGGTTCACTTAAACATGCAGCCCAGTGTAAATATTGCATATTCCATTATGCCAGTGTATCTACTTCCAGGCACAAATTGGCTGGCATGAAGCAAGATACCATAAAAATGCAAACACTGGTCAATGACTAAACCATTCCACCTGATCAGATCGGAAACAATTTGTTAATTGCTTTTTCGCTTTGCAAGTAACCAATAAATTCAGATGGTATTTGTGTCCTGTCTCAGGTGAATGGGCAAACCCACAAAAATATTACACGTGTACATACAAACTCAGGATGTGACCACAGTTGCTGCAGAATGACCAGTACCTACACGGTAAGGTTGTCTGCATTCACATTCTCACTGGTAATTGAAGAACAGGAAGCATATAATTTGTCGTTGATGGTGAAAGAAGTTGAGGTCCTTATACTCATGTCATTAATGTAGGGAATGATCGGAATAATGGGAATGTTATGGCGAACATGATTAGAAGAAATAGCTTATGTGGTTACCTGGAGTCATTCAGCCACATGCGGCCTGTAAAGGGATGGCAATATGGCCCTAAGAAAAACTCAGTTTTGTTTTTGCCTAGTTGTTCATTTGTCTTGTTTGGCACTCATGAATCTGGTGGTCTGGGGAGATTTTTTATAAAACACTTACTTTTGCCTCAACAATAGATAACACCAAATCCGAACACCAATCTCTGAGGTTAATGGTAAGCATTTTTGTATATTTGAAGGCTAAATTTTAATAAAGTGTGCTCACTAGAAATTGTAAAGTATCTTTGTGTTATGCTCATTTGTCAGGAGAATTCTAACAGGACCATTTTGCACTTGGTCCAACTTGCTATTGTTCATAATCTCAGGAGTACAAATTGCAAAAATTGTTTATGCACTACACAATGATACTACTGAAAACAAACACAGATGTTTCCACTTTACTAATATCCTAACAAAATGATCAATTATTTTGCAATGCTCCCATAATGAGGGCGAAGTGAAATTGAGAACAAACCATAATGCATCTAAAACTGGGACTTCGCAATTGACAATAATTATTGTGCGCACTTTCCATATTGTGTACAAAACATGAATGTAACTCAGTCCATCACACAAACCAGTCTCCCATCCATTGACCCTGTCTACACTTCCCACTGCCTCGGCAAAACAATCAGCATAATTAAGGACCCTATGCATCGCCGGACATTCTTTCTTCCCCCTTCTTCTGTCGGGGAAAAGATACAAAAGTCTGAGGTCAAGTGCCAACCAACACAAGAAAAGCTTCTCTCCTGCCATCAGACGTTTCAATGGCCTTACCTTGCATTAAGTTGATCTTCCTCTACACCCTAGCTATAACTGTAACAAAACATTCTGCAAGCTCTCATTTCCTTCTCTATGAATGGTATGCTTTGTCTGTATTATGAACAAGAAACAACAATATTCACCGTATGGTAATAATAAATGTGACAATAATAAATCAAATCAAATCAAAGATAGAATCCCTACAGTGCAAAAGGAGGCCATTTGGGCAATCAAGACTGTACTTGAAACTCCCCACCATCCTATCCCTGCAAGCCTTTGGACACTGAGGAGCAAATGAGCATGGCCAATTCACCTGACCTGCACATCTCTGGACTGTGGGAGGAATCTGGAGCACCCGGAGGAAATCCATGCAGACACAAGGAAAATGTGTAAACTCTGCACAGTCACCCAAGGCCGGAATCGAACCAGGGGCCCAGCCACTGTGAGGCAACAGTGTGGCTTTCATTAAATTTGAAACAAACCATAATGTGCACATAAGACGCCATACCCTGGAGGGTTACAGACCAAGAACTGGAACGTAGGGTTAGGCTGAGTAACTCCCTTTTCTGCCAGCACGGACACATTGTGTTTTGTATTTCTACAATACTATATAATGGTATGCAACTCCCATTTGTCACAGCAACTGATTCACTAGTACGGATGTAGATGAACCATTAACATCTTCCAAGCAAAAAAAAGTTATATGCAAATAAAAACTGATCAAAGCAAAAAAAAACCACAAAAGTTTATTTATTGCCAGCTCAAATACTGGTATTTGGCTCAGCACTTCACTTTGTACATTGCGCTAATACTCTTGCATGGCTTTATTCAGAATAATGATTTTGTTGCTTTAACTTTTATCCAATCAAATGAAAGCCATGATTAAGATTAGTAATGATTGGCATTTATAGGAGACAAATGCTAATGTTGCTAATGCTATTGCTATTCATAAATAAACAACTACTCATGAAACTTAACAACACTAATGCAATTGCTATTCATAAAGAAACAGCTACTCTTGAAATTTAACAACACTAAAATGCATGTGGGAAATAAGAAATTTCTAAATGTAAGAGAAGAAAGCAGCACAGCAGATCAAAGTCACAACTTACAGTGTGATGGGATGAAGTTCGTTCATCCAATCTCAGCTGTATTCCCATATCAGTACATAACTGTACAAAAGAAACTAGTTTCTTCATCAGGTGGATTAAGTTACCCGTTGTCCCTTGCTGGTTTGCCTAATCACATTTTCTTGCCTGAAGTAGGTGATGAACCCAGGAGGTCAAAATGAATAGGGGAAACCAAAGGGAAATGGTTACAACTTAACTTGCAGCATATTATGCATTTTGTGACTAGGGTTCAAAGCTGTTCTTTTCAAGAATCTAACTTTATAAAGTTGTACTTATAGTGAATGTCAGTTAGTTTTTACTTCAAATGCCCAATATTTTCATAACGTTAATTTCTCCTTTCTAATTGTTTATTTGCTAATTTTGTTATTCACTCAAATCATTTTGCATTAAATAGCTCTTTCCACAAGAATAACATTTTGTGGAGCAGCATGGTGGCACAGTGGTTAGCATTAGGCTGATTGGTGTACCAAATTGACACTATTCTCCCCTGAATCTGGCTACGTTAGGGGTTCCATTCACATACACACAGGGCAGGGTAGGTGTAGGAAGATGCGGCGGCGCAGGCTCGTTGGGCCGAAGGGCCTGTTTCCCGTGCTGGGTTGTTCTTTGTTCTTTATTACTGCCTTGCAGCGCCAGGCACCTGGTTTCAAATCCTGGCTTGGGTCAGTGTCTGTGTGGAGTTTTCACATTCTCCGTGTGTCTGCGTGGGTTTCCTCCGGGTGCTTTGGTTTCCGCCCACACTCCAAAAATGCACTAGTTAGGTGGATTAACCATGCTAAATTCTCCCTCAGTGCACCCGAACGAGCGCTGGAGTGCAGTGACTGGGGGATTTTTACAGTGACTTCACTGAAGTGTTAATGTAAGCCAACTTGTGACACTAATAAATAAAGTTTAACTTTAAACATTCCTAAGGTATAGCCATCATAACCCTTCCATGTAAAACTAAGAACAAGTTCATAACTAACACACAAAGATTCAAATATTGGCAAACTTCCCCATATCAGCCTCCAATTACTGTTTTAGCACAGACAAAACCAGCAGCTCCAAGCTGTGAAACCTCCTCCATTAGCAAACACCTCTAAATACACCCCTATTTCTATTCTACAGGCCAATATTTTATAGCCCAAAATAAAGAATGCATGTGCAGAAAACCAAAGGCATGTCCAAACTCAACCTCACACTTCCTGCACCACATCCAGCTGATCTACATTATCCATCACATTCTCTTTTCCACATAGTTCTCCTCTTGCTTCTGGTCAGACTAAAACAGCATGTTGGAGGAAAAGGGATACAAGCAGCTAATTAAATTTAAAGAAAGCAGATGGCAGAGATCACTGATCACTGACATGGAGAGCATGACAATACAAGGATAGAGCAACAGAAATCAGGAAAATCAGTAAAGATACACGGAAAAATAGATAGAATCAGAAAGTCAGTGGAACAAGTTTGGCCTCATCTAGCAGAACCATTCCAATGTCAGCTCTGCAGGTCAATTTAAAACATTTATATAGAACATGTGCTAAAAGATCCTAAATATCTCTTCAAAAACATCACAGGAGATCCAATGATTTTTTTTTAACTCTTAAAGCTTGTCCCTTAACTTTTACAACTTTCAAATTTACTGACAATTACAGGCAGTCTTCGGACTTGCAACACAACATGGTTTTTGGGAATAAATTGTAAATCAAAATATCATAAGTTAGAACCAGCTTTCTCATAAGAACAATGGTACAATACCAAATTTTCACTGAAAAGTGCACTTGTCAGCGACAGAATTGACTCAGTTCAGGTAGCTGTTTCTTTTCCAATAACTTGTGGCCATTAACACAGGTATTGAATCCGCCTTTATTTGCTATTTTGTAAATTTGCTTCACTTTCTAAAGTGCCTCAAATGCAATGTGCATTTATCAGTGAAAGGTCATGATGAGGTTTGTGGTAAAATAATTGACGTGTGTTTTCTTTCTTGCTTTCTGCATATCAATCGGGAATCACACAACCATTAGATAACCCATCTAGTTGTTACTCAAAGGATGCAAGTGGTAAGTAAACTCAAACATTTTGTAAAACATGCATCTGGCCCACCAGTTTCTGCTGAGTCAGTTGGTTTTAAACTGGGTCCAAGGGATTTCAAATCAAACTAATGTAAATAAATTTAGGAGAGATATTAGGAGATTCATCAGTTTGGACTTTTGAGTAGGACAATAAAGTCTGAGAGATTTTGCTTCAGTGTAATTGGCTTAAAGTGGTGTATTTCCCATGATACAATACTGCCTACACCTTCAAAGATATTTTTATATTGTATCTGAGAAGCAACTTGCTCTTCCTGAGATTCTGAATGGTGGAACATAAAGGAACATACAGTTGATAAAAATCCAGTGTTTGCTGGTGTGGCATCATAAAGTCAAAACCACAGTTGTAAAGTCGAAACATGAGGATGGGATTATCTAGCCACATGTGCCTTAATACCGGAAATTCCCGCCCAAGGTCAACAGACCTATAAATGGTCTGTCAAATTTTCTGCCACAACAGCTACGATTCCCACAGTGGGCAGGACAGGAAAATTCCATTCTCTGGCATCAATTAATAAACATCGTAAGTGCCGTTTATCATAATTTGATAGTCTCAAAGTCGACGACTGTCTGTACTAACAATTTAAAATAATATTACGTGTCACTGTACAGGATAGAGCTTTCCTGTGAAAATGATTTCTATTTTACTGTGGATTTTTTTAACTCAATGACAACAAAACACAATGTACACTTGCATACATACTATAACAGTACCTCTTTCATTCTGAGTTTTTCCTCTACTGCAGCAGAAAGCTTTGCTTCCATATTTTCTAGTGATTCTTTGTAACGTGCTTCCATTTTGCTTGTTTCAATGGGCACCATATGGCTTGCAAGGACAACTGCAGGTGCAGACGCAGATTGTTGTGGATTTATTTCTTTATGTAAACTTGTTGGTACAGATACAATGTTCAATGATGGTTGAACCTGCATTTTCAATATAAAATCATTTATAATGATTACTTTGAACACCACACTTTAAACAAGTACAAAAATAAATAAATTCACAATCTGACAAATACTAGAACACAAAATCATCTGCAGTGATGCCACTTTCACCTTTGCCATTAAAATAAATCTGTGACTCCTGAGCTATCACATGAGAATTAGCTTTTACCAAAGATTCATTATATGCACTTGGAACAAGTAGTTTGCAGCCATAAGCTTCCTTCTGCAATGCTGTGACAATTCACACACAAATTTAGTAGCACTGAACTTAAACAGTGGGTACAGACAGTTTAACATTAGTGTCAATTGCTGAAAGTGAATGAAACTTAATGAACATAAGAACATAAGAACATAAGAAATAGGAGCAGGAGTAGGCCATCTGGCCCTTCGAGCCTGCCCCGCCATTCAATAAGATCATGGCTGATCTGTCGTGGCTCAGTTCCACCCTCCCGCCCTCTCCCCACAACCCTCAATCCCCTCTCCCATCAAAAACCCATCAACCCGCCTCTTAAAAATATTTAGCGAGGCAGCCTCCACCACCTCAACGGGCAGAGAACTCCAGAGATTCACCACCCCCTGAGTGAAGAAGTTCCTCCTCAACTCCGTTCCGAACCGCCCCCCCTTTATCCCGAGGCTGTGCCCCCCAGTCCTACCGTCCTTCCTGAGCGGGAAGAGTCCCTCCACCTCCATCCTATCCATCCCACCCATCATCCCATACGTCTCAATGAGATCTCCCCCCATTCCTCCAAACTCCAACGAGCACAAGCCTAGTCCACCCAGCCTCTCCTCACAGCTCAACCCCCTCAACTCCGGCATCAGCCCAGTAAACCTCCTCTGCACTCCCTCCAAGGCCAAAACATCCCTGCGCAGGTGCGGCGCCCAAAACTGCACACAGTACTCCAGCTGCGGCCCCACCAATGCCCCATACAGCTGCAGCAAGACCTCCCCACCTCCACACTCAATCCCCCTCGCTATGAAGGCCAGCATCCCATTCGCCCTCCCGACCACCCGCTGCACCTGCAGGCTGGGTCCCCGCAACTCATGCACAAGGACCCCGAGGTCCCTCTGCACCGTCGCTTTTAAATGCGGCACTGCACCACATCCCTTCCCCAAAGTAAACTGTATAGGGAGCTGCACTGTAGAATGACAGTTCTCTATTTCAGCCAGACTACTTGGGGAACACAAATGAGATACTACACCAGCTACAAGGTTAAGGAAATTTCTGATTTTTTTTCCCCAGAGCATTAATATAAAAGAGGAGTGCCATCGATACATTCCATCTCACCCATCTAGGAAAACCTAGCCAACTTCAAATTCTTTCCTGAATGAGTCTGTGGTTTTTGCCCCCACTGTCCTACTCAGAAGTCCAAACTGATGAACCTTCTGACATCACTCCAAAATTTGCCTGCATCAGTGTGATTTTAAATCCTCTGGCCCTAGGTTTTATAATAACTTTGATTATTTTTCCTGGAAAAGTCTGTACTTCCATGATGTTAGTTACCTTCATTAAGGTCCTGAGAAGTGGATGTGGAAAGAATGCTTTTTTTTAAGAAGTCTGAGGACAGGTACCAACTGACTCAAGAACAGCTTCTTCTCTGCCACCATCAGACTTTTGAATGAACCTACCTTGTATTAAGTTGATCTTTCTCTATACCCTAGCTATGACTGTAACAATATGTTCTGCACTGTCTCCTTTCTTTCTCTCTGTACAGTGTGCCTTGAATATACAGCACAAGAAACAATACTTTTCATTGTATATCAATACATGTGACAATAATAAATCAAGTATTTTGTGGGAGAATCTAGAACTGTTTAAAAATAAGGGATTGCCAACTTAAAATGGAGATAACGCAAAAAGTTTTCATCCAAGATGAAACATTAGTACTATTCCCTCTCTGTCAGACCTGCTGAGATTTTACAGCAATTTTGTTTCTATTTCCAAGCATACACAGTAATTTGCTTTTATCCAAGGTTCCAGCATATACAGTAATTTGCTTTTATCCATCTCTTCTATGATGGGCAAGTTTTCTATTGTGTCTAGAGCTTTTTCGGTGAAACATCTCTCCAACTGTTTATTACAGTCAGTGATGACATTCCCTGCCTTTGTTTTCTACAGTACTTTTTCTTTACTGATGGACTGATTGCCTTTTTTACATGCCTTTAGCACTGCTGTGTCAAAGTGTATCTGGAAATTCTGGAAAAGTTGTAACACTTGTCACTGGCAAACCACCTAGCATTCCAGTAGACTTTACTTCAAGTGGCTCATAATGCATTTAAAGTCTCCTCACACAGATCAGTCTTATAATTGTTGAGAAAGCAGAATTGTAGATGGTGTCATGAAAAAGTTCCATTTTGCTCTTGCACAGGATTGTCAAAGAGCATCTATTCAATCAAACTGGAGAACTATTTGGGAGTTTGGTTCTTGAGTGTTCAGGGTATGTCCAAATGGTTGTGGGCATACATCATGTCGAGGGGACCCAAGTCTCTGAACTTTAGCCTGGAGCTGTAAGGGACCCAAGTTCCCAAGTGTCACACAAGAAGACTTGCTGATGGAGAAGCTGTGTGCTGATGGGGCAAGAGAAAAATTAGTCTGGGGTTCCCCTTTCTTATACTGTTGATAACCAGCACAACAGGATGAAAAAGAGAAGCAAACAAACACATAAAAGCATAAAATATGTTAACTCTCTCCACCCATGAACCAGACATATCACATCGAGAAGTCTCACAGCACCAGGTTAAAAGCCAATGGGTTTATTTGCAATCACGAGCTTTAGGAGCATTGCTCCTTCATCAAGTGACTCACCTGATGAAGGAGCAGCACCCTGAAAGCTCATGATTTAAAATTAACCTGTTGGATTTTAACCTGGTGTTGTAAGACGTCTTACTGTGCCTAGCCCAGTCCAATGAAGGCATCTCCACCTCACATCGACCTATTTGGCACACATAATATCTAAGGTTGCAACCTAAAAAGAGCACCACACAATTTACCCAAGTCAAAGTTGCATAGGTTCTAGGGACAAGCCACTGGGGGTCCCCTTCTTTCAATGAATAGCTGAACAAGAGATGAAAAAACTATTGTAAGAGAGAAAGATACTTGAACTTAGTGCATCCATTTTAGGTTTATTTGAGCTCTGCAGAGAAGTTACACTTTTCCCCCCCAAATTTACAAACTGGTGAAAAAAGTTTACAGAACATTATTCGCCTGATAGAACTGTGAACAACCCAAATATTCCAATTATGTTCCTGGCTTTACTTTGCCGTTAAGAAGATCCTAGCAACATTAAAAGGATTACTTTTTCAATGTCGTTTATGATTTCCATCATTCATTTGCTTTATATTCTGGACATGACATTTTAAGGTTAATTTTCCACTTTGCACTTCCAATTGAGGGCCTCTTCCAAATACAGCTGTATCAATTTCTGATACATGCTACCAATCAGTAATGTTCCCAACAGTAGTCAGATGAAATTACGATGAAAGAAACTTTAATCAATGGTCTTGAATTGTGCCATAGTAAATTACAGTTACACCAACAGTGAGATATTAATCAGGAGAAGGAGTTACACACAAGTTTCCTGGATTAATTTAAATATTCTTGGTGCAAATCTAGTGTAACTTAAGTATAGAAACTGTATAAATTGCTTACCGAACCTCCTCAAGAAAACTCCATGCAGCAACTGCTAAACTCTTCAAAAGTACTCCACTGATTTCTGGCCCCAGAGGAACATTATCTGGGAGCAAGGTAACCAGCTAATAAATGGCTGTGCTGGCTATTGGCACCAAATCTCCGAATGATATCACACCATCAACATCAGTCCAGAATAACAATAGCATGCCCATTTAGTTAGTGACTGTACCCATTGGGCATGCTAAGGCAGCAAACAGAAGACAGACAATAATCTTCTTTGTTGAAGACCAACATATATGCCCAAACTGTACACACCTAATAGGTTACAAGACAGGAGCTCCACACTCCCGGGTCTTTCACCATGTCAGGCAGCAGTCAGTCCACTTGCAGGTAGGTGGTCCTGACTCCTTGTCCCCTCTTACCTAGGACTGATAAACAGTGTGAAAAGAAGTTAAAGAACATAAGGGCAGCGAAATTAGTTCACACTCACCTCTTTCCTCCTTGCCCACCAGTGCTACAGAAAAAAAATTAGTGCTTGTAAAATGTGTATTTGAACTATAGTTTAAACAGACTAATTTTATGTAACATTTATTAGCTGGTTACCTTGTGTCCAGATAATGTTCTGCTGGGGCCAGAAATCCGCGGAGTACTTTTGAAGAGTTTAGTTGTTGTTGCATGGGGTTTTCTTGAGGGGATTCAATCAGCAATTTATACAGTTTCTATACTTAAGTTACACTAGATTTGCACCAAGAATATTCAACTAACTAACCCAGGAAACTTGTGTGTAACTTCTTCTCCTGATTAATATCTTGGACGGCATGGTTAGCACTGCTGCTTCACAGCACCAGGGACCTGGGTTCGATTCCCAGCTTAGGTCAATGTCTGTGTGGAGTTTGCATGTTCTCCCTGTGTCTGCACGGGTTCCTCCGGGTATTTCAGTTTCCTTCCACATTCTGAAAGACGTGCTGGTTAGGTGCATTGACCCGAAGAGGCACCAGACTGTGGCGACTAGGGGAGTTTCACAGTAACTTCATTGCAGTGTTAATATAAGCCTTACTTGTGACTAACAAATAAACTTAAAAAACTTAATATCTCAGTGATAGTGTAACAATGGCAGTATTTACTTTGACATAATTCAAGGCTATTGATTAAAGTTTCTTTCATTGTAATTTCATCAGACTACTGTTGGGGAACCTTACTGATTGGTATATATCAGAAATTGGTACAGCTGCACTTGGTTGAGCTTTATATGACATAATTAAAATTAAAACCATCGTACATAGAGAGCCCAAGCACTTACCAAAGAAACAGCGTAAATTAAATAGCATGCATTTTGATAACATGCTTAATAGATCCTTTACTTCTAAAACCACATTGACCACATCCTATGGGCTGTAATTACTATAATGATTTTCAATCTCTACAAATAGGCTGTAATGCAAAATAATTTTAAAAACAAGTAATTCCTTCAGGGGTAACAAACTGTCTCTCAAAAAAAACACTCACAATAAGAATGTTTTTGCTCCATCGATCACAACTTTGAGAATAATATTACATATTAGGCGAGAATTTACGACCTCACTCATCCTGAAACTGTAAAATCCCACCCAAGGTCATAGGACCTTTCCGTTGTCTGTCCCTCGCCCGCTCCAATTCCTGTGGCAGGCGTGGTGGCAAAATTTCGGCTGTTATCTGTTCTCAACTGATCGATTTTGTTTTTGTGGAATTCTCAAGTTATTTTCCCTTTCCTGATCTTCCATACTAGACAGCCTTTCTAATTTAATTACCTGCTCCAAATCTCTGCCAATGCATCCTCTTAGTTGATCAGAAAGCCCAGAATCACTCTCCTGCTCTTCTCTTTGCGGCTTGCAAAGATCAACTAACCTCCAGATTGAATGACTGAGAACAGGAACATGTGCAAGGGCAGAAACTGAATAGTACCTATGATAATACTGTACAAGTTAGGTATCGCTGAACCAATCAATTAAGGGATTCATTGGTAGTCTGCACTTCCATTTTTTCAATAACCCATTTTCTTAAATTTAATAGCAAACTTACATGCTTTTCCTTTTCTGTTGATACATGTTCTCCTGATTCAACTCTCAAGGTAGAGTCAGACTCATTTTCTGGGAAGAGGGAAGGTTTTGAAGTGTAGTTTTCAACCGGTTGTGCAGTCTGCCTGTTGGCATCTACAGAAGAACTTTGAGCCAACTCCACTCCTGGCCCTAATACAAAGAAGTTCAGTGCCATTATGATTACAGAGATAATATAAATAACAATACAGTATGTTAATAACAATTGTAAACATAGTTTCTGAACACATTGGCAACTTGTGATATCATATACACGTGAAGTATCAAGGAAAAGAATGACTTGTATTTATATAGCATCTATCATGAGCAAAGGACATCCCAAAGCGCTGTACTGGCAATTAATTTCTCTTGAAATCTGGTCATTGTTGTGATGCAGCAATCTATTTGTACGTAGCAAGTTCCATCAAAAAGTACTGTGATAATAACTAGATGATTTATTCTTGGGATGTCTCGATCTATAAAAGGTTGGGAACCACTTACATACACAACACTTGCACTCACACACTTGCAGTGCCCTTATGAGACAGTCAATTTGCAGCGAGAATAGATGGTGCGCTTAGCCTTGAGTGCAGTAGATCATTCATCCTCTTGTGATACTGCTGCGCATTCCTGTACTGGACCGCACAGGTGCTAAGCTCCATTGCAATCTCCATCAAGCTACTGTGGTCAGTCGGGAGGGCATCCTGCTACTATCCCAGGTAAAACAACATCTTTCTTAGATAGCTTGGAGGAAAGTCTGCAGAGAAGCTTCACTGAACCATGGGGTCACACGTTTTCTTCTCTATGACATTCTGGACAAATAATCCAGAGCTCCTGGTCTGTACTAAGTGGATGGCTGTCTGAATGCCCTTCAAATATGCCTCCTGAACTTTCAAGCAATAATAGCCTGGAATGGTGACTTCCTATGCAGCCCTGCATGAGAATCAGCAGTTCTGCACAGATGCATATTTAATCACCATGCAAATTCTCTCATGGCCTGCCATCTCGTCCAAACAGTGGGAATCACTTGCACTTCCACGTCTGCCAACGAACTTAGACTTCAGATTGGAAGATTCCACCTTCGGAGTGGGACTTGAATCCACAACCTTTTGACTAAGAAACACAATACTATTGTTTTTTTTTTAAACTGCACACACCTGAATCCAATCATCAACTACAAGGAGAGGATTCTATTAAGTTTTAACTCTGAATAGATTTTCTATAGAGTGACAGAAAAAAAGTAAATCCTAAAATTAGGCAGTTATCCAAGTCCATTGCTTCACATTCCACTGGTCAAGCAATGCTTCAAACAGAGTGATGAACATTATTTTTAAGAGTTACCTGAAAATCTCAGCCTTTAAAGGATACAGAATCCATAGAATTTCTACAGTGTAGGAGGTGGTCATTTGACCCATCGAGCTTGCACTGACTCTCCAAAAGGGCATTTTACTCAAGTCCACCCTTTCTGGTTCACTAATATCATCTGCCATTTGCCATCCTTACCTAGTATGGCCTACATGTGACTTCAAACCCACAATAATTTTATCTCTAAATGGCCCAGCAAGCCACTCAGTTATATCAAACAGCTAGACAAAGTTTAAAGAATGAAACTGAATGGACCATCCGGCAGCAGCCTAGCACTGGAAACGACAAAGGGGTTTGTGCCAAAATTGGCAGGCTAGATCTTGACGCAGTCAAACAGAATCATACCTTATAAACAATGTCCCAAACACCACCGTGACCATTCCTGGGTATGTCCTGCCCTACCAGCAGGACAGCAGAGGTAGCAGGACAGCACCCTGGGAGTCCTCAACATTGACTGCGGACCCCATAAAGTCTCATGGCATCAGATCAAATGTGGTCAAGGTAACCTTCTGCTGATCTTCACATACCACCCATCCTCAGTTATTGAATCAGTACTCTTCCATGGAGACCATCACTTAGAGAAAGCACTGAGGGTGGCCAGGGTGCATAATGTTCTGTGGGTAGGGTACTTGAATATCCAAAAGTGGCAAGGTAGCACCACTACTGATCAAGCTGGCTGAGTCCGAAAGGACAAAGCTGCTAGACTAGGTCTGAAGCAGATGATACCAACAACAGGAAAAACATACTTGACTTCATCCTCACCAATCTGCCTGCCACAGATGTATCTGTCCATGACAGCATCGGTATAGGAGTGACTATCACATAGCCCTTTTGGAGATGAAGTCCCATTTTTATGTTGAGAATATCCTTCATCATGGTGAATGGCACTACCAATGTGCTCAATGAGATAGGTTTCAAACAGATGCAGCATCTCTGGACTTGGCATCCATGAAGTGCTATGGGCCTTCAGCAGCAGCATCATGTCAAAGCATATCCCCCAATCTACCACTACCACCAAGCCATGGAATCAGCCCAGGTTCAATGAACAGTGCAGGAGAGAATGCCAGGAGCAGCACCCGGCAAACATAAAAATGAGATGTCAACCTGGTGAAGTTACAATTCAGGACTGCCCATGTTCAAATAGCATAAAGAGCAATAGGCAGAGCTAAACGACTGCACAACTGACATTTCAGATCTAGAATTTGCAGTTCTACCACATCCAAATGTGAATTGTGGTGGAAAATTAAGCAGCACACTGGAGGCAGCTCCATAAATATCACCATCCTCAATGATGGGGAGCCCAGCGCAACCATACAAAATGTCAGGCTGAAGCATTTGCAACAATCTTCAACCAAAGGTACTGAATGCATGATCCTTTTTAGCCTCCGCAGGCAGTCCCCAGCATCATTAATGTCAGTCTTCAGCCAATTTAATTCACTCCATGCAATGTCAAAGAAACAGCTGAAGGCATTGGATGCTGCAAAGGCTATGTGCCCTGACAATATTCCAGCAGTAGTACTGGAGTCTTGTGCATCAGAACTTGCTGCACCCCTAGCCAAGCTGTTTCAGTACTGTTGAATCGGGCATCGAGACTAAGTCGGGATTCCCACCAAGTGGCGAACCTGGCACGACACAGTGGTTAGCACTGCTGCCTCACAGCGCCAGAGACCCGGGTTTGATTCCCAGCTTGGGTCACTGTCTGTGCTGAGTTTGCATATTCTCCCTGTGGATTTCTTCTGGGTGCTGCAGTTTCCTCCCACAGTCTGAAAGACATGCTGGTTAGGTGCATTGGCCATATTAAATTTTCCCTCAGTGTACCTAAACAGGCACTGGAGTATGGCAGTAACTTCACTGCAGCCCACTTGTAAATAAATAAACTTTATATTGTCACCATTCATCCGGCCCATCCCACTGAGCCCAATCAGGTCCCTGCCAAAAGCAGGCAGGAAACTGATTATTATTCAAAAGTTGCAATTAGTGGGCCTGAAGCCCGATTCAAAGTGCCCCCCCCCACCACCCATCTTCCTAGCGGGATATGCACTGGGTGGGCATAGTGGTTTCAGGCATATCTCTCGTCGAAATCTTCATTTGGATCTGTTACTGTGAAAAATTTGAAGTGGGCTGTTCACTTTAACCTCCATGCCACCTCACCCCGGGGAAACCAGGCAGGCTTCCAAAACAGTAACACTCCATTCTGCAGATAGGACTTCCTTTCTTTCTCTCAGAAGCTGCTGGTGTGAGATGATCCCTTTCAAGTACTCTAACAGGAGAACTCACTTTCATTGGGTGAGGGCTGCTCACTCAGCCCATTCTTTTAATGTTGCATTCATTCCTAGTCTGAGTTTTCCTTGAAAGCAAAAAGCACAAAGCCTTGGAAATCTTTTGAAGCCCTTAGAAATCCTTTGTTTTTTTTTGGAAATCCAAAGGTTCTGGTTCACAGCTGTAAGCAACTTCAAAGCAACTAAGTGCTTTCAGTTCCTCTTCTGTAAAAACATTGCAATTAGGAACAAGTAAAGGTTAACGAGGTTGGGTTTGTATCCACTAGAGTTTAGACGGGTAAGAGGCACTTTGATCAAAACCTTTAGGATCTTGAGATGTATTGACAGGGTGGATGTAGAGAGGGTGATTCATATTGTTGGAACTAGGAGGTGACTGTTTAAAAATAAGGGTCACTCACTTAACACAGAGGTGAAGATTTTGTTTTCTCTGAGGGCCTTGAGTCTCTGGATCTCTTTTCCTCAAAGGGCACTGGAGCAGTCTTTGAACATTTTTCAGGCAGAGCGAGAGAGATTCTTGATTAACAAGAGGGTGAAAGGCTATTAGGAGGCAGGAATGTGGGGTCGAAGTTACAATTACGTCGATCATGATCTTATTGAATGGCAGAGCAGGCATGTGGGGCCAAGGCCTACTCCTGCTCCTAATTCACGACACTAAGTTCGTAAGTATGTCCAGGACACAAAAAAAAGGACAAATCCAACCTGACCAATTACTACTCCATCAGTCTACTGTCATTCATCAGTGAAGTGATGGAAGTAGTTATCAAGCTTTAACAAGCTGCTTTTGCTTAGCAATAACCTGATCATTGACACTGCATTTGGGATCTGGCAAGATCATTCAGCTCCTGATCTCATTACAGTCTTGCGTGGACATGGTCAAAAGAGCTGAGCTCCAGCGGTGGGATGACAATGACTGTCCTTGACATCGAGGCAACATTTGACTGAGTATGGCATCAAAGAGCCCTAATAGAACAGGAGAAAAATGGGCATTGGGGGAAAATCCTTCACTGGTTGGAGTCATAACTAGTACAAAGAAAAATGGTTGTTGGAAGCCAATCTTCTCAGTTCAGGACATCACTGCAGGAGTTAATCAGGGGTGTCCTACACCCAACCACCTTCAGCTGCCTCATCAATGACCTTCCTTCCATTATAAGGTCAGAACTTTATAGGACCCTTGTCAGACCCCACTTGGAGTACTGTGTGCAGTTCTGGTCACCTCACTATAGGAAGGACGTGGAAGCTATTGAAAGGGTGCAGAGGAGATTTACAAGGATGTTGCCTGGATTGGGAGGCATGCCTTATGAAGATAGGTTGAGGGAGCTGGGACTCTTCTCCCTGGAGAGACGAAGGTTGAGAGGCGACCTGCTAGAGGTTTATAAGATGTTGAGAGGAATAGATAGGGTGGATTCTCGGAGGCTATTTCCCAGGGCTGAAATGGTCGCTACGAGAGGACACAGATTTAAGGTGCAGGGAAGCAAGTACAGAGGAGATGTTAGGGGTAAGTTTTTCACTCAGAGGGTGGTGAGTGAATGGAATCGGCTGCCGTCGGTGGTGGTGGAGGCGAACTCGCTGGGGTCTTTTAAAAGACTTCTGGATGAGTATATGGGATTGGGGGTTATAGATAGGTCTATGGCTTAGTTGGTATACAAGTGATCGGTGCAACTAGTGGGCCGAAGGGCCTGTTTGTGCTGTAGTGTTCTATGTTCTATAATGTTCAACACAATTCATGACTCCTCAGACACCAAAGCATTCCATGTCCAAATGCAGCAAGTACTGGCCATAACCAGGTTTGGGCTGACAGGCGGCAAGTAAAATTCAGGCCACACAATTAAGTGTGGGGAGAGGGCGGGAATGTGGAACTGAGACATGACAGATCAGCCATGATCTTACTGAATGGCGGGGCAGGCTCGAAGGGCTAGATGGCCTACTCCTGCTCCTATTTCTTATGTTCTTAAGTACCAGACAATAACCATTTCCTACAAGACAGAATCTAATCATTGCTTCTTGACATTCAACTGCATTAGCATCACTGAATCCCCTTTTATCAACATCCTGGGAGTTACCATCAACTGGAAACTGTGGCTACATGAGAAGGTCAGGCATTAGGAATCTTGCAGCAAGTAAGTCACTTCCTATCTCCCCAAAGCCTGCCCACCTTTCACAAGGTAGAAGTCAGAATTGTAATAAAATACAATCCACTTGCCTCAATGAGTACAGCTCCAACAACATTCAAGAACTTTGGCATTATTCAAGACAAAGCAGTCTGCTTGATTGGCACAGCATCCACTTATATTCACTCCTTCCACTATCAATGCACAGTGGCAGCAGTCTGTACTCTCTATGAGATGCAATGCAGGAACTCATCAAGGCTTGTCAAACAACACCATCCGAACCCACAACTACTATCACATCAAAGGCAACAGATACATGGGTAAATCATCACTTAGAAGTTCCCCTCCAAGCAACCCATCAGTCGACTTTGGAAATATCACCATTCATTCAATGTCTCTAGGTCAATACTCTGGAGGTCCCTACCTCTAACAGCACTGTGGATGCACCTATACCTATGAGCTGCAGCGGTTCAAAAAGGCAGCTCACCACCATCTTAGAGTCATAGAGTTGTAGAGTCATACAGTACAGAAGATGCCTTTGGCCCATTGAGAATGCACTGACGAAACTACACTAAATCTTCACTAATCACATTTTCTAGCACTTGGCCAATAGCCTTGAATATTATGACATTTCAAGTACTCAACCACATACCTTATAAAGGTTGTGAGGTACTAGGCAGTGCATTCCAAACTCCCACCACCTTCTGGGTGGAAATCTTTTTCCTCAAATCCTTTTGCCCCTCACCTTAAAATTATGCCCCTTTGTTATTGACCCTTTAACTAAGGGGAACAACCACTTCCTATTCACCTGTCCATATCCGAAATCTTATGCACCGCAATCAGGTGCTACATCAGCCTTCTCTATTCTAAAGAAAACAACCTGAGCCTATCCAGCCTCTCTTCACAGCTCAAATGCTCCATCTTAGGCAACATCCTGGTGAATCTCCTCTGCACCCTCTCCAATGCAATCACATCCTTCCTCCAGTGAGGTGACCAGAAATGCACAATACTCCAGCTGTGGCTTAACCAATGTTTTGTACAGCTCCAATATAATCTTATAACCTGCCCTTATAATCTGTGCCACAACTGATAAAGGCAAGTGTCCCATATGCCATAACTACCCTATTAAACTGTCCTGCCGACTTCAGGGATCTGTGGATAAACACCCCCAGATCCCTCTGTTCCAGTGAGATTCCAAGTGTCCTGCCATTCACTGAGTTCTCCCTTGTCTTGTTACTACTTCCAAACTGCATCACCTTGCATTCTTCAGAGCTAAATTCAATCTGCCACTGATCTGCCCATCTGATCAAGCTGCCTATATTTTCCTGCAACCCTAAGATCTTCTTCTTTACTATTAACTACCCTGTCAATCTTCGTGTCATCTATAAATGTACTTATCATGCCCCCTCCCCCCACTTCACAAGGGCAATTAGGAATGGGCAATAAATGCTGGCACAGCCATCAAGGCAAATATACCAAGAAAGTAATAAAATGCTTAAGTGTCCAGTTTTGATACAGAATATTGAAGTCCCACCGCAGGGAACTCAAATTATTGTCATATTTTATGTTTATAATGTAAAGCAATCCCCTCTCACTCTCCCTCCCACCTCAAAAATACCTAGCATGTGACATTATGAGTTCAAATCTCTTCTCTTCGATGGGGACCCAATACTCTTGGTCTTCATATCAATGGCAGAGCATGCCAGCTGAGGTTAACTAAAGATTGCATCAGCAAGCAGCTCCAAAGGGAACAATATAGAACAGCATTTCTTCCTTTCCAAACCTATAAACTTCAATCCTGATTGGATATGTGGCACCAGTCATCTGTGACTGAAGTTTCCAGGTCCAGAGGCCAAGTTGAATGATTCCTTGGCAAATAAAATGACACCTTCATGGAGGGGAATTTGTTTTCATACGAATTGTCATATGATTATTATGCCTCCATAGTTGCAGCAATTGAGGTAATTTAAACACTATCATCTAACTTAAAATGGCCAGATTATCTTAATGAGCAAACAAAATTTTAACTATAAGTTTCATCACTAAACAGCCTTCAGCATTTCAGAGAAAGATGAAGCACCTTATATGCAGAAAGAATAATGAACATAGATGCATTAAATCCATTTGCTGGAGCTTGTGCTCTAGCTGAGGTGTCTGATCCACACTCATAGCAACAGTGGGAGTCTTCGGTGCACAGCAAAATAAATATTGTATTCCAGGCAGTTGTTTCAGTTCCAGCTATTAAACTCAAGCCAATACAGCTTCACTCCGTGGCCAAGAGCTCCCTTAGGGTAATCCTCTGTTGAAACGGTGAAACTGGATTAGAGAGTCAGTGTTTTATACCATAATTTTCATGCTGAATTGACTCTACTGTATAACCAAATCTGGAACAAAAGTTGGAGCCCAAAAGGACTAATATACATGGCACCTCACCATGCCCTCAAGATGTACCAAAATACACACCACAGTTCCTCAAACTGCAATGATCTGGTAATATTTCGTATTTGTTAAATAAGGAATCTTGACAAGGACCCAGAAGAACTTTCTGTTTTTTTAAATAGCAGGATCAAATTATTTATTTCCTTTCACTGAACCAGTGACTGGATCTTGATTTAAGTTCTCAAATGATAGATGGAACTTCACTGAGGTTAAATATTCAGTTTCGGAGTTGGTCTTGAACCCAATACTTACTGACTCAGTAAGCACGTGTACCACCAACTGTGCAAAGTTGACATTTGCGCATCACTTGCCTGGACTAATCCAGGGGCAATAAAAGAATACTTTACACAAAGCTTTTTCATCTCCTTTAAGTGCCGTTGAGCCTTGTGATGCTGCCATAAAATGACACTGTCAAAGACTTTTTCCTAGCCACACCTGTGATATTATAGAGGATAGACTTGAACATGAATCAGCTAAGAGTGAGTAAAGGATTCCCTATCACCTACCAAATAGGTCCAAAATATCCTGTCACTGACCAGAGGTAGATATTATAGAATATCAGAAGCATAGGCTGCAATGCAAGACCCAAAATCTGAATTCACACTGCTGCCAACTTTCCCAACTATCTTCATAATCCTTTCTCCCTCAGTAACACTCGGATGTTTCCGTCAATTCAAGGAGCTGGCAGTTTAGAATCATTATGATACAGAGGGAGCCCATTCAGCTGATTGAATCCATGCCAATTGAAGAGTCAGTTTCAATATTTTACAGTTGACAATGACACTTATACACTAACCCAAACTACTATTCAAACTTAATTCAAAAGGCAAAATATCACAGATGTTGGAAATCTCAAACAAATAGACAATGTTGAAAATACATAGCAGATCTAGCAACATCCACTGAGAGAGAAATAGGTAATGCATTAAATGCCCTGCCTGCAGCAGTTGTGGACTTGCTAACTTTAAGGGCGTTCAAATGGTCAGTGGATAGGCATATGGATAACATTAGAATAGTTTAGGTTAGAGGGTCATTAGATTGGTTCCACTGGTCGGCGCAACATCGAGGGCTGAAGGGCCTGTACTGCGCTGTAATGTTCTATGTTCTGTGTTCTGAGTATTTCCAGAATATGTTATTTACAACTGTTATTTGTCAGTTTACTAAGTACATCCATTTTAAAAATGAAAACTGCCCAACTGATAGCCTATATATTTTTAAAACCTGCTGAAAAAAATCAAGTATTTTCTAATCATCACCCTTCAACTGAAGACTGTCTCAAAATAATGAATTGCAATAGATCTCCATTCAAATCAGATTTATGTGCATTTTTATTAAAATGCAGCTTCTCTGAAGAATACAGGAACGGGAACATAAATCCAGAATGAACACCTAATCTCAGTAATGGTGTTCAAAGAGCTACCATATTGCTGCAAAAATTAATGTGATTCAGTTGTGACCTTTCTGAAAGAAAGTCTGGCATCCTTCTCGGTCCGGCTGATATGTGATTCCAGCAATGTGACTGACATTTAGCAACCCTCTGAAATGGCCTAGCAAGTCACTCAGTTGTATCAAACTGCTACAGAAAAGCCGAAAAAGGATAAAACCAGACAGGCAACAAAAAAAAATCAACCTAGGCACCAGAATTTACAAAGGACACCATGTCCAGCTGATTGCAGCATCCTCCTCAGTCTGGAGATTTATGCAGGAGAGTTTCATTATTGCAACTCATTGACCTTAACAAACTTCTTTTTTTAACTAGTGACTTCAGAAGACAATAGACACTATTTTTCCCAACATCACAGTGCTCTCATTTTTATAACTGAACATTTAACCCCAAGAATAAATACAGGCAATGAACTACAACCTTTGGCTTTAGTCAATAAGCTACTTGACACTCGAGTTACAGAATCGTTCTCAAAAGAGTACAGAATTGTAGAATGAGTAAGTCACCACTACAATAACGATGTGCTCAATGTACAAGTTAAATAGTCTGCTTTTATCTTCATTATCTATGCCTTTCATCAAGTTGAAAATCAGAACCATATCCTTTCAATCTCTTTTCTAATAAAAACAGGTGCAGTTCGGAGAGCAAACCTTCATAATTTGGAACTTCAAATCCTGTAATTATCTTGGTTGTGGCTCTTTGAACTATCTTCAATGCATCAATAGCATTCCATAGCATTTAGTATAATCCTCAGGGCAACTGTTTGAATATTCCCATCACAACTGGAGCCAACATTTGTATAATGTATTATGGACCTAGTCTCCATATTAAAGAAAAGATAGGGAGGCACTGGAGAAGGTCCCATAAAGTTTTGCAAGAATTATAGCATAAGAGATTATATCTATGAGCAAAAATTGTACCTATGAGGGATTATATCTATGAGGAGAAAAGAGAATACTGATGATGACCTTTACGATTATGAAAGGAATTGACAGGATAACATACAAAGGATGGTTCAAATTTCAGCTAGTCTAAAACTAGGGATCATAAATACAAGAATCCCTAATAAATCCAATGGGAAATTCAGGAGAAACCTCCTTACCCAGAAATTTATTAGAATGGAGAACTCACTATCTCAAATATTTGGGGGAAACAGCAAAGGTCCATTAAAGAGGAACCCATATAAATACAAAGGAAAAATGATTAGATTATGCTAATAGGGTTAGATTACATGAAATGAAAGCAGACACGTGTGGTGCAGCTGGGAAGGGTGCATTCAATGGGAAGCTCCATTGACAACAGTGAGTCCAGGAGATTCCACCACCGGTCAATGGAGAGTCTCCACAGCCACAAAATACACAGTGAATTGTGGGTGGGATTTTATGGCCTCGCTTGCCCAAAACTGGAAAATACTGCCCGAGGTCAATGGAGCTTCCCATTATCTGCCCTTCATCTGCTCTGATTCCTGTGACAGGCAATGCGATAGAATTCTAGGAATGTCTACAATTTTCCAATTGAGAGGAAAAACCCTGAAAATTATTCACACGGACCTTTGAATCAAAGAAATTGTTTTTGAAAGTAAAAGATTGTTAATGATCTAAATGATCCCATGTATTCCAACCTGCCATGAAGACTGGCTATGGGGTTAGTAGGCTTTAGCAATCCTTGTCCTCATCTGTTAATGTGGTGGCTTGGATGGGTACCTGGACAAGCACTCAGATCCTGCACGGATCAGCTGGCAGGGATATTTGCAGGCATCTTCAACCTCTCTTTTAACAATCAGAGGTCCCTATCTGCTTCAAGAAGACAAACATCATCCCAGTACCAAATAAAAGCCAAGCAGCGTGCCTTAATGACTATACTCTGGTGGCTCTGACATACATCATTATGAAGTGCTTTGAAAGGTTAGTCATGGACTAATCAATTCTAGCCTCCTGGAAAGCCTCGATCCACTACAACTCATCTACCACCGCAAAAGGTCCACAGCAGATGTCATCTCCCTGGCCCTGCACTCTGGAACGCCTAGATAACAAAGACACATATGTCACCTATTTATTGATTACAGCTCAGCTTTCAACACCATAATTTCTACAAAACTCATCTCCAAACTCCATGGCCCGGGCCTCAGCTCTTCCTTCTGCAACTGTAACATGAACTTCCTAACCCACAGACCACAATCAGTAAGGATAGACAACAACACCTCCTCCACGATCATCCACAACACCAGAGCACCACAAGGCTGTATTCTCATCCTCCAACTACATTCCTTTTACACCTATGACTGTGTGGCCAAATTCCCCTCCAACTCACTTTTCAAGTTTGCAGATGACAGCACCGTAATGGGCCGGATCTCAAACAATGATAAGACAGAGTATAGGAATGAGATAGAGAATCTGCTGAACAGGTGCAATGACAATAATCAAAGTCAACAAAACGAAAGAGATAATCATCGACTTCAGAAAGCATAGTGAAGAACATGCCATTGTCTACATCAACAGGGACAAAGTAGAAATGGTCAAAAGCTCCAAGTTTTTAGGTGTCCAGATCACCAACAGCCTGTCCTGGTCCCCTCATACCGACACCACAGTTAAGAAAGCCCCAAGGCCTTCTCAGAAGAATACGGAAATTTGGCATGTTAGCTACAACTCTCACCAACTTTTACAGCTGCAACATAGAAACCATTCTTTCTGGTTGTATCACAGCTTGGTTTGGTTCCTGCTCTGCCCAAGACCGCAAGAAACTATGAAGGGTCATGAATGTAGCTTAATCCATCACACAAACCAGCCTCCCATCCATTGACTCTGTCTGCACTTCCCACTGTCTTGGCAAAGCAGCCAGCATAATTAAGGACTCCATGCACCCCAGACATTCTCTTTTTCATCTTTTTCCGTTGTGAAAAAGATACAAAAGTCTGAAGTCACATACCAACTGACTCAACCTCCCCTGTTGCCATCAGACTTTTGAATGGACCTACCTAGCTTCAAGTTGATCTTTCTCTACACCCTAGCTATGAGTGTAACACTAGATTCTGTATTCTCTCATTTCCTTCTCTACGAATGGTATGCTTTGCCTGTATAGTGTACAAGAAACAATATTTTTCACTGCATAATACAAATCAAATAAATGTTACCATGCCTTACGTACACACAAGTCTCAAATTATTGCACACAAAAATTGAAGTAAGTTTTAGGAAGGGAGTTCTAAAGTGTAGCCATAACTGAAGTGTCCACCATCAATGGATGAATCCACCATCAAAGGGAGGGTAATCACACAGAAAGTCAGAGTCTCAGAATCAAAGCATTAGGAAAGGGATATAGGATGGTAGAAAATTGCACAGACAAGGTGCATAGCCATTATTTTGTTTTTTGGAGTGCACAGGCAATCTTATTAATGTGCATGGCCCCATTAAATTGTTGGATAAGTAAGCTGACAGTACAAAGATAGCAAATGGACTGGAGAAGAGACAGGGTCCAGGTATCAAAAGCAATGATATGGAAGTTGGCCTCAAGTCTATAGAGGCAAGGCAATGGCCTAGACTATCATTAGACTATTAATTCAGAAACTCAACTAATGTTCTGGGGACCCAGGTTTGAATCCTTTTTTAAAAGTTTATTTATTAGTCACAAGTAGGCTCACATTAACACTGCAATGAAGGTACTGTGAAAATCCCCTGGTCGCCACACTCCAGGGCCTGTTTGGGTACATTGAGGGAAAATTTAGCATTGCCAATGCAGTTAACTGAAGCACCTAGAGGAAACCCTCGCAGACATGGGGAGAACGTGCAAACTCCACACAGACAGTGACCTAAGCCAGGAATTGAATCCAGATCCCTTGGACCGACAGGCAGCAGTGCTAACCACTGTGCAGCCCTAACGAACTCTGCCATGGCAGATGGTGGAATTTGAATTCAATTTTTAAAAATATGAATTAAGAATCTATTAATGACCACAAAACAATTGTCGAAAAAAAAAATCATATTCACTAATGCCCTTTAGGGAAGGAAATCTACTGTCCTTACCTGGTCTGGCCTATATGTGACACCAGAGCCACAGTAATGTGGTTAACTTTCAACTGCCCTCTGAAATGGCCTAGCAAGCTATTCAGTTCAAGGGCGACTAAGAATGGGCATAAATGCTGACCAGCCAGCGATGTCCATATCCAATGAATGAACAGAAAGACGATGCTTGGGGAGGGAAGAAAAAACATAGCTGGAGGAGCATTCAGCTGAAAACAATGCAGATATCAAACTTGGTTAGATGTTTAAGTTCTGAGATGCAGTTTGAACCACAATCTTCTAATTCAAAGGTAAGGGGAACTGAGTCATGTTACCAATCAAAATGAAAGAAAAAAACCAAAATGAATCACTGTGTAGTGTTAACATATTTTGAAGTTTACTTATTAGTCATAAGTAAGCTTACATTAACACTGCAATGAAGTTACTGTGAAAATCCCCAAGAAAATACGCTGATAAACCTTAGTGGCCAATCACTGGAACACATGTGCTACTTGGCCACTTAGCATAAAAATGGAAAACAACATAGATTATAGCTTAAAATGTAAAGAGAAATTATATAAAAAATCATTTTGGTTGGTAACTTATGGATGTGAAATGAAACCAGATGTTGAAGTAGCAGCGAACAGCATCATGGAGCAATTAAAACAGGTCCTATGCTATACCTTGAATCTTGATGCGTAACATATAAAGACCAGGACTGAGTATACAACCTGCTTCCCTCTGCTCTCTGTTATAGTTCACTGATACTTCAAAATACAGCTCTGCACACCTTTTTGTTGCTGTGCTCAAGACCAGGATTCCCGGTTTTATCACTCTCAACATGCACAGCATACACAAACAATGACCTCTGAATGAACATGCAGATGTTGTCATATATAAAAGCACAGAACATCACTTAATAGCAAGTCTGGAATCCATTTAAAATATGGATAGTACAGAATTCAGAATAGATCAGAAACAGTTATGTTTTTGCAGGGTTACTACTGAACCCTTTTTCAATCCGGCCTGCCCAAAATGTAACTGAAGTCCCTTTTATCTTTAAATAGCATATGTTACTTAAAATTCCAGAATTTTTTAATAAAAAACATTGACACCAAAATTATAGGAATACATATTTAATTATGCCTCCTTACACATCTTAAAGCCAAGCCTGGCCACTTATCTACACAGGTGCTAACTCCAGGGATCATGTCTTGAATACCCCCATTCAATATTCATGTTCATTTTCCCCATGAGTGATTCAAATCAACTGCCAAAGATCTGCATGTCCTATAAATCTAAAAAGACCACATGCAACCCTGGGGCTTTTTTTACTTGAATTCAATATTGCTGATACTTGATCAAAATATCCTGCTCAGTGTTTGTACAAGGTTTACTCTTGGCATATATCATTACTTAAAAGGAAATCTAATGCCAAGATTGCATGATACCTGTACTTTTAAATTATCCTAAGTCAGCAGAAAAATACTTGCATTGAAAATAAGCATTCCCTCAGTAACATCTGAAATTATTCCAATACCAACTCTTCCAACCCACAGTATCAACATCACTCATTGCAATATTCTTCATTTGTTTCATTCTGAACTATCATATAGCCACACAATGGTCTTACAGCAGAGATGAACAGATTTTTCTTTCATGTGAAACATTAACGTAATGCCAACATTAATTAAGTATTTCCAAATTGTAACTAACTCCTTACTGCAAGTTAGACAATTGAAAACCTTGTCTAAGCATTTTTACCGAACTTTACAAGACTCATTTAAGTTGCCATTTCCAATCAATAAACAGACCAAACAAAAAATCACGAATACATTAATTAATTTAATGATTTACCTCAGAGAACATTAAAATATTTATAATACTACAGTTGCAATTTCTGCTCATTTCAAACTCATCTAAATAAAATAAATGGTTTTAACCTAGGGGAAATTCAGACTGGTTACAGCATCAGTGTCCAGGTTAATGTAAACATTTTTGCAGTTTGTGACCCCAGCACGCAAAACAGATTGCAGGCATCTGGACAATGATGAAGGAATATGAATGAAGGTACATTAAAAAGTTGAGAAGAGAAAGCTTCAGTGCAGTGCAGTTGGCTACAAAGACAGGGACTAATGGGAGCCACGACCACTTATTAGGATATATACAGTGGTACACATTTGGTCCATAATTTCCGAATTTTGAAATAAAAGGAAAATAAACAAATGCCACAGGCATAAAATAAAACCACAAATTGCTGGAAATGCGACCATCATTTAAAACAGACCCAACTGAAGATTATGTCTGATATTAATGTTGATGTCCCCCAAGTTCAGCCAATGGCTTCAAATGTTGGATGACTAAAGCAGATATTTCATGACATCCACCCCCACTCCATGCTCCCCCCACCAGCCTCCCTCACCCTGCACCCCCAATTTGATGATAGCTATTTTCTGAAGAGAATTATGACACTATATGTAAAGAATCAAATTAGTGAATGGCAATTTTCGTACTGCAGTCCAAATATGCTGATACATTGACAATACTAAACATTGTATATCATGTGCACAATTTTTTCGAGGAGGGACATTGAAGGCAGGAAGAAATGTTAATCAGCCTGTACTAAGTGAACATGGTTAAAAACTAGTTTAAACATTAGTGTGCTGAACCATAAATATAAAAGATCACAAGACATATCCCATGAGCAAAATTAATTATTATAACACATCTATTAAACAAACACGAGCTCTCCAGGCACATGGTACAATTCAGGATGGACAAGTGCCAGATTATGAAGTATAAACCATTTATGCCATCACATGACAGTCACCTTCTAAATTCAAGCAACGAAATACCTCATGACAGATTAATTTTTCAAAAAGAATCTTCTTTCTATAATTTTTATGTACAACAAAGTTACTCTGTTCTCAAGCTTCAGAATTCAGATTCAATGTAAAATATATGCAAGCCAAAACATACCATTTAAACTACGTCCAAAGTGACCAGGACAGAGCCAATAGATCAATAAGATTGACTTACCTGCAGAAAATGCTGCCCAGGGTATGGCTGGCGAGATTGACTGTGTTCCCATTTCACCATCTTCAAAGCTCTCTGCTGCCTAAGCATTTTTTTTAAAAAAGCACAGTTCAATTTGGCAGAACTAACTTATTTCCTAAATATATTTAACAAAGGAATGAAGAGTCATCAGAATTTATTCAGAATAGAAATGCAAATCCAAATGAAAGATGAGAAAGTGTTTGGTTGAAGTTAGCTTGGGGCTGACTTGGAACCCAGTTTATAAATGTCCAGCTGAATGCAGTTAGGCATGTTAAATGTTCTGAAATCATATCTTGATGCGATATTTCACTTCTGAACACAGTTGCTCATTATAGAATGAATCCTCTGCTACCAATGCAAAGCTAGCTTCCAAACTGTTTTTCAAACAGTTGTCCGAGAAATGGCTTTTTCTTCCATGTGTGTAAACACCAAATAAAACAACAGCACCAAGAGTAATCTAAATTTCACACATCTACAATAATGTTTTTGTGCCGCAATGCCTTCAAGGCACACAAAGCTATGAAAACATTCTGTACTGTACTGAATAAAAATAATGCCTCCCTTGATGGCTCAGTGGGTAAATTCACTGTTCAGTGCTACAGTAGACCATATAAACCAGCAAGATTGCAGTTACAATATGTGGTCTGTGCTGTGTTAATGGGTCTGAGCCGGGCTGGCTATGAGAACTGGCCAACTTCTTAAAGCTTGGGCAGGGGCAGAGAGGAAGAAAACTGCGAAGATCCCCTATCAAAGGAGCTGTGCCAAGTTGCTAATTATTTAGATTTATTGGAAAAACTTTCACTCTGGAACATTGATTGATTTTTCCTTTTCAAATCTGATATGGGCTCTTGCAATGTGAAAAATTTACTCAATAAATGTCAGTTCCAGCCAAGTGGGAGGAGAGAATCTTCTCCAAGATTAATACAAGAGTCAATTTACATGTGCCCAAGGAAGCTTGTAAATGCGTAAAAGCAGTTCAGAGAAGGTTTATTATACCAATACCGAGAATGGGAGGTTCTCTTATGAATGAAGGTTAGACAAGCTAGGCTTATGTCGGTTGGAGCCTAGAAGAATAAGAGTTGACTTGATTGAAATATATAAGATCCTGAAGGGTCTTAACAGAGTCGACGTGAAAAGGATGCTTCTTCCTGTGGAAAAATCCAGAACTTGTGGGGGAGGCGGTGGCGGCATAGTGGCATTGTCACTGTCCAGAGATTCAGGGTGGTGCTCTGCAGACCTGGGTTCAAATCCCATTACAGCAGATGGTGAAGTTTGAATTCAATAAAAATCTGGAATTAAAAGTCTAATGATCATCACGAAGCCAATATGATTGTAGAAAAGTCCATCTGGTTCACAAATGTCCTTCAGGGAAGGAAATCGGCCATCTTTACATAGTTTGGCCTACATGCGACTCTGGACCTACAGCAATATGGTTGATTTGTAAAAATGCCCTCTGAAATGGTTAGCAAGCCCACACAACATAAGGGCAATTAGGGATGATAATAAATGCTGGCCCAGCCAGTGACCCCCATATCTCATGAATGAATAGAAAATAAAACTTTAAAAAAAGGGGTCGCCTATTTAAGACAGAAATTCAGAGGTATTTTTCTCTGCATTTTGGAACTCTCTTCCTCAAAAGGTAGTGAAAGCAGGGTCTTTGAATATTTTTAAGACGGAGGTGGAAAGAATATTGATAAGCAAGGGGGTGAAAAGTAATTAGAGGTAGGTGGGAATGAGGTCTTGAGATTAAAATCAGATCAACCATGATCTTATTGAACTGGAGAGCAGGCTCGAGGTGCCTAGTGGCTTACTCCTGCTCCTAATTCACACGTTGATATATTTTAGGCCTTCAGATAGTAAATTAAATGTTCAGAGGTACCAAAGGGTTCAACTCCTCTGGTCAGGCATGAGCACAGTTACGTAGGGCTCTTTCTATAAAGTACAATCTTCAATGGTATGCTTCAAGTCCCTCACGTTCCAATGGGAGACCACATTAAACACAAATCGGATGGTGAAAAAGATGTAGTTTTTTAATTCTGGATTATACACTAAGTTTTGAAACATTATCCTTTCTTCTTTGAAAACAAATGATGGCGCCTTCTCTCTGTTGGCTGCAAAATGTCATTTGAAATTAACTGGGCAATCTCAATGCATTTGCCATACTTCACGATTGCTCAGAAGTGAAGGATTTCACACACTGGCTAATATGGACAAAGGAAAAAAGAATCCTGCTGTTGTACTAAAGAATGGGATATAATATATCTTCATGGTAATGGAAGAAAGGAATTTTCATCCATTATGTGCCCTATTTTACCGTTGCCTCGCATCCATTTTCAGGGCCATTATCACGATCTGCACCCACATCCACACAGATTGCCAATTTACCTAAACCCGGGAATGGCGGCGATCTTCGTGCCCAAAACAGGCCCAATGGTGATTTAAATGTATTTGCATACATTTAAATTGAATTAATAAATTGCCCACCCAACTTCATCAGCATTTCCCCCTTTACCACCGTGTTTGCCAATGAGGAACCGCGCCGTAATAGAACTGCTGAATAAAAGTCTGCATCAGGCGCTCCAGCTGCTGAAGAGTGCATTCCATGTTTCCAATGGCTCTCTGATTCAGATCGGGGTGGGGTGGGGGTGGGGGGAGGAGAAAGGAGAGAGAGAGGAGGGGGAGGAGAAGGAGGAAGAAGAGGAGAGAGACAGATCAGATCATTCTCTGGTTGGGGGGTGGGGGGGAAGGAGGGGAGTGAGGTTGGATCATTGTCTGGCTGGGGGGCGGGGGGAAAGGAGGTGGGTCAGCTATATCTCTGGCGGGAGAGGGTGGGAGGGGGCGAGCCGACCATTGTTTGGTAGTGGGGGAGAAGAAGGCGGATCAGATGTTCCTCTGGAGGGAAGAGGGAGTGAGGCCACACAATTCTCTGGAGTGGGAAGGGGGTTTGGCCAGTTTGTTGCTGGGGAGGGAGGGTGAGGGAGAGTGAGGCAGATTGTTATCTGGGGGGGTGGGGGAAGGAGGAAGGCTGGTCAGACGTATCTCGGGGGGTGGGGGGGGCAGGCCCGATCACTCACTGGTGGGGCTGCAGATGGATCTCTGGAGAGGTGGGGGGGACAGATGGATCTCTGGTGGAGGGGGTGGCAGATGGATCTCTAGTGGAAGGGGGGAGTGGGGGGGGTGGCGATCGGTGGGGAGGGTAGGGGGCAGGGGTGGCGATCCGTCTGGGTTGCGGGGGTTGGATAAAGGGGACAGTGATGTATGTGGGTAGTGGGGGTGGATGGATAAGGGGGACAGTAATGTGTGTGGGTAATGGGGGATGGATATGGGGGACAGTGATGTGTGTGGGTATTGGGGTTTAGATAAGGGGGACAGTGATGTGTGAGGGTAGTGGGTCAGGGCGGTATAAGGGGGACAGTAATGTGTGTGGGGGCCATTGCTCCCAGGCTGTTTTCTCTGCTTTCTGCAGCTCAGGAGCGATCTGACATAGGCTTAAATGTTCAATTTTTTTTCCAACTGCACATGCCCAGTTCACAGCTCCGATCATTTCGGCCATGCTAAGCCCCACCCACAGTGCAAATGGGATTGGAGATGGCTGTGTGCATATGGGCACGCCTGGAAGCAGATTTCTAAGTCAGCTCTGAATTAAGCCCAGATTCGGCACTTAGAATGAAAATGGTAAAATCAGGCCCTATGTTTTGAGTTGGAGTCTGCAAATGGCAAAGTGTGTTAAAAGCAGAAATGGTTTCCATTCATAGCAACAATTTACATTTGATAACCACAAAAATATAATTCAGATCAAATTCAATTCAAAGCATTTGTCATAAAACTTAGCATCGAGAGTTCCTTCTTAAATATAAGGGCAGCCTCTAAGGAGGTGCAAGAAAAACACTTGGTTACCCTCCACAAGCAGCTCCAGAAGAAATTAACATTCACCTTGTCTTGGTAATTAGCCAGAATGAGGTCCTTTATAACAAATATGAAAGCAATTCTGTGTACCAGTTTCTTCTAGGAACTGCAGTAAGATTGCCAAAACCCAATTCAAACCTTCATTGCCTTAAGCTAGCTGAGATTTTTATTCCCATCTGTCTGGGCTGAATTCAAAACATGATTCCAAAAACAAACCACACTATTCCACCACATTGTACCACCCATCACTTATATGGTACATGTCCAATATTTAACCCTGCAAAAAGACAGGGTCTGAGGCTACACATTAACTTATTCTGCACACTTTAATACATACCTCAAATCCTCCAAATTCATCATCATCCATCCTTCACTATGCACCTACGAAGATCAAATATCAATATCACTTTACATGTGTTTGCAATTACAATATATTACATTCATTCAAAAATACAAATGTCTGTAAAAATTTCATTATAGCTTTAAAGAAAATGCACATTTTTATCGGTATATCCAAAAATGTATTAGCATTATCTCATTCTATATTACCAGACCTTGGTAATTTAAAAATAAAACAATAAGAATTCCCACACAACTTAACAGTTGACAAGTTAAAAATCTAAAATAAAAATTCTGGAGCTGAAATTTCAGTTTCAAAATACTCTGTCCTTCTCCTTGATATCACTGTTTCACTGCAGAAGGTTTTAAATTGAAGAAGTATTCCAAAGACCTTGCTCAAGTTTGTAATATATCATCGATGGGAACAACCCCCTCGGAGTACACAGAATTGGTAATAGGATTTAAATATGAAAAAGGTTCTTAAATCTTAAAACTTAACACATTTCCTTCCATTTCCAGAAAGTTTTCACTTCGCTATTTTGGCTGTACAATTTACTCTTAAACATACTATTTCAAACATTAGGGTAACAGACTGAAGCATTTCAAACAAGCTGAAAAGCAGAGGTTACAAAGATATGCAGAATAAAGGACAGAACATCACAGTCAAGTCCATTCCTATTGTCACATCTCAGTCTTCCACAGTATCTGGAATTGAAAATGATAACAAAAAATGCTGGAAAAACTCAGCTAGTCTGGCAACATCTGTGGAGAGAGAAACACATATAACATTTCACGGAGTCCAGATGGTTCTTCTTCTGGACTCAAAAGTTAACTCTCTTTCTCTTTTCCCCAAGCTTTACGTTGCTTCATTATTTCACACAATCTGTGCTATGCATTGCTCATGAAAAGCAGATTTTAGTTGATGGGTTGAACACATTGTGCAACTGACCAAGAGCCAAGGGGAGGGAACAGCCCCAGCATTTGTTGTTATGTGGACAAAAATTTGCAGAGAAGACTGACCCACAGCTGACTGTTCCTAATGAGCATCTGAACAACCACTTCCTAATCCCAATTAGTATTTAACTAATTGGGCGCTCTTAAATACATTTTGCTCCAGCGCTCCTCTACTGTGATTTACTTTGCTTTGGTTCACCATCCTCTCCTTGACTAATTGTTGGGTGTGTTAACGTACACATTAACAGCACAGCACAACAGCAAACAGATTGACCTGAAGATAAAAACTTGCCACTCCCAAAAATTAATTATACTAAGGAGGCACAGTGGTTAACATTGCATCCTCACAGCGCCAGGGACCTGGGTTCAATTCCCAGCTTTGGGTCACTGTCTGTGTGGAGTTTGCACATTCGCCCTACATCTGCTTGAGTTTCCTTCAGGTGCTCCGGTTTCCTCCCACAGTCCAAAAGATGTGCTGGTTAGATGCATTGGCCATACTAAATTCTCCCTCAGTGTACCTGAACAGGTGCCAGAGTGTGGTGACAACAGGATTTTCCCAGTGACTTCACTGCACTGTTAATGTAAGCCTACTCTTGGCATTAATAAATAAACATTTAAACTTCAAAACTTAAATCTTAAATAGTCAAACCCTGCTTGGGGAACTGCAATGAATATATCAATTTGACTATTGCTGTCCACAAAATATTTGCATCCCTGAGTACATTTTGGGTCTGAGCAAACGATCCTCTTCTTTATATCCACAATCCTGAGCATTCCATCCTGTGAATTCTCTCTCTGCTGGTTTTGTTACTTCTCCTTGATTTTGCCCCGAATGCCAGGAATCTGCTCTGCTCTGGCCAGCTGGGAAAATGCACTTTAAAGAAAAGGCAACAAAAGCAGCGGTGAAGATGGAAAGCAAGGAAAGATTGTGGGCTTGAAAGATACACTGAGGCATTGCTGTGGTTGAATTTTCTCAACTGGGGCTCAGAGTCTGCCTGCAGCCAAAGCCAAGGCACACCTGCCCACTTCTTTGTGTCACGGCACAGCAGTTAGGAGCCACTGCTTTATACTTCTCCTGTGACTAGTGGAAGAAGATTGTATTCACAGTAGATCTGCCAGAACAGAAACTGCACTCGGCTTCCAGGTACACTCAGTTTGCAAGTACATGGATCTTCTAATTAAGACCCAACACAAGCCTTCCCCATAGGTGGCACAGTGACACAAGGATTAGCACTGCTCCTCACAGCATCAGGGACCCAGGTTCAATTCTAGCCTTGGGTGACTGTCTGTGTGGAGTTTGCATGGGTTTCCTCTGGGTACTGCCATTTCCTCCCACAGTCCAAAGATGTGCAGGTTAGGTTGATTGGCCATGCTCCAATGACCCTCAGTGTCAGGGGGATTAGTCAGGGTATGTGTGGTTACGAGCACACAGCCTGGGTGGAATAGCTGTCAGTGCAGGCTCGATGAGCTAAATGGCCTCCTTCGGAACAGTAGGGATTGCATGATTCTATGATGTTAAGATGATCTCAGCTGAGAAGATTTCAAACCAGTTCTCGTTGCGGCTTCCACTTTTACATAATGATGCCAATGGTGCTTTATGGAAAATTTAACTTAATGACATACTAGCTTCATCAATAACAGCATCAGTGCTTCCTAGTAAACCCTTAGCAATTAGTTATCACTCTAGTAACAATGAGAAGTATTGGTATTTGCTATCATTTGGATGTTGATGTGTGGCAGGCCACCTTGTTTAGAGCTGTGAAAGTTTTGGGGTTGCACCTTCACTCTGCTGCTAACAAGAGAATAATCAGAGTCACAATCTGCATTTTGTTAAGTGTGGGTATGGAGAACACAAGCTGGATTGTGTTTCTCATGATGACCAAGTCCATTTGTTGCCAATATCAAGACCTTGGTTCTCACCATGATACCTTCTGGTAATGCCTGTGAGATAGGCAGACATCAAGGTGCAAGGAATACTTAGAGGCATACCTTTAGAAATGTGGCATATCCACCAGACTGGATAATGCACAACAGAAAGCTATTTGGGGAGCATACACAATAGTGGCATTTTTTCTTTTGAATTGCAAAGAAGACAGGTAGCTACGGGCAAAGGCAAATTAGGAAGACTGGACATTCCCAACAGAATCAGAATATTCATCCTTACTCGCAGAGTAGAAAGCTGTGCAGGTCTGCAGTTGGGCTCCAGTCAGATTACAATTCACAACAGAGGAGTCTATGCACTCATTAAACAGCCACCTTTGATAATGAAGGGGAGCCAACAAAGACTTCCTGGTTCATTTTAAAGCCAAATGGTTGACATAGGAATGTGTACCAATGAACGGTTGTGTTGCATGTTGTCAACAATTAAGATTCCTCACCAAGCTTCACATTACAGTAGCCATTTCTGGCATCAAGATTAATGAAAATCTTTGCTCTTGCCAGTGCTGGCATGCTCTTCCAATCATGCAATAGGGTAATCGCTTATTAAGTTCTTTGGGATCCAGGCAAATTCCTAGCCATCCATTTGGCTTCTTTCTCACCACAATGAAATGTATTCAATCTGTCAGATCTCAAACTCTAGCAATCAATTTCCTTTTCCAAGTTTTCCTTTTAGTTCTATTGGTATGTGACTGGGGGGGTGGGGGGGTGCGTGGTGTGTGTGGATGGATTGCTGATTTATTTGCTTAATCTCTTTTCCTTTCAGCAATCATTTGATTTAGTTTGTTCCTAGCTATAGAATTTTAATTCCACCACATGACATCAACATGACATTGCTCCACTTCACAGCATCATTCCTTTGATAATCAGTTTCTTTCAAATTTTCAGGGAAAGTCTTTTTGTACAGTCCGAGTGGAATGATATTACTCTGGAGGCCAGTATCAATCTTTACATCCAGATGTATTGTTCTTATTTCTCATCCTCTTCCTAATCTGAATGGTTATGCAAATTTATTTTCTCTGAGAACTACTGCTTCCAGACATTTTGTGCAGTTGTATGATTCCTGTTTATTATGTTCTCAAACTCATTGTCATTTTCCAAGGTGTGGCTACTTTGGTTTCTTTTTCTTCTCATTCTTCCTGTTGCACTGCCGCTGATCATTCATCGACCATCTGCTTTCCTTTTTCTGCACATTTTTCTCAGTAATTGTGCTTTCCACATGCTCTACAATTTAATCCACATGCAGGATTTGGGCAGCATAGTCACACGATTTTTAGCACTGCTGCCTCACAGTGCCAGGGACATGGGTTCAATTCCGGCCTCGGGTGAAGTTTGTATGTTATCCCTCTGTCCGTGTGGATTTCCTCCAGGAACTCCAGTTTCCTCCCACAGTCCAAAAATGTGTGCGTTAGCTGGATTGGAGATGCTTAATTGCCCTTAATGTCAGAGGGATTAGCAGGGTAAATACATATGGTTAAGGATAGGGCCTGGATGGCATTGAGGTCGGTGCAGGTTCAATGGGCCAAAATGACCTCCTTCTGCAATGTATTCTAAGCATTCTATGATATTTCCTTTTATTTGTGATCTCATGTTGTCATCCACAGCTTTTGCACATCTTTCTCCCTGTGTGATACGCATTCTTTTATTGCTGTTTCACTGCATCAACCTGCATCAATTCTTGACTAAACTAAAGGCTAGTCATTTGAGTTGTCAGCATCTTCACCTGTCTACTCATGGCTTCATGTGCTCTAGAAGTGTGTACAACTTGTGATAGCGTGAGCTTGTTTTTTTCCCAATTACATCTTTTTGTACTACAGGGTGTACAGAACCCCAAATTAATTTTTCTATCCGCCTTTCATCTGTTCCCTTGAATTTACATTTTCTGGCTGCATTTTCAACCTCATTATGGGATTGTCAACAGGTTCACCTGGTTCCTCCCTCGGACTTTGAAATTCATATCAGTGGATCTGATGTTTTGACTTTGGCTGGAAATGTGTGATGAATTTTTCAAAAATTTTATCTTTGTTTTTATTGTCATTCTCACTCTAATGGACAGTGAAAAAAGTTATCTAGGATTACAACAGGATCTTGACCAATTGGGCCAGTGGGCTGATGAACGGCAGATTGAGTTTAATTTAGATAAATGCAAGGTGATGCATTTTGGTAGATCAAATCATGGCAGGGCTTACACAGTTAATGGTAGGATGTTGGGAAGAATTATAGAACAAAGAGATCTAGGGATACAAGTTCATAGCTCCTTGAAAGTGGAGTCACTGGCGGACAGAGCGGTGAAGAAGGCTTTTGGCATGCTTAATTTCATTGGTCAGAACATTGAATACAGGAGTTGGGCATGTTGTTGAAGCTGTACAAGACATTGGTAAGGCCACGCTTGGAATACTGTGTACAGTTCTGGTCAGCCTATTATACAAAGGATTTTGTTAAGCTAGAAAGAGTGCAGAAAAGATTTACTCGGGACTTGATGGTTTGAGTTATAAGGAGTGGTTGGATAGACTGGGACTTTTTTCTCTGGAGCATAGGAGGCTTAGTGGTGATTGCATAAAGGTCCACAACAAGGGGCATAGATCAGCCAGTCAATATCTTTTCCTAAAGGTAGGGGAGTCTAAAACTTAAGGGCATAGGTTTAAGATGAGAGGGGTGAGATACAAAAGGGTTCAGAGGGGAAATTTTTTCACACAGAGGGTGAGGAGTGTCTGGAACAAGCTGCCAGAAGTAGTAGTAGAGGTGGGTACAATTTTGTCTTTTAAAAAGCATTTAGACAGTTACATGCATCAGATGGGTATAGAGGGATGAGCCACTCATGGGCAATTGGGACTGGCTTAGTTGTTAAAAAAAAAGGAGGCATGGACAAGTTGGGCCACAGGGCCTGCTTCCATGTCTTGTCTCCCAGCTAGTAAACAAATTTAACCCATTTTTTCCTGATGAAAGAAAAATGCAGCTGATCCTTTCCTCTTCAGTAGCGCCTTTTAGAAACATACTGAATGTCAATCTGCACTTTCAATTAAACTTCTCAAATGTCTCAGTGACATCACCAGCTTTTCAACTCATTAGAGGCTGCAACTATGCAATTGCTGTGGCAACAGTCATTTCATTTTCACACAGTTCACTCAGATTTTCTCTCTCAGGTATCAATGCAGATTGACTTTTACAAACTAATCTAGCATTACATTCATCTAAAATATCTCTCTTTTTACTCACTGACATTCACTGCCACCACGTTATGTCTTCCAAGTTCCAAAAGTTCTAAACAAACACATTTTAGATTTAAAATGCTGGAGCTTCATTTACTGTATTTATTGCTGCTTTCCATGTGGTTGGTAGACTGATACTAGGCACCTCACTGTAGTGTAAAAGTAAAATGTAACACCGGGATGTTCATCCATGTAACAATTCATTCCTGGATCTTTACAAATAGTATAATAGTATAACATAAGTTCATTATTTGGCTTTTCTCAATAGATAATTCATCAGAATTCATGTCTAATTGTACTACATTATAACCAGTTTTTTTCCACAAAAGCCTAGACCAGAGCTAAAGCAAGATTCTAAATCAATTACCCAATCTGTACTCCACAAGCCACATATGAATCTTCTGAAACTCATTTTTCAATTATTTTGCTTGAGTGCCTTGCCCACATAGTCTGTACCGATCTGCAGGATGCAGAATAACAAAAACATGAGAAAATTCAGCAAAGTAGCCATCCTTCCATTTATTCGGACATGGTCCATCTACATATTTTGAATAAATTGTAACAGAATAAATCATTACACCAAGCTATCCTAGCTACATCTCAACATTCTGGGTAAGGTATGGATTACAAACTGGAGTTTCATGTTTGCATTTATAAACACAAAACTGACATTGAACCTGGGACCTAATGGTTTGCACTGATCAGCAGCATGTGTTCTTTAATAACTGAGCCATTGGGAGAGCAATTGCCTGTTAACCAATGATACCTGTTTGCTTTTCCACTGGAGAAGGAACACTGATAAATGCTGCAAATAGGGAGGTAAAACGAGTAAACTGAGGAGGTGAGCAGAAGCTTCTAATTATTGACTTAGGACTGCTGATGGAAAGTGTATATGTAAATGTTGGAAAATACCAGCAAGAAGAACATAAGAACATAAGAAAATAGGAGCAGGAGTAGGCCATCTAGCCCTTCGAGCCTGCCCCACCATTCAATAAGATCATAGCTGATCTGTCGTGTCTCAGTTCCACATTCCCGCCCTCTCCCCATAACCCTTAATCCCCTTGCCTATCAAAAACCTATCAACCCGCGTCTTAAAAATATTTAGCGAGGCAGCCCCCACCACTTCAACGGGCAGAGAATTCCAAAGATTCACCACCCTTTGAGTGAAGAAGTTCCTCCTCAACTCCGTTCTAAACCGCCCCCCCCTTTATCTTGAGGCTGTGCCCCCTACTCCTACTGTCCTTTCTGAGTGGGAAGAGCCTCTCCACCTCTATCCTATCCATCCCATTCATCATCTTATACGTCTCAATGAGATCTCCCCTCATTCTTCTAAACTCTAACGAGTACAAGCCTAGTTTATTCAGCCTCTCCTCATAGTTCAACCCCCTCAACTCCGGAATCAGCCTAGTAAACCTCCTCTGCACTCCCTCCAAGGCCAAAATATCCTTGCGTAAGTGCGGCGACCAAAACTGCACACAGTACTCCAGCTGTGGCCTCACCAGTGCCCTGTACAGCTGCCGCAAGACCTCCCTACTTTTCTATTCAATCCCCCTCGCTATGAAGGCCAGCATCCCATTTGCCTTCCTGACCACCTGCTGCACCTGCAGGCTGGGTTTTTGCAACTTATGCACAAGGACCCCGAGGTCCTTAATGCATGCTGCATTAAAATAAATGTGCTGAAGAAACTCAGCAGGTCTGACAGCATCTGTGGGGAGCGAATAGAGCTGTTTCAAGTCAAATGACCTTTCGAAGGGTCATCCAGACTCAAAACATTGGCTCTATTCTCTTTCCACAGATGTTGCCAGAACTGCTGAATTTCTGCAGCACATTCTGATGTTGTTTCAGATCCTAGCAACCACAGTATTTTGCCCTAATACCAGAAATTAGCTTAGCCGTCATACCCCATGGTAAAATTGTTACCAGCATTTGGGCAGAAAAAAAGACTGGTGTCTACCGATGCATATTATAATACAGGCCAGGGAAAATGCCAAAAAAAAATCCCATTCAGCTTTACAGGACATTTGGTCCATCTATATATATAAACAAATAACATCAAATGTTTACAGCAAACTGAAACTGAAAAGCATCATCCTTAGCTCTATCTCAACACTTTGAGCAAAATATGTATTGTATCTGTCTAAGCTAATTCAAGTGTCTGCCCCCACATTCTCCCCAAATCCCTGTACTTTGAATATTTATCCAAATTTGCCACTGAAAAGAATGCAATGGTTTTTGCCTTAGTTGCTCCCTGTAGAAAAATGTTCATGGGCCAACGACCCTTTCATTGCATTCCATGACTAAAATTTAAAAGGGTCTTAAGTACTGGTGAATAAACCTTTCTATATATGCTAGCGATTGACACAGCCTGTCTCTTGGCAAAAGAGTTACTGAAAACCAGAAGGACAAGATCATCAAACCAGTCAAACAAGGTAGTGTTTGGCTCTGACAAAGGGTCATCCAGACTCGAAACGTTGGCTCTATTCTCTATTCACAGATGCTGTCAGACCTGCTGAGATTTTCCAGCATTTTCTGTTTTTGTTTCAAATTCCAGCATTTCGCAGTATTTTGTTTTTATTTTAAACAAGGTAGAGTATTGGCCTATGAAGTAGATCCATTGAGAAATGTATATTTATATTTAATGGGAAAGTTGTCTAAACAATAGTTATAACATTTGGTTCGAGGAAGCTAAAAAGTTTTAAAAGAGAAAGTATAATGCATTACTTGACAAGGAACTCCACTTTGGAGATAAAATGCTTCTGCAGATTTTGTCATGGCAGACATTTGATACATTAAAGCAATTAGAAACTGGAAAAAAGCTGAATCAGATCACCTGAAATACATCTGTTATTTTAGGTTTACTAGCCTGCTTTTTCTGTTCCATTATATTGAATGTCATTTTCAACAAGATAGAAGACAACAATGTTCAGACCACGTAGGTGAGTGTTGCAACCATCCAAGTCAAAACTACTCTAGAATCCCAGGACAGGACTCACACCCTCAGCCTTCTGCTGTAAATGTCACCATAAAAAGTCTGACAACACCAAGTTTTAGTCCAACCGATTTATTTGATAATAGACTCACAAGCTTTCGGGGTTAGTCCCTTCGTCAGGTGAATGGAGAGTTCTGGCCTCAGACAGAGCATATAAAGCAGTTTCGAGATTACTGATTATACAGTTTAGAGATTATATGCTCTGTCTGAGGCCAGAACTCTCCATTCACCTGATGAAGGGACTAACCTCAAAAGCTTGTGAGTCTATTATCAAATAAATCAGTTGGACTAAAACCTGGTGTTGTCAGACTTTTTACTGTGTTTACGCCAGTCCAACGCCGGCATACCCACATCGTAAATGTCACCAACATGGACAATAACTCACCTGTTTACCTGCATGGCCTGGGAGAGGTGAGGGCTGCTACCTATGTGCAGCCGGTGCAGCGGGGAGGGAAGAAAGAGAGGGGAGGGCATTGACCACCTGTGTGCAGACATGAGGGGGAGAGGTTGATCGCCCATGTGTGGGGGGTAGATGGGAGGGATGGGGGGTGGGGATCTCTCTCTCTCACCTGTCCTGTCCCGAGTGGGTGAGAGGATCTCTCTCACCCGTCCTGTCCGAGGGTGGGTGTGGGTGAGGGGATCTCTCTCTCTCACCTGTCCTGCCCCGGGTGGTGAGGGGATCTCTCTCTCTCTCACCTGTCCTGCCCCGGCTGGGTGAGGGGATCTCTCTCTCACCTGTGCTGCCCCGGGTAGGTGAGGGGATCTCTCTCTCTCTCACCTGTGCTGCCCCGGGTGGGTGAGGGGATCTCTCTCTCACCTGTCCTGTCCCAGGTGGGTAAGGGGATCACTCTCTCACTTGTCCTGTTCTGGGTGGGGGGGGGGGGAATCTCTCACTCACCTGTCCTGTCCTGGGAGGAGGTGGGGATCTCTCTCACTCACCTGTCCTGTCACAGGTGGGGGTGGGGATCTCTCTATCTCACTTGTCCTGCCCGGGTGGGGGTGGGGATCTCTCTCTCTCACCTGTCCTGCCCCAGGTGGGGGTGGGGATCTCTCTCTCTCTCATCTGTCCTGTCCCGGGAGGGGATGGGCATCTCTCTCTTTTACCTGTCCTGTCCCGGGAGGGGGTGGGGATCTCTCTCTTTTACCTGTCCTGTCCCAGGAGGAGGTGGGCATCTCTCTCTTTTACCTGTCCTGTCCCGGGTGGGGATCGCTCTCTCACCTGTCCTGTCCCGGGTGGGGGTGGGGATCTCTCTCTCACCTGTCCTGTCCCGGGTGGGGGTGGGGATCTCTCTCTCACCTGTCCTGTCCCGGGTAGGGGTGGGGATCTCTCTCACTCACCTGTCCTGTCACAGGTGGGGGTGGGGATCCCTCTCTCTCACCTGTCCTGCCCCGGGTGGGGGTGGGGATCTCTCTCTCTCACCTGTCCTGTCCCGGGAGGGGATGGGGATCTCTCTCTTTTACCTGTCCTGTCCCAGGAGGGGGTGGGGATCTCTCTCTTTTACCTGTCCTGTCCCGGGTGGGGGTAGGGATCGCTCTCACTCACCTGTCCGCCGTCCGCTCTCCGCCGCCTCGCGCCGGCCGTTGGGAGGCTCCGAGCTCGCGCCCTCCCACCCGGAAGCGCTCGCAGCGATACACGTGGCCGGCTCCGCAGCCAGACGTACAGCGCCCTCAGTTCAATATTCAACCAGCCTCAGAGAGACACCAAAAAAGATAAACCCCACACAGGGATCCGTGCCTCCGGTGCTGAAAGAATTCTGTATCCGCTGTCCCTCGCGGAGTGCCGGGCAGCACAGGATCAAATTCTTCAATTACCTTCACTGCACGGGCGAAAAAATACTGCGACGCTGAAATCAAACAGAAACTGCTGGAAAAACTCAGCACGTAAGGCAGCATCTATGGAGAGAGAAACAATTCATGTTTCAGCTTGATGTCCTTCGAGTTTTAACGTTTGCTTGACTGACCTAAATAATTTACAAACATCGAACCCTGAAAGTTAAATAAACAGTGTTGGTAGTTGGTTTACAATTTAGAAATGTGTGGTTAGGCCATTCATGGTAAGTGACAAACTTGGATTTAAACAATATCATCTGAGATCGTGCTCAAATTGTGTAAAATACTTGCCACAGCCTGGAATATTGTGTACTGTTCTTTTAATTTATTACTGTCACGTGCATTTTGATACAAAGTAGTATTGTTTCTTGCGTGCTGTATAGACAAAATATACCGTACATAGGGGAGAAAAGGGTGCAAAATACACAGAATACAGGCAAAAGATCAGCTCAATATAAGGTAGGTCCATTCAAAAGTCTGATGGCAATAGGGTGGCAGCTGTTCTTGAGTCGGTTGGTACAGGTTCTCAGACTTTTGTATCTTTTTGCCAACAGAAAAAGGTGGAAGAGAGTATTTCCGGGATGCATGGGGCCCTTGACTATCCTGGCTGTTTTTCCAAGGGAGCGAAGGAAATGTAGATGGAGTCAATGGATGGGAGGTTAGTTTGTGTTATGGACTGGGCTCTGTACACAACCCTATTTAGTTTCTTGCTGTCTTGGTCCAAGCAGGAGCCAGACGCATTCTATAGTGCATCTGTAAAAATTGGTGAGAGTCATAGTGGATATGCCAAATTTACTGTTCTGGTCATCACGTTACAGGTAAGGTATGATTGAAGTAGAGAAGATATAGGAGACATTTACGTAGATGCTGGCAGGAATGGAGATTTTTATCTATGAGAAAAGGTTGCATTGTTTGTTTTGGAATGGGAGGCAGAGGGGAAGTTTAATTGAGGTGCATCAAGTTATGAGAAGTTGTGAGAAACGAAAGTACATATTTCTTTTAAGGTCAGTAACCAGAGGGGACGTAGATTTAAAAGTAATTGGTAGAAAGACTTAAAGAGAATTGAGTGTCACCCAGAGGTGGGTGAGGGGAGGGGTGGTCAGACTCACAGCTTAGCTTAAAGGATGCTAGAGGCATGAATCCTTATCACTTTTAAAGATCATTTGTATATGCACTCGAGTTGGCATAACTTACAGGGCTATGGATAAAGAGCTGGAGGTGGAATTAAAATGGATGACTCTTTCAGTTGCCATGGAGTCACAATGGGCTGAATAGCTTTGTGCTGCAAATATTCCTTTCTTTTTGATAATCCATTGCTTCTTCCCTGAACAGAGGCCCAGCCAGTTACCATTAACCACCACCAACACACTCCTCTATCTAACTGAATTTCTTACGTCACACAACGTTTCCGTGGATTCCACTCACCTCCCCTAAATAAATAAGAACAACAATAACTTTATTGTAAAACAAGAAAGAGCTCGAAAAACTCAGCAGGTCTGGCAGCATTTATGGCCATGATGTGGATATGCCAGCATTGGACTGGGGTAAACACGGTAAAAAGTCTGACAACACCGGGTTTAAGTCCATCTGATTTATTTGATAGTAAACTCACAAGCTTTTGAAGTTAAGCTCTTCTTCAGGTGAATGGAGAGTTCTGGCCTCAGACAGCGCATATAAAGCACAGACAGTTTACAGATTACTGATTAGAATGCGCATCTTTACACCTAACTCCCTAGATTCACATTCTAATCAGTAATCTGTAAACTGTCTGTGCTTTATATGCTCTGAGGCCAGAACTCTCCATTCACCTGAAGAAGAGCTTAACCTCAAGCTTGTGAGTTTACTATCAAATAAATTGGTTGGACTTAAACCTGGTGTTGTCAGACTTTTCACAGCATTTATGGCAAGAGAAACAGAATTAACATTTCGAGTTTGACTTTTTCTGAGCTGAAGGGAAGTAGAAATGTGATGGGTTTTATGCTCTCGAAGAAGGGGTGGAGCAGGCGAAGTGCAATTGAACGTCAGGTGGGAGTTCCGACAACATTTGACAATGATCTCCTGGACATGGCATAAGGGTAAGATAGCAAAATGTGTTAACAGCAGAAGAAGGATCAGTGATCTGCGAAAGTAAAACATAAGAATGAGTTACAGATGGCCCTGGCTGGCGGGCGGGCAGGTGGGGGTAGTTGGAGAAAAAAATTAAGATAAAAACAAGATTGAAATAGAAGAGAGAGTTCATGGTCTGAAGTTGTTGAACTCAATGTTAAGTCCAGAAGGCTGTAAAGTGTCTAATCAGAAGACGAGTTACTGTTCCTCCAGGTATTGCAGCAGACCAAGAATGGATATGTGGGCATGAGAGCAATATGGTGAATTGAAATGGCAAGCGACAGGAGGATTGAGGTCATGCTTGCAGACCGAGTGAAGGTGTTCTGCAAATCAGTCATTATGAGCAGCAAATACAGTCGACTATATTGAAGGAGGTGGAACTGAATCACTACTTCACTTGAAAGGAGTGTTTGGGGTCTTAATGGTGAGGAATGGGGTAAAAGAGCACCGCAGGATTGTGATTGCTTAGGAAAGTGATGTGGAAAGGGATGAGGAGTTGCAGGTGAGGGAGGATTGGAGATGGAGTTGATCACAGAGGAAACAGTCATAGAATCCCTACTGTGTAAAAGAAGGCCATTCACCCGTCGAGTTTGCACCGACTACAATCCCACTTGGGCCCTATTTTCATAACCCCTCGTATTTTCCCTACTAAGCCCCCTGACACTAGGGTCAATTTAGCATGGCCAATCAACCTAACCCACGCATTTTTGGACTGTGGGAGGAAGCCAGTGTACCCGGGAGAAAACTTACGCAAACACGGGGAGAAGTGCAAACTCCGTACGGACAGTGATCCAAGGCTGGAATTAAACCAAAGTCCCTGGCAGCAGCGCTAACTTCTGTCCCACCATGCTGCCTGGAATGCTGACAGGGTGATGAGGATAGATATGTTTGATGGTGGCGTCGTGCTGGAGTTGATAGAAATGGCAGAGGACAGAGCTAAGCAATTCCACAACCAATTGATCATACCTGAGCTCTGCAGTCCAGCCAGATCTAGTCATGTATGGTGGTGGGCAATTAAACTATTAAGAGAAAGGGGGGACTCTACAAATATCCCCACCCTCAATGATGGGGGAGATCAGCACATCAGTACAAAAAGCTAAAGCATTTACAACCATCTTCAACCACAATTGTAAAGTGGATGATTCACCTCTGCCTCCTCCTGATGTCCCCAGCATCACACACAATTCAGCTCACTCTATATGACTTCATGAAATGGCTGAAGGCACTACATACTGTAAGGCTATTTTGGCCCTGGTAATATTTCAGCAACGAAGACTTATGCTCCAGAACTAGCCACGCGCTTTGCTAAGCTGTTCCAGTGCAGCTACAACACTGGGCCTACCTGGCTATGTAGAAATTTGCCAGGGTATTACCTATTCACAAAAAACAGGACAAACCCAACCCAGCCAATTACTGTCCCATCAGTCGTCATCAGCAACTGATGGAAGATGTTTTCATCAGTGTGAGCAATAACCTGTTCACTGATATTCAGTATGGGTTCTGCCAAGGCCACTCAGCTCCTGAGCTAATCACAGATTTGGTCCATACATGGACAAAAGTGCTGAACTCCAGAGGTGAGAATGACTGCCCTTGACATCAAGGTAGCATTTGACTTGAGTTTTGCCCTACCAAATTGAAATTAATGGGACTCGTTGGGAACCTCTCCACTGGTTAGAGTCATACCTGGCACAAAAGTTGTGGTTGTTGGAGATCAATCATCTCAGTCCTAAGTCATCAATTGTTAAAGGTTAAGCTAATTCATTTGTTATAATTAAACTGTTGTTAAATAAAGTTTGCTTTAATAAAAACTTTCCAGTGGTGAAGGTAGAATCATGCCTGGAGTGAAACATCTTATCCTCACGCTATTGCCAAAGTAGAACATTGTTGGGGTCTAGACTGGCTTCATAATACATCTTGGGGTTTCTGATCTGGTACTTAACACAGTGCAGAAACATTCCCTGTATCCACCCATTTCATTAAACTTGGCATGTTGCTGACAGTTCAGGAAATAGATCTGCTTGCTGTTAAAGCTAGAATCCTTGGTTAAAATGGAATATAATGATCTATTTAAATGTGTTGCCTGACAGCTGCATGTGGATTCTCATCTTCCTTTCAAATCCGCCTGGATGAAACCCAGAAGCGCACTGGATGATGTTAGGATGCTGATTACGGAAATGAATCTCTACATACCCAAACACTCTTTGCCAAACTCCCACACACCTCCATCACCTGTAACAAATCCACCTATTAAGCATTTCTCTCCACAGATGCTGCCAGACTCTCGCACTTTCAATTTTCATTTTCAGTTTGGTTATGTTTTGCTTTTATCCAAAGTAATTTGATTTTTTTTGTGAGAGAAAATTAGATATTTGAACACAGAGAAAATATTGGGATGAAGTTTTACCCAAGTGGTAAAGATAACCAAATCCACCAGGAATTCTGAGACTGTTTCATGGCTTTAGTCCTTTAAGAGCATGGTGAGCTCATAAATAATCTATCTGAGGAATATTTGGGGTTCAATGATATGTTTACCCCTTTATTTTCTTTGCATTAAAACATATTCATGAGTCCCTTTACTGTTTGTGACACACATTAACAATTTGGATTTTGGAACGAAAAGAACAATTCCTAAATTTCTGGGTAACATCAAATTGCAGTGGGGATAATCTGGGGATGTTTACATAAAATTACAGGAGCATATTAATAAGCTTGCAGAATGGACAAATAATTGGAAAGTGTAATTCAACGCATAGATGTGAGGCAGTATTTTTGGTAGGAAGTATAGGACAGTTGTGTATTGGAAGGTACAAGTCTAAGTAGATAGGAGGGATCTCAAATATATCAATCACTAAAATTGTGCCATAGGTTAACAAGACCATTTAAAAAAAAGCACAAGATTTTATTTCTAGAAGGATAGAATTGTAAAGTAGGAAAGTTACGTTAAACCTGTATTAAATTGGTCAGACCTGCAAGGCACTGAAGAAGGTGTAGAAAAGATTTACAAGATTTAGAAAAAATGGGTTATATTTCAGGAAAGGATTGACAGGTTGGATCTCTTCTGTCTTGAAAAGGGCTGAGGGGTGACCTAATAGAAAAATAGAGGTCTTTAAAATTATGAAGGGTTTTAGTAGAGTGAATACAGAGACAATGTTTCTTGTGGGGAAAAGTATACGAGTGGCCATGTGTATAATATAGTGACCAAGATATCCAATAAAGAATTCAGAAGAAACACCAAGGGTGGTAAGAAGGTGGAGCTCACTACCATCGAGAGTGATTAAAGTGAAAAATATAGATGCATTAAACAGGAAATGAGAGACGTATCTGAGGCAGATGGCAATCTTGATAGATTTAAATGACAGAAGAGGGAAGGAGGTACAAGTGGAGCATTAATGTCAGCTTGCATGGGTGGTGGGACAAACAGCCTGTTCCTGTGCCATACTTCTGATGTAACTTTTTCTTACTGGTCAAGCTCATCTCTTTTCTCGGCCAGGATTTTACAGTCCTGTCCATGGCAGGACTGGAAATTTTTGCTGAGAATCAACGGGCTTTTTGCTAGTTCCTCAGATTTTCCCATTATGGCTGTGCCATGTAGGGGCTAGAAAATCCAAGCCTTCGTATCTTTGCTCATGGCTGAATTAATTATTTTGTGTCTGGCTTCTGTACTGATTCGAAGGGGGAGTTTTTGACAAGACAACATTAGGGAGTGGAATCAGATGGAAAGAAGTTGTTGACGTGGCAGCCTTTTATTCCCTCAAGCGGATTGACCCCAAGGAAACAGAGTGTTATAGATGCTTTATTCTGTTTGATGCAAAATGTAACAGCGAACTAAGAATGAGTTAAGGTAAGCACAATAAAAGGTGCAGGAGATATTCAGTAGTCAGACAATGAGAGGGCAATTGCTCAGAAATTTTAAAAAATTGTGTTGTACAAAGAAAGGAAAGATGTTCATCATATTCCAGGCTTAAATCACTTTACACTAGCCTGAAAGAGATCCATTTTGTGCTATTCCCTTTTTTGTGTGCTTTAGCTATTTCCCTCTCCATGTTGATATATAACCTTTGTGTACCTTAATTTCCACAAAATGTCTCTTTAATGCTACTTTATCAAATGCCTCCTGGAGATCTGGATGTGCTACCTCCATCATATTTGCTTTAATGATGAAATTTGTGGTTTCCTTATTTTTTGTTTATTTACACAAACACGACTTACCCTTTAAAAGTTTGTTACCCTCAATTAGTTTATGTTTCTTAATCATTCAGTAATCTTATCCTGTATTACAAGCAATCAGTTTAGTTTATCCAAAACCGAGTTTGGGCTAACCAACCTATAATTTCCTAACATATTTCTTTACTCTTTCTTGAATATTGATTTTATATTTTCCACGCTCGAGTTGTTGGCACAAATCCTGTTTCCAAAATGTTATGAAATTTATGATTAGTCCCTCTACCACCTGCTCTTCAATGTCTCTATGTACTTGTGGATGAGTCCAATGGCTTTTCTACCTTCAATTCCATTGTTTTCTTTTAATACAATTTCTCTTTGAAGGTTCATCTTCAGCGCTGGTTGTTCCTCACTTTTCTGTTATTATATTCTCACATTCACCATTCTCTATAAAATTGAGGCAAAATACTTACCATGTGTATCTGCATTCCTGCTGCCTCACATGTATAATTGATCTCTTGGCTTTAACTTTTTATTTATGTGGTTTCAAAAAGCCAATTCCCTTCATATATTCTCTGGTAGGTTTTCTAACGGCCTTTTTTGCTTCAATCACATTTTTTATAAGTTATGTTTGCACTGCCCCATTCATTTTTATCAGTTTTTAAAACCTTATTTTTGCTCTATTTCATCTGCTTATGATTGGAATCCCACTATTTGATGCATTCCTTTCAGACTAACTTGTATTTAATGTTTATTTCATGCATTTTGGAATGTAACTGTTTTTCCCTGAATTTTATGTGTGCTCAACAGGTATAGAATACGTCCTCATTTTAAGCCCCCAGCAGTGACTCCAATGACTGGCATTGCTATGATAGCTGCAGAGCAAAGTTCTCACCAAAATGCCATAGCCACAAACTCAACCTTACTGCTTCAGCTGTTTGCAAATAACTCTTTTGGTGGCATCTTAGAACTTAGGAGCAACTTGTACAAAGCCTAATCCATTGACAACTGATTTATTTCATTAAGGGCCCTTAAACTAGCAACAAATGTAGACTTTAATCTCATCAGTCTTGACTGGATTTGTACCTAGCTGCCAGCAGTTATAGAATCACAGAATGGTTACAGCACGGAAGAGGCCATATGGCTCATTGTGTCAGTATCGATTCTCTGCAAAAGTAACTGAATTAATCCCACTCCCCCACGCCTTTTCCATAGCCTTGCAAATTGTTTATCTGCAGGGGATTATCCAATTCCATTTTAAAAGCCCCAGTCGAATCTGTCTCCGTCACACTCTGTACATTCCAGATCCTAACAACTCATTGCTTCAAAATGTTTTCTTCATGTCATTGTTGGTTCTTTTGCCATTCGCCTTCATAGCTGTGTCATCTGGTTCTTGAACCTTCCACGAATTGGAATAGTTTCTCATCATCTATTCTGTCCAGATCCCTCATGATGTTGAATATCTCCAGCAAATTCCCTCTCAACCTCCTCTTCTCTAAGCAGAGCAATTGCAACTTCTCCAATCTATTTACATAATCAGAAAACCTCATCCCTGGAACTATTCTCGTAAACCTTTTTGCATCCTCGCTAAAACTTTCTAGTCTGTCCTAAGGTGCAGTGCCCAGTTGAGGCTGATCTAGCATTTTTAAAAGATTCATTATAACTTTCCTATTTTTCCACTCTATGTCTCCATTTAGAAAGTCAAGAATCCCTTATGCCTTATTAATCATTTTCTCAATCTGTTCTAATTCCTTCAATTATTTGTGTACTTATACTTCCAGATATTCTTGCATCTCCTTTAGAATCAGATCCTTTAGTTGATATTGTTTTATCTGTCCACCCATTCCTCAAACCCACATCATATTGAAGTCCATCATTGTACTTCCCATGGTTTACAGTATTTCCAAATTTTGTGTCAAGCTTTGAAATTGTGCTGTGTACGGACAAGTTTAATTCTGTAGATCAAGAAAAATAATGGTCCTGGCATTGATCACTTTGTACCCTCCTCCAATTCAAAAATCAATAAATCTTTTAATAAATATAGCTCAGTAAACCAGGAGAATTCATCTGCTTTGCTACGAATTATGCCATCCAATTACACACATGTAGGAGGGCAGATAGGAACTTGATCTATTGTTTCTTACAAAAGCCAGCACCTTGTCTGTACTACACAGAACTGTCAGCCTACATCCAGTGTGGGACTTTCTGACTGAAAGACAAGAGTGCTACCAATGATTTGCAGCCAGCATCATTAACCACAATATAGTATGTGATAACTCACAGCATTACCCAGTTCTCACTCTACCATGCCACAGTTTAATGAGCACTGCAACTTTCTACTAAACTAACTTTAATTTGATCTGTTTTCTCAATTCACTGCATAAATGGCAAAAAGTTAGAAACAGGACAATTTCAAGATTTAAGTGTTCAAACAATAGATCATTAAAATATATTCATCGGGTACAAAAAAAATCCAAAATTCTAATAGAATGATTTCCTTGTAACTGGACATATAGCACAAAGGGAAAATGTTCTTCAAAAGCTATATAAAGCCCTGATTAGATCAAATCTGAAGTACTGCGTGCAAGTGTTGGTCATCACACCTTGAAAGAGATATACTAGCCTTGGAAGCAGTATAGTGCAGATTTACTAGAATGCTACCAGGGATCCAAAGATAAGATTATGAGGAGAGATGGTTAAAAAGTCAGCTTGGGTTCCCTGGAATGCTGAAGGTTAAGGGATGATTTGACTTTTGAATTTTGAAAGGAATTGATAAAGTAGATAGCAAGATTATTTTCCAGCTTATTTTCAGGTCAGGCAGGAGAGCTGTTTGGAAACATTACTTCATGCAAAGGGTTGAAAGAAGAATGGAACTCTCTCCCACAAAAAAACAATAAATGATAACTCAATAATTTTATATCAAGAGATTTTTTCTAGCTAACAAAAAGAATATGAAGCCAAGGCAAATGGGTAGAGTTAAGATACAGATCAACCATGCTCTCATTGAATGACACAATTAATTTGAGAGGCTGCTTCTAGGTTCGTCTTGCCAGATTTCCATTCTGTACTTCACTCTGTATAGTTTACTTTTCCTACAAAGTGCCATAAAATCCAATACTGGGGAGTCAAACAAGTACAATCCATGACATTTTCTGCTGTTGGTTTATTGGCAGGACCTTTATTAAAAAGTGTGTGCTACATGCGTGCCAACTATTGGTGGAGCGAGAATAAGGTGTTGAGATGCAAAAGGCAAGTGACGCAGGATGCCCGGTGAATGTCAAGGATCGAAGGAGTGGCCGGAAGAATTTCAACTTGCTACACAATTAATTTTTCTGAGATTTTTTTTCTTTTCACTCTTGTTTTGCCTCCGAGACTTCTTTGCCTTTATGTCTAGGATCCAATTAGGTTGCCAGTAAAGGTAGCATTGCCATAGTCCCAGATGACCATAGGCTGTTCTCCTCTTCGAGGGGGACAGCTGACTGGTGGTGATTTAAACTGAGGATCACCACATCTCAAGCGGGAGACAAGGTTGAGAAGGCGGACCTTCATGAATAACGTCAGCCAGTACAGGAATTGAACCCGTGCTGTTGGCATCACTCTATCACTAACCAGCTGTCCAGCCAACTGAGCTTCATGAACGTCCCGCCTTCTCATTCTTACCCGTCGCCTGAAGTGTGGTGATTCTCAGGCAAAATCACCATCAAGCAGCTCTCCCCCTCACAGGGGAGAGCTGTCTATGGTCATCTGGGGCTATAGCAACTTTATCTTGAGGTCGCCAATAGTTTGAGAAACAGTTAAAATAAAATAAGGATCAATGATAGGGTAACTCTGAATGAAGGCAAACAGTTAATAAAATGTAATATAAAGTATTCTATAAGGAAAATGGACTTTACGATGCATGCTGTTACAGAGAAGCAGGTCTGAGAGGTCCTAAGTTTTTCATGGATTTAAACATTGCTAAATGAAGAAGGGACTGTGTCTTACTACCAAAATACCAGAAGGTTTATCAGAAAAGGAACAATCATAGAAGCATAGAATCCCTACAGCACAGAAGGAAGGTGCTCACCCCGATTCTGTACTGGCTCTTACTTAGACTCACCCCATAACCCTACATATTTACCCCGGCTAATCCCCCTAACCTATATGTCTTGGGACATGAAAGGGCAATTTAGCATGGCCAATCCACCTGACCTGCACATCTTTGGACTGTGGGAGGAAACCGAAGCACCTGGGAGAGACCCACGCAGGTATGGGGAAAATGTGCAAAATCCACACAGACAGTCACCCGAGGCTGGAATTGAACTCGGGTCTCTGGCACCATGAGGCAGCAGTGCTAACGACAGTGCCACAGATTTTTAAAATATGTTTTAATTTTCTTTCCTTTTTCTAATATAGTACATACTGTATATCAAAAATGTGAAACAATGACATCAGTGGTACAACTATACGAAGATAATAAAGTAATGCAAATGTGAAATGACAACAAATTGTATGTACAGAGTGTTGAAACGAACAAAACGAAAGAATCACACCAGTACAAAGGACCAAACAGACAAACAAGTGCTTGCTTGTTCCCAAAAGGAAAGTATACAAAAGGAAAGTCAACATTTAGGTCACTGCTTTATAGCGTCATTTATAAGACAATCATGGTGCAGTCCCTAGCTTCTCTTCTATTTTGTCAGTCTCCAAGTATTCCAGAAATGGCTGCCATAATTCAAAAAATGTATCCATTTTGTTATTAATGCTGAAGATCCTTTCCATGTGTAATGCAGGTATTAATTCCATCAGCCACAAATTAAAAAGTGTTGTTTCTGTCTTACACACTTACAAAATAGGGTATTTACTGTCAATATCTTCAATGTTAAGTAAGTCACTCCCATTCAGTTTTCTTCATCAGAGCATCACAATACAGTGATCTCAGAGTGAGGGAAAAATCCCATTCTGGACATGAACAGAGTGGAAAAGGAGCAGCTGTACCCCATAGTTGAAGGGTCAGTCACAAGGGAGCATAGATTCAGGGTGAGGGGCAGGAGGTTTAGGGTGGATGTGAGGAAAAGCTTTTTTACCCAGAGGTTGGGGACGGCCTGGAATATGCTGCCTAGGAGGTGATAAAGGCAGGTTGCCTCACATCCTTTAGGAAGTATCTGGGTGAGCACTTGGCACATCATAACATTCAGGGCTATAGGCCAAGTGCTGGTGGGAGTTCAGGTGCTTCTAATGTGTCAGTGTGGACTCAATAGGCCAATGGGCCTCTTCTTTGCTGTAAGGTTCTATAATTGTACACATCAGATTACCACTGGAATATAGCTAACCAAAGCTTGGGACATGTCCAAAAAAGATGCACCAAGGTGCCTTCATTGGATTTTTCACATACGGTGAAATCCAGATGATAGATCCCATGTAATTTTGCTTTTGAATAATTAAGTTTGTGCTTGCTTTATATTGAATTAATTGGTGTCTGATGTTTATGAAACAGATATGTATTCTTCTCAGAGTCTCTTCCCATATCTTGTCTAAGATATGCAACCTAATCTCTATACTACAATCTCACTCCATATATTTCTAAGAAAGTTAGTGGAATCATTCATTTGATTAGAAAATAATACTACCAACTGAGAAATTAATTCCTTGACCCATCGTGATTCAGTGAAAGTCTACACGTTTCCAATTCCTTCGGAAAGGTTTCAAAGTAAGGTACGTCTTATTTGCAAATATCAAAAAAAAATGTGTGTAAGGTAGATTAAACCTAACTCATAATTGTTCAAAAGAGGCAAAGTGACTATCTATCTACAAGTTTCTATAGTCATACTTATGTCTCCAAATTGTAAAATCTTGGAATGGGAGGAAAATATGGTTAGAACATACTGGGCTATGAATGGAGGTGCTTGATAAGTTACGGTAGGCTTTTATCTGTTTCCAAATTCTCAATTTTTTTATAGTGTAAAGTTATTATCTGTTATTACATCAGGCAATTTCACTACAATAAATAAAAGTGCTGGAAGAGAGGTGCTGGTATTGACACTTATTTCAATAGCTAGCCATGATGGAATCTCTGCAGGCATGTCACCTGGGAAACCATTCTGCCAATACATATAATCTCTTGCAATAGCTGCCCAATAAAGCTGAAAATGGGCAGTCCCTGTATATTTGGCCACCTGTATATTTGGGCTTGCATAAATGTATCTTGGCAATACAAAGTGCTTTATAGCCCTAAGTAAACCACATCTAAATAGAATCCAAAGCTTTAAAAATTATTTAGTTAAAAAAAATTGGCAAATTCTGAAAGACGTTTGGAAAACTTGGCAGGGTAACCCTTTTAATGGCATTCATAGAATCCCTACAGTGTAGAAAGAATGATTCAGCCCATTGAGTCTGTAAGAACATCTTGCCCAGGCCCGCCACGCCCACCCCCTATCCATGTGACCCCGCGTACCTTATCCATCCGATCATAGAAAATGGTAGTCCTCTTCATTTTTTGATATTAGTTTTTCTAACATTTCTGAAAAATTCAGTTTAAAAAAGCTTTGGAATTTCCAGGAATATAGTATTATCTGTAATTTTAAATGGTACAGCACATTAAAAAAAATCAAGATTAGCAGTGAGCAGCATATATTCACTTTGTTCCTGATAGATGACATATGCTGAAAACTCACCAAATGTTTAAATGACATCCAGTAAAGGAGAGACAGATTGTTCACGTTGGGAGAAATACAAAATCACACTGTCAGCATACAAAGATATGTGATGGTTCTTGTTTCCTGCATTTAATGCAGTGATACCCAAATAGTTTCTTATGCTCACAGCAAGTTATTGCGATTGCAAATAAAAAAGGCAAGAGTTAGCACCCCTGCCTTGTCCTATGAAGTGAGAAAGGTGTTGTTTTATCTTGATCAGCAAGAACAAAAGCTGGTGAGTGCGCACACAACATCCTGATCCAGAAAATCAAAGGATTCTTCCTTCGAAACTCACTAAGTACAGTGAGAATACATTTCCATTCAATTTAATCAAGCACCTTAACACCTTATCTTAAGATAGAATAGCTGTGTTGGAACTCTTATATTTTGTGTACATCACATTCAACAACCATCTCACGTTGAAGAAAGACAATCTGTTGGAGATGAATGCAGGTTGATCGGGATGAATAGTAGAAGGAATATATTAATCTGTTTGTTAATAATTTGGTAAATGCCTTTATGTAGATTCAATGAAGATAATGAAAGATATGGTGATAGATTAGTCTCATCTCCATCTTTCTTCCACAGGAATAATGTGTTTGCTTCGTAAAATTAATAGGTAAATCTTAGATCAACAAGAAAATGGTTTATCACTCTTAGTAGCATAGGGGCAACTTACTTTTCATATTTCTTTTGAAACTCAACACCAAATCCAACTGGCCTGACAACTTTACCATTCAAAAGAGTCATACAGTGCAGGAAGAGCCCTTCGGCCCATTGAGACTGCAGAGAAAGATGTTGTTGTATCAAGCTTTTCCTGAGTTGTGAAGTCTGCATATAAGAATCATCCATCTGCATCATCTAATTTTGGCAGATATAGAGGAAGTTTGTAATGTCCTTTATCTCTTCAGTTATTTTGGATGTTCACTGCCCCATGTAAAATTCACTAAGGCATTTATTAATGTCCTTTGGGTCTGACACAAATACACATTTCAACTTAACTTTATGTATAGCTCTATTAACTTGTTCTCCTCATAAAGGCCTTGTTAACAGCCTATGAGTTCCAAATGCTTTTGTTTAATTTTTAACAGTAAGCTATTAATCCACTTTGAGAGTATGGTATTGTATTTATATTCAATTCTAAGCATATGGTTTAAAGTAAGGGATGATTTGACTGCCCTGGAGGGTTGTTCCAGTTGCGATAACTGCATTTCTATTTTTGCCAGATGTTTGCGCCTTAAAGAGGATTCATATGATCTCCGCATTACTAGTTTGAATGTTGCCCATAAGGTAGAGTCACATACATCAAACATGTCATTCGTTTCTAAGAACATTGACATAATTATGGTCATTTTGGGGGCAAATCTTGCTGTCCAAAAGCTATGACAGGTTAAATCTTTAATGATACTGATACAGCTGTCTAAATTCAATGCAAAGCATGGCCAGGGCATAGTCAGATAATAAAAAAATTTGCTTTTTTTAAGTTTTGAAAAAAGTTTAGGGTTTATTTATTAGTGTCACAAGTAGGTTTAAATTAAAACTGTGAAAATCCCCTAGTTGCCACACTCCTGCACCTGTTCGGGTACACTGAGGGAGAATTTAGCACGACCAATGCACCTCTAACCAGCACTTTTGGACTGTGGGAGGAAACTGGAGCGCTCGGAGGAAACCCACATAGACATGCGGAGAACGTGCAGCCTCCACACAGACAGTGACCCAAGCCAGCAATCGAATCCGGGACCCTGGCACTGAGGCAGCAGTGCCCCTCTTTTCCAGATAGTTCATGCCTTTTACATTCCATGTAGAGACCAGATTAACACCACCCTTTGCTGATGAGATACTGTCACCATGCACCACAATAAAACTTTGCAGCAAGCCACAAGAACAATATTCATGCACAGTACGTAAATGAAACTATGGCAGAGCAACCTACAAATAAACTACAGCTCACAACACATTACTTCTTTCACACACTCACAGTGGAGCTGACGTGTAGACCTGTGCCTTCCTCAGTCCGGAAGCCTATCCCCACACCCAGCTCCTTAATGAAACATGACTTGGAAAACATCCTTCCAGAGCCTGATAAAGTCTTTACAGATAACAGTGTCTTGGTGAGTTGTAAAATCAGTTCCTTAACTGTGGATCTTAGCAATTATTGTGCGAGATCATGCTCCCTCAGCAGGGTGGGGCTCCTGGTCTTAGGTGGACACATCACTTTGGTTCTTTTGATTCAGGCATCCAGGTGGGAGGAAGGAATGTTCATCAGGCTTGCTAAGAAGACAAGTAGGCAGTGTGACAAAGAATCTGCTGACATAGGGATGATATCATATGCAGGCATGTGAATGTGAGGAATGCACGACAAAGGTAGGCGATAAGACCAGCAGTGCACACCAGACAGGACCACAAGATATTATGCTGAGGGAAGGGTGTACCAACCCAAAGGTAATACCTGACAGAAAATCAACGGAGAAAAATGCTGAGAATATTCCAAGAAATAGTTACGGTAAGATCTGGCACCACTGTCTACAGATCCTGATTGTGGCATGCAAGGTAATATTTTATGCTGCTGGCTCTTTGCATGTGTCTTCTGCAGACTCTGTGGTATTTCACCATCGGCTGCCCACAGATAAATCTAATATGTTTCAGATACTCTCCTCAATCAGGAAGGGAGCATATAAACCTCCCAATGGAATGTTGGCATGGACACAGAGGGACTTTGCAAAAATAGCAGGCTTCTTTCAAGTACAGGGAGCTATAGACTGCACCCATATTGTTACAAGGGCACCAAATAATCAATAAGATACCTTTCATTACAGGAAATCCTTTCACTCCTTGAACGTGCAGGTCGTGTGTTACCACACCAAGATGTTCCTGCACATATGTGCACATTATCCTGGAAACTTCCACAATTCAATTATACTGAGGAATTCACAGCTTTAATGGTTTTTTCAAACCGCCAACACAGGTCCGTAGTTGGCTTCTGGAGGACAAGGGTACCCCTTTACAAGATGCAGATGACTCTCTTCAGCTGGCCTGAAAGGCAGTACAACAACAGTCATGTGCTGACCTGCAACATCACTGAGCAGGCTTTTGACATTTTGAAGATGCACTACAGACACCATGGCCATTCTGGAAGATCATCAGAGTATTCTCCTACAAGGGTTTCCAGAATAGTTGTGTGCTGCTTGCTGCACTATATGGCACAGCAGAGGAGCATACAACCAGAGGGGACAGAAGCCAATGTTATGAAATCTGAGGAGGACAATGATAAGGAAGAGAAGAGGGAGGTCCGTGTCTAATGTCATGGAGATTAAATACAGAGGAGGAAAATAAGAGTAGGAATGGGAGAACATCCAATGGGTGGACCTATGTACCCATGGCAGATTCTCTACAGGAAGGAATCATTGCAAGAAATCTCTCAATATAGAGCAGATTGACCTCGGATCTGAAATGGCACCAGATACATCAGCCAATTCCTGCAGCGTCCATGTAATTAACGTTTAATATTGAAGCTGAATTCTTCAAGGAAATACCCATTTCCAAAAAAGGGAGAAAATCAACAGCACGTGCTGGAAGTCAGTGATATTGACATGGCTGAAGTCATGACTATCCTATCTCTTTGCCACAAAATAGTCACATAGTCTACAAATGGGGCAGCACAGTAACACAGTGGTTAGTACTGCTGCCTCACAGCACCAGGAACCCGGGTTCAATTCTGGCCTTGAGTGGCTGTGTGGAGTTTGCATATTCTCCGTGTGTCTGTGTGGATTTCCTCCAGGTGCTCTGGTTTCCTCCCACAGTCCAAGGATGTGCAAGTTAGATTGATTGACTATGCTAAATTGCCTCTTGGTGTCAGGCAGATTAACAGGGTAAATATGTGGAGTTACAGGATAGAGCCTGGGTGGCATTGTTGTCAGTGCAGGCTTGATTAGCTAAATAGCCTCTTTTTGTACTATAGGGATTCTATGATTCTAGTAAATACACCATGAGAAGTCCTTCACAAGATTTATGTTTGAGGTGTCAATGAGTCAGAGAAAACACCACTGTCTGTTTGTAATGGACATCTGATATACTAGAAAAGTCAAGTCTGGAATGGAAATAAATTATGCTTCAAGATCATCATTGAGTGAACAATTTGTCCACAGCTCTCGCAAATCTGATGCTTGTATTGTGCAAATTTGATCTTTGTCCCACATAATAAAATAGCCTAAGTTTCATGGTTAGTAAACTTCATGGATCATTGACTGTTGTGCAACCTTTACAGAAAATATTCCTAATCTGATGGCTTATTTTTTAAATGATGGAATCATACACTCCTGAGCTTTATAGTGCACCCATATGTCTATAACATTGTGCGTGCAAAGGCGCATCATAGCTGTTTTATATCAGAAAGATGAATGCGAGAACTGAGGTAAATCACATACAATGGCATATCCTTTGATTTTTTTTGCTTTACTTTGTCAAAGACTTGCATTGGACTTTTTTGTACTCTTATCTATTCAATAATCACATGACAAAAATTATATAGCATTTTGTCATCTAACAGCCCAGATTATGTGGTAGTAAGACCCTTGTCAGACCCCACTTGGAGTACTGTGCGCAGTTCTGGTCGCCTCACTATAGGAAGGATGTGGAAGCTATTGAAAGGGTGCAGAGGAGATTTACAAGGATGTTGCCTGGATTGGGAGGCATGCCTTGTGAAGATAGATTGAGGGAGCTGGGACTCTTCTCTCTGGAGAGACAAAGGTTGAGAGGCAGCCTGATAGAGGTTTATAAGATGTTGAGAGGAATAGATAAGGTGGATTCTCAGAGGCTATTTCCCCGGGCTGAAATGGTCGCTATGAGAGGACACAGATTTAAGGTGCAGGGAAGCAAGTACAGAGGAGATGCTAGGGGTAAGTTTTTCACTCAGAGGGTGGTGAGTGAATGGAATCGGCTGCCGTCAGTGGTGGTGGAGGCGAACTCGCTGGGGTCTTTTAAAAGACTTCTGGATGAGTATATGGGATCTAATGGGACTGGGGGATATAGATAGGTCTATGGCTTAGTAGGTATAGATGTGATCGGCACAACTTGTGGGCCGAAGGGCCTGTTTGTGCTGTAGTGTTCTATGTAACAAAGGTGAAACTGACAGTGCTCACCATCATTAATCTTCTAAAACTGGCAGAAATTGATATAGTCCACACAAGTGTAGTTAAATGTGAAAATCCAGAAGTTGCTGACAGTGATTTTATGTTTCTCTGTTGAAGCACCCAAAGACTTCAGTCAAATAGAAATCAGTAAACTAACAAAAATCCTACCTTTTTAAGCAACTTGTCTTAAAATGAAAACCCTCAAAATAGTTGCACCTTTTTGAATGAGGCATAACTGCATTTTTAATGGTATACCAAGTTCATGGTTGCTGCTGAACAAACATAATGGCTTTTATTAGTAAATTAGTAGAATATCCATCATGATAAAAAGATTTCCACATAGTTTTAAAATATGAAAGATCAAGAGCGAGTTTTACTGGAGTTTTACTCTAGCCGCAGCTGGAGTACTGTGTGCAGTTTTTGCACTTATGCAAGGATATTTTGGCCTTGGAGGGAGTGCAGAGGAGGTTTACTAGGCTGATACCAGAGTTGAGGGGGTTGAACTATGAAGAGAGGCTGAATAAACTAGGCTTGTACTCGTTAGAGTTTAGAAGAATGAGGGGAGATCTCATTGAGACATATAAGATGATGAATGGGATGGATAGGATAGAGGTGGAGAGGCTCTTCCCGCTCAGAAAGGACAGTAGGACTAGAGGGCACAGCCTCAAGATAAAGGGGGGGCGGTTTAGAACGGAGTTGAGGAGGAACTTCTTCACTCAAAGGGTGGTGAATCTCTGGAATTCTCTGCCCGTTGAAGTGGTGGAGGCTGCCTCGCTAAATATTTTTAAAACGCGGGTTGATAGGCTTTTGATAGGCAAGGGGGTTAAGGTTATGGGGAGAGGGCAGGAATGTGGAACTGAGACACGACAGATCAGCCATGATCTTATTGAATGGCGGGGCAGGCTCGAGGGGCTAGATGGCCTACTCCTGCTCTTATTTCTTATGTTCTTATGTACTGTCCCAGAAATCAGCATGGAGCTGATTTTATAGTTATAATCACCATTTTAATATGATAATGATTAGCAGGCCTGTGACTGAAATCTCCAGGCCAACTAGCCTCTCCACTCCCATGCCAGTTCCCCACGAACTGGTAGCCAGACCCCACTAGAGTTAAGGGAGGTCATGGAGGCAGCCCAGGAGGTCAGGGGTAAGGGGGGTTGTCAGCCTGGCAGTGCCAGCCCAGCTCTAGCACTGCCCAAAGGGCAAAGTGGCAATGCCCAAGTGGCATCTTGACAGTATCCATCAGGCATCGGGCAATGCCAAGAGGGTGGTGCCAGAGCAACAGTGTCTTGGGGGGGGAGATTGGCAGGTCCAACTGCCACTCTGTATAGGGATCGGTGGTAGAGGCAGGGAAAGGGATGATTGGGGCTGGTCATCTGGGTGTGAGGAACACGCTTACTGGGTGGCAGGGGGGCTGCAGGAGGCATCGTGGCTGCAATGAGGGTGGTTGAGATCGAGACCACAGTGGGGGTGGGGAGATCAAGATGGGCCAGGTAATTAGGACTGGCTGAGAGGCATCCACAAGGTCAGCAATCAGGGCGTGGGTGTGTCCGGGTGGCAGTACTGGGAGGGGTTGCTGTTCTGGCCGGTAATCAAGTTGGGAGGCTGGCAGTGTGGGGCTACTGCGCATGTGCCAATCTCGACGGTGACAGATCAATGCATGCGCAGTGGCTCACTCAGCGTTATGCCGCTGGCCTCTCCAATGGGAGTAAACCCCGCCCACTGACTTTCAATGTGAATCTCCCTGAGGCACTCTGCAGTACACAGAATGTAGGAGATGCACTTTGAAAATCCCACTCATAAATTAGTGGAAGTTACTCCTGTTTTTACGCAAATTCGATGCTCAGAATATTTTTGGGAGAATCCCGGCCATGATGTTTTAGCTTTTCCATTAATCCCACGCAAATGCTGCAATTATTTATTTCACTGTCTATGATTGGCTGTTTAACCTGGCTAATGACGTCACTGTTGCTGGACCCCCTGAGGGGGCACCAGAATCAAACTGACATTGGCAAAAGAAAAATCTACTCAACAGAGATGGTTAGATCTCGGCAGCTTTGTTCAAGGTTGGTGGCAAGCTGTGGTGTAGAAACGCTACACCACAGAAAGAGGCCATTCAACCAATCATGTCTACACTGGCTTAAAAATTAAAAATTAGTCACCCATTCTCATCCCACTTTGCAACACTTGATCCATTTCCAAATCCAGCCCAATATATGTGCATAAAGTGAGTGTTAGGGCTGTGGACCTGAATGCCAAATTACATTGGAATGCCAGGCTAGACCGCTACATTTTTTTAAATTTTGGCATAATTGTGAGGAGAGGATGCTTTGCTCCAGGAATAGTTTCACTGACAAATTAGGCATCTTTTATAATAAAACAAACTTTATTTCACAACACAGTTTAAATATAACTCTAACAAATAAAGCAGCTTAACTATCAACAGTTGAATATTTTTTTAAAAATGAAAGGAAGCAACTTTAATTTGCAACTTACCACTGTTTCAGTTCCAAATAAGCAGCATTTTCTTACAGACATAAGTGCCACTTTAAATACAGTTAGCAACCATAAATATAGTTGCTATAATGAAAGTAAACAGATTTGAAAATTTCAGAGAGAAGAAAATGAGTTTCAGAGCAATTTATGGTACTCCGTCTTCAAAAAAAAAACCCAGCCAGAACTGAAAAGCTGTTTTTTTTTTCCTTCCTGTAGACCTAGTTCCTCCCATTAACCACATTAAAACATTAGCCCATTAAAATCTAATCAAAAGCCCCAGTGGAATTCTTCATCTATAGACAAAAATAAATTAGCTCCATGCTAAGTAAATACGAATGGCTAAAATGAGTAATTATCCTGCTCTCCCAGCATCTGACTAAATGTTTTCCAAGCATACTGGCTGCCTGCAGAAAAAAGCTGAATTTTAAACATTGTCTTTAAACAGAGAAAAAAAATGTTTTTGGCATGTGCATATGTATCATAGTAAGAAGTCTGACAACACCAGGTTTAAGTCCGACTGATTTATTTACATAAGAACATAAGAAATAGGAGCAGGAGTAGGCCATCTAGCCCTTCGAGCCTGCCCCGCCATTCAATAAGATCATGGCTGATCTGTCGTGGCTCAGTTCCACTTTCCCGCCCTCTCCCCATAACACTTAATCCCCTCTCTTATCAAAAACCCATCAACCCGCATTTTAAAAATATTTAGCGAGGCAGCCTCCACCACTTCAACGGGCAGAGAATTCCAGAGATTCACCACCCTTTGAGTGAAGAAGTTCCTCCTCAACTCCGTTCTAAATTTTTGATAGTAAACTCACAAGCTTTCGCTAAACCTGATGTTGTCAGACCTCTTACTGTGTTTACCCCAGTCCTAAGCCGGCATCTCCACATCATATGTATCAACACATGGGACTTTGGGAAAAAGCAAGAGAAAAAGCCAACATGGCACCATAGACCATATGATCTCCTTCTGTGCTGTAGGTTTCTGTGGTTTTGTGATAAGCATTTATTTTGTAGACTGAAGACAGGAGTGGGATTGTAAAAGTCTGTATTCAACTTGCCCAACAAACTGTGTTGTTCATTATGGACTTTGACAAACCTGATCCATCATATAAAATTGTAAAGCAAATAAACTTGCCTGCAGACAGACACGTTGCAAAGACAGGAAATTAGAATGTAATGAACAAGCACTTAAATGTGATCTTTGCTGAGTTACCAAGGTCACTGCCAAAAGTCAGGTCTTAAGAGAACCAGTAAGATCCCTTGCAAACCCATTAAAATGAATTGTGCTGCAAACCTGTGTAGTATCACTTAAATCCTGTATTAGTCACTGTTTTTTGAGGGAAAATAACATATCCACGAACACCTCATGTTAACTTTAATTGACTTCCATTCTGTGGAGCTGCATTCTCTCAAAAACCTTCACTGAATGACCTTGGCAATGATGGGGTAGTTTTATTTTAAAAGAAGCCACATCGAAATCAGATTATATGCCTTTCACAGAACCAGGAAGCCTCACTGAATGCAAGTGTTGTTTCGATTGCTGTTCCATGACTACAGCTTATAAAGCTAAAGAAGGGAATTTTAACCTGCAATTTTAACTAGGGTGGGGGTGTGGAAAAAGGGCCTCCATGCATGTGGACAGTGGAGTGTTGCAATCCCAGCTGATGTTACCACTGGAGAGTCATATCCCAGAGTGGAATCTTGGCTCAAAAGAAGGTAACTGTTACATTTTATTCAGAGACTTGGATGAAAAGAGTCAAGAACTGCCGACTGGCTTTTAGCAAAAGAATAAAACATTTATTAAACAAGAAAAGATTAACTATAATACACTAGTCCCACTAAACCATCACAGATGTACACAGATCTATAAGGATCACACAAGTTACAAAAAATCTTGTACCTCTAATGTTCTCAGTAAGCACGCAGTCCATATAAGCCAATGGATGAATGTGGTCAGATACTTCTCTCTCTGAAATAAGTGACAGGTGCTACCAAATTCAACTTCCATGGATCTCTCATCAGATTGCCTCAGGTGCTTCTCACACAGTGATCCAATTGGTCTAACTGGAACTCTGACTTCCACATAAGTGTTTCCAATCACCAATCTTGAAGGACACATTTTGAAATCATCTCCCATGCATGGGTTTTCTCTCAAAACTCTTCTTTCAGTATTTCTCTGCCTTGGATTGCCATGTGCATTCAAGCTTCCACACAATCTTTCAGGTACCCAGCTACGTTAACAACATCACTGCTTCGTAGGGTGCATTAAGGTATCACCAATCTTAAGAATACTTCAGATGTCTGGCTTCTCACCTGCTGCCTTCATCAGATTTTCATCTTGCAGCTCTATCTTTAATGGGAAGCCTCTCCCTCTGTTCCTTTTTTAACTCCAGTGAACAGTACCTTGTTCAGAGTCCAGCTGTTAGTCCCTTTGATTCTATCTTCTTGGGATTCGTCTTTCATTCCCTGGTTTCTGGAACTAATTTTGGGACTGACTTTCTGTCCCTTACTCCATTGACCTTTCTGTAGAGCTGCTTCCTTCTCAAATACTCCAAACTAAATAACAAGTCTTTCATGGTGTGGGCCACTGGTTGCTAAGCAACAGCTTCGTTTTTTTTAACCTCTAAAATTGCTTTTACATTGTACACCTTTCATTAGAGTTTAAAGTGAAACCAAACACCACAGACGTGCAAGTACCTTTGTTTAACATCAGCTCACTGAGATTTTAACCTTTTCTTAGCCCACAAGTACAGGAGCACACTTAAACTTAAACTGATACCTTGGGAACGATTCTCCCAAAAGTGGTGAATTGGCAAGAGAACTGTTATAGATTGACTGTTTTTTCAGTGCAGCTTCACACTTGAATCTCCCCACTCTGTGCACTGCAGAGGTCACAATCATGAATATCAGTAAAAATCTGAGGGGACGGGGCCTATTCATGCCAGAGCCTGACAGTTCTGGAACTCTGCGCATGCGCAGTGGTCCCGATCTGTCAGACTCCCTGTTTGCTGGCCAGCCTGGGACCCTCACACTGCTGCCTCTCCAACACCCCCGAATGCAGCCCCCATGATAATTCCCAGGCTGGTCCCGCAGTGCCCCATTGCCAGTGTGGTGATCCCCCACACTCCACAATCACAACAGACCCCCACTGCTGACCGCCTCTGACAGACCACACCCCCCCCCCAGAGGCAGACCCCTGATGGGAGGCAGACCACCCCCTCCAGCCTGCCCCAATTGCTGGCCTCTGCCAGCCCAGACTGATCCCCATGCAGAATGGCAGCAGGACCCCCACCCCAGCCAATCGCTCCGTAGGCCCCACCCACAATAGGCCCACCCCCTTGGCACTGCCCCATGCCCAGTGGTCAGATGCCCCCAACATGGGCACTTTGCCCCTTGGGCAGTGCAAGGGGACACAGGCTGGCACTGCCAGGGTGCCCATGCCCAGGGAGCACCAACCTCTGGTGCCTGATCCTTTGGGGGCCCTGATTGCTCTCACTTCACACTGGCAGGGTCTCCTGCTAGTTTTCCTAATGTGGGGAGCTATTCTGAACCCTGCCGAGTGAACTTGCCAGGCCCAATAATGACATTTAAACTACATTTAAAATATATTTAAAACAGATTAAAACCACTTATCTCTCTTCCTGTCGGTTTCCAGTGTGGTCCCGACTGCACCTATTCCCTGGCTCTGGGAGACACGTATGCATTGACAACATGTGCAAATCCCATGAAATGGCTGACACGCAATTCTCCCAACCCACCAGAAAATTTGCGGGTCGTGATGAGAAAATCACCCGGCTTATTTCTAATGCCCGCAATACAGATACAAATTGTTTAAACCAGCTCTATTTCTAAACAGGAGTAACAACAACAAAAAATACTGAGTGTAGGAAATCCAATATTATTCCATCCTGCTCACATTTAAGCAATGTATTGGTTAAGCCACTCTGGAGCTTGCTGATTGACAATTACAATATATAAAGTACCAATTGAAGGGAGGCTTAACTGTGCATTCTGACTTTACCAGCCAGCACATGAGCTTCCTGAACTATCTGAAACCCACCAGGGTCAACAGCTTGAGAGCACAGTGGGGATTAATGGGGGCTATGAAATTGTCAAACTACAGAGCCTTTACTCAACCAGTAATACAAAACCCTACCCTAATATTATGGATGGTGAAAATCTGAAATAAAATATTCAGCAAGACAGGCGACACCCGTGGCGGAGAAAAAGAAAGTTAAGTTTGTGATCTGATGAAAGGTTACTGAAGCCATCGGAAGCTGTATGCTAAATGCTGTGACTGAATTAAACAAGAACTACAGTAAAGCCCACTCAAGCAAATTTCAGATTCCTGACCTGCTAACAGCCTCCTGAGTGGGTCTAAATGTTAAAATTCTGCCCACAGTCTCAGAACACTTCTGATTTAAAATTCTTATTCCAATGCTTAAATCTCTTCACAATCTCACCTCCTCCCCAACTATATAGTCCTACCAGCCTCCCCTTCCATAATTTGAGTTTCTTGTGAATCCCTCCCCCCTTCACAACACCACCAATCACCTTGTATTCTGCACCTAGTTGTTCAGCTCATGACAACTCTCAGAAAAGTGCAAGGAGCAGCATCAACCGCTGTACGTGGCCTTCTTCAGTCTTGCAAAGGCCTTTGACTGTGAGGGACTGTAGAACATCCTCCACAAATTCAGCTACCTGCAGAAATTCGTCGCCATTCTCTGCCTGCTCCACAACAACATGCAAGCTGCGATCCTCACCAAAGCAACCACACGAACCCAATACAAATGCAAACTGGGAGGGTTGTGTTGTTGCACCAATGCTCCTCTCCCTCTTCCTTGCAGCAACACTCCATCCATCAACTTGAAGCTCTCTGCTGGAGTGGAGTTAACCTACCAGACAAGCATGAAAGAGTTCAGCCTCTGACACCTCCAGGCCAAAATCAAAACCACCCCAACTTCTTGTCATACTAATACTCAGGTGCTTCTGTTTATACTCAGAGGCTGAGCTACAAACCATCGTCAATGCATTCACTGAGGCGTATGAGACAATGGGTCTCATATCAAACATCCAGAAAACAAAGGTTCTCTACCAGCCCACTCCTGCCACACAAAGCTAGCCCCCCAACCATCAACATCCATGGTGAGCCCCTGGATAATGTGGATCATTTCCCAAATCCTGGGAGACTCCTCTTGAGACATTGATGATGAAATCCAACATCAACTTCAATGTGCCAATGCAGTCTTCACACTGAGACTTCAAATCCAACACCAAGCTTATAGTCTATAGAGCAGCCATGGTCCCCACCTTCCTGCATGTAACAGAGACATGGACAATGTGCAGCAGACACCTCAAATCCCTGGAGAGATATCACTAATGTTGCTTGTACAAAATCTTGCAAATTGACTGACTGTATAGATGAACCTACATGAGGATCCTCTCCCAGGCCAGTATCCCCAGTAATGAGGCACTGGTCACACTCGATCAACTGTGATGGGTGCGCCACATTGTTCACATGCCTGACAAAAGACTCCCAAAACAAGTGCTCTGAGCTCTGCAGTAGCAAGTGATCACTAGGAGTCATACTAATAGTCATAGAGGCATACAGCACAAAAAAAGGCCTTTGGCACATTGGGTCTGCACCAACAATAACTACTGTTAAAGGCACGCTAACCCATTTTCTTTCACTTGTTCTATATCCTTGAATGATATTTCAAGCATTCATCCAAATATTTTTTAAAGGTTCTAAGGTTTCTACCCTCCACTACCTGTGCATTTTCCTGATAATTAACTATTGATTATCACTCAACAAATTCAAGTTAATAATAATTAATCCTTCAGTATGAGTGTTAAGCTGGCTGTACCAATGACATTGAGTGCCATCCTTCAACTTTCACTGAACCGAAACCTTGAAAAAAAATGCTTCGACTATTTGGTATTTGGCAAGGGTTTCCCTCCATAGTTTTTCATCAGGGAATTTTCACAGGAGCTGCACAATGAGTGCAGTTGATAATCATATTAAATTAAAAAGCTTGACAAATTTTCTTTAAATTAATCCTTAAAGGATATGAAGATTAAGGTTTGTCCTTGAAAAATTGTTCTTGGGAAAAGGGTTATCAAAAGAAGTGCATTGTGAGTGTATACAATTGGAGCTTTTTGTTACGAATTCTTAGAGCTTGCTCATTTCTTGGTTTAATACATTGTTTAGAAATATTTAATTGTTCATTCAAAATTTGGCCAAGCAGCATTGGCATAGTGGGTTAGCATTGCTGCCTCTCAGCACCATGGACCTGCGTTTGATTACAGCCTGGGTCAGTTTTCGCATTCTCCCTGTGACTGCGTGGGTTTCCTCCAGGTGCTTTAGTTTCTTCCACAGTCCAAAGATGCAGGTTAGATGGACTGGCCATGCTAAATTGCCCCTTAGTGTCCCAAGATGTTTAAATTAGGAGGATTAGCAGGGTAAATGCATAGCATTACAGGGATAGGACAGGGGGAGGGCTTGGGAAAGATGCTCTGTCGGAAAGTCGGTATAGACTCATTAGGCTGAATGGCTTCCTTCTGCACTGTAGGGATTCTATGATTCTATGACACAGGCATGTCAACTACAGGCTTTTCTGCCAGCCTAGCAATGTGATCAGATGGGAGAATCTTGCGAATAATTGTTTGTAACAAAACTAACTGCCTGGTATCAAACTTTATTAAGGAGGGTAATGTTTTTAACAGAACATGGGTCCCAAGCAGCAATGCTGCAATCAAAGTGTGATCCAACCAATGTCTGGCGCAGTATTTCCTTTTTTATTGTTGAAGTTCCATTTCATAAACCCAAGCATTTTGGATGCCTTGGAGGCTGCATTTTGAATTTGTGCATTTAAATTAGGTTGAATTCAGATTATTAAATCAAGGCATTCTTTGCAGCTTCAAAGGGGGAATAATGCACTGTGTAGTTGGGTACTGACTGACTTCCTTATTGGTGATTTTCATGTTACTTTTCTCTCCGTTGAATTTCATTCCCCATATATTGGTCCATTTGATAAGATTATTTAGATCTTCCTGATGACTAACCTCACCTGCTGCTTCAGAAATGATTCTATAGACTAAGCAGTCACTTGTAAAGAGTCTGGTCAACCTTAATATGATGTGGATATGCTGGCGTTGGGCTGGGGTAAATCGGTTAATAAATTGGTTGGACTGAAACCTGGTGTTGTTAGACTTTTTACTGTGTCAACCTTAATATTCCACCCTGGATGAACGTGTATAGTAAGTTTTATTTTTGTTTGTTCCAAACCCGAGGAATCTTGTTGCTTTATTCACTGAGTAAGTGTTTTGACTCTCAAATGTTATCTACTTTAAACAAATTGTTCATAGTCCCTAACTGGAATTACTCCCATGCCTAGGGTCTGACCACAATGTGGTTTCTAATTTTTTTGACACAGGCTAATAGGATTCAAAGAACTACAAGGTTTTCTTCACATATCAGAATGCATTTTTTCTCTCTATCATTGATAATATGTTTGAAGGGCTACAAGACCATAGAAAGTAGGAGCAGAAGTAGGACATTTGGCCCATCAAATCTGTTCCACCATTCAATGAGACCATGACTGATCTGATATGATAATCCTCAACTCCACGTTCCCACATTATCCCCTTAACCATTGATTCCTTTACTAATTAATAATCTGTCTATCTCAACCTTAAACATGCTTAACGAACCAACTTCCACAACATTCTGCAGTAAAGAATGCCGCAGATTTGCTGTGCTTTGAGAGAAGAAATTCCTCTACCTGTCTTAAATGGGCAACTCTGTACTCTGAAATAATGCCCTCTGGTCCTAGTCTCACTTACGAGGGGAAATCATTTCTCAGCATCTACTCTGTCAAGCCGCTTGAAAATCCCATATATTTCATTAAGTTTGCCTCTCTTTCCCCAAACTCCAATGAGTGCTAGACCAACCTATTCAATTTCTCTCGAAAGGAAATCCCTCCATACCTGGAATCAGCCCAGTGAACCTTCTTTGGACTGCCTCCAGTGCCTGTGCTCCCCTGTGCTCATGCTCCCTGGTGCCTGCGCTCTTTCTGCATTAGTTTGTGATTTGCAAACTGCTCTGTGAATCCTGCAGGAAAGAGAAAATTCCTGGGCAACATAAGTCAGAAGTGTAGTTTGCAGGCTATAAGATGGTTTGACTCAAAAAATGTGCTCCTAAGAGGACAATCCAGCCCAAGAATTTATAATGAAATATAAATTCATGTACATATCACTTAAAATGGCAACTAGATTATGTTTGTGTGCCCTAATTGTCTCTAATCCTTCATCACCTGAACGTCTGACTTGGGATCCAAGGTGAGCTGGTAAGATGGATACAAAACTGACTTCGGCATAGAAGGCCAAGAGTAGCAGCAGAAGGGTACTTTTCTAACTGGAGGTCTGTGACAAGTGGTGCGCCATAATGATCAGTCCTGGGACCGCTGTTGTTTGTTATCCATACAAATGATTTGGAGGAAAACGTATGTGGTCTGATTAATGAATTTGCAGGTGATACAAAAATTGGGGGAGAACTGGATAGTAAGGTGAATTGTCAGAAGATACAGCAGTATATAAGTTGGCTGGAGATCTGGGCCAAAAGATGGCAGATGGAAGTTAACCCGGGTGATATGATTTGGAAGGTCTACTACAGAAGGAAAGTATACAGTAAACGGTAGAGCCCTTTGAAATATTAGCATACAGAGAGATCTTGGCATGCAGATCCACTGTTCCCTGAAGGTGGCAACTCAGGTGGACAAAGTGGTAAAGAGGGCAAATGGTGTGCTGGCCTTCATCAGTCAGCACATTGAGTATAGGAATTGGAAAATCATACTGCAGCTGTATAAGACTTTGGTTAGGTCACGTTTGGAGTATTATGTACAATTCTGGTCACCACACTACTGGAAGGATGTTAATGCATTGGAAAGGTTGCAGAAGACATTTACCAGGATGTTGCCTGGTTGGAGAATATGGACTATGAAGAAAGATTGAACAAACTTGGATTGTTCTCATTAAAGAATTGAAGGATGATGGGGGACTTGATAGAGGTTTACAAGATTGTGACAGGCTTGAATAGAATGGATAGTCAGTGTCTTTTTCCCAGGGTCGAAGGGTCAAGTACTCAGGGGCATACTCTGCTTTGATAAAGGGTTTTCTGGACTCTTTTCTTTCCTTACATAAGCTGCTAGACCTGCTGAGATTTTCCAGTTTTTCTTTTGGTTTCAGATTCCAGCATCCGCAGTAATCTGCTTTTATACTGGGGCATAGGTTGAAAATAAGGGGGGAAAATTTAAAAGAGAAGTAAGGGGCAAGTTTTTCACACAGAGGGCGGTGACTGTCTGGAACACACTGCCAAAGGAGGTGGTGGAAGCAGACGATTGAATAACATTCAAGAGGCATCTGGATAGATACATGAATAGACCGGAAATAGAGGGATATGGACCATGTAGAGGCAAGAAAATATTAGATTAGCAAGGCATCTGTGTCGTCACAGATTTGGTGGGCTGAAGGGCCTGTTCCTGTGCTGTATTGTTCTTTGTTCTTTGTCTTCACTCCTGATTTAGACTCCACAGAACTTATTCAGGTTCAGTGGAGATCAAATTGGATAACCACCAAAAACAGGAGTTTAACCCTTGCCCAATCCTTGATTGAAGGCAACATTTTAAATTCATGCTGTGTGCTGTTTTGAACACTTGCTGCTTGCAGTCATGCTACCTGTGCTGCTCATCAGCTGCATGCATCAGCAGGGGCATGGATGCCATATCATGGTGGGTGACACTGCTGAAACACAGCCTACATCTCTTCAATTGGAGGTGCATTTTGCTTGCAAGAAGTGGGAGGTTTTTTTTGAAAAATGAAACTGTGTTATGATATTTTGATGAACGGCCGAACAGATGAATGTGCAATCAATGTTTTTGCACACAGCACTGGCTGACTTGTAGCAAGATGTGGAGAGAAGAATAGATGTTCTTTATTCGCAGAAATTCAAGAGCTCCTCCAAACACACATTCAGGAAGCACAGCCTGGAGTCCACCCTTTGTAACATGCACTTCCATGAGCACACTGATGGAACACACCATGATTTAGCGTGTGATGACTGATGTCACTGCATCTATTGCAACACAATAGCTTCTATCAAAAGTCTAAGCACTGCACCGGGAGCTCAGATTGCTGCCATCATGGTTTTAGATATGCTGTCACTGCAATTCAACAATCTATTTTCCAACAGATCAATAGGATTGGTTAGATAATCCCTGGAGAGTGACAGGAGCTCCACGTAACATGAACTGTTATCCTCTCTCAGGATGGCCACATTGCTGCTCCCACCCATGCTACTGTACCCGTGCTTTTGCCAGGGCCAAGAGATTATTGTCTGGCAGTCCCTTTCCTCAAAGTTGATCAAGGTTGACTTCCAAAGGCATCTGCATTCTCCCCAATTGAAGATCAGCAATCTCCCCGACCCAAGCTGCAGCCACTGGGAAAAGTCATCATTGGGACACTAGGATAGACAAAGGCAGATGGAAAATAGGCAGTAATGGAATGCAAGGGTGATTATTTTAATTTTGTATTTTGTAATAGTTACCCTTCTAAAACTGGAATGAGAATTCTCTGGTGTTTAATATATTTGAGTTGTCAGAAAGAGCACTATGTGATGATCAGTGATAGGAGAGGAATTAGGAATATGTGATTATTGGTGAATGGATCAAGGTTATTGGTACCACTCATGAATAATTTCATCATGGAGAGTGCAGGTAAAAAGAGGCTGTGTATGTTATATCTTCCCTCCCATTTCCTGTTCCACCACTTTTTTTCCTCCATAGTCTCCTGCTCTTCAGTCTCTCATAATGGTGAGGCTATACAAATTGTGATATCCACTTAGCTGACTACTGAAAGGCTCCTCTTGAATGATCCAGGGAGTGGAATCATTGCTTGAGGTCACTGATGGTGAGCTCTAAAGGGTTCCTTGCAGCATGGTGGTTCTCATTAAGGCATTCTGTGCAGGTGCACGTGGATTTTGAAGCAGAGGTAAAAACCACATCAGAAGGGGATAATTTTTGCAGGCCAGCAGCCATTGTGGGGCAAAGAGAGATGGCACAGAGAACTGTTCAGAATGAAGGAATTGTGACTGTTGTTGGCATATTTGGTTTGTATGATGAACTGTCTGTGGTCATGCATCAGTTGCCCATCGAGATGGTGAAATCCATTTCAGTTCATAAAAATGGCCGCGTGCATGAGGCACACACAAGATAAGAACATAAGAAATAGGAGCAGGAGTAGGCTATCTAGCCCTTCGAGCCTGCCCCGCCATTCAATAAGATCATGGCTGATCTGTCGTGGCTCAGTTCCACTTTCCCGCCCTCTCCCCATAACCCTTAATCCCCTCGCTTATCAAGAACCCATCAACCAGCTTCTTAAACATATTTAGCAAGGCAGCCTCCACCACTTCAACGGGCAGAGAATTCCAGAGATTCACCACCCTTTGAGTGAAGAAGTTCCTCCTCAACTCCGTTCTAAACCGCCCCCCCCTTTATCTTGAGGCTGTGCCCCCTAGTCCTACTATCCTTTCTGAGTGGGAAGAGTCTCTCCACCTCTATCCTATCCATCCCATTCATCATCTTATACGTCTCAATGAGATCTCCCCTCATTCTTCTAAACTCTAACGAGTACAAGCCTAGTTTATTCAGCCTCTCCTCATAGCTCAACCCCCTCAACTCCGGTATCAGCCTAGTAAACCTCCTCTGCACTCCCTCCAAGGCCAAAATATCCTTGCGCAGGTGCGGCGCCCAAAACTGCACACAGTACTCCAGCTGCGGCCTCACCAATGCCCTATACAGCTGCAGCAAGACCTCCCTACTTTTATATTCAAACCCCCTCGCTATGAAGGCCAGCATCCCATTCGCCTTCCTGACCACCTGCTGCACCTGCAAGCTGGGTTTTTGCGACTCATGCACAAGGACCCCGAGGTCCCTCTGCACCGTCACCTGCTGCAGTTTTTCGCCACGTAAGTAATAGTCCTTCCTACCATTCTTCCTACCAAAGTGGACCACCTCACACTTGCCAACATTAAATTCCATTTGCCATTTCCTGGCCCATTCGCCCAGCCTATCTAGATCCTTCTGCAGACTCTCCACACCCTCCGCACAATTTGCCTTTCCCCCAATCTTGGTGTCATCAGCAAATTTCGACACCCTACACTCGGTTCCCTCCTCCAGATCATCTATATAAATGGTAAATAGCTGAGGCCCCAGCACCGACCCCTGGGGCACCCCACTAGTCACCAACCGCCAATCCGAATAGCACCCATTGACCCCCACTCTCTGTCTCCTATTTGACAACCAATCCTCTATCCACGCTAACACCCTACCCCCAACTCCATGTCCCCTGACCTTCTGCAATAACCTCTTGTGAGGTACCTTGTCAAACGCCTTCTGAAAATCCAGAAAGACCACATCCACCGGCTCTCCTCTATCCACTGCCCTAGACACATCCTCATAGAACTCCAGTAAATTTATCAGACACGACTTCCCTTTAATGAAACCGTGTTGCGTCTGCCCTATCAAGCAATTCCCTTCAAGTTGCCTCGCAATTTCCTCATATGGCACCCTTCTTAAACAACGGCGTAACATTAGCCGTTTTCCAATCTTGCGGCACTTCCCCGGAATCCAGCGACGTCTGGAAAATAACCACCAAAGCATCCACTATCACCTCCGCCATTTCTTTCAGAACCCTCGGATGCATTCCATCCGGTCCTGGGGACTTGTCCACAATCAGCCCCTCCAGTCTGTCGAGCACCACCTCTCTAGTAACAGTAATGTCATTAAGACCCTCCAGTCCTACCACCTTTCCATCGCTAACACCCGGCAAATTATTCACGACCTCCTCCGTGAAGACAGAAACAAAAAAGTTATTCAAGACCTTAGCCATATCCCCATCCCCTACCACTAGGTCCCCTTTCTCATCCTCTAAAGGACCAACGTTCACCCTAGCCAGCCTCTTCCTTTTTATATATTTATAAAAACTCTTGCTATCCTTTTTTATATTAAGTGCTAGCCCAGCTTCATAGCTTCTCCTACCCTCCTTTATCAACTTCTTTGTCAATCTTTGTTGACATTTAAACCTTTCCCAATCCTCTTCTCGCCCACTGCTCTTAGCTACTCTAAATTCCTCCGCTTTTAATTTAACACTTTCCTTCACCTCCTTCGTTATCCACGGCTTATTACCTCTCCTCCTACGGTCCTTTTTGACCATCAGAATAAATTTCTGCTGAGCACCAAGAAAGATCTCCTTAAAGATCCTCCACTGCTCCTCAGCAGACCTACCTTCCAACGCACTCCCCCAGTCCACATTCGCCAATTCTTCTCTCATCCTACCATACTCCCCTCTATTCAAACAAAGGACGCGTGTCCGGGAACCCACTTTCTCCTCCTCCATTTGCAACAGAAACTCCACCGTACAATGATCACTCTCTCCAAGAGGATCCTTCACCGCAAGGTCCCTAATTCTACCCGCCTCATTACATAGCACCAGATCCAAGATAGCTCGCTCCCTCGTCGGCTCCAACACACACTGTTCAAGGAAATTATCCCGGCAGCATTCCAAGAACTCCTCCTCGAGCCCACCTCGTCCAACATGGGTCGACCAATCAATATGCAGATTGAAATCCCCCATAACTACTGCCGCCCCATTCCTGCACGCCGCACTTATTTGCGCGTTAACAGCCCGCCCCACCTCCAGATCATTATTCGGGGGCCTATAGATGACACCCACCAGCGTCTTCCTCCCTTTGCTGTTCCTAATCTCCACCCACAACGATTCCACTTTCTGCTCTTTGGCTCCGATATCATCCCTTGCTACCACCTTGATACTATCCTTAATCAGCAGAGCTACGCCACCCCCTCTTTCCTCCTGCCTATCCTTCCTAAACACTTGATAGCCCTGTACATTCATCTCCCAGTCCCTGTCACCTTGATAAAATGCATGCAATCAGTGGAAGCCTGCAATCCATGCCAACCTTTGTGCATTTTTCATCTGTTTGTCTCTGGTAAGAGGCAATGAGATGAAAATGTATAGGCAGCCTTGGTGACCTCCCTTAAGCAACAGTGGACTGTTGATGATGCTTAAATCTCCAGAAGCAGCCTGGGAGTAGACAGATGAACATGTTAATGATCACAGGCATGTTGACAGCACAGGCAATGCTAATCTTGCCTTGCTTTGAGGTTGCAATTGGTAGATTTTAGCCATGACCTCTTTAGTGAAATGAAGACATCCTATGCACTTACCCTCACTAAAGTTGAAACAGTACAACGGCATCCTGAAGATGCTTGGTGGATATTGCCCCCCCTACTCGTAACCCTTTTTTCCCTTCCTTCTCTACTCTCTTCGAGCAGCTAGTTCTGATTTGTGCATACTTCCTTTATTCTCCTGGTCATGTTCAAATTCTAGAGAAAGCAGTACCAAGCCAAACCATTCCCTGTAGACTATCCATACTTCAGTCAAGTGTGAGAAGTTCCAGAATCACATGCCATGCACAAGAAACCAGAAGTAATAATCTAGTTTTGGTGGGTCATTCGATTTAGCATTGTATTCAGTAATTCAAGGCCAAGGCAAGGTGTGGGCAGAAGTGCACAGTTTGAAGATCGCAGTGTTGCCATCAAATAAGCATTGAACGTATCACCATCTGCCTGCTCTGCATGCTGACAGCAGTCATTTGATGCATTCACAACTCTCTTATCAGGGTGATGTCAATGCATTTCCTGTTGGAAGCATGGTGTAGTGGACCCTGGTTCAAATCCCACCGTGGCAGATGGCGAAATTTGAAGTTAATAAAAATCTGGAATTAAAAATCTAATGATGACCATGAAACCATTGTCAATTGGGGCAACATGTGGCACAGTAGTTAGCATTACCGCCTCAAAGCAGCAGAGACCCACGTTCAATTCTGGCTTTGGGTGACTGTCTGAGTGGAGTTTGCACATTCTTCCCATTTCTGCATGGGTTTCCTCCGGTGCTCATTTCCCCTCACAGTCCACAGCTGTACAGGTTACGTGGATTGACCATGCTAAATTGCTCTTTAGTGTCCCTGGATGTATAGGTTAGAGGGATTAGTGGAGTAAATACGTGGGGATAGTGTCTGGATGGGATACACTGTTGGAGAGCCAGTGCTGACCCTTCTGCATTGTAGGGATTCTATGATTTCAGTCCATTTCAGACCCCATTTGAGTGTTAGATAACTGTGTAGCATCCAAAGAAAAACTACACAACCTAGTATACACAACTCCCAACCCTAGCCCAATATAATCATATGTCTCTAAAAATGTATGTATATATTGCTGTGCTTTATTAGTTAACAAAATGATAGCCAGTGGACGTATCCTTGTATTATATGTATTTTGATGAGTGTGCCAGTTTTAACATTCTCAACTGACCTCTGACTCAGTGGTACAATTATAACATATTAATTTGGCAGTTCTATTAATGATTATAAAAAGACATAAAATACAAGATCTGAAATTTCCAATGCAAAGGTGGACAACCTATTGCACCAGGAGTTGAGTAAGAAAATTTTCCTTTGGCACATGCACACAACAAAGTAAGCGATGTTATTGATATAGCAATGCAATGTTAAGGAATTTTACATAATTCTCTGCCAGATGGAAAGTTTGTGTGGTGATAATAATTGCACCTGCACTCTGAAGGGAAAAGTTGGGTCCATTAAGTTTCTTTGTGCAAACATCTTGGGGCATTTCACCACCCCAATCTCAATTATGTTTTAAAACTAATTATCACTAAAGGATGCAAGTTCAATATGTTCAATTCTACGCTTCAGTAAACAGTTTTAAATATAGCCTTTCTCCAGGGACAATAAAAACTTAGAATGGATTCCCTCAGGAAATGTTGACTCACTAATGTCTAATGTTTTTATAATAAGTACCTTTAGATTCACATCACAACCACTAATAATAATGGAAGTACTTGGCAACAATTACATAGATATTTACAAATGCTTTTATCTCTCTTTGAGCTTTTGAACTACAGTTAAAATAAGGGCAAAGACTACAATGAGTACCTGATGTATAGAGAATTTAGTTACTTTCCCCTTTACCTTTTTTTAATCAAAGACTGTGACCTTGACAGCAGTGTGGTGAGAGCTGAATGCTACCATTTTTCATGGGGTTAGTTTTGATGGTTGAAGTGAAAGCCCCAGTTGGAAACATTGACCTGTTGCAATAAAAGCAAAAAATACAATTAATTTTCAAAGCCCAATATCACAGCAAAGCTCAGAAATAACATTCTCTAAACTATAAGCACAAAAATTCTATCCCAAGCTGCCAGTAGATGGTCAGATCACCATGCGCAAATGAAATTCCAGGTAAAATAGACTTTCTTTGTGTTGATGAAATAATCATTGCACATGCAGATTGACAATCTGATGGAGGTTGATGCAGCTGATTAGATATGTTAAGGGATTGGCATTCTCCAGTTCTTGTACTCTTGATTTCAGATTAAAGTCTAATCCTACTAATCCTAGTCCAAACATAGAAATCCAATGTACCAAACTGGAACAGCATCTTAACTTTTAACTCAGTACTCTGCAACCTTCTGGACTCAACATTAATTTCAACAACTTTAGAACAAAACTTCTGTCTTAATTTTGTCCAATGTGAATCTATCTTATTTTAATTTTTGTTTTGCTGAGTCGGTCTTTTCTGGTTTCTTTCTTTAAGTCTTCAGGTTGCATTCAGATGCTTCTTATATAGCACTTCCACATCTTATTTGGATACAACCTTCTTTACTCTCCATTATTACTCCATTTGGCTGTTGCACAATGAAATCATATGTTATTTAATCAGCCCAATTTCTAGCCTATCATAGACCTCCTCCTTTGTTCTTCCTGCCCAGCCCACCTCCTTTTTACTGGCTTAATATCTCTTACATTTTTGTTTTTCATCAGTTTTGATGAAGGGTCATCAACTGAAACATTCAGATGCTGCCTGGCCTGCTAAGGTTTTCCAGCATTTTTGTTCTTATACCAATCATTGAGTCATAATGAACCAAATTGTTGATCCAAATTTAACCCATAGTTTACAGTATACATCTACAGTACCTAAGACAATAATCAAAACATACTGGCAAATCTGCAAATTTCATGTGAAGGTGGCAATATCCATGTGTGATTGATATAGGTACATAGATCTTCCAAGGCCCTTCTCTGGTTGTCTATAAAGACAATGAAAATCAGTAGATTCTATAAATTGCTGTGGATCCACAGTGCTAGTCTTACATCTGCATAGCGAGCTGAAAATCTATCCCACTGTGTTTTATAAGGATACTGGAAATATATCATCTCATTTAAAATGTATTATTCTGTTGCTAAAGTGTATTTGTGGGCAACTTGATAGACCCTTAAAAACCACAAGAATTAATTATTGTGTTTTGCTGAGGGCAGCAAGGCCTATTGGTGTTAAAAGACCCTGAAATTAATTGGATATCAGATTTTCTTTTATTGTTTACACTTCTTAAGGTGATGTTTTTGATGTCTTCCTCAATCAATTAAAGGCTATTTGGTTTCAGGAGATGTTCAGATCTGTTACAGTTTTTAATGTGTTGTTTTATACAATGTATGTGTGGCAGTAACACTCTGATGCTACAAACTTGTGTGCGCTTGTTGCAACATTTTTACACAGAGATGCTGGGCAATTTCTTGTATGGTTGCATATGGTAATTTCTGTTATCAGTAGGTTGCTTTATCTCCCTTCTGTTTTTTCTTATCTGCTTCTTTTTGACTTCTCTCTCAATCCTCATCTGTTTTTTCATTTCCTTTCCTCCTTTCCTTTCAGGTGGGCAGCAGTGGGTATTGTGGTGGGAAAGGGGTCACTGTTGGCACATTTGGAGTGAGGGCTATGGTGCAAACGCAGCCCACAGTTCACTTCTGTTCCATCTTCTCCTAAGCCTCCATGTCTCTGACTTCTCTCTCTACACTATACCGTCAAACCCATCATTACTCCTAACTCATTCTTTTACAACCACCCAGCCAACCTCTCTCGACATTGTAACTGATCTTACTCGTATCTCTCCAACAAATCACCCATTCTCGATCCAAACCACATGGTGGGTAGCAACTGGTCAGAAATCATTTAATTCTCAAAGTGTTTACTTCCTACTTTATCGTCTATCCCATTTCTCACAGAGTTTTTGCTTTGAAAATTAAAATGAGAAAGAGTTGTCTGTCAGACCCTATTTATTTCCCTGTCATGTAGAAATTATCATTAAAACTATTGCCTCATAGGTGTGAACAATAGAAAGACTCACATCCTCTGATGGTCAGGTAAGCACCGGAAAGATGATTAGTTGACACCAAAATTCATTTTTGCTTAATATGCTGTTTTGAGTTTATGAACAGCTACTAAACTTTAAATGATGTATTATTTCATCTCTGGAAAAACAACTTCAACGTAATGCAATGATTATTTAAGGTAATTCCATTTAGGGTAGTAATATTGACTCGGTAATTAGATCCGACCTACAAATCAGGGCTTGCTTTCAAGTCCAGAGCCTTGAACACATAATTGACATTTTTGTGCAATACTGAAAGAGTGTTACATTGTGGAGGTGCTGTCCACCTTTCTTCTTCTCCCTCTCGCTATTCCTCCCCAGTTCCTGTTTCTAAGTACAGAGCAAGGAAACAAGTTTTTAATTCCAGGAATGTCAACTTTGTGGAAAACAAATCAAGTACTTGAATATTGCTGAAAAAGAGAAACATGTCACCAAAGCTTTTTGTCTGTCACTCATCAGGACAAACACAAGAATACTGTATTTCAAATGATCACAACAATTTGTACTACAGGAGAAAAGGGTGCTGAATGGTTGGAAACTTGACTCTGATTGGCAGAGGTGTTGCTATGGAAAAAGCAATAGTAACTATGGGCTCCCCAAACTGCCAGGTAATTCAAAAAAGGCTCGAACATATTCTTTTTGTTTGCACAGAACAGGTCCCTGCATATGTTGCTTCTAGCAAGTGTAAATAATCCATGTTGTCAGCTTGACTGATTATTTTAAATTAGTTGTTACATAGCTATTAGTGCAAATAGACTTAATCAGCAAAGGCTGCTCAACCACAGAATCTAATTTAACAGTAGGGGTGGGATTTTATGGCCATGCTCATCCCAAAACCGTAAAATCCCATCCGAGGTCAATGGATCTCCCCATTGTCTACCCCTTGTCCATTCCGATTCCTGTGACGGGGGTTGGGTGAGGCGGGGGGGGGGGGGGGGGGGGGGGCAGTAAAATTCCGACTTAGAGGTTTTGCATTCAGACTTGCAAGTATGGGCTGGTTGAGTACGATTTGTACTCTTGTCTCTTATAGATAGCCCAAATGATATTTGACTCAATTACCTGAGAACTTGAGGAGCTTATAATTCTGTATTGCTTTTGCCACAGCAATGCCTCAGGCAATCAGAGACAATTTGCTAATCAATTGACACCCCTTTCTCCTATTGTGATAAATGGCTGTGATAATTTAAAATTCGACATTCTTGCATTTGTCCTGATGAGGGCAAGACAAAATCTTAGGCAATACCTTTCCTTTCTTCAGCAAAACCAGTATCTACAAGCATTTTTTATAAAACTTAGCGTCCTATGCAATGAAAAAAAAAGCGGTCACATCAGGAGAAAGGCCCAATGGAGAATAGAAGGGTTTTGGCAGCAATAAGTTGGAAGGCGAGACATTCACTCATCACAATCCTCTAACATTATACATTCATCCCCTCCACATCACCCCTTTCCTTTCTGTTATTACCTTCATCTTTTCTACTTTGTCCACTCACCCATAGTCTCCTGCCCTATGATCCATTCCTAATCCCTTCCCTCACTCCAAACTTCTATCTTTAAAAGAATGAAAGCCTGTTTCAAAGTGTAGCTTGGAGAAAACTGGCTTTGAATTTGATAAATGAGCCTAATAAGATAGTATCTACTTTGTACACCATGCACTTTAGACTCACATTTTCAGGTTTCATTTTCCTACGGACTTGCATTTCTGCCTCCAAATTAATAGCATCCAATGTTGTGATTAACAATCCTGATCCCCTTATCCAAACCACTGCTGGGAAATAGGCTCCTAGTTTTCTAATTTGGAATCATTAGGGTGCGAAAGGAAAATAAGTCGAGTTGGGCTGCCCAGATATATGGTTAAGGATGAGGAATAAAATGTATTCAAGGCAACAAGATGCAGAAAATGGTACAAATCACAAGTGGCAAGAGAGAAAAGAGCAAGGCTATTCTTATGCCGATAATGAAGAGCATAAGAAAGGATGGGAAAGGCAAGGTAAATAGCTGAATACAGAAATAGGTGACTAAATACTTTCAAAAATAAACTATGTCTTTTTCCTAAGTACATGCTGAGAAACAGACCTTTGCATCTTCAGTGCAAGGCAAAATTCACTTGCATGGCCATGTACACAATCGTTTGTGGTGGATTTTGTTATAACTCCAACTTTTATAGTTCTTTGTTTTAAAAATATCAGAGAGGGTGTGGAACTAAAAGAAACATAAAACACACAAAAGCAGTATGAGGACCAATAAAACACTTAGAAATTTCTCTCACTTATTCTTTTCCCTGAGCATTTATGTAATTTCCAGATACAAAAACCTGTTTCTCACCTCTGGGGATGTTAACACCATTCACCTGACCCCATCCCTTCATCCCAATGATTTTCACCTCTCTCCGACAATGCTCACTGTTTTCTCCACCACCATCCCCCACCCCGAAATTGGACAGTGCCCACACCTCTCCTGCACCCCTCAGATAGAACTCACCCCTTCCTGTACCCTTAAAGAGTGCCTCCCCTTCCCCCCACCCCCTGGCCTCTGCACCCCTCTCCCAACTTGCTTCTGGAATCCTGAGCTCCTGCTAAGCTGATGACAGACGTTTCATCGTTGTCAGGGAGTGCAGAAGATGGGCGAGTATTTGCATATTTTATTGTGGAGTGCGAGGAGAGCGAACACTGTCATGGGTGAGAAAAGGGATGAACACTGATGGAGTTCGAGGGAGAGAGGTCAACATTGTCGAGTGGTGAGGAGTTGTTGCATCTGAGAATGAGAGACTTCAATTATTTAAATGGATTGACAAAGCTGGCACTGTTTTATTTGGAGTAGAGAGGTTGAGAGGAGAGTTAATAGAACTGTTTAAAGTCATGAGGGGCCTGGACATAGGGAGAAAGTGTTCCCCAAACAAATGAGTCAAGAACTAGAGGACACTGTGATATCAACAAAGGACTATGCAAAATACTTATGTTTTAAAATGTCTTGTTTAATTTAAGGTAAAATTGAATGTTCTGGATAATGTGAGGAGTTGGCCTAATCCTCTGCCCACGAGCAAGCCCATGTGATCTGGTTGTCATGGAAAAGAAACCCCACTGAAACCTATTCAAAATCAGCTGATGGCTTTCACACATTCTCACAAAAAAAGGACACCAGTTTTTTGGGAAGATAGGGATTCAAAGAGAAAAACATGCAGCTTTCGTGAAAAACTAGCAAAGACAGTTTGTGTTAACAACCAAGCAGGATGCTGCCTTCCGTGCCCACTGGGCACTGCAGGGGCTGGGGTGCATTACAGACCCTGACAATCACATTTTGATTTCATGTTTTAAGTTTCTCTTCGACTTTGTTTTTGTTCGGGCTGTCCCCCCCCCATCCTTTTTGGGGGGCAGCCCCTTTTAATTTGTCCCTAAGTTAATTTGAGTTTGTTTACTTGTTTGGCATGCAAAAGAACACCAAGCAGGATGCTGGTGAGAGCTGATTTTCTACTTGAAAAGAAGATGAAATGGTAGAAACTTCTGGAGATTTAAGGAACAAGGAGTTGCCATGGTGAGTCTTGCTGTGTAAGTTGGTTGATGTTCAAAATAACACAAGATAGTCAAGTTCAGTTGACCAGGTGCTTCTTTTAACGTAAGAACATAAGAACATAAGAAATAGGCGCAGGAGTAGGCCATCTAGCCCTTCGAGCCTGTCCCGCCATTCAATAAGTTCATGGCTGATCTATCGTGGCTCAGTTCCACTTTCCCGCCCTCTCCCCATAACCCTTAATCCCCTCGCTTATCAAAAACCCGTCAACCTGCGTCTTAAAAATATTTAGCGAGGCAGCCTCCACCACTTCAACGGGCAGAGAATTCCAGAGATTCACCACCCTTTGAGTGAAGAAGTTCCTCCTCAACTCCATTCTAAACCGCCCCCCCTTTATCTTGAGGCTGTGCCCCCTAGTCCTACTGTCCTTTCTGAGCGGGAAGAGTCTCTCCATCTCTATCCTATCCATCCCATTCATCATCTTATATGTCTCAATGAGATCTCCCCTCATTCTTCTAAACTCTAACGAGTACAAGCCTAGTTTATTCAGTCTCTCCTCGTAGCTCAACCCCCTCAACTCCGGCATCAGCCTAGTAAACCTCCTCTGCACTCCCTCCAAGGCCAAAATATCCTTGCGTAAGTGCGGCGACCAAAACTGCACACAGTACTCCAGCTGCGGCCTCACCAGTGCCCTATACAGCTGCAGCAAGACCTCCCGAAATTTGCTGATGACACCAAGATTGGTGGAATGGCAAATTGCGCGGAGGGTGTGGAGAGTCTGCAGAAGGATCTAGATAGGCTGGGCGAATGGGCCAGGAACTGGCAAATGGAATTTAATGTTGGCAAGTGTGAGGTGGTCCAGTTTGGTAGGAATAATGGTAGGAAGGACTATTACTTACGTGGCGAAAAACTGCAGCAGGCAACGGTGCAGAGGGACCTCAGGGTCCTTGTTAATGAGTTGCAAAAACCCAGCCTGCAGGTGCAGCAGGTGGTCAGGAAGGCTAATGGGGTGCTGGCCTTCATAGAGAGGGGGATTGAATATAAAAGTAGGGAGGTCTCTTCTGTGCCTCAGTCTTGTGGGAAAGCACCCTATATTGTGCTTTCATTTTTTTATCTTCTACTACATTGCTTTTGTGTATTCCTTTTTGTAGTGAAAACATTAAGTGAATGTCAATTGTACTGAATTATGGACAGTTTATTCTGGAACTTGTCGGCAATAGAAACTAAATTGTGCAAACAAAATACAGCAGATACCAGAAAACTGAAATACAAACAGAAAATGCTAGAAATAAATGCTCAATAGGTAAAGCAACATCTGCGAATAGAGAACAGAATCAATGGCAAGGTATGAACTAACTCAAAATCTATGCACTGCATAGGATTACAACTGAGTCAAAGTTTCAGGTCAACAGCCTTGCAACAGAACTGGAAAAGATCAAACAAATGCATAAGCAGGAAAGAGGGGGGATGCTATGAAAGAACAGAAGGGAAGACCTGTGACACGGTGGAAGACAGAAGTGATTAACTGACAAGAGGATAAGGATACAAAGCAAAAGAGTGTGTTTATGGGACCATGAAATAAAGAGAATCAGGAAGGACTGTAAGTGGCAGCAGCAGAATCATTACCAGCACCAGCTGTATGGAAAGTGGGGGCAATGTTGATGGCCTAAAATTGTTGAACTTGATGTTGAGTGCAAAAGGTGCCTAATTGAAAGATGAGGTGCAGTTCCCCGAGCTTCCATTGAGCTTCATTGGAACAGCATATGAACACAAGGCCAGAGAAGTCAGAGTAAGAGAGTGGCAGAGAATTAAAATAACAACTGACTGGAAGATCAGCTGAGGGGTCAATTACCAGGGGGCATAGATTTAAGGTGATTGTAGAAGGATTAGAGGGGACCTGTGGAAAACCCTTTTCCCCCAGAGGGGGCTGGGCACCTGAAATCCGTTGCCTAAGTTAGTGCTTGAGGCTGAACTACTCAACTCATTTAAAAGGTACCTAAGTCTACATCTGAAGTGCTGTAACCTTCAAGGGTATGGACCAGGTGCTGGATAGTTGGATTAAAATGAATGGTTAGTTTCTCTTTTTGGCTGGTGCAGACACAATGGACTAAATGGCCTCTTTCTGCACCATAATGTTTCTTTGATTCTATCACAGTCATGTTTACAGATGAAATTAGAGGCATTTCACAAAGTAACCCCTATGTAGAGGAGTTTTGAATGCTGGATATCAAATCAAAGGAAATATATATAAATAACAGATGGTGATCATAGAACCCTACAGTGCAGAAAGAGGCCCTTCGGCCCATCAAGTCTGCACCAACCACAATCCCACCCAGGCCCTACCCCCATATCCCCTACATATTATACCCACTAATCCTTCTAACCTACACATCCCTGGACACTAAGGGGCAATTTCTTAGCATGGCCAATCAACCTAACCCGCACATCTTTGGACTGTGGGAGGAAGCCAGAGTACCCAGAGGAAACCCACGCAGACATGAGGAGAATGTGCAAACTCCACACAGACAGTGGCCTAAGCTGGGAATCGAACCCAGGACCCTGGAGTCGTGAAGCAGCAGTGCTAACCACTGTGCTACCCATGGTGGAAAGTGAGGAACATAAAGGACAGGTATTGCATCTCTTGCTCTTGTACGTTAAGGGAATACTGTTGGAGATGATGGAAGAGTAAACGAGAGCGTTGCAGGAGAAGTAGCCACTTCTGAATGTTAGGAGGGGAGGGGAGAAGGGGTGACATCATGCTGGAGCTGGTGGAAAGAGTGGAGGATGATCTGGTGAATATGGAGGTTGGTGGAATGGAAGGTGAAGATAAGGGAATCCCATTGTAGTTGTGGGAGGGAGGGGAAAGGGGCAAACTCGGAAGTACAAGAAATCAGATAACACGTCAATGAGAGATTGGGAGATGGTGGCAAAGGAATAATGTCACTGAATTGGTAATTTAGAGACCCAGGCGAATGCCCAGATGACATTGGTTCAAATCCCATCATAGCAGCTGGTGGAATTTAAATTCAATTAATAAAAGCTGGAATTAAAAACTAGGCTAAGTAATGGCAACAATGAAACTACTGTCAATTGTCATAAAAACCCACCTGGTTCACTAATGCCCTTTAGGGAAAGAAATCTGCCCTCCTTACTGGTGTGGTGTACATTTGACTCTAGACCCACAGCAATGGGATTGACCCTTAAGTACTCTCTGAAATGGCCTAGCAAATCTCACAGATCATCACAATTAGGAATTGGGTAATAAGTGCTGGTCTTGCCATCGATGGCCACATCCAGAAAGGAATAATTGAAAGTTTACTTATTAGTGTCACAAGTAGGCTTACATTACCACTGCAAGAAATTGCTGTGAAAATCCCCTAGTCTGGACACTCCAGCATCTGTTGGGGTACACCAAGGGAGAATTTAGCATGGCCAATGCACCTAACCAGCACATCTTTGGACTGTAGGAGGAAACAAGAGCACCCAGAGAAATCCCACATAGACATCTGCACAGACAGTGACCCTGGCCAGAAATCGAACCTGAGTCCAGGCGCTGTGAGGCAGCTATGCTAACCACTACCATCAACCAGACGGGAGGGGAATCCTCTGTTGAGAAAAATAGAAGACATTGTAGGCATTGGCAATGTTCCTTACTATCTTTCCAAAAGAGCTCAAGTGCCCATCAAAGCCGTTTATCGTGGTCAGAAACAAGAGATAACGCATGGTATGACCAAGTTGTTATATTGCCGGTCCCAACTGCTGTTAACCACTTAATTTCTGGGTGGGGAAGCAAACATGAGAAACTCGAGCCATTACAGCAGTTTATGCATCAGTAAATACAATGCTTATAACAAAATAAGTTCAGCTTTTCCCCCGCCTGTCCCTATCTTACCCAATAATTCGCCATCGTGATGACAACATTCATTTAATTGCGGCCTGCCCCAGAGTGCGAAAAAAAATTAAGCAACACTGAGGCAAATTGACTGCTATTTCATAACTGTTCCTGTCCATTTGCATAGGACTTTCGGAGCAGAGAGATTATTTTTAAATGCTCATGGAATAAATGTGTTTCTCGGTCCCGAGGGGAAAAGACAATATGGCACAAAACTGTCGTTCAGTTCACATAAAGTTATTTTTTAAGTGATAGAGGTCCTGAAACAGATTATATACTATTAGTCTCACATGGGAAGGATAATTGATATTGGGCGCGGTGAAGCGGGGGTTGGGAAGCAGGGTGGAATTGTTACGAATCGGTTTCCAGCCGGAACGAAAGTTATTTGGGAAATGAGAGTTTCAACAGCCTACTGCCTGAAACCAGCTCTGATTAAACCACCCAAAGGCGCTTTCGCTAGGGACAGGCACAGTCAGTCATTCGTGAATAGGTCGTTTTAAAATGTTATATCTTCAGAAGCAAACCGATTTTTTCCGGAGCAGGTCGCTTTAATGGATACTGGAGAGAGTAGATTGTAAGGTCATAGGGGTTTTAAGAGCTTTAACTGTCACCCATGCGGCGGAATGAAGGAACAGCCAGTCTCGACCAGTTGTATATTAGAAAACAAAACGAATCACACAAGGAATAAACCGCCGGAGCTACCGATTTCAATCTATTTCTTTAACAAAAACAATTTTTTTCTGCATTCCTGAACGTCCTCTGGCACATACTGTTGAAAATTCTCTAGTGATCCCCGCTCATAATGAAATGTCAGTGAGGCTGCAAGGACCGACCCTGAAGTGGAACTACCAAACTGTCTAAGCAGCGTGTGCAGAGAGAGACAGAGATCACGGGCAAATTAGTCATGCTTAGCTCCATGTTCATTTTGCGAACCTGACTGCATCCATTCATTTTGTAAGTGGGCAGATTCTCAGCAATTCTGCACAAAATTCGGGTCCAAAAAGATCTTATTAGTCGTTTTAGCCCTGACTATGCGGTATCCTATTAGAATTCTGTTAACAGATTTGATTTCATTCTAAATCTTCAGAACCTGCTTTCTACATCAATAACATTTATTTTATTCTCTTCATATGTTAATATGTATGTCTAAAACATTATGACACGAGTGGCTAGAATCTTTGGATTTTCGTTGCCCTAATGAAATCCTCACTATCCCCGACCCTAAGTTATCCCAAATTTCATCACACAGCATGCCTGTGATTTCACGCGGAATCGCAATCATCAGTAGGTTATTAGCACACGATTGACTAAGTTCAAGCTGTCTATTCGAAAGGAGCTTCATTACAGCTCGGGAATCAATCTCCTCGTCACCTTTTCCGTGAGTTAGGGGTAACAAAACATGCCTCCAGAAACCTGCCAAACGCTCAGACTGAACTTTACTTCTACGTACATTCCATTTCATCCTTAACACGAGATAAAAGAGCAGGAATGTTTAGAAGTTGCATTCCGTTCCAACAGCTGTGGATGTTGGAGGTGCGTTTGATCTTAAGAACCTCGATACATGGTCAGATCCGATTGAAGGATCCAATTTGCAATTGTATTTGTCCCACGCTTAAAAGAAAACCCTGTTTATTTTGGTGACATCGGCTTCAGTTTTCTGATAATCCTGCACATTTTGCTACCGCTACTGAGTAGGGTTTAAACTAGTTTGGCGGGGGGAGGTGGGAACGAGAGGATCATTTCAGATGGAACACGACCAGAAATGGAAAGCAGAAAATTGGCTAATGCATCTGGAAGTCAGACGGAGTTTATTTCCGATTTCCAGCATCTTCAGTATCTTGTTTTTATCACAGAAGGGTAAATATGTAGGCAAATCTCTGAGAAATGGGAACACCAGGGCACTGATCGCAGGGGATTACAACATGGGGTGATTTTAGTGTGAAATGAAGTGAAGCAATTTTGGGCCAGTAGCAAGTCCAGCAACACTCGTAAATGAAGCTAGGCAGGTGGAAGTGACAGTGCATGTTGGTAATAGTGATCATGATTCGGTTAGTTTCAACATAATCATGGAAAATGGCAAACGTAGAATGGCGATTCAAACCTTAAATTGGGGTAAGGCCAATTTAATATTCTGAGGGGCGATTTAGCAAATGTGGACTGGAAACAGCTAAAGGGAAATCAGTGTCAGAGCAGTGGGAGGCATTCAAACGGGAGACCCAAGAAGTTAAAAGTAAACTTTCTCAAAAGAAAAAAAAGATGTGATGTCCAAATCTAGATCTCCCTGGGTGTCATGTAGTTACAGGGTACGATAAGGCGGAAAAGAAAAGAATATGTCAGATGCCAAGAATCCAATACTACTGAAAGCCAAGGGGAGTAAAGAAAATGGAGAGGTGAATTAAAAAACAAAATTAGGAAGGCAAACAGAAGGCATGAAAGAATAATGGCAAGTAAAATCAAGATGAACCCAAATATGTTTAATCAATACATTAAAAGTCTTCTATAATCACATGCTAATAAGTATGATTTTCTGCCTAAGAAATTCAGATCAATGGTTATGGGTTCTGTGGGGCATTGCATGGCTGATGAGCTCCACATCTCTGATTGCACACTTGGCAAGTATTTCTGGGAGGTTGTTCAGTCCTCAGGCTCGAGATCACTAGTGTTCTTTCTCAGTTTCCTTCTCTGGACTTTCTGTTGCTGTTGGGTGGCCTAGAAGATTTTTGTCCCTTCAATCAGGAAGTTCCTCTCAGTGGGAGCAAGGGTCTCCCAGATATTGATGTATTGTGTTTCTTGAGGTAAGCCTTCAGGGTGTCTTTGCAGCACTTCCTTTGTCCCCTTCTTGTTTTGGGTACCTTCCTTGAACTCGGCAAAGAAGATTTGCTTTGGGAGCCAGGACTCTGGCATTCTAAGCATGTGGCCAGCCCAGCAGAACTGGTTTAAGATGGTCATGGCCTCGAGCTGGTGGTCTTGGCGTCTTCAAGGACTCTGATGTTAGTGTTCCTGTCCTCCCAGTTGATGTAGAGAATCCCTTCAGGCAGCATTGATAGGCCTTGAAGAGATACCTGTGTGAAATCCAGGTTTCTGAGTCATATTGAAGTGTTTGGAGGATGACTGCCTTGTACGTGAGGATCTTAGTATCAGCATGCATATCATAGTCATCAAATATTTCGCATCCTTAGGTATCTGAAGGTGGTGTTTGCAGATTGAATATGATGTTGGATCACTGCATTAATGTCAACCTTAGATGACAGGGGGCTCCTTAAGCAGGGAAATGTTCCACTGCTTCCACTGTTTCTCCATTGATCTTAATGGAGGGAAAAATTGAACCTTGGTGGATTTGTAAAGTACCTGAATCTTCAAGATGTTGATGCTGAGATGAATTATTTGCTGTGCTTCTGTGAAGATGTCAAGTAAGAGGAATGTTTAAAAATTCAACTTTGTTCTACGGGTAGTCATTATGTCTGGGAAGAATACAACTCAGATATTGGAAAAGCATCATTTTAACCTTGCAAGTGGTTATGTTAAGTAGAGTTAATGGACTTTTGTTTATTTACGTCCCCCTTGCATTTCTGATTAGGGTGATTGACAGGGTCATGTGATGATGTGCTTTGTGCACAGCACTGGATCTGTAGCAGAAAGCAGTTTTGTTGCAGTTCTAGCTGGGAATTGTTTGAAGACAGATGATTCTGCAAGCAACTCTGAAACTCATTTCTCTCTGAAAGTGTCAAGATTGTCTCCACCTATTATAACAAGTATGTTTGTGGTTGCTAACTATACTTAAAGTGGCATTTAAGTATTTAAAATAGTGTATTAGTATTATTATTGGTGGTAAGTGAACCATTAATGCAAGATTTAGTGGGCCTTAGCAAATCAAAAAAAATTGAATGAGGTGAATTATTTGATAAGAACACCGGATAGAAGGAAAACTCATGGCATGTGTCATGTTAATATCTCAAACTTATTTTGATAGGGATAGAAAGCAGAAATAGGATGTATTTGTTGTCACAACACAGAATGAAGAAACAAATCCAGATTATTCTGAATTTGACATTCCTCAAATTGGGTTGGATAATAAGGAAGTAATCAAAAATTGGGATAAAGTACCAAGTTACCTCCCAGAGAAAAATCAAAATGAACTGGAACAGTTATTACAATCACATACGTGGGAACAAGCTGGGAAGTACCAAAGTAATTGTGCATGTTGTAGATATAGAAAATTCTGTTCCAAATAAGCAAAGTCCATATAAACTCAATCCACTAAAGATGACATAGACTGAAAGGGAGATTGAAAGCATGCCAGAAAAAATTATATAATTGAAGTGAGTTGCAATGACAGGAGCTCATCTATTGTGACAGTACTAAAACCAAATGGCACACAACGATTATATGTGGATTATAGAAAACTCAATGCAGTTATGAAGTCAGATTCATATAGTATTCCTCAATTGGAAGACTATTGAAAAGTAGGACAAGCAAATTTTATTAACAAACTTGATTTATTTGTAAGCATCTTTATCAGAAAGAATGAAGGGAGTTTCTGTTTTAGTGATGCCAAATTATCTGTATCAGTTTAAAATCATGTCTTTGGAATGAAAATGCACCAGCAACATTGCAAAGACTAACCAACAAGATCATTTCTGGACTAAGTAATTGTTCAGTGTACATAGATGATCTGGTGGTTTTCAGTCAGACGTGAAAGGAGCATTTGGAACATTTACAGAATTGTTTGTTCAGCTACAGGAGGCAGACTTGGTGGTAATCTTGGCCAAAACTGAATGTGCAAAAGCCCAAGTCACATTCTTGGGTCATATGATTGGATGTGGACAGATGGCCCCACAGAATGTGAAAACAAAACTTATTGGGGAATTCCCACTACTGTCACAGAAAAGAGAAGAACTGGGCATGAATGATTTCTACAGGAAATCTGTGCCAAATTCTAGCCGTGCAGTTGCTCCATTGACTGAAATGCTGGAAAAGCACAGAAATTTCTAGTGGACATTTGAATGTCAGGAGGCAATTGACAATCTGAGAGTGGTGTTAACCACCACATCAGTTTTGGTTACGCCAAATTATGCAAAGCAATTCAGGTGGTCACTGATGTGAGTGATGTGGGCATTGGTGCTGCGCTGTTACAAGAAGATGATGAAAGGATAGAAAGACCTATTGGTTATTTAGCCAGAAAACTAAATATTCATCAAAAGAGATACACAACCACCGAGAAGGACACACTAAGTTTGGTATTGGCATTGCAGTATTTCAACATTTATGGTGCCATTAATTCATCAGAGACAATTATTTACACTGACCATAATCCATTTAAGTTTCTGGAACGGTTTAAGATAAAAATGCAAGACTATTTAGAACTTATAGTTATAACTATTAATTTGAAGATTTAGCATGTGGCAGGGAGAGGGAATATGATTGCCAATGCTTTATTATGACTATAGTATGTTAAAGGATAGAACATTCAAAGTTAGGAAAAAAAACAAACTGAACAATACTAGTTTAAATTTTCATGCTTAGATACCTTATAGAGTACTAATAGTATCAAAAAATAGAAAAATTAACCCATCCTTTCATATTGTTCATTTTTAAGGGGGAGGTGTGATAATAGTAGTGCAATTGATATATCTTCATATAGTTTCTTTTATGTTTAAGGGGAATGTTAAAGAATTCAGCTTAATTGTACAGGTGGTCAGTTTGTCTGGGAGGAATGCAACTCAGATGCAGGGAGAGGAGGATAATTACTAATTTTAGCCTTGGAAGCAACCATTTTAAGTACAGTAATGGACTTTTATTTACTTAAGTTCTTCTGGGATTACTGATTTGAGGGATTGATAGGGTTATGTGATGATATGGTTTTGGTGCAGAGCTGGGTCTGTAGCAGAGAAAAAGATTTTTGCAGAAAGAAGTTGCAGTACTACCTTGGAATTGTTTGATTAGCTTCTCTGAAGCTAATCTTCTCACTGAAAGCTTCAAAACTGTCTACACCTATTATAGCAAGCATATTTGTGGTTGCTAACTATCTTTAAAGTGACATTTAAGTCTGTAAATGGAATATTACGTACCTAGCACTGGGTCAGTCATAAGCTAGAAACTAAAGTTGTTTCCTTTCATATTTAAATATTATTCCACTGTTAATGGTTAAGTTGCATCATTTGTTAGCATTATATTTAATCTGTGTTATTAAAAAAGTTTGTTTCACTATAAAAATCCCCACTTTGTCCATGGAATTACTTTTGGAGCAAAACATCCTATCCTCACATTTACGCCAAAATATAAAAAGTGTTGGGGTCTAGTGTGCCATCCTAAAGTAACTTCAGGTTCTGATCTGGAAACAAAACATACTCCACTGGGAAGCTTCTCATGACAGGGTGAACGTGGTGATGAAAGTGGAGAAAAGGATAGGGGCGATAATGCATTCCTCTTGACTCCAGTCCTAACCTTGAAGGTTTCTGTCATATTTCCATCAGTGAAGATTGTCACTGATATTTTGTTGTGGCGATGTCAGAGGATGTTGATTTTTTTTTTGGAAGCTAGCTTTGATAGGATCTCCCATAACACTTCCTGATTGACTGAGTCTAAAACCTTGCTCAGAACAATAAAAGCCATGTAGAGTCGTTGATATTGCGCCTGGAATTGTCGAGCAGAAAAAAATCATGTTCGTTGTTTCAGTTTGATCAGAACTGGCTTTCCAGATGGATTTCTTCAGTGACTAGGAGGAGGCAGCGAGCAAGGATTTGGGCAATGAGCTTCCCAGCAATGAAAAGTAAGGAGATTCCTCATTAATTTCCACAGTCAGCTTTGTCTCCTTTCTTGAAGATGGTGGTAAGAAAGCATACCTGAGGAAGTATTAAGGGGATTCGCATCTTTAAAGGTGAATAAATCACCAGGGCCAGATGAAATGAACCCCAGGTTTTTAAAAGAAGCCACAAAGATAAAGCTCTGAGCATAATTTTCCATTCCTCTCTAGATATAAATGTGGTGCATTAGCTTGGTGGACTACTAATGTCATACCTTTGTTTAAAAATGGAGTGAGGAATAGGCTGAATAATTACAGATCAGTCAGTCTAACCTTGCTAGTGGACAATTAGAACCAATTCTGAGAAACAGAATAAACTTTCATGGTCAGAGAAAGTCTCACAACACCAGGTTAAAGTCCAACAAGTTTATTTGATAGTAAACTTGTTTGAGACTGTTTGAGACCAGAACTCTCCACTCATCTGACAAAGAGGCAAACCCTGAAAGCTTGTGGGTTTACTATCAAATAAACTTGTTGGACTTTAATCTGGTGTTGTGAGACTTCTTGCTCTGTTTACCCCAGTCCAACGCCAACATCTCCACATCATGGTCAGAGAAGTCATTGCAAATTGTCCATTGCTTTGGACAACATATACATCATGCTATCATCACAAATGCTGTCAATGGCACCATTTGGAAAATCTTTGAAGCAAGCCCTGCAACCAATGTAACACTGTTGCTGGCCGTTGTTAGATAGACAGCAAAATAGAAGAATCATAGAACCCCTACAGTGTCGAAGGAAGCAATTTGGTCCATTGAGTCTGTACTGACTCTCTGATAGAGCATCTTACCCATGACCTATCCCGTAACTCTACATATTTACCCTGTTAATCCCATTAATTTACACATCCTGTTCACTAAGGGACAATTTAGTATGGCCAATCCACCTAACCTGCACATCTCTGAACTGTGGGAAGAACCTGAACAGCCAATGAAAACCCATGCAGACAAAGGGAGAACATGCAAACTCCATAAAGTCAGCCATCCAAGGTCAGAATTGAACCGGGTCCCTGTCGCTGTGAGGCAACAGTGCTAATCATTGCACCACCATGCTGCTCATTAAGAACTACAAGAAATCCTGCTGACTAAGATTCCAGTGTCTTGATGGCACAGTGGGCACAGCAGTTAGCACTGCTGCCTTACAGCACCAGGGCCTGGGGTTTGATTCCTAGCTTGAATCATTGTCTGTATGGAGTCTGCACGTTTTCCTTGTGTCTGTGTGGGTTTCCTTTGGTTGCTCTGGTTTCCTCCCACAGTTCGAAAGACATGCTGGTTAGGTGCATTGGTCATGCTAAATTCTCCCTCAGTGCACCCAAACAGGTACTGGAGTGTGGCGACCAGAGAATTTTCACAGTAACTTCATTGCAGTCTTAATGAAGGCCTGCTTGTGACACTAATAAATAAACTTTAAAACTTTACGAAATAAGAATGTTTCCAGGCAGAAATGCAACTGTTTGTGGGAAACCAAGGCTATGGGAAATACCACCCAAAAATTGGTAGAAAGTTAGATTTAGGTGGATGATGCCAGATATTAATTGTGCGATAATTGTTTTCAGACAGGTAGCAGAAAATGCCCATGAGTTTCATTTACTCTGAAAATTGAGATTGGGAGCGTTCATTGTGATATTTGAATGCAATAGGTTCCATTGGATTTTTTGGACAGCCAGTGACCCTCTCCCAGTCCAGACTTTCTTTTGTTCTCACTTTTGGCGAAGTTTGGGTTAGGTATGTCCGATTAGTTGTATCCTTGAAATTCAGTGGGAGTTTCTTGCTGATGTCAGTAAATGCACCGTTAAACCCTGGTTCTCTCCACAGATGCTGCCAAACCTGCTGAATTTACCCAGCAGTTTGTGTTTGTACTTCAGATTTCCAGCAGTCGCAGTATTTTGCTCTTACTTGCTCTGTAAGATGTCCCCGTCTGACTGAAATATGACAAAACGAGGGTGAAAGTTGCATTTTTATTCTCATCTTTGGTATATTCGAGAAAGGTTTAAGTTTACTGTGGCGATTTCTCTGTCCACGCTACAGTATGTTATTGTTATTCCGGGAATCCAGGAATCAATGGGAAACACCAAATGACACCCACAGTCACTGAAGTTCCACGGACTAATTTTGCGATGCAATTTTCCGGGTGCTTTTGTTTTCAATGACTTGATTTTCTCGAGAAAGAATTGAATCTGGTAATCACCATGGACAGCTCTCAGCGTTACCCAATTTGCTGAGAAATCCAAGCTTTTCTGGTATTAGGAACTGTGGACCAGAACTTGTCCTTTACGTTCTACTAGAGGCTGCACATCAGTGGATGTAAACTCTCTGTCTGTTCTTTTAAATGTACAAGTTCGTTTCACACATGTTGGTAAAAGTTAAGCCGGACCAGAATCCGGTACTTCTCTGGCGAACGATTAGTCTTCATTCTAACGGAGCAACATTACTTCCAAAATATTGATGTACTGGAATGATGATCATATTGTGTCTCGTTTAATGTATTTTTGTTAATAAAACGATTGCCTGTAGCAGGTTTATCAAATTAGCTCTTACTAAATGTGAGTTAATTCGGCTATTGAACGTAACTTCATTTTCACTTATTTCGTATCAATTTATCCATCAAAGGCACTGACAGGTTATAACAATGAGAGGGAGTTTGTCCTGAGCTGTGAGGTCCCCAAAGCTTTGTGTTTCACACTGTGCAGGATCTGAGACAGGATCTGCTGACATAGAGGTGGTTGTTGAAACTCAATCCTGCTCCACATATTAAGTAAGACCTGTACCAAAGATTTTTTTTAAAAAAATCTTACATACCATTGCCAGTTTTTTTTGGTTTCCTTTAATGATTGACCATGTTTGTTGCAGTTGAATGGTTTTAAATGGGTTCTCGGATGTGTTGGTCATCATTAAACCGGTGATGACTTATTCGAACGCAAATTAACGTGATGTGATGTCAGAGGGAAAGTGCTTTATCAAGGCAAGAGTCGCAGCCTCCCATAGAAAGATTTGAAAACCCCACACAACATCGGTGCGGGAGCGTGCCCGGCATATGCAAGAACTGTAATTGTTTAGTTTTATATCAGCTTATAACTTTATTCAGTGAAGTTCCGGTTTAAAAAAGAATGATTGGACATCATTAAGAGAACTCCTCAGAGAATTGTACGATACAACATCCCGCTACGATAGGTTATCTCTCACTTTATTGGTAAGTGTGAAGACGGGGAGATATTCAACAGGTTCAATTTCTTAGTGCCTGGTACACACCTTGTCAAGACCTTAAGTCGTGACATATGTAAGCTGTATGACAGGTAGAATCCTTGAAGAATTGACAAATGTACTTCCAGATAAAATATAAGCTATCTTACCAGAACTTAATGTTCCTATGAACATAGCTGGCTGCCAAGTCGGTGCACCTTTAAATATCTAGAGGTAAGATAAAAAACACCCTTTGGGAAATAGCTCCCAGAATTTAAAAAGGGTTGGAACAAAAATGGAAAACAATTTAACTTTTTTTGCAAGGCGGCTGGGTTGCGCAAACGCTTCAAAGGGGGTGTTATGTCTTTAACTTGATTAGCGAGTTTAAATTCGGAGCGCTAGCACTGAGCCTCTTTGGCAGAGCAAGAGCCAGTTCCAGCCAGAGTCAGTGAGCTGCCGTTCCATCTATCCCACCCGATCCTGTAAAATGAGCACGTTTCCTTTAAAGCCCTAGCCTGGCTGGCTAAACCTCTGCAGTTCATTTATCTCTTTTTTATTTCAATCTACAGACTAAAACACCTTAAGAGGACTAGTGTTTAGGAAAAAGAAGAAATTTAGTCTTTAGACTTCGCAAGAACCGACTGCCCAGAAGTAAGTGAAGGAAGGAGGGAGCGGGTGGGGGTGGGGGGGGAAGTGATTTACATATGCAGTGGGACCTTGTTTGACAACTTTCACACAGTTTTGTGGAAAGTGTTCTGTGTATAAAGGCTGACTGGGGACTATCATTCTGACTCTCCAATTCTCCCGTCTGCAGGTTAGGCAAAGTGAGATGTCGAAAACAAAGAGATTATTTGAGCAGCTGGGCTTTGCGATATTCCTTTTGTGTTGTTCGACGCCCACGTATGGGAAGCCAGTGGATGAAGTGTCCACGATAAAGTAAGTGTTTTTTTTAAAAAAAGTATTGTGCTCCCTCTCTTTACTGCATGTTTAGCGGAGTCTGAGCAAGCTGACCCGTTCTAGGCTACAAGCTATGTTCAAGTGTTTCCCAGTGGAATGCAAGATAGGGAACATGGTTTTCTTTGTGAACTTTCCTTTGTAAAAGGTAGAGGTTTCGGTAAAGTCTGACAGGTGATCTGGGTGTTAATTTCATTAGTTTCAAGCGAAGAATGTGGCGGATCGCGGGCAAGTTGGCAGATGTGTGAGATCTCCGGCATGATACAGTGAAGCACTGAATCAGTAATTGATCCAGTCCAGCTTTTTAACCTAGTGCCCTATCCCGATAGAACCGCCCCCTTATCCCGATAGAAGCACCCCCTTATCCCGATAGAAGCACTTCCTTATCCAGATAGAAGCACCCCCTTATCCCGATAGAACCGCCCCCTTATCCTGATAGAAGCATTTCCTTATCCCGATAGAAGCACCCCCTTATCCCGATAGAACCGCCCCCTTATCCCGATAGAAGCACCCCCTTATCCCGATAGAAGCACTTCCTTATCCAGATAGAAGCACCCCCTTATCCCGATAGAACCGCCCCCTTATCCCGATAGAAGCATTTCCTTATCCCGATAGAAGCAGTGTGATGCGATAAGCTTGCTGTTCGAGGCGAGACTCAAATCGAGTTAGGATGGTTTGCACTGACCATGTTACACAACTCGGGTCAAACCCTTGCTTCAGATATCCGCTTAGAGTTTACTGTCTGCACCTTGAAATGAACTTGGCAGAATCTGATTCATAATGGAAACAAAAGCGTTTTAAAATTGTTTTGACTCTAAAATTACTCCAGGGCAGTAAGGTGGCTTGGAATGCAAGTTCCCCGCTTTGCTGTTACGGTCGATTGGAATTTGCTGCTTGTGTTTTGATGTGGTTTGGACCACGCTTGAGCCTGTGCCGAGCTGTCTAATCAAAAATAATACAAATCCCGTGTCTGTGTTTTGTAGGAAGAGGTCTGTCTCGGAGCACCAGTTCATGCATGACAAGAGCAGGGCCATCCAGGAGCTGCAGAGGCGGATCTGGCTGCACAATGTCATGGGCGAGCTGCACACGGCAGAGGGCCGGCGGATGACTCAGTCACAGCCGCCTCGCCACCCCAAACAGCCGGCGACGTGGCCCGAATCGCCGGACCTGGCCGTGCTGCTCATCAAGCTGGAAGGCAGCAGCGACAGTGAGGGCACCAGGACTCCGCTGGAACAGACACAGGAGACCCACAAGCCCGCTCCCTTCAAATACCAGAACGCCAAGAAGAACAGCAAGAGGAAGAAGCCGGGGAAGAGCAGCAAGCGCAAGGCACAGAGAGGCCGAGAGGAGAAGGGCAGGAGGCACACCCGCTCCGCCGCCTCCCAAGTCAGGGATCCCGGCAGCGCATCCCACTCGGAGCCGCTCCCCACTGCCGCCTCTGGACGGTTGTGGAACTGAAGGGGGCCAGGCTGTAACCCACACCTTTAGGTAATTACATAACACTCGCCTAAGTCAATTCCCTCAGACTTGCTTCCAAGGTCAAAAGACGGGCAGTACCGCGGGGTAACATCCCGAGGGCGGAAAAAAAATTGCGGCTGCGATGTACAGTCAGCAAAAAGCTGCGCAATGATCTCAGGCTGAGGAACAGCCAGATAGTTACAAAGGAACACAGGACAGTTTATACTCGAGTTCTGGGAAGTCGACTCGCACCTGCACTCCCCAGACTGTAACATATAACGTTACAGAGGACAGGTTCCATTCCCAATTTTAAATGGGGGATCTTCAAATGCATTTGCACACCAGGCTATGCAATTGCATCCAGCACAAACTGGCAAATGGTGTGAGACCCGGAGGGTATCTTATTGAAATAATTATCAGACAGATTACACGGGCACTTTCCTGATTTTAGCATTCAGTACATGTGAACGTGGCTACTTACCCGCAGCTTTAGATTTGCTTTGCTTTAACAGTCAACGAACTAAGATATTTTAAAAAATGACACTAACTGTAGCCAGAGGCTGTAACACACTGGAATCTAACCGACTTCACAGAAACATAATCCTTGGCAAAATGTCCTCCGGTTGCACTGATGGGTGTCACTTTCGTGACCACTCAAAGCAGATTTGACTGTGCACCGATACTGGTTAGGATTAAATCTAAAGCCCAGACGCTGTTAGACTCTTCCAGAAACCAATTTTACACCAATTGGTCTGGTCACTGAATGGAGTGCAATTCCAGTGTGCATGGTTTGAAAACTGTTCAGATGAATCGGATCTCTTGTGCACTTTTTAGACTTGTACAGTGAACATTTACATGTTCTGAGGACATGCCCATACTCCCGCAGTACCAAAGGTGCAGGGGAACTAGAGCTCTGTGCTAACATTCGCACAAGATCAATTTGTGCCACCTTTTGCAGAGGGCAAGCTTCCAAGCACTTCCCAGAAACCGGTCCTCAGCTAAAGAAAATGATGATAGAAGGGCTTTTAAAAGCTTCGTCAAATTGGTGGAGGTTAAACAGGGTCCAATAGGAAGAGAGAGGCGGAAAGGTTTGAAAGGGGGAATTCCTGAATTTGAGACCAAAATATTTGAAAAGCAATACCTGTTCATTCCTTGGAATGCCTGTTGGAGAACGTTTCCAAAGATGGGGAGGAATGCCACTCTAGGCAAGCATTATCCGATTTACATCCACTGTCATGTCTATGCTTGTGATAGCTGTGATTTGCATCTCTTGATATTCGCAACATTCGTTTTGCATATCACTACAACTTTAGTCTTGCTGTAAAATAGGTTTCATAAAAAATTACAATTGAAATTCGTAGTCAGGGCCCATTATCAACTGTAGAATGAAGTGGAGACCCTTTGGAGGAGGCAGTTTCATATCACTTGGACTTGACACAACATGGAGTGTAACTCCAGCAAAATGTCAAATCACATTTTTATAAAGTGCTCACTTTTAAACATTTAGAGCAGTTAGAAAGTAAACCAACCTGCCTTGAGGGTACAGTGTAAGAACAACTTCAACAACCCGTATTTATATAGTGCTTTTAAAGTAATAAAATGTTCCAAAGCATTCTTTCTTACAACCAGGCTCAATGGCCAATATTAGGATAGATGAACAAAGGTTTATTCAAAGAGGTAGATTTAAACAGTGTCTTAAAGGAGGAACTGGAGGTGATAAAATTGAGAGAATAAATTCCAGGACTTTCGGTCTGGACAACAGATGGCAGGGCCACCAGTGCTGGAATAATTCAAATTCGGGATGTTCAAGAGGCCAGGAACAGATGGGGGGGGGGTGTCTTTGAGATTGCAGGAGATTACAGAGGTAGTAGGGGGAAATTATGAAATGATTGGAAAACAAGCATTTTAAAATCAAAGTGTTGCTTAAGTGGTAACTAATGGAGGTTAGCAAGTATGGTGTGATGTGTGAATGGGACTTGGTGCAACTAAATTCACAGGCAGCAGAGTTTTGGGTGGTCTCAAGTTTGTGGAAGATAGAATATGGGAGGCTGGCCAAGAATGTGTCAACTCTAGAGGTAACAAAAGCATGGATAAGAGTTTTCGCGTATGATGGGGTGAGGCAGGAGCAGAATGGGTTACGTTTCAGAGGTGGAAACAAGTGGACTTAGTGATGGCACAATTAGGTGGCTGGATACTCATCTCATAGTCAGATCTGGCACCAAGGTTGTACATAGTTGAGTACAACCTCAGACAGTTTTGAGGAATGTGGTTGAGACTTAGTAAAGTTACACATGAGAAATATCCAACAATCAACTCAGAAGTTATCAAAGAGTTTCCAATGCCCCTCGTTCACCTAACTAGAGAATAGTATGGAGGCATTCTAAAGTAGGTTACCCTCCTAACAAAAGAACAACATTTCCAATACGTTAGAATTTTTACTTTGGTTTGTTTGAGTTTGTAACTCTGCATTTGAAGGTGAAGGACAAATTTTAATTTTAATTGCCAAAAGATACCAAATGAAATACATCCTGTGACCTCTTTGATCTCAAAGAGTGGACAATGTTTATTTCCTGGATCAGTCCCATGCGAACTAGGATATCTTTGAAGCGCCACATTTAACTTAAGGCACTTGACAGCTAGCTATACGAGGAGAGGAAGATATTTCTACTCCCATCCATCTGACTTATAGATTTTCTAGTCAACTGCACGAATCACTTCCCACAGGACTCAAAATGTAAGCTAACAAGTATTCAGTTATTGTAAGCAGCAGGGTACAGTTAACCTTGAAGAGAGTATCTGTTTACAGCAACATGGACTAAGATCCAGCATCCCGAAATCGTACCCAGCACAGCAAATTGTATGCATGCAAACATGCATGGATAAAGCTGTTTCCTGTAACTGCAAAATGCACCCTAGGTTAATAGAAGACAACGGCTGTTGGTACTTGCATTGGGATTCAGATATAGGACAAAGAGATCAATGCAATTCTTTATTGATTATATTTCTATGGAGCGTGGCGGATTTTGTTCGTTTTAAATATAAAGTGACCCCCAAATTTTTCCCTTTTTTTTCCAGGCAGGCCTGTTATTCAGGAAAGACCGGAAAAAATCTTTTGCAGTATTCTGTATTTGTGATCATAATTAAAGTATTAAATGTATTTATTGATTGTAAATATTAAAAGAAACACAAGAATAAAGCAAACTTAAGTGTACACTATGGAAGTATACATTGGCCATTGTGAATATTTGACAATCCATGATTAATGTCACATACCGTAATTTATTTGTTAAATCATCTATTTATTTGAATTATGTATCTTGGTGCTGCTAATATATAGATATATTGTAAATATATGCACTTTAGAGTAATGTTGTTACATGACTTATAATAAAGTGTTTTTCATCGTTTGTTGAATTGGAAAAGGAAGTAGTGATCTTTAATTACATGAATTTTACACTTTATCAAAGCATCTGGTGAAATCCGAAAAAAAAAGTTGCTGGGGCAGTTAACAGTTATTTGGCAAAGAGCCCCGCAATGCCTTACAGGGTTCTGTGTTCTAATGCGCTCTTCTTCAGAGCAAACGGGGATGAGAGAAATAATAACAGGGGGAGGAGTAACAGCGTCGATCTCAAGCCAAAATTACTGACAAAGAAGACACAAGGATTTGGGTAAAAGCTTTTGGAATATTCGCTGGGCACACCTGCTCAGTTAGGAATGCTTTGTAATGCCAACTTAGAAATCTTTGATAACGAAAAAAGTACTAACTTTTGATTTTAGCTTGAGGAAAATAGTATTAGTTTCGCAACAAGAACGTGACTGAAGAGAAATCGACAGAAATATATAAAGTCTACCTATCATAAAACGGATCTTCAGAGTGATGTTATTATTAAGGTACATGGGATCAATATTATTCAGGGCCGGTCCTGTGAAATACAGCAAGTACAACACTTCCTTCCGTGAGGAAAGAAACACTTTAATCAAAGAATCAGTCCGTTTTGTTGTGTATCTGCATACTGGTTTATCAAGCGCTGAAATCTGCGAAGCAGATTGTAGTCATTCATGTTGAGTTTGAATTGATAGAGAGCTCCCGGTTAGTGTGAGCCAGTGGAGGGCAGCACACATCCGACGTTCAATCGAGGAAAAGGCGAAATTGATTTCACAGTTCAAGTGGCCAAAGTAAATATAAGCGGGTTCAATCTCAGGCTTCGAAAGACGATACGAATCATCTGTAGTGCTTGCGTTGTTTTCAAAGAGGGGTCAACTGTGAGGGAAAGTGTTTAATTCAGCCTGCTCAGTGAGTGGTATCTGATCATTTAAATCTACGATGTTATATTTCAGTTCCTATTTTCCTAGGACTCTATACATCAACCCATCTCCCGATTTTCTAGTTCCCAACAATCTTCTTATTTAACAGATGGAAGAAGCTTGTCCCTTTGGAGCTAGATAGTAACTCACAAAAAATATTTAAGCATACAATTGTGCAAATATTGGAAGTGTAATAAACGTTGCTGCACAGATTATGAGACAGCCTATTTTATTATTTCTTTGGTTGGGCACATCAGGCTAAATATAGACGAAAATTGCGTTTCTTATTTTGGAATTCAATCTGTCTTACAGTAAGAAGTTTCACAACACCAGATTAAAGCCCCACTGATGTATTTGGAATCACGAGCTTTCCTGATGCAGACGCTCACCTGATGAAGGAGCAGCGCTCCTAAAGCTTGTGATTCCAAATAAATCTGTTAGACTTTAACCTGATGTTGTGAGACTTCTTACTGTGTTCACCCCAGTCCAACATTGGCATCTCCACACCATGGACACCAAACTTTTAAGAAAGTCTTTGCACACGAGTTTATTGCTGTGCATCTTTCAACCAAGAAGTGAATCGCAACATCATTGCCCTTCACTAGTAATTCTTTTTCTTGGAGTCAGAGCCTCACTTCTAAATGCTCAGATGCCAAAATCAACATTGCTGTTAATGGTGAAACTCTTACCCCAAGCTGCAGATTAAAGTCTGTGGGGGAGACTGACTCCAATTTGTGTCATAGCACCCATAATTGGTCTAGGTTGTAACCATTTTTAACTCGATTCCATATCAATATTCGTAAACTTGAACAGGACAACTCCTGAGTCCATCCTGAATGAGGACACATGACGGCATATAAAGGCTCATGCTTCAGGTTCCCTGGTAATGTCCTAATGCAAATACTGTCCATCTCGCCTGCAAGGTACTGAAACAAAACATAGTATACGCTAAAGATATATAAAAAAGGGATGAAAGAAAGTATTCATTCTTCACTTTCAGGTAAAGACAAATTAGAATAGGAAGTAAGGAAGTGGTTGAAATATTAAACAAATATTTGGTATTTATCTTCACCATAGAAGACACAAAAATAACTATTCCTAAAATAGTAGGGAACTAAAAACGTAATGGCAATGCAAAACTTTAAGAACTAGTCCTGATGAAATTAATGGAACTAAGACACTGCAAATCTACTGGACCCAATGACCTATATCCTAGGGGTTTAAAAAGATGGCTACAAAGATAGGGGTGCAATTGGTTTTATATCTACTTGAATTGCCTAGAATTTAGAATAAGTTTATTTATTAGTTTATTTATTAGTGTGAAGTAGGTTTACATTAACACTGCAATGAAGTTACTGTGAAAATCCCCACACTCCGGCACCTGTTCAGGTACAGTGAGGGAAAATTTAGCATAGTCAATGCACCCTACTAGCACATCTTTTGGTTTGTGGGAGAAAACTGGAGTACCTGGAGGAAACCCATGCAGACATAGGGAGAATATGCAGATTCCACTCAGTGACTCAAGCTGGGAATCAAGAGAAATCAGTAGTAAAATATACTAAAAACTATTGTTATAGGCATGACATCAAGCCACATAGAAAAAGTAAAGTCAACATGGACTTAAGAAAAGGAAATCATGTTGACAAATCTATTAGAGCTGCTTGGGATTGTAACTATCATGGTTGATAAAGGAGAGTCAGTGGACATAGCGTATTTAGATTTTCAAAAAGCATTCAGTAAGATGCCTCACAAAGGTTATGACTCATGGGATTGGGAGTAATTAATTACGATGAATTGAAGATCTGTTAATGGGCAAAAAGCAGAGTAGAGATAAACAGGTTACATTCAGGTTAGCACGCTGCGATTAGTGGAGTGCTGTATGGATCAGTAGTTGGCCCTCAGCTATTTACAATTTATATTAATGACTTAGATGAGGGGGCCAAGTGCAGTGTATTCACGTTTCTGATGACAAAAGGTTAGCTGGGAAAATCAGATGTGAGGGGGATGTGAAGAATCCACAAAGGGAAATAAATATTTGAAGTGAGTGGGAGAGGTGGCAAATGGAGTAAAGAATGAGAAAATGTGAAATTATTCACTTTAGTAGGAAAGATAAATTACCCCATAACAAAATATTTTTTAAATTGTGAGAGATTGGAAATGTTGGTAATCAGAGTGGTTGGAGGACTTTGCACATAAATCACAAAAAGCTAACATGCAGATATAAAATAGGAAACCAAATGGCATATCAGCCTTTGTTACAAAGGAATTCCAATTTAAATGTATACAAGTCTTACTGAAATTGCATAGAGCCTTGGTGAGATCGCATCTGGAAAATCATGCACAATTTTGATCTCCTTACCGAAGAAAATATGCACCTGCCTTAGAGGGTATGCAGCACAGGCTGACTAAACTGACTCTTGATGTTTTGTTTGCACTTTTAGTCCCACGTTTCTGATCTATGGACACTCAGTTTGGAGGGACGATGGGGAAAGTGGAGGACCTCCTTGTGAAACTGCTCTTGGGCCTAGCCAAATGAGCTATTAACAAGTCCAGGCAGCAGGCAGCCAAGGGGGTCACCCAACCTGGTTGTCTGCCCCTCTACTGTGGCTACATTCACAGCCACGTGTCTCTGGAGAAGAGCATGCAGTGCCCAAGGGCACTTGTCGAGGCCTTCCGTGCTCGTTGGGCACCGCAGGGGCTGGGATGTATTATTGACTCCATTAACCATATTTTGGTTTGATGTTTTAAGTTTCCTTTCTGCTTTGTTTGTTTGTTTCAGGCATTTCTCTTCTTTTTGGGGGTTGCTCCTTCTAATTTGTCCCTCAGTTTATTTGATTTAGTTGACTTGATTTACCAAAAACAAAGACAGAATAGATGCTGGGAGGATGTTTTTTCTTGGCAGAGGGATCCATTTAGGACTGAGATGAGTGGAAATTTATTCATTTGAAGGGTTTTGAATGTTGGGAATTCCCTTCCTCAGAGGACTGTAACCGTCTGATTATTGAGTATATTCAAGAGAGAGAACAATAGGTTTTTGAGTTCTAAGGGAGTCAAGAAATATGGAGGTTGTGCAGGAGAGTTGAATTGAGCTATAGGATCAGGCATGATGTTATTGAAGGATGGAGTGAGCTGAAAGGGCAGAATGGCCTACGCCTGCAGCTACTTACATTCTCATGACTTAGAAATGTCTTTTTAAAATTGTTAAAGGATAACTGCCCACAAAAAGTGGCAAATTGTTTTTATCTGCCAAGGTGAAGAATTGAAGACTTTTTTGACATGGAGGTGCCACACCCTAATGCTTTTTCAAGATGATGTTTAATATTGTATAATTTGTAATCAAGAGAAAAAAAGTTCCCTTAGTATTTCTTCTGCAATGCTTCCTCCAAGCCTTAATTCCTCACAGTTGTATTTGTGTGTAAGACAGTGAACATGTGTTGAGACTGGGGTGATCTAAGGTCAATCAAACATTTGTAAAGCTGCCATTAATTAAAATCTTCACTTCAATTTCCAAAATAACTAAAAAACACGTTACAAAAGATCATTTACAGATGTGCTTTGTTTATTTGTTTTCTTCCAAAGTTAACTACACCCGTTGCCCTTTGGTTGGACCCGCACAGATCAAAGAATTGAGTTGGAACATGTGGCTTATACTCAATTAAATAAAAGAAAAAGATCAACAGTAAAAATGTTGGTTCTTATTCCCCAGCCTCAATTTCATTCCTCTGATACAGCATAATGATATTGTAATGGGCATACTAAAGGACGTGCAGCTTATAAATTGGAATCTGTTGGTTTTAAACAACTTCTTTGAGTCAATACAAATTAACTTCAACAGAAACAGTGTGAATTGGGAGTTTGTCAAAATCTGATGCTTGAATTAATGAAGGCAGGAAACCTGGTTATCTCAAAGCCATAGTCATACATCTCATGGCCACTCACACAGTGTACTTTCATTAGATCTCCTGTTTTCTTTCTTGATTGCTTGCTGCTGGTTGTCTTCTAGTCAGTGCTCATTTGATGTCCATCTCCCACATCAGCATCACTGCTGCCACCAGTTTATCCTGTAACAAAAAGCAATACTGGCCATGGACATTCTATTGAAATTGTCAATGACTGTGTTGGATTTTTGAGAAGGAGGAATTGAAGCCATTGCCTTGGCAAGCATGGCATTGATCCACTTGTAAACAAGGAATTACATCAAACAAGGCAAGCACAAATACTTAGGGAAGCTGGAAGTTGCCATTTACTCTTCAGCAGGGAGGTAGTCTCCAGATTATCATAGAATTCCTACAGTGCAGAAGGAGGCCATTTGGCCCATTGAGTCTGCATCAACTCTTCATCAGAGCATCCCACCCAGGCTCTATTCCCGTAACCCCATGTATTTACCTCACTAGTTCCCCCAACCTACACATCTTGGGACAGTAAGAGGCATGGCTAATTCACCTAACTTGTACATCTTTGGACTGTGGGAGGAAAGCAGAGCATCTGAAAGGAAGTCCATGTTATGCCACATACTAAACTAAATTTAACCTGCAGCCCTGGGATAGCTTTCCTGTCACAGGACTGAATATTTTTGCAATCGTTTCATTTTAAAGCACCTTTAACAGCAATTGCCAAATATGACAGCTGTCCATACACTATTACACCAAGCAAGTCAACACAGCCCTGATTGTCAAGAGCAACACTTTCAATAGAAATGGAGGAATAAGTGGAGAATGCCCAGCATTTATAGCTGGGCATTCTTAAGAGTGCAATGCATCATTGATGACAACCATATTGCTATCAGAGAATCAAGTCACAAACTCACGACATATATCAATAATATGAATATGTAGTAATAATTATGTCTAATAACATGTTGTCATATACTGTCATACATGTTTGTGTCAACCTAATATAAATTCTGATGTCATCAGTGAAGAACCATGAACACTACAATCCTTACAGAAACAGCCAATAGCCTACATTTAGTCCACTGCTCATCACTGCAATTCTTCTTTATATATAATTATTTTGTATCTCAGGGTTCCTTGCTAGAAAGCAGACTTTTGGGCTTTGGAATGTTCTGTGAATTGTATCGCTTGAACACTGATAGACAATTCTTTTGCTGACTACTTTAACAGCATTAGCTTGTGTATTTTAAATGTTAATGTGACAATGTCCATTTGCAATTTCAAGACTTTAGTTTCTGGTTTACAGTTTAGTTGTTTCTGTACAAGTAAAAGGGTCCAATTAAAATATGATTGGTGTCAACCGAAAACCTGAAATATTTTTCTTCAGTCATTTAGATTCGTGGTTGTTTAGTGGAGAGGCAAAAGACCTCATTAAAGGAAAGAAGGTAAGATCCTTTTGACAGTACAGGAAGATGCAAGGGCTTAAAAGAAAGATTTAGTGTAGAGTTTTATTGAAGGTGTATAATAAAGAATTATAAGAACAACTTATAAAATATGGAAAAGTACATTGCAATGAAATAAATTGTTTCCTTCATGCAAAGATAAATTTAGCTAAATCATTACATGCAATGCAGATAGATGAAAAATAAACTTCATTTTACTAAGTAGCATCTCAATTTCTTTTATCAGTAACACTACTGTACTATTGTGATTATTAAATTTCCCATTCCAACCTTCCTTACTTTTCTGTGGGAAATTGCCAACTTAGTGGAAATTTGTACTGGGTTGTGAATAGTTTCATTCTTTGGGAATAGTCCATTATAATGGGATGAATTGAATCAGTTTCACCAGAACCCTTACTTATAGCCATAAACATGTCCATTACAAACAACCAGTCTGGTCACAGCCCCCAAAATTTTATTGGACTGTTAATACACTCTGGTTTTGAAATTCTGATTTTAAAAATAAATAAAATTCTGTAATACACTGACATAAAAGCAATCTGAAATATAAACAGGAAAGGTTCATGAGAATGGTTCCAGGGATGAGGCCCTTCAGCTGTTAAGGTGGACTGGAGAAGTTGGGATTGCTTTCCTTGGGGAAATGAAGACTGAGGAGACTTGAGACGGGGATTCAAGATCATGATGGGTTCGAACAGAGTAGATAGGGAGAAACTGTTGCCACAAGTGAAAGAATTAAGAAGAGAAGGCACAGATTTTAAATAATTGGCAAAAGGAGCAAAAATAATATGAGAGGTATTTTTCATGCAGTGAATGTTGAGATCTGGAATGCACTGTTTCAGGAAATGGTGGAAACGGGTACATCGAGGCATTTAAAAGGGAATTAGACTCTTATCTGTGAAGGAAGAATGTGCATGGTTGTAGGGAGAAGGTGGAGGTATGTGTAACAATACTCTGCCTTTAAGAAATGTATTTTAATCAGGCAGGATATTTCTAGCAGGCCTTGGAAGTTGTCAGCAGTGGGTGTCCGGGACTAGCGTCCTTTATTGCTGCTGAGGCCATAGAATTGATATCATGTTGATTTTAATCTGGACTAATGTAGTGTTCTGCAGTTTAATGGTCCTTTGGGGATTGCTGACTGGAGCTTGATTTGGGGATGAGTGACAAGTCTGGTGATATGCCTGGGGACAGTAAAGTCCAAGTTTTAGTTTAATTTTTTCAGTTGCTTTTAGAAGCTGGTGGAACAAAGCAGTGTCTCTTTCTCTCTCTCTCTCTCCAGAGGCCTGCTAAAAGTTCTAGGATTGGGAAGCCTCAGAGAATTGATCCAACATTCAAAGGACTAATTCACAGCAGGGGTTAAAAAAGCTGAAAACCCAGCATCACATGAGCATACTTGTTTCTGTGTCAAGTCTGAAGAGGGGTGTATGTCTGTGGGATGGTGTTTGACTTGGAACAACATAGCTAGCTGTTAAGGTTTATATTATGTAATGTTTAAATCTTGTAATTGTTAAAAGTTTCCCTACTTTCTTTTTGTTATATTTTAAATGTGTTCTTAAATAAATGTTTGATAAACACTTCCTATTGGATCAATTGAATCATACCTGGAGTGATACACCTTTTGTTCACCCATGCCAAATTCAAATGTAAAACGTAGGATCTGGGCTAACTTCATAAAGCACCTTGGAGTTTCTGGCGTGGAGCTTAACAAATGGTACTGGAGAAGATGTTCATTCAGGGAGCTGGTGCAGACACAAGGGGCTGAATGGTCTCCTTCTACACTGAAATGATTCTGTGACTTTTTTTTGAGCTGGACAATTAGAAATTAATGGATAATGTTGGTATAAAATAAGATTTGGATGCATAACTACAAAGAATTTAACTGTTACATTTATTTTGAAATAAGAATTGATCCCTTGCTTTACCGTTCTCAATGGAATGATTTGCTTTGACGTCAGGATATTAAAAGCAGACTTCTACGTGACTATTCTTTTGCTTTGACAGAGCCTGTTGCATGAACAAATGAAGAATAAACAGAGTTCTCAGTGTTCATGCTTGCTTTTCTATTTTCCTCTGGTTGGTACTGTGTGTCATGATGTAGAGATGCCAGTGTTAGACTGGGGTAAACACAGTAAGAAGTCTCACAACACCAGGTTAGAATCCAACCAGTTTATTTGATAGTAATCTCACAAGCTTTCAGAAACGGTGTTCCTTCGTCAGGTTTGTGGAAGGTTCTGATCAGAGAAGGGCATATAAAGTCACACACAGTTTACAGAATACTGATTAGAATGAAGGTCTTTACAGCTAACCTGCTACTCAAGTCTTAAAGATGCAGACAATGCTAATGGAGATAGCATTAGCATAGGTTAAAGAGATGTGTATTGTCTCCAGACAGGACAGTAAGTGAGATTTTACAAGGTCAGACAAGTCATGGGGGTTACAGATAGTGCAACATGAACCCAAGATCCCGGTATGCTAATACTATCTCCACTCACATTGTCTGCATCTTTAAGACTTGAATAGCAGGTTAGCTGTAAAGACTTGCATTCTAATCAGTATTCTGTAAACTGTGTGCGACTTTATATGCCCTTCTCAGATCAGCACCTTCCACACACCTGATGAAGGAACACAGTTTCCAAAAGCTTGTGACATTACTATCAAATAAACTGGTCGGACTCTAACCTGGTGTTGTGAGACTTCTTACTGGTACTGTGTGTAACAGACATGGTAGAGCCAGGCGTCTGATTATAATGCTGTCAAAGATATGCACTATACACTGAAGGACACTTCCTGATAAAAAAAAGCCTTCTAAAATCTGTTCAGGTAGAAAACATGTGGAAAATCAAACTGCAAACGACATTGAGCAAATGTGTGCCTTCATCTCATAAAATATCACTGACATGGACTGTTTAATTTGAACGTAAGGTTTCAGTTTGTTTTCTTTGAGCTATAAACTCTGTGATAAGATGGGGCTCATGTAATCAAAACGAATGCAGTAATGTAGAAAGCATCATCGTCACTCTCTGATAACAGACATTGACTCAATGTTCTGGAAATCAAACAGGAAGGCAATCTTTTGGATTTAACAGAGCATTAATAAACGATGACTGATCTGCAATTGATGTTAAAGGGATATGATCTTATTAGTGATCTAGGAAATGGGCATGAATATACCAGGTGCTGAAAAAGACCTGTTGTATTAAATTTATGAAGCACAATTGCACGGATGGAGAATATGTATTCATGCCAGATAGTAATGATTCTTAAGAATTTTAATCATCGTATGAACTATCACAGTGAGGCTCAAGTGAAGAGTGAGGAAATTGGACCAACCAGTTATCAAGGGTTAATGATTAAGCAATGTTTTTACTTAATGTTTGCAATGAGCAAACAATTCTGTTCCATGTGCCATCAAGTTTTACGTGTAAACTGATGAGACCCAGATTTATTTCTCTTGACCCACCATCCCCTACCCCCACCCCACTCCATCAACGCTGCCTATGTGTAATCATCCTATTAGCCCAACATCCAGTCCTAATTAAGCCACAATTATTCAATAAATATTGGGAAGACCAGGACTATCATCTTCAGCCCCTTCCTTATTCTAATTACCAATGCCAACCCTTCCTTGTTGAAGCCACCAATTCAGCATCCTATATCAACAAAGACTGTCTACTTCCACATCTGTAACATTACAGGATCCAGCTCTGCATGTCCAGCTGTTACTGAAACATTCATCCATAATCTTAATCATATTCAGGCACAACCATTCAAAATATTTCTTGGGCCAGAATTGCACCCTCCACTCTCTATAACATTTTAGCTCATCCAGAACTCTACTTTGTATCCTAAACAGTACCAAATCAATCTCATTTCTGTGCTTTCTGGCCTACATTGGCCACTGCCCCTCTATTCTTCCAATTTAAAATTCTCATCCTCAAGTTTAAATCCAATTTTGACGTCAACCCACCCTATCTCTGTAAAATCCTCTACTAAAACCCTCAAAGAATTCTGCTATATTTTAATTCTGACCACTGGTGCATTCCCCACTCACTTCACGTCAGACTTTGCAGCATTACCTTAAGCTTCTAGGCCCTAAGACCTAGAATCTCTTCCCACCTCTCTCAACCTCTTCAGCTCTCTCTCCTCCATTAAGAATCTCCTTGATACCAGCCATTTTATTATCTCCTTCTGCTCATGTTATTTTTATCTGACTATATATTGGGCTGTTTTCTAATTTGAAGGTAATATATAAATGCACATATCATTCCCTTCTGACTATATCATCAGGATTTACTGTAACATAATAATTTGTTTTTATATAGCACCCGTCAGGCAATAAGATGTTCCAAAGCTTTTGACACTGAACCACATGAGATGGGTTCCAGCAGTAATTGAGCTGACATGGGGCAACATCAGGCAGTATTAGTCATGGGAAATAAGCAGTCACAGAATGGTGCAGATGTGTACTCAGAAGCTCATCCAGAGTTGAAATATAACAGAGAGGCTGCAAACATTTTGGTGCAGCTTCAGACAGTCACTATGGAAAGGAATGGAGTTAGTGTGAAGGAAATGAAATTTGTATCAGGGACCAAAGACAATGGGTGGAATTTTTTCCTCCCTGGATTAAGTGCAATGGTGGGCAGGGAAAATCAGTACACAGAACATAGAACACTACAGCACAAACAGGACCTTCGGCCCACAAGTTGCACCGATCATATCCATACCTAACAAGCCATAGAACTATCTGTAACTCCCAATCCCATTAAGTACCATGCACTCATCCAGAAGTCTTTTAAAAGACCCCAGCGAGGACGCCTCTACCACCACCGACAGCAGCCGATTCCACTCACTCACCACCCTCTGAGTGAAAAACTTGTCCCTAACATCTCCTCTGTACTTGCTCCCCAGCACCTTAAACCTGTGTCCTCTCGTAGCGACCATTTCAGCCGGGGGAAATAGCCTCCGAGAATCCACCCTATCTATTCCTCTCAACATTTTATAAACCTCTGTCAGGTTGCCTCTCAACCTTCGTCTCGCCAGGGAGAAGAGACCGAGCTCCCTCAACCTAACTTCATAAGGCATGCCTCCCAATCCAGGCAACATCCTTGTAGATCTCCTCTGCACCCTCTCAATAGCTTCCACATCCTTTTTGTAGTGAGGCGAGCAGAACTGCGCACAGTACTCCAAGTGGGGTCTGACAAGGGCCTTATAAACGGTCTGACAAGGGTCTCTATCAGCCACAATACTGTGTTTGTGTGCCCGATTGCTCCCACCTCCTTAAATATTTATCACCAGGAAATACAGTGTATAATTGGCAGCAGGCCTGTGATTCGCCTGCCGTGCTGTGGCATTAGTGGGTTAGTGCACTGGAGGCCATATTTTAACCACACCAGCACATCTGTCTTTTAATGCCTGAAACCCAGGACTGCTGCAAGGTAGAGCTGGCCCACAAAGGGAAGAAACATCCAGCCCAATGTTACCCGATGCCTCACTGGAACACCTTCTGACACATTCTGTGCCCTTGCCATGGTCAAAGGAGGTCCACAACAGTAACCAACCCAGCTTGGGAGAAGATGTCTATGGAGGTGAGAGCCAATTTCACCCAGGGAGATCAGGCTAGGCAATGCAGAAAACAGGTGGATGATCTTCCCCACACAGCCAGGGTAAGTCATCCTTCTTATGACTCTCAGCTCAAACTCTCACAAGGCCCTCACACATTCACAGTATAAAACTCCACAGGGATCTCACACACTGACATCACAAGACACACCACCGCCCACTCTCCCACTCACACCTTGGCATCTCCATCTCACTTCACATCCTGTGCAGCTCATGTACTCATCCCAAACACAGCTCCACTCAGCGCACACTCAACCATCCTTAACATCTGCCTTGGCGTGCTCCATGCTCACACTCTCTCCATCTCTCTGTCTGCAGGGAGAGCTCCTGGACTGGTGGGCCATGACATAGATAAAAGCCCCTCACCCAATATGAGGAGTGTACTGGAGACCAGCAGGACATTGCTGCGGTGATGTTGAGGTTGGCAGTGTACACCAGGACCCCGTACCAACTCATCTTTCAGTCTCCGAGACAGTGAGTACAATGTGATGTTTTGTATTTTGATGCCACGCACTGACTATCTCTACTCTCCTTCATAGGCATCTCTGCCAAGCACCTTAGGGACACTGAGATCCAGTTCCTCATCTCCAGCTCCTTTGACACCTCAGATGAGGATCCTGAAGGTACAACAAATGAAGACCCGCCACGTTGCTTACCCCCACCCTCCCCCAGAGCAGAGGCACACACCTGGATAGGACATAGACAGAGAGCAGGCTCAGGGTCACAATCTGATGAGCACAGCACAGATATTGGTCCATGACAAGTGGAGGCAGGGGCATCCAAGGTCACAGGCACACGAAGGACTGCTGGTGGCCAGGTTTCATTTGAGTCACATGATGATTTTGGCCTTGGTCTTAAGACAATGGAATATTAGGCAGAGCTATCACAGCATTCCATAGATTGCAACATACAATGGAGGAGTCCCTCTGTGTCTAGTCTGAGGGCATAGCATCAGCATGCCAGGGCATGGAAGTCAATACAGATAGGGTAGGACTGCCTTGGAGACCTTCATCTGGGAGTTAGATCCTGCACTGCGCCAGGAGTTGTGGTAAACTGCTGTAAGCATTGGTGGAACCTATCAGTAGCAACTTGTGAGGGAACAAGGGCACTTTGAGCTCCCCTTCTCCTCAGGGAGTCAGCTGAGGACCCTTGGGCATCCGGAGAGATGAGAACCAGCAGCTGGAAATGCTGGGGTCATCTGCCCCAGTGACTCTGTAAGTGTCCAGTTGATGTCAATCTCTCTGCCTGTGACCCCCATCACCTCTAGCTCCAAAGAGCAAGAAGCATGCACCTTCCTCACAGCAGGAGACCCAACGCAGCCCAGGACCATCCAAGTCTCAGCCCTCCAGAGGACATCTGCCAGTGTCATCAGAGATAACAGGGCATAGAAGTCAGCAGGTTGCCTCCATCACCATTGTGGTTGTAGTGGTATAATTAGGAAGATCAAGAAATAGTAGGAGCACAATGTTGTTTACCACATGAATATACATCTGTCAGGGGTGACACCATTTCCTCTCCTCACATATCGCTAATCTTGCATCATGTGCCTCTGGCCTTTGTTATATGAAGCCATCTCGTCAAAGTGAGTGTCCTTTCTCAGTTCTTCTCCAACGGCAGTGATGTCTTATTCATGTGTGAAAAGTACTTGTGCAAGACATCTTGTTGACTAGTGTTGTGGATACAAATGATGTCCATTCTTGGCTGTGTAAGATGAAGGTTCATGCAGTCCCTCAACCCATCTGCATTGTGGAAAGGTGAATATGTAGTGTACAGGGAGAGATGTAGATATGCCTGGAGATGGGTAAACTCTTCTTTATCTCCATGTACTGTCATCCCTGAGGATCTGCAACCTAAAAGGCCACATACAGAGATCGTGCACGCCCCTGTCTGCCTTATGATGATGCAGGCTGCAGATGCATTTTCTTCATGTTCTCCTTTCTGTTGGATCATTGAAATGAAATCATGTTAGCAGTATTCTCCATAGGTTCTTTTACTGTCACTGACTGAGTGACTGTGGCTTTAAGGGCTTGCTTGCAGTTTTGCCACCTATTAACCAATGCAATTATGACCATGGCTGTGAACACTCTCAGTGTCAGCTATGAGATTCCTCCAACAAACCCAAACCCACCCAGTCTCCCTTGCTCCATCTCAGTATATCTATTGCAATGAGATGGACTTGGCCAGGTGCTTAGATAACCTGCATTCATTCCAATTCACACATTACTCATTCAGTGAACTGAACAATTTTGCAATACACATAAAGGCAGATGCTCTGTGAAGTTGTGAGATTCTTTTCTGGGGGGGGCCCAGAATATCAATCTCTGAAACTGGTAGCCATGGGATTCTGAGGTGGTGTTTCCAAAAGGGTTCTCCTGCCTATCCATGTGCCTGCTTATTTTTGGAGTCACTTTCGCAGAGGGGAATAACCACAATTGTTGTAAAGCGTGACGATATAGCGATTGATAATTGGAACTAACAGAATTAACCTCGCAAAAGTGCACTCTTACATTGATGGCTCATTATTGATGCTGTTGTAACAGTGATTCTCCTAACATGTCCCAGTTGTGCATTATTCCTCTTAATTGGGGAATACAAATTTCAGATGGGTGCCCCTTCAGTTGGTTCCTGGTGCTGTGAGACACTTCTCCCAGGAATCCCAACAGCTGGTTTTAAGATTCATTTATAACTATTCCATTGCTTGAGGTTCCAAGATGGTGGTCCTCAGGTTTTTTTACCAGGCCAGCTTCAACCCTCCCTCTGTGATCATGTAAATCCCTCCCATTATCCTGGAGGGCATAACATTTCTTGTCATTCTGCCTGTGACTCCATTGAGACTGCTGCCCTTCACTCTCTTTATTACCTGGCCATGAGATTGTTTTGCTACCAGACTTCACCCTCTCCCCCCATCCCAGTCATATGTCTCCATTCAACGTTACCCAGTCTTACCCCACCCCAGTCAAGTCTTTGCGCTCCAGCTGTTCCCTTTGTCTCCCCTCACCTCATCAAATCTTTAACCCATAGTACATTGGACCTCATCCCTGCCTTGCCACAGGATTTGAAATATGCTGAAACCTGACAAGGCATCTGCAGAGGCATGAGCACAGTGCAATACAAAGTCAATGAACTTACCCCAATGACAGGAGGGAAGTGCAGTTCACCGGGTGTACATCACTTATATCCAGTCGTGATACACATCTGTCTAATTAGACAGCAACATGTCCTTTTTGATCAATGATTCCATTGACCTGCTTGATAATGAGCATTCATGATATTCTAATATAATCTAAAGGCCTTCCCTAAATGTCTCACTGGGAAACTCAAGTAGCCATTGAAGACTGGAACTGACAATCGCAACCTGCTTTCCCACCATAGGAAACTGATTTTTTGACTCCTCTGATATTTTGTCCTCCTGCCCGCCATCATGCCCACCACACTCAGGAGCCCAACTGGTCGGGCTTTCCACTCTCCCGCTCCACCCCCACCCCCCACCACCCCCCACCCTCTGACATGTTTCGCAGCAGCGGAAGTGGCCTGCTATTGGTCAGTGGCAGGAGCTTCCAGTCCTGTTGCTGTTAATGGGATTTCCCATTGTTCACACTCCCCACTGCCGGGGATCCCATCAGGGGTTGCCATCAACAAAACTGGAAACCCATTGGCAGGAATGGCTGGGAAATCCCACCCAGTCTTCCCAATACTTAATTGGAGAAGTTTTTTGCAGATCCAATGATATCATTGAGTAAGGATATCATTGGATCTGCAATGGAGATCCAGTGATCTCCATTGCAGAAGGAAGGTCTTTGGCCCATCATCTATATGAGCTTCCCACAAAGCATTCCAGTCATGCTCGCTCCCTCGGTCAATCCCCAAAGCTCTGGACTCAAGTGCCCAGGGAAAATCCATCTCACTGATTGTTTCTATTTCCATCAGCTTAGTAGGCAAGTCATGATCACTCACTGCATTGGAATCTTCCACACATTCCCCCAGCATCCCTTGCTCCATCTGCATCCCATCTCCTCCTACCAAGAGATCTTTAGAAAAGCAACCTGATGATTTAGAGAAATTGGTGGGGAGGTAGAGTTAGGTCTCCTCTCTGTAAATCCCCAAATATGTCCATTGTCAGAAAAACCCATCTGGTTCACTAATGTCCTTTAGGGAAGGAAATCTGTCCGCCTTACTTGGTCTGGCCTACATGTGACTCCAGAGCCACAGCAATGTGGTTGACTCTCAACTACCCTTGGGCATCTAGGGATGGGGATAAATACTGGCCAGCCAGCAATGCTCATGGCCCACGAATGAATAGAAAAATATATTCTAAAGAGCATATCGAGAAAAGTTAATCATTCACAACAGGTTTACTTTCAGAACCGGGATAAGTGAATGAATCTAACTCTTGCTTTGTTTGTGGATGGAACTTGCCGATGTTGAACGTTTGGGGTTATTTGCTTAGTGATAAGGACAGAAAGCTTTACCATTGATTTCCTTTCTGCTGGGGACAGAAACAAACTTGGCAGTGAAGTAGCCAGATTACAAATAATATGCATTATCAATCTATCCGTCTGGAATCATTGTCCTGCGTGAATTCATTGTGGTTTTAGAGGATTTGTGAATACCTGAATTGAGACTAAACTAGTTCTGCAGAGGACTTGTGTGCCGATTAAGAAACGGGATAATATTATTTATCGCCAACTTTCTGCAGAAGAGTCTGTGACTGTGAATCATGCCCATTACATATGGGGTGGTCTTCGCCAGCATCTGCAGTGCCATAGTGCTGGTTGGGGTGTTCGCCCACACTCTGGTATTCTATATCTTCACCAAATATGTTTCAATCCGGAAAAACCGCCTGGACATCTTACTGGTGAGCATGGCCGTGGCAGATTTCATCTCTCTCCTCTTAGACCCTTTCCTCATCGTGGCGGTGCTGGGATATTCCTGGCCCTTTGGCAGGATCTTCTGTAAAGTATTTCAGTTCCTCTTGGCGTTCTCGATGGGGGCCAGCGCTTATTCCCTGTGTGCTGTCTCCATCACCCGGGCTTGGATCATCATGAAACCCCAGAGCCCCCCTTCACTGAGCTTGAGCATTGCCCTGCTGGTCTTGGCCTGGGTGCTGAGTCTCTGTGTGACCATTCCTCTCCGCATCAACGCCACTACAGAGATAAGGAGTCATAACCTCACCCTGTGTGCGTCCGGATTGTACTACCACAAATACAGTATCATCCTGGCTCAGTTCCTGCTTTATTATCTGCTCCCCGTGCTGGTGATCGCCTACAATTACGCTCGCCTCGCCGTTTTCCTCCTCAAAAGCCCCATGATGTCCTTGGTGAGTTCTAGGAACACGAGAAGGGCGTCCGTCATGATTTTATTTGCCACTGGCTCCTTTTCCGCCTGTTGGCTGCCCAGCTACATCCTGGAATTCTGCTTCTACCTGGGCTCTTGCCGCAGCGGCCAGTCCTGGGACTTCCTCTTTTTCAGTTGCACCCTGCTGAACTATTTCTATCCGTGTGTCAACCCAATCATTTACGTGTTTTTAGCCAAGAAATATCGGAGCCTACCTTTTAAATCACTCAGGGTGCACCCCAAGAACAAGCCATCAGCTCCAGATGAGATCTTCTCCTGCCAGTGAAACTTCAAAACACACCAGTCTGTATAGTTGTCCCCCAAATAATGCACCAGAAGGCTCCTCAAAGTGACAGATACTGAAATTTAATACAGGCCCAGTAACATTCTGTGTTTTCATTGTGAGGATTTGATTTGATTTATTGTTACATGTATCGGGATACAGTGAAAAGTATTGTTTCTTGCACACTATATGGACAAAACTTACCGTCCATACAGTACAAGGGGAGAAGGAAAGGAGAGCGTGCAGGATATTGTGTTACAGTCACAGATAGGACGAAGAGAAAGATCAGCTTAATATGAATATACAAATATATACGGATATATACGAATGATTTTTTTGGTCGGGATATCAGGCAATTCAATTCTTTTTGGTGAAAGGAAGCCTGATTGAAATCCAAAAATAGACCGTTTAAAATTTATTTGTCTAATATTTATTTCTGTATCAGCTAAACACCCGTTTCCAATTTAACCTGAAATATTATTAAAGTGAACATTTGTGCATTGTATGCAAGAAAATATACAGCTGACAAGAAGCCACAATGAGATTGGAGAATAGAGGTAATTAATTTTCTGCTCATTTATTTAAGTACATTGAAGAGTAAACAAACTTTGCTTTGAATCAAGCAGAAATCTTGTAATCAGCTTATATGATAGCATATATCGTCTGTTTTCTAGCTAATTAAAATACTCTGTCAATACTGTAGTATTCTGTGATTCTGTAGGTTATGGGTCAAGTGTTGGCAAGTGGGATTAGTGGGCAAGTCAGGGCATTTCATGCATCTGTGCAGACTCGATGGGCTAAAGGGCCATTTCTATGCTGTAGTATTCTGTGATTCTGTGAATATTTTTAAAGTGAAGTAATATGGTTTAAAACAAATCTTTGAAGCTGAACCAATCAAACAGTATGATAGCACAATGATAGCACTCCCCCACAATCACCCTCAACACCGTTGGCCCACAAGGCTGTGTTCTTAGTCCCTTACTATACTCTTTATACACTTAAGACTGTGTGGCCAAATTTGATTTTCAAGTTTGCTGACGATACCAAAATAGTGGGTTGGATCTCAAACAATTACGAGACAGAGTACAGAAATGAGATAGAGAATCTGGTGAACTGATGCAGCAACAATAATCTCTCCCTCAATATCAACAAAACTAAGGAGATTATCTTCAACTTCAGAAGCATAAAGGAGAACATACCCCTGTCAACATCAACAGGGATGAAGTAGAAAAGGTTAAGTAGAAAGGGTCAAATTGTTAGGTGTCCAGATCACCAACAACATGGTCGCCCCATGCTGACACCATAGTTAAGAAAGTCCACGAACACCTCTACTTTCTCAGAAGACTAAGGAAATTTGGCATGTCGGCTATGTCTCTCACCAACTTTTACCGATACACCTTAGAAAGCATTCTTTCTAGTTGTATCAGAGTTTGGTATGGCTCCTGCTCTGCCCAAGACCACAAGGAACTATAAAAAGTTGTGAACATAGCCCAATCCATCACGCAAACCAGCCTCCGATCCATTGACCCTGTCTACGCTTCCTGCTGCCTCAGCAAAGCAGCCAGCATAATTAAGTACCCCACACACCCCAGACATTCTCTATTCCACCTTCTTCCAACGAGAAAAAGATACAAAAGTCTGAGGTCACGTACCAATTGACTCAAGAACAGCTGCTTCCTTGCTACTGTCAGACATTTGAACGAACTTACCTTACATTAAGTTGATCTTTCTCTATACCCTAGCTATGACTGTAACACTGCATTCCCCACTCTCTCGTTTCCTTCTCTATGAACAGTATGTCTTGTCTGTATAGCGCTCAAGAAACAATACTTCTCACTGTATGCTAACACATGTGACATGAATAAATCAAATCAAATCAAGTCAAAAATGATCTGTAGCTCTGAAGATTCATGCGATTGATTTCTCACCTGATTAGCTTACAGGCCTGAACATGCAGAAAAAAATCGTTAGAAACTTTAGAAACAGGGATGGCATGGTGGCACAGTGGTTAGTACTGCTGACTTACAATGCCAGGGACCTGTGTTCAATTCCAGCCTTGGGTGACTGTCTGTGTGGAATTTGCATATTCTCCTCGTGTCTGCATGGGTTTCCTCTGGGTGCTCTGGTTTTCTCCCAAGGTCCAAAGATGTGCTGATTAGATGGATTGTTAATTTTGTGTGTGTGTGTGTGTGTGTGTGTGTGTGTGTGTATTGGGGGGGGTGGGGAGTAAACAGAATAGGACAGGCAGAGTGGGCAAGAAAGATGGACCAGAATTCTCCCAAAATAATTTTAAGCATTGAAATCGCGAGAAAACTGGAATAATTCATGCTGGGTTTTTTTTCAGTGGGAGTTCACAGTAGAATCTCCCTCACTCTGTGCACTGCAGAGGGCACCAGCGCGATATCATTAGATTTCAGGGGCTGGACCTATTCCCACTGGAGAGGCTGAAACCAGCAGGCCTCTACGCATGTGCAGTGGCCCTAACCTTCCGTTTGCTAGCCAACTTGATCGCTGGTCAGCCCAGGATTCTCATAGAGCTGCTCCTCAACCCCTCCGACAGCCTGATCGTGGCTCTCTTCAGCATTCTTGGGCCAATTAGAAAATTAGCGTGGCGGGGTGGGAGAATCACCCCCATTCTATTGGAGAATTGGTGCCCACTTGATGGGCCAAATTGCCTCCTTCTGCACTGTAGGGATTCTTTGGTTCTAGAGACAATCAGAAGATAAGCCAATGACATCAAAGTGCTCTGTTCAAAAGGGTGTTAATGCTCTAGACTGAAGTTAGAAACTCATTTTCATCACAACTATGAAATACAAAGTCTGAGTGGCAGAATCACTACTGGCTTTTCATATCGCTCCTTCATTTTTATATAAACACAGAGAAAGGGTGTTACCTATATTCAAATTATTTCTGTAACATGACAAACTTAAATATCACCAGGAAAAAGAGAAGCATCGCTTCTTAACAAGTTGATATGCAAGTGTTGCCATGCTCACACCATGCATACACACGAGGTTAAATATAAACTTTAATCCCAAATGGACAGTTTCCAACAAAATGGAGTTGAGGGGTCAGATGACCTTTTATGTGCCAATACAGATGGAACTGCAAGACCCCAGAATTATTCTTAATGTCTAAACAAGTCTTAACAAAGTCATTAAAATGTCTTGCTGGACATGTCTTTGAAAAGTCATGACAATGCAAATAACCCTTCCTTAGTAAATGGCTGCAATTGTACTCAATAAAATATCTGTTTTCACATTACTGTTTGCAGACTCTTTGGGTGGGACTTTTTGGCCGTGCTCAGGACAATTCTGGTCCATCTATCATGCCTACTCCGCCTGCCTTATCCCTGTAAAATCCCGCCCCCCTGCTCCCCCAACACACACACAATTAACAATCTACCTAACCAACACATCTTTGGACTGTGAGAGGAAACCAGAGCGCTCAGAGGAAACCCATGCAGCATGGAGAGAATATGCAAACTCCACACAGACAGTCCAGCAATTGCCACCCAAGATCAATGGACCTTTGCATGGTCTTGCTGCCTGTTACGATTCTGCTGTTTGACTCTAAATTGGAATTCTGGAAATTGGAAGCAAAAAGTTCAATTTTATCAAGATGATATGTGATGGGAAAATATCTGGACTTTGCAGCTTGACAATGGCTTAGGCATCAGAAATTATTTAGGAAGACAAGGGGAAAAGAAGCTCAGGCCACATGACCAAAACTAAGTTTCTGATAAGGACAATGAGTAAAGCATAATTTTGGAGCATACAGTGGAGAAATATCTGGACTAGCAAAGGAAAAAGTCCCTAAGACATGCCATTTGGCAGAGTCATTGGTTGGCCTTGTTGTCTCTACTTGAGGAAGTGGGACTCCCTCCTAAGCAGCATTGTGGCTGTATCTACACCAAATAGACTGCAGCAAGGTGGGCATAGACAGCAATGTCCTATGAAAGAATAAAAAAACTGCACCTAGGCTTTGTCACAGGTCTTTGCTATTGTGTCCTGATTGCAGTGGACCAAGAAAAACCGGCTACTGCGAACATAAAACAACAATGAAACTATCTTCCTAAACCTCCAGATACTTGCCTTCAGAGGACCCAGACAGGATTACTGGCCTATGTTGTTTTGAATCTATACCCCTGAGAAAAAGCAAGTGTGACACAGGACTCTTGCACTCTGCATGCTACTCCTGCAACTACAGTATCTTCTTGAGAGTGTGTGTATCTTTCTGAGCATAACAGTGGGTATAGTCACAAATATATTGGGTGTTGAATTAAAAACATTTGTCTTTCTTTTGAAACTTACATGAAAATCTATCATATAAATGTTCCTGATAATTACAGCACTCGGGTCAAAACATGTTTTTTACAAGTTATTTGTGGTCATTTGAGAGGTGGAGATAAAAGAGGAGCCACCCCTGTCATCTCTCCCCTGTCCACAACATTGCTGTCTTCCCACTAGCTAAAGAGCTATGACTTTGTTTGCAATTTTTCTTTTTCAGTTGTGTGTATAGGTTATATGTGGGGACTAACAAAACAGTCATACATTGTGTTCACAATATTAAGAAATAAACCTTTTTTCTAGATGATTTGTCTTTTAGTTTAAATCAGAACAGTTTCACAATACTAACAATGGAATCACTTATATTTCAATTTTATAACACTTTGTCAACTAGCATTAAAATTGTAAAATAAATATATGAAGGATATCAGAATTGATACAAAAGTCTTTACATTTATGTAAGGGACTGAGCAGTCACAGGTAATGTAGGGTTTTTATATGAACAGAGGGAGAATATTGCAAAAAAATAAAGAGATGGCAAACATGTTGAATAATTACTTTGTGGTAGTCTTCATAGAAGATAATATACCTGACATTTCAGGGAAACGAACAATGAATCAAGGATTGGAGTTCGCAGAAGTTAATATGAGCAAGAAAACAGATTTAGAAAAAAGAAATGATATATAAGACGGACAAATCCTCAGGACCTAATGATTCCAATCCAAGGTACTAAAGAAAGCAGATGAGAAAATAACAGATGCTTTAGTCATCATCTTCCAAGCCTCTTTTGACTCAAGAATTGTCCCTCTAGATTAGAAGATTTCAAATGTAGCTCCATTATTTAGAAAGATGAGAGCTCATAATTTAACATCTGTTGTGGGAAAGATATTTGAATCTAAAATTCAGGAAGTTCTGACTAGGCACTTAGAGAGAGAACTGAGGTTATTGTGGAGAGCCAACATAAACTTTTAATGCATTCGCAGGACAGTTAGTAGTCAAAAAATATTGCTGTGGGTCTAGAATCACATAAAACTCAGACAAAAAGGCAAATTTCTATCCCAAAAGGACATTAATGAACCAAAGATATTTTTACAACAATATTGTAGTTATATGAGATTTGAACTCATGCCACCAGATTTCTAGCCCAGATGTTTGGACTACCAGCACCATAACATAATCACTATGCTTTTATTTCCATAAATGTAACAGGTAGCTCATTTCTGATTAACCTAACCTGACTTACTGTGCGAGTAACTTTAGTAGGAGACAGGAAATGTCTATGAATGTACTTGTATGGATGTAGAGAGAATTTGGTAAGATTCCACATGAGAGGCTGTTAGTGAAAATTTAAAAACTGAAATCAAACTATTAACCTGGATGGGAGATTAGTTAAGTGACAGAAAGCAGAGATTAGGATAATGGCTAAACATTCAATTTGGAAGAAAGTGACACATGGTTTCGCACAAGGATCTGTGCTGTAGCTTCAACAATTCATGATATTTACCAATTACTTAGTTAATGAAATTAAGAGCAATATATCCAAGTTTGACAATGACCCAAAGATTAACAATACAGTAAGTAATGAAGGGGGCATAAAATTACAAAGAGAATTACTTGATAAAATGAATGGATAAAACTGTGGCAGATGCAATTCAAAGATCATCCATTTTAGAACATAAGAACATAAGAAATAGGAGCAGGGGTAGGCCATCTAGCCCCTCGAGCCTGCCCCTCCATTCAATAAGATCATGGCTGATCTGAAGTGGCTCAGTTCCACTTTCCCGCTTTCTTCCCATAACCCTTAATCCCCTTGCCTACCAAAAACCTATCTGCCCGCGTCTTAAATATATTCAGTGAGGTAGCCTCCACCACTTCAATGGGCAGAGACCAAAGAAATGATTTTGATTTGACTTATTATTGTCACATGTATTAGCATACAGTGAAAAATACTGTTTCTTGCGCTATACAGCCAAAGCATACTGTTCATAGAGAAGGTAACGAGAGAGTGCAGAACGTAGTGTTACAGTCATAGCTAATGTGTAGAGAAAGGTCAACTTAATGCGAGATAGGTCCATTCAAAAGTCTGATGGCAGCAGGGAAGAAGCTGTTCTTGAGTCGGTTGGTACGTAACCTGACTTTTCCCAAAGGAAGAAGGTGGAAAAATGTCTGGGGTGTGTGAGGTCCTTGATTAAGCTGGCTGCTTTGCCAAGGCAGCAGAAAGTATAGACAGAGTCACTGGATGGGAGGCTGAAGAGATAGATCCAAGTACTATTGAAATGGTGAAAAGCCAGCAGCAGACATGGCCCATGGGTCCATATATACAGATCAGACTAACATATAGTAATTAGCTACCAAAATTAATCAAAAGGCAAATTAAATTATAATGCTTATAGCAAGTGAGCTAGAATTAAACTGTTATGCTGCAGCTATACAAAACACTGACTAGATTAAATGTGGAGTACAATTCTGGGAACCATACCTTAGAAAGAATATATTGGTCTTGGGAAAAAGTCCAGCGTGGTATTCAGTAGGATGTTACTTGGGCTCCAATGTATTAGATTATAGAGAAAGTTTAAATAGCAAGGCTTAAATTCCCTGTATTTATTGGCCAAGTGGTGATCGACGGTGACTTTTAAAATCTTGTAAAGAATTGGTAGGGTAGATAGAGAAAAGATTTTCCCATTGAGCTTTCCAGGGTAAGGCCTTAAAAACTCAGCCAGGCCTTCCAGGAGGGATGTTAAAAAATATTTCAGGCAACGAATGGTAGAAGTGTGGAACTCTCCTACAAAAAGATGTAGATGCTAGCTCAATTACTAATTGTAATTCTGAGATCGATAGATTTTTGCTAGAATAAGACATTAAAAGCAGTCAAGCTCGGGCAGTTGGATTGAATTGAGATATAGATAAAACATGATCTCACTGAAGGACAGAATAGGTTTGAGGGTGAATGGCCTACTGTGCTTATACTCCTATTACAACAATAATCCCATGAACAATCAGGATAAATTGAGAATAAAATAATTAGAACAATATTAAAACTAATTTGATGTTTTCTGTTAAAATAAAGGTGAGGCCAATAATGCCACTATTTGTAACTGGTACAGAAACTTTAGGTGATGAGCAGATGCACATTTAAATAACAATGTCCAAAAGTTGCTGTCTGAATTGTGCTGTGTTGCATCCCCGTCTGCCTCACCATTCATAACATAAGATGCTGGCTTTGGACTGAGATAAGCACAGTAAGAAGTCTCACAACACCAGGTTAAAGTCCAACAGGTTTATTTGGCAGCACTAACTTTCGGAGTCTCAAGCTCCTTCATCAGGTGAGTGAGGACTTGTGTTCACAAACAGGGCATATAAAGACACAAACTCAATTTACAGGATAATGGTTGGAATGTGAGTCTTTACAGGTAATCAAGTCTTAAAGGTACAGGCAATGTGACACTCACATTGATTACCTGTATAAACTTGCATTCCAACCACTATATTGTAAATTGAGTTTGTTGGACTTTAACCTGGTGTTGTGAGACTTCTTACTGTGCTCACCATTCATATATGCACTGAACATCATGAAGCTGCTTTATTTGTGTTAGATATGAACTAAACTCACCCACAGAAAATTAACTCTTGCCATTTCAAGTGCAAGATCCTCTTAATGATGTGGTAAGTGCTAGTAAGTAGGGCTGGTTAAATCAGTTGGTTAGACAACTAGCAAGTGAATAAGATTATCAGCACAGGGTCAATCTCAATTGCCAGCAGAGATAGTTCAGGGTCCATCGCCTTGCCCCATCTGTAGCAAAAAAGACAGAGCACTTAGTTGTGATTCAGCAAATAATAGTGAAACACAGAACTCAAGGTGAAATGTTAATAACTGCCAGCCTCTCTAGCACTGAAAATTATCTCAAAACACCAGGTTAAAATCTAACATGCTTATTTGGAATCATGAGCTTTCAGAGCACTGCTCCTTCCTCAGGTGAGTGGAGAGTTGGGTTCACAAACATGGCATGTATAGACAGAGACGCAATTGTACCATGTGGTACATCGGCGACCATGCAGACATTATGACAACGAATGAACAGACACTGCACAATAATTATCAGAAAAGTGTGTTCCCTTCCTGTCGGGGAACACTTCAGCAGTCAAGGGCATTCAACTTCTGATCTTCAGGTAAGCGTTCTCCAAGGAGGCCTTCAGGACACACAACAATGCAAAATATCCGAGCATAAACTGATAACCAAGTTCTGGACACATGGCCTCAACTGCGATCTTAGATTCATGTGACACCACATGTAACCTCCACCATTTGCCCTAGGCTTGCAAAATCGTACTAACTGTCCCGGTTTGGGACAATTCACACCTCTTTGACCTGTGATTATCCCTCTCTCCACTCGCATTTTCTGTACCTGCAATGATTTGATTACCTGTGAAGATTCATATTCCAATCATTATCTTGCAATTGCATCTCTCTCTATATATGCCATATTTGTGAACCAAACTCTCCACTCAGCTGAGGAAGGAGCATCACTCCGAAAGCTCATGATTTCAAATAAACCTGTTGGACTTTAACCTGGTGTTGTGAGACTTCTGACTGTGCCCACCCCAGTCCAAAGCCGGCATCTCCACATCACTGAAAATTATGTTACACCCTTTTGGTGTAAATTATCAGTGATTTTAAAAAGTGTGGTATTTTAAATGTTTACTTTTCCCTTTTTCTCTCTTAATCTAATCCTTCTTTTGTTTTCTTTCTCCTTATGTATTTGATATGGCTTTGAGTTCACCCCTTCAAATATAAACTTCCTTCCCAGTCTTTCAATCTGATTGGGTAAGGAAATATCCAGTTGTTTCGCTGTTTACTCAGGTACAGAGCTCAGTTTGCCCTTGCTCCAACATTATCTATTCACAATTTCAGCAATTCATCACGCAAACAAATAAAAAAAACTAAACATGCAGTCTTGCACTTCCCTTCTGTGATTTTATGTTACACAGCATCTATCGCCAATGCAAGATGGCATCCAAGATAGCCATCAATACCTATCTGCACATGCACATAATTCAATTATGTCTTTTGCAGGAGACACAAATCCACTTTCATAAAAGGTGCCAGGAGCACTCTGAAAGCTAGTGACTTGCACCACCAAATAAACATGTTAGACTTTAACCTGGTGTTGTGAGACTTCTTACTGTATTTACCCCAGTCCAACGCCAGCCTCTCCACAACATTGACAGCAAACACAGCCTTTATACTACTTGCGACTGAATAGCAAAATTGGGAAGTGGAGTTGGCTGGATCATAAGAGTAACTTTGCTGAACCAACTAAGAAAGTGGTGGACAGAGAACTGAACTGCTGTTGTCAGGAAAACATAATTAGTTTTAAGTGATCTGTATTTGTATTATTAAATATTTGAAATAAGTTATAGTTTTAAGTCAGTTTAATTAATTGTCACTGTGTAAGAAAGGGTAAGATTCATGTTAGACAAAAACGGCTGCATGTGTAGGGGTTTGGTCAGTTTCAAATTGTGCTTCTATTGTGTTTCCAGACGATTATGGCATGAAAAGTAAACAAGTTGAGAAATGTAAAAGTAGTTGCTTAGCACTTTTAGGATGGGGAGGCTTTTTGAGTGTTTTTAATTGATTTCATAGCAGTTGGTTATATAAGGCTGGAGAAGGTATATCTCTCTGAGCATTGAACATAAGAACATAAGAAATAGGAGCAGGAGTAGGCCATCTAGCCCTTCAAGCCTGCCCCGCCATTCAGTAAGATCATGGCTGATATGTTGTGGCTCAGTTCCACATTCCCGCCCTCTCCCCATAACCCTTAATCCCCTCGCTTATCAAAAACCCATCAACCCGCGTCTTAAAAATATTTAGCGAGGCAGCCTCCACCACCTCAACGGGCAGAGAATTCCAGAGATTCACCACCCTTTGAGTGAAGAAGTTCCTCCTCAACTCCGTTCTAAACCGCCCCCCCCCTTTATCTTGAGGCTGTGCCCCCTAGTCCTACTGTCCTTTCTGAGCGGGAAGAGTCTCTCCACCTCTATCCTATCCATCCCATTCATCATCTTATACGTCTCAATGAGATCTCCCCTCATTCTTCTAAACTCTAACGAGTACAAGCCTAGTTTATTCAGCCTTTCCTCATAGCTCAACCCCCTCAACTCTGGCATCAGCCTAGTAAACCTCCTCTGCACTCCCTCCAAGGCCAAAATATCCTTGCGTAAGTGCAGCGACCAAAACTGCACACAGTACTCCAGCTGCAGCCTCACCAATGCCCTATACAGCCGCAGCAAGACCTCCCTACTTTTATATTCAATCCCCCTCGCTATGAAGGCCAGCATCCCATTCACCTTCCTGACCACCTGCTGCACCTGCAGGCTGGGTTTTTGCGACTCATGCACAAGGACCCCGAGGTCCCTCTGCACCGTCGTCTGCTGCAGTTTTTCGCCACATAAGTAGTTGCCAGAAGAAAACCCATACCATGGAGTAATTGTTAAGGTAAGTGCAGGAAACTTTAAAAAAACGCTAGTTAAGGAAACTAGAGAAATGAAAAGAAATTTTCAAGAAATTTGAAGTTAAAGGAACAAAGGATAATGTCTTTAGAACAGCACACTGTTCATGGAAGTCAAAATCAAACCTGGGATGAGTAAAGCTGATGTGGTTAGCTACAGACAAACCACATTTGTGAGACAATTGTAAGGTTTGATGTCCTTATTTCCAGTGTTTGAAGCAATAATATTCTGTTGGGAACTAAGTACGTGCGTTTGTGTAGAATTTTGGATACATGTTGCAATTCAAGATGAAGGAAGCCTGAAAGGAGGCAGAAAGCTGGTTCTGGATTCCTCGTTAAAAAGTGGAGAGGAAGTTTTGTTATATGATTGTTGGAAAACCTGGAGCGGATTTTTAATGCAAACAGCTGATGGAAAGCATTGCTCGAGAGAAGACTTTAAAGAATGTCTTTCTGGGAGTGGAATTTGGAAACTCTCATATAACGATCATCTGGGGGAACTGAGAGAGAAATCCATGGCAGATCGGGTTGAATGGCATCAGAGTGGGGTGTTATCCTTGAAATCTGTATACATTAGTGAAGTTAAGGGAGCAGTAAAGGTGTCATGTATTATAATCAAACTCCCATGTTCAGTATCTTTTTTCTTGTTGTTAAAAACCAATTAACAGTCCTATGACTTTGTTCCTCCACATTTTCGACCAAAAAAGTAGAAGTTACAGATTTTTGAGTCAAGGTTCAATTCTGCAATCTTCCCATCTAGTTATAACAGTAACTGAGATTGTAATGCTTTCAGGAGACTGCGGTTCCACAGCAACAAGTTCCCACAGGCAATTTCCAATATAATTGTGGACACAGGAATTTATGATTGAAGATGGCATAACAGTAGCAAACTATTGAATATATTAGCGATTTCCAAGACGAATTTTATTGTGCAATATCAGGGCTAGTTTCATTTGAAGTCAAATTGAACATTAAATGCTGAGTGAATTAATTTATTTATCTTCAGGTCACATTCACACTGTCAGGACAGCCCCAACAATGTCATCACTCTCCTCAATATTTTGACAGAAATGGTCAACAAAAATAAATTAAGCACATAATGTGAACTCAAAAAAAAATGCTGAAATTAATTTAAGATTTTGAATTGGTTTCAATTTCAAAAAGAAATTTGACAAGACGGTTCTATTTCAAAGTACAGATCTTCTTTCTGGCAATCTGCAGACTTTCCATAATGGATTTTATTTCATTGCCCATGTATGGAAAATGGCAGTAATTAACACATTTGCTGCTGTACATTTTGTGGGATGTTGGTGAAATGTCTGCATAAAGTAAATTGGAAATTATTAGTGTTTGGAGTAGCCTTTGGACTTTTTTTTTAGAGGAGCCAAGTTAAACTTTTATTAGGTTGTAAGCATTCTGCACTAGAACTCACTCATGGGCCTAAGATTTTCCCTCAGCCTTGCTATTAACATTTCTTTGCCTTTCAAGAAATATAAAACATTTGCATTATTAATCCAAAGCCTTAGTCTTAGCCTTTCTAAAAAACAATAATTCTAGGCTCTGGATCCCAATTGCTACTTTTCATACAAACCCCATTATGTAGGAGCCAACTGACCACAGAATTGTTACAGCTGTTTGTATTAACAATTGTGAAGTTTCAATTCTTTACCAATTGCCCAAGAGTAATGATGAGTACCAAACTCTTCCATAGCAGAGCAGTCTGTCTTCTTTAAATTACTCCATTTTTATCATCCCATCTCATTTAAGGTCTTGTTGCAGTTCCTGCATTTTCACACAAAACAACCACTCTTAAATTACATCAGGGTAATACAACGAGCAAAGTAAAATGTTTTGTCCAAATGATGGAAAACGTCGGAATGCTTCCCACATATCTGAAAATAGATTGTATTTTAAGAATACACGATGTTCAAGGCTGGTTGAAGGTGCAATATCTCTGCTTATAATGTAGATTCCATCATTGTGCAATGTACAAGATAAATTTAGTCCAGATTTTGATGTGTTTTCCTTGAGGTGGAGCCACTCCCTGGTAGTTACATTGTAAGACTGTACAGTGAGCATATCTTCAGTATGGCTTCCCTTCCTACTTTCACCTTTCCTGTGGATGCAGCCGCCCACAAGATAAATTGTATCTTCCACAGAAACCATTTGTTGTTTACGAATATGAACCTCACAGGATTCTAATACAGTCCAGGTATCAGAGATTGGGCAGTATCGCAATATGTTCATATTTCTATCTGAAATTGAAAGTAATTTTTAATTAATTTAAAAATAAGATAAATCATTTTAAACACACATAGAGTTACAAACTGATACTAGAACACTGTCAAAGTTGGGAAGTATAATTTTAACAATGTAGTTTCATTTCCAAAGCAGCTCAGTTACAAAACCAAATTATAGATTCAAGATTCTGAAAAGAAAAATGCATGATGGACATAACTAACATAAAGTAGATATTCTTTGCCACCAGCTGGACTGACAGTCGAATGAGTTTAATTGTTTTGCATTCAGATTAACTATGAGTATCAGGGAACGACCATCTCCATAAGATGAAATCTAACCATCTCCCCAAGCCATTTACCATCACTGAATCACCCACTGTCAACATCTTGGGGGTTACCATAGACCAGAAACTGAGCTGGACTAGCCACACAAAAACTGTGGCTACAGTAGCAGGTGAGAGGATAGAAATCTTGCGGCAAGTAACTCACCTCTTGACTCCCCCATACCTGTCCACCATTTACAAGGCACAAGTCAGGCGTGTGATGGAATATCTCCACTTGCCTGGACGGGTGCAGCTAAAATAACACTCAAGCAGCTTGACACCATCCAGGAAAAAAGTTAAAATTCCTCTTATTGGATGGAGATGGTTATTGCCGGGCACTTCTGTGGCGTGATTGTTATTTGCCCTGCCAGTGATCTAATTGGGTTCCAACCACTCAATGATGGGAACACCATTTGACTATATAGTAATATCAGAACTCCTTCCATGAATGTTCATTCCTTCCACTACTGATGAACAGTAGCAGCTGTGTGTACCATCTACAAGATATAATGCAGGAACTCATCAAGGCTCCTTAGGCAGCATCTTCCAAACTCATGACTGCTACCAACTAGAAGGACAAGAACAGATGTATGGGAACACCAACACTTGGGAGTTCCCTTCGATGCCACTTGGAAATATATTGTCATTCCTTCACTGTCATTGGGTCAAAGTCCTGGAATTCCCTCCCTTCAGCACTGTGGGTGTACTTATACCTCAGAAATTGTTCATGACAGCAGCTTTGGTAGGAATAATGGTAGGAAGGACTATTACTTACGTGGCGAAAAACTCCAGCAGGCGACGGTGCAGAGGGACCTCGGGGTCCTTGTGCATGAGTCGCAAAAGCCCAGCCTGCAGGTGCAGCAGGTGGTCAGGAAGGCTAATAGGATGTTGGCCTTCATAGTGAGGGGGATTGAATATAAAAGTAGGGAGGTCTTGCTGCGGCTGTATAGGGCATTGGTGAGGCCGCAGCTGGAGTACTGTTTTGGTCGCTGCACTTACGCAAGGATATTTTGGCCTTGGAGGGAGTGCAGAGGAGGTTTACTAGGCTGATGCCGGAGTTGAGGGGGTTGAGCTATGAGGAGAGGCTGAATAAACTAGGCTTGTACTCGTCAGAGTTTAGAAGAATGAGGGGAGATCCCATTGAGACATATAAGATGATGAATGGGATGGATAGGACAGACGTGGAGAGACTCTTCCCGCTCAGAAAGGACAGTAGGACTAGGGGGCACAGCCTCAAGATAAAGGGGGGCGCGGTTTAGAACGGAGTTGAGGAGGAACTTCTTCACTCAAAGGGTGGTGAATCTCTGGAATTCTCTGCCCGTTGAAGTGGTGGAGGCTGCCTCACTAAATATTTTTAAGACGCGGGTTGATGGGTTTTTGATAAGCGAGGGGATTAAGGGTTATGGGGAGAGGGTGGGAAAGTGGAACTGAGCCACGACAGATCAACCATGATCTTACTGAATGGCGGGCAGGCTCGAAGGGCTAGATGGCCTACTCCTGCTCCTATTTCTTATGTTCTTATGTTCTCACCATCACCTTCTCAAAGACAATTAGCACTGAGCAATAACTACTGGCCTAGTCAGTGATGCTCCTATCCCACAAATGAATAATAAATAAGTCAAACATGATCTCCATTTATTGAATGCATGCTGACTGAGGTTCTGCTTTTTAATTTAACCACTAGTTGCTCATACTCCCCATGCAGAATCTTTTTCCTAGTCCTATCCGTGACATCAGGACCCATGTTGACCCCAAAAAATGGCTCCTTCCTCTTCCATTCTTAAGTTGCTCTCCAAACATGGACTGATGTCCAGGACCCTGGCAGGCAACATAGCCATCTAGATTCTTGCTCTTGGCTGCAGAGAACAGTGTTTATCCACCTGTCTCTATAATTGCATTTCTACTTATGCCCTGCTTGAATGGCTTCCTGTACGATGGTGGTATGGTCAGTTCGCTCATCCATTCTGCAGCTCTCATTCTTATTTATACAAGCTGACCATTTGTTACACAAATGCAAAGGCTAAGGCTCCTCTGCTCCCACCTTCTGGGTCCTCATACCTGCCTCACTCGCAGTAACACTTCCCGTCCCTGACCATGGTCCAAATCAGAACACCCTACTCTAAGAGGTGTGACTGCATTCTGGAACAAAGTGTCCAGGTAACTAAATCCCTCCCTGATGCACTAATGTCTGTGGCTCTGCCTCCAGCCCGGTGGCTGAGCCAAAGCTCCTTGAGCTCCAGACACTTACTGGTGTCCCGGGCTCCCAGCCACAACATCTCTGGCCTTGCATATTTATTGTGTTTTACAGAAGAAATTATTTATTTTCTTCATTAAATTTTACTTAATGCATCTAATCCTGTTTGTGCGTAAATTCATATGATCTGCTTACTCTGATTGAAATTCTTTAGTTTAGGTCAGATAAATGGGTAATACCAATCACTTATCTGCCTCCACGCGATGTCACACCTCGATTTTGTTTCTGAATGTGGGCTCTGACAGCAGCTAACCCCACCCATTGAACCCTAACCCTACCCAGTGAATCCTAACCTCACCCACTGAATCCAAACTCCAGCCACTGAACCCTAACCTGCCCACTGAACTCGAATCCCGCCCACTGAAACCTAACCCTGCCCATTAAAGGCTAACCCTGGCCACTGAACTCTGACCTCGGCCACTGAACCCTAACCCCACCATTGAACCCTAATCCCACCCACTGAACTCTAACTCCGTCCACTGAACCCTAACCCCGGCCACTGAACCATAACCTCTGCCACTGAACCCTAACCCTGCTCACTGAACCGTAACCCTGCCCACTGAACCCTAACCCTGCCCACTGAACTCTGACATCAGCCACTGAACCCTAACCCTGCCCACTGAACCCTAATCCCACCCACTGAACTCCAACCCCGGCCACTGAACCCCAACCCTGTACACTGAACCCTAACCCTGCCCACTGAACCCTAACCCTGCCCACTGAACCCTAACCCTGCCCACTGAACCCTCACCCTGTACATTGAACTCTAACCTCACTCATTGAACCCTAACCCCGGCCACTGATCCCTACCACCGCCCACTGAACCCTAATACTGCCTACTGAACTCTGACCCAAACCCTGCCCAGTGAAATCTTTCTCCAACAACTGAATGAACCAAACCCTGCCCTCCAAACTCTGACCCAATCCCTGCCCACTGAGCCCTAACCCTGCTCACTGAACTCTCACCTAATGCCACCCACTAAACCCATGTCACTGTTGAGACCTTCCTCACTGAATTTTTGCTGTTTTTAAGATCCCTCAGACTAAAGTCTCACCATTTTTAAGATGCCTCTTAGCCTCTTACTAAAGTCTTGCCACTTCTATGGCCCCTCTCGCTTACTCATCTCAGCTCAGCACATCTGTCTGTGACAGCCGTGAGGCTTCTGCAACAAAATCAAATCTCATTGAAAAGGGAATAAAAATCAGATTGAGGGTGATCCTAGGCAGTGCCTCTAATGGTTTAGAATACATCACTGATAACTGGGAACCAGCAAAGTGCAGATGGTGTGAATGCCTAGAAAATTGGAAGAAATTTACTTTACTGTTAAAACATGTAGGAATGTCAGTTAGTAAGTTCTATGAGGTGCAAAGAGGGGCACTGAGGTTACTGTAGTAATGTTTCAGGAAATCCTTTTGAAAAGTTGATTTTAAAGTGTTGAACCCTCAGGTAAAGCCTGTAATTCATCTTTTGTTAAAATCTGCATCGTGTGCCCAGTTGGCTATGCTTAGGATCACCCTCTATCTATCCTTTCTTTACTGTTCCACACAATAATGCCCAGCCTTCATTCACAGCAATTAAGCTGAGACCAGGACCTCAAGGTTAAAATGGAAGCATAATCAGTGTCTCATCATTGTTAATGAACAAAGAGGTCACTCAAGATTACATTGTATCATATACATATTGTTTAAGTAGTCACAATCTTTATAACCTAGGACAAAAAGCTGCTCACCTCGTGTTGTATATCCACCCATTACATAGATCATCCCTTTGCATTCACAGGCAGAGAACTCCACAAGAGGATGTGGCATTGAGGCTACAAAACTCCACCAATCCATCTCTGGATTGTAGCATTCAACATTACAAAGTGACTGTCCACCTACTGCATACAATTTCTCACTCACAGCGAGAAGTTTAAAATTTGATCTAAAGAGAAATATGGAAACAGTATAAAATGTTCAACTCTGTATTTCTCAAAAACATTTGCAATTTCAATTAGAGCTTTTAAAGATGGCTATTTAAGTGACAAAAGTATATTTTGATTGAAGTACATTAGTGTTAGGCAATAGTATATTCTCTATTTTGGTTGCCCACCGTTAACATCGAAGATCCCCAGTTCAGAGACAATATGGTTGGATGCAGAGCAAAATTCATTCTAGTCCTGGTCCCCCCATGCTGATACTGTGGTTAAAAAAGCTCAGGAATGCCTCTACATCCTCAGAAGACTAAGGAAATTTGGCATGTCAGCTATGACTCTCACTAATAAATGCACCGTAGAAAGCATTCTTTCTGGTTGTATCACAGTTTGGTATAGCTTCTACTGTCCCAAGACTGCAAAGATCTCCAAAAGGTCATGAATGTAGCCCAATCCAGCACACAAACCAGCCTCCCAATCACTGACTCTGTCTACACTTCCTGCTGCCTCGGCAAAGCAACCAGCATAATTAAGGACCCCACACACCCCGGACATTCTCTCTTCCATCTTCTTCCTTCGGGAAAAAATACAAAAGTCTGAGGTCACGAATGACTCAAGAACAGCTTCTTCCCTGCTGCTGCCAGACTTTTGAATGGACTTACCTTACATTAAATTGTTCTTTTTCTATACCCTAGCTATGATTGTAACACTACATTCTGCACTCTCTCGTTTCCTTCTCTATGAAGGATATGTTTTGTCTATATAGCGCACAAGAAACAATACTTTTCACTGTATGATAATACATGTGATATGAATAAATCAAATCAAATAAAAATCTCAACTCTCTCTGGTGTCTCAGCAATATACTTTATCCTCAATCCCATTTTCAATTATCATTAATATTCATTATCTCAATTATCATTTTCCATATCTCACAACCTGTGGCTTCTCTAAATGAGATTGGCAACATAGCGTCAATTAATGCTATAATCAGGACAATTTTGGGCTGTGCCCCAATATCTTGTAGATTGCCCTAAATCATTTTACATTCAACATTCATTGCCTGGAGACAGGACAGTTGGATCCTGTCAAGGGAAACCTAATTCAGATGTAGGTTTCTGAGTAGATTATAAAGCTGCATTTTGAGGCAATATGCATGCTGCAACCCTGACTATTGCCCCCCCCCTCCCCATCACTGTACTGTAAAGATGGACTTATTGGGAGAGTATATGCTGACCAGGCCCCCAGGATCAAGGCATTGGGGCTGGAGATCCAATTCCCCCGAGTTTCTGTCCAGAAATCAGTAGCTCCTCATACAATCAATGACACCTGTGAAGTAGTGGCAGCTGTTGGCAGTGCAGCAGATCCAGGACTGAGGAGAAGCACTGGTCACAGCGGGACAGTGGTCAATGACTGGATGAGGGTCAGAAGAACAGGGGGTTGACCCCATCTCCCAACCCCCTTCCTGATGCTGGGTCCCTGATCAGACATTGAGTGTCTAAAAGCAAAAGACTCTCCCCCACCAGGAGCCCAAAAGAAACATGGTGAGTTTGCTTTTTGAGTTCCCTGTCTGATGACTGCCCCGCCCTGCCCACTGCTGGTTGACTACTAGCAGAGATGAATATTTGGTAGACGTCTCCACCCCAGACCCTCTGGTATGCTTAAAATAAACGTTCCAAACTTGCCTCGGGGAGAGCGTTAAATTCTGCCTGATGTTTATCGTTGTGAGGGAATCTAGAACTAGGGACACAGTTTAAATATTAGGATTTTCTTCTGCTGTTGGATCATTAGTCTTTGGAATTCTCTTCCCCAGATGGCAATGGAGACTCAATCATTAAATATATTTAAGGTTATGTTGACATATTTTTTAATCTACAAAGGAGTCAAGGATTGTTAGGATGGTAAGAAAGTGGAGTTAATGTCACAATCAGATCAGCCATGATCTTACTGAATAGCAGAGTAGGCTGGAAAGGATAAAGGGCCTACGTTTGCTTCTATTTTTTGTGTTCTTAACTAGTACAAGAATGTTACATCAAAAATAAATTCAACCTATTTACTGGATTTTAAAAATGTGGATTTCAAATATGAAGCTGTTGTATTTAATCTACAGAAAAGGAATGAGCCTTAACATATACTGTAATTGTCCCAAATAGTATTACACAAATAAGAAATAGGAGGAGGAGGAATAGGCAGGCCACTTAGTCCCTCGAGCCAGCTCCAAGCCAGTTTACACAGTAACTTATTCTGATCAGTCTCACTACGTGTACCAACGCTGCCCAAGAGCAATGCCAGGAATGATACATAATCCAGGCATTGCACAGTGCTCTGAGTTACCATACTGTATTATTACAGATAAGGCCAAATGGAACTGTACAGCAATAAAAGACAATTTGTAGCTTCGTGAGTGAGGAGAATTCCCACTTTGCTAGCCTTTCAAAGATTGGAAATTAATAAAAATGTGCAGATGGTGGCTTGTTTGTGCAACTGGAGATCTGTAAAGTAGGGCCTCCACATAATACTGAACTGAATGCTTTGTTATTGCTGTGCACATACCTCCTCTAGGGTATATGTGACTCTTGGTTGTTGTTTTAATTATCTAAGATTATTTTTCACGTCTTTTGTAGGAAAGATAGCTCTCCTTCAAAATGCCATAGAACTGTAACGTTAACATTTGAGACAAGTAACATTATATGCACATTTTTAAAAATATATTTTGTTAAAGGAGATGCTTATTTATAACACCCTGTGTGAGAATGGGCAGCATGAGAGCCATCTTTGTACCTTTTCTGATTCATTGGTGAAATCTGATTCCACTCGTTTTTGCAGGGATTGTAGCAATGTGCAGCCGCAATCTCCTGGCTAGTCATTCTGTATCCGCCAACTATGAAAAGGTAGTTATTTAGTACTGTTGAACCATAGCCCCTCACATTCACCATGTCCGGGGGGAGGCTGCTGGCCAGGGGTAGCCATCTCTGCGCGATCTCATCATATCTCAGCATTGACCAGGACTCATCAGTAGTCTGATCCAAGGAGCTGCTGAAGAAATCCCCAACTGCCACCAAGACAGCTGTGCCTTTAAGGCGCATCTCCCTGACTTGTTGAAGTAAGGTGTTGGGGAGATGCCTGAACTCCTGTCTCCTCAGCATGGAGTGATAATGACACACCATGAACCTGAGAGAGGCATTCATTAGATCACTGATTCCATACATTTCAGAAAGCTTGTACAATTCCACGCAGTTGTCCACCTTAACCTCTGAGAGGAGCAGCTTCAAGATGGGAGTCACTTGGAGGAAAGAGGCGGTTCCCACTAAATCTTCCAGGGTCTCGTTGTCAAAGTGTACTTTGGAAGTATTGATGAACTCAATGACCAGCTCCAGTCCAAGAGCGCTCAAACCTTGCAAATGCACCGAGTCCTCTTCGGATTCCTTCATCCCCGAGTCATAGAGGGCACGGAAATAGTCGCTTTTCTCAATTAGCTTACTTTTGCTGACATTGTATGTCTTGTCTTCTATCATGATAGCTATGATTTCTTCGGAGGACATTGTATCAGCAAAAAACCAGCACCGAATGCCCGTCCTTGCAATGCTTTGCCTTAAGCGGACAGGTCTGCCTTTTATTTACATTTATTTAGATCTGCACATTTTCCCATCCCCACGCGGGCCTACATCAGACAACGCACCCGTTTCAGTTCATTTAGTAACATGACTATTGGATTTAATTGAACAGCAGCACCTTTTGCCCACACGGCATGTGGATCATTAAACGCTTGCACCGTTTTCAAGCACATTCGGATGAAGTTTCAAGAGTCCGCTCCCTTGCTTCTTGCATCGCGTTTCCTTGTCATTTCGGTATCGTCACTTCTTGTTCCGTTTCCAACAACCAATCTCCGACTGTAAAAGGCAACAACTAGCACATTTCTGCTCTTCTGGCATGTTACCTTTTAAAGGCACTCAAACCACTCTGCTCATGAGCTAGTCCTCCAAGCTGCTTTATCACCTTTCACAGCGAATCCGTACACAGTGTTGGTAGAAAACAACTGCATTGTTACTAAACTTGATTTACAAATGCCGTACCTGTTTTTTTTAAACCGTCGAATACTTTTAAACAATCAATATTAATAATTTTAAAATCACACTATTTTTAACAACAATAACGATGTATTATTGTTCTTTTGAATAAATAACTCGGTATATCCCTATCCAAACAGCAATTCTACAGCATGTCATCAGATTCTAACTTTACTTGCAGCATCATGCTCAAACTGTATGGTATTCTGCATGCTCAAAACTGTGTGGTGTTCTGGGCGGATCAGATCTGGAGTATTGCATTCAGTTCTGGTCACTGATGTTACAAAGAGAATATTTAAGTTTTTAAAGGAGTACACAGCAAAGCTATTAATTTCAGAGAAGTCAAGTAATATTTAGCAGAAATAAAAATCACAGTCAGGAGGTGAATATGGGGGTCCTTCCTGAGGTATACAAGCACGAGCCCCAAACTTCAATTATATCAGACTTTCCACATCTCACAACACTTCACATCAGATGACTTCGCTTTGAAGTGTAATCACTGTTATGAAGGCAATTTATAGCTAATTTATAAACAGCAAGATCCCACAAGTGATTTTGTGCTCGTGCTGAAGGTTGAAAGATAAAAGTTGGGGCCCGAGGGAGGACTTCCCCACTCTCCTTCAAGTAGCATCACAACATCTTTCACATCCACTGAAATAGGCCAACAGGATCTTTGCTTAATGTCTCATCTGAACAAGGGCACCTCAAAAATGTAATGCTCCATTAACGGTAGCATAGTGGTTAGCACGGCTGCCTCACAGCATCCAGGCACTCAGGTTCAATTCTGGCATTGGGTGACTGTGTGGAGTTTGCACACTCTCTCTGTGTCTGCATGGTTTTCCTCTGGGTGCTCCAGTTTCCTCCCATAGTCCAAAGGTGTGCCGGTTAGCTTGATAGGCCATGCTAAATAGTCCCTTATTGTCACAAGGGTGTAGGGTAGGGGAATTAGCAGGGTAAATACATAGGGTTACATGGATAGGGTATGGATGGGATGCCATGTCAGTCAGAGTGTCAGTGCAGACTGATGGGCTAAATGGCCTACTTCTGCACTGTTGGGATTCTATGATTATAATAACGCATCAAATATCAGCAGTGAAAATATATTGCAGTTCTGGAGTTGAGAATTCTAATATATATACAGAGAGAATTGGGAGAAAGAATGACATAAAATACAGAAAGCAGTCATCTGTCCCACATGTCTATAATTCTAAGGAAATCAATTGTCCTTCAAGATAGTAAATGGAACAGAAACATTTTCAGAGTAAACCAAAACAATTATATAAGGGGATAAGTGTACTAATAATGAGGTCAAGAAATGCTTCATGTAAAGTGTGATTAATCTCTAGAATATTGCTTCTCTAGAAGGCTAGTAGAGGCAAAATCTCTGGATCATTCAGGAAACAATCAGGTGCCATGATGGGAATGATGGAGATGCAGCATAATCTTACCTTGAAGGATATGTTAGATGAGATGAATGCCCACTTTCATCTCTACTCATCTTTATTAGCACAAACAGTGCTACATCAACCTGCACATACTGAATGCCTTTGAAGTAGAATAATGCTTCACAGAGACTGAAATCAGGCAAAAATTGACATCAAGCCTGAGAGGGAGAAATTGGGAGGTAAGGCTTAAACACTGGCCAGAAAGGTAAGGTCTGACAGGACAAAAGCATAGTGAGATGTCTCACAACACCAGGTTAAAGTCCAACCAGTTTATTTGATAGTAATCCCATAAGCTTTCGGAAATGGTGTTCCTTAGTCAGATGGGTGGGAGGTTCTGATCAGAGAAGGGCATGTAAAGTCACACACAGTTTACAGAATACTGATTGGAATGCAAGTCTTTAGAGCTAACCTGCTATTCAAGTCTTAAAGATGCAGATGTAAGTATGTGGGATTGTGGGGATAGGGCCTGATAGGAATTGTTGGTGTAAGCTTGATGGGCCGAATAGCCTCCTATCCACTGTATGCATTCTATGATCTTAGCATGAGGTAGTGATTCCCACATTCTATGCTCTTTAGCTCTGGACTCTTGTCAGCAACTATCCTGCCAAGCCTTCTCAAAATCTGATATATTCCAATGATATTTCACTCTTCTATTCCAGAGTGGAGACACATTCCATTCAATTTCTCCTCCTAAGACCAGTAATTCTTTATTGTAATATCTCGAAAACAAGTACATTCTTCCTTAGACATGGAACCCCAAATCGTACATTACTCCAGTGTGGCCTCATGAAAGCTGTGAGTAATTAAACAAGATTTTCACCCTGTGGTAAAGGTGAACTTGCCCTTATAATTGTTTCCTGTATCTGCATGTTTTATGACAATAAATCCTTACGAACACCAACGTTCAGTAGTTTTTCTCCTTTTAAAAAATATTAAATTATTCTATTCTTCTTACCAAAGTGAATAACCTCACATTTCCTTTTGTTATAATTCATTTTCTTGCCCACTCACTTAACCTATTCATGTCTTGTGGCGGACTCTTTTTGGCCTTCTGATAAGTTACTTTCACCTAGCTTTGTATCATCAGCAAATGTGGATATATTACACATGGTTTCTTTATGAAAGTCATCAACATGGATTGTAATTTTTTTATTACTGTCACAAAATATGTTAGGTCGAAACGACTGGGTACAGAGAGTGCGCTGGAGGAATATAGAGAGAGTAGGAGGGAGCTAAAAAAAAGGGGAATTAGAAGGGCGAAGAGAGGGCATGAAATGGCTTTGGCTGGTAGGATTAAGGAAAATCCAAAGGCATTTTATTCCTATATTAGAGGCAAGAGAGTAGTTAGAGGGAAAATTGGTCCTCTTAGGGACAAGAGTGGAGAGTTATGTATTGAGTCGGAGGGAATGGGGGAGCTCCTGAATGAATACTTTGCGTCGGTATTCACGAAGGAGAGAGGTTCGGAATCGTGCGGTCTCTTGGAGGGAGCGGAGGATCAGTTGCAGGAGATATCTATTACGAGGGAGGAAGTGCTAGGGCTTTTAGGTAGCGTAAGGACGGATAAAGCTCCGGGGCCTGATGGTATTTATCCCAGGCTGCTTAGGGAGGTGAAAGATGAAATTGCTGGGCCTCTGGCGCAAATCTTTGTCTCTTCTTTGGACACAGGTGAGGTCCCAGAGGACTGGAGGGTAGCTAATGTGGTACCGCTGTTCAAAAAAGGTAGTAGGGATAACCCTGGAAATTATAGACCGGTGAGTTTGACATCGGTGGTAGGGAAATTGATGGAAAAAATACTTAGGGGTAGGATGTATGAGCATTTGGAGCGTTGCGATCTGATTAGGGATACGCAACATGGCTTTGTTAGAGGGAGGTCTTGCCTTACGAATCTGGTGGAATTCTTTGAGGAGGTGACAAAAACGGTTGACGATGGGAGAGCCGTTAATGTCATCTATATGGATTTCAGTAAGGCGTTTGACAAAGTCCCTCATGGTAGGCTGGTAGAAAAGGTTAAGGCGCATGGGATACGAGGCCAGGTAGCTAGGTGGATTGAGAACTGGCTGGGTAATAGGAGACAGAGGGTAGTTGTGGAGGGGACTTTGTCAGGCTGGAGGCCAGTGACCAGTGGTGTGCCGCAGGGCTCAGTACTGGGACCTCTCCTCTTTGTAGTATACATAAATGACTTGGAAGAGAGTGTAGGTTGTGTGATCAGCAAGTTTGCTGATGACACCAAGATGGCAGGGTTGGCGGGTACTGAACTGGATTGTCAGGTGATACAACAGGATATAGATAGGTTGGTGCAGTGGGCAGATAGGTGGCAGATGGAATTTAATCCTGACAAATGCGAGGTGATGCATTTTGGAAGGAATAATGCAGAGAGGAGCTATGTGATAAAAGGTAGACAGATTAGGAGTATAGACATACAGAGGGACCTGGGAGTGCAGGTTCACAAATCCATGAAGGTTGCGTCACAAGTGGAGAAGGTTGTTAGGAAGGCTTATGGAATGTTAGCCTTTATAGGAAGGGGTATAGAGTATAAAAGCTGCCGTCTAATGCTTCAGTTGTACAGAACGTTGGTTAGACCGCATTTGGAGTACTGCGTCCAGTTCTGGTCACCTTACTACCAGAAGGACGTGGAGTCTCTGGAAAGGGTGCAGGGGAGGTTTACCAGGATGTTGCCTGGCATGGAGGGGCTGGGTTACGAGGGAAGGTTAGAGAAACTGGGACTCTTCTCCTTGGAAAGACGGAGATTGAGGGGGGACATGATAGAGGTATATAAGATACTGAAGGGAATAGATAGAGTTAATAGTGAGAGACTGCTCCCTAGACTGGGCACAAACACGAGAGGTCATGATTTAAGGGTGAGGGGGGAGAGGTATAATTTGGAAGTGAGAGGAAAGTTCTTTATGCAGAGAGTTGTGGGGGTGTGGAACGCGCTACCGAGTAGGGTGGTGGAGGCAGGAACGTTGGACTCGTTTAAGGTACAGTTAGATAGACACATGAGTGAAACGAGGATGGAGGGTTATGGTAGGGGCTCTTAAATAAGGTTAGAACCTCGGGGGACACCAGAAAAGCAGGCTTGTAAGATTAACGTTTTTGTCTTTTTATTCCGCAGGTGGACGTCCACCTCGTGTCAAACGAGGGGCATGCACACGGTGGGTCGTGCGTGGGCTGCTCTTGGAAGTTCCGGGAGTGGCCTAGTACTTCGTGTCGGTGTGTGTGCTTGATCCTGGACCGGTAGACGGGCGCCGCAACAGCTCGGTGACTAGCACTGCTAGCTGTGCAGATACATGGATTTGGGCCTGTGTCTGTGGGAGTTTGCGCATTCTCCCTGTGGTTGCGTGGGTTTCCTCCGGGCGCTCCGGTTTCCTCCCACACCCCAAAGATGTGCTCTTAGGCTGACTGGTTTTACCAAATTGACACTATTCTCCCCTGAATCTGGCTAAGTTAAGGGTTCCATTCATAGACATGCAGGATAGAATAGGTGTAGGGTGATGCGGCGGCGCGGGCTCGTTGGGCCGAAGGGCCTGTTTCCTGTGCTGGGTTGTTCTTTGTTCTTTGTTCTAAAATAGGCTTACATTAATACTGCAATGAAGTTACTGTGAAAATCCCCTATTTGCTACACTTTGGTGCCTGTATAGGTACACTGAGGGAGAATTTAGCATGGCCAGTGCACCTAACCAGCATGTCTTTTGGACTGCGGGAGGAAATTGGGGCATCTGGAAGAAACCCATGCAGACATGAGGATAATATGCAGACTCTGCACAGACAGTGACTCAAGCTGGGAATCAAACCTAGGTCCCTGGTCCTATATGACAGCAGTGCTAATCACTGTGCTATCATGTTGCCCTAGCTGAGACCCTTGTATTTATCCTTGGGGCATACCACTAGGAAAAGTCTGCCATTCTGAAAATGGTCGATTTATTCCTACTCTCTTGTTTTCTACCCATTTTAATCAATCCTCAATCATGCTATTATGTTACCACCAGCTCTATAAGACCTTGTCTTGTACAGCAGCCTTTTGTGTGCCACCTTAATGAAAACTGTGTGACAATCAAAATATACTACATCCACTGGTTCTTCTTTATTTATGTTGCTGGAGGAGGACAAAAGATAACTTCAGTCTTTCCAGTATTTAGCCAGAATAAATTCCAGCTAATTGAGGACAGATGTCAGACAGTCAGGCTAACTACATGGAGGAGTTGAGAGAAGTGACTGAGAGATAAAATTGAGTACCATCATTTTACATGTTGAAGCTGACTCCAACTCTTCATAAGAAGTTACAGTATGTCAGCATGAGCAAGAAGCTGGGTTCAAGAGTGAATCCTTGAGAATCTCCAAAGATAAAGTTGCTTGGGCAGAGGTGGAGTGGGGGTGATGGAAGGAAAAGAATTGCTAAAGCTGCTTTGACTGTGGTTGGATAGATAGGAATGAAACAGAGGGATAACAATTTCACTAAACTGGATAACAAATGAGTTGAGTTTGAAAAGGGTGGTGTGATCAATAGTGTCAAAGTTCATAAAGAGCTGAGGAGTTATACTATGTCATTGTCACAAACACAACAATATTATTTTTGATTTGCGTCAGGCTCTTTAGGTAGCAAGATGGAACCCAAATCAAGGTGAGCACCTCAAATGCCCCAACTATGATTCTCATTCTTCTTTCTTATTCTGTCTTTGCATCATTGCTGATAATTCACATCTACCGATCATCTGTTGTAAGTCTTCTGGTGGGATTACAGTCCAATTTGAGAGGGGGATTGTAGATCATCATTTGCTCATCCAGGGCTCCTGCTGCATATTCCTTCCTGCAATGGTGATTTTCTTTGACAATCTAAAGATGTAGTTCTTCAAATTCCTGTGCTCCAGTGAGGAGATTTTGATGCGTATGTTTTGGTGAAGTTTGGGCTGTTGTCAGTTGTTGAAGTCAATCCGGTATGAAATGATGTCTCCCTGTCTTGAATGTTTGGGTCAATGGACCAATGGTTGAATCAAGCTCTCCCTACAGTGCACCTTTTGGTAGGTGACCATCACGCATTCTAAGAGCATAGCCTAGCCATTGCAATCTATTCAACTAGCTGAATTTGTCTATATTTTGCAAATTGGTGTTGTCTAGTTGACGTACTTCTTCAGGCTAACTACCCTGAATCATTCACGCTATCTTTTGTGGACTGATTATGATCTCAAATTCCTTTGCAGCAGTTGAGAAGGCAATTAGAATTGATTTCAGATGTCAGCTGTATATGTCAAAGAATCTGCAAACAGCAGTTCACATATCAGAACATGTCTCATTTTGGGCTTGGTCTCAATTTAGACAGGTTAAACTGTCTTCCATATGATTTCAGGGAAAATGCGATGATTTTTTGCTGAAGGACACTAGAGCAAAGTAAGGATCACCTGCCATGAGTGACCAATCAGTACTCAGACTGGGGAATCATCTCAGGGGGTGGAGTTCTCTTAACATAAGAACATAAGAACATAAGAAATAGGAGCAAGAGTAGGCCATCTAGCCCTTCGAGCCTGCCCCGCCATTCAATAAGATCATAGCTGATCTGTCGCGGCTCAGTTCCACCTTCCCGCCCTCTCCCCATAACCCTTAATCCCCTCGCTTATCAAAAACCCATAAACCCGTGTCTTAAAAATATTTAGCGAGGCAGCCTCCACCACTTCAACAGGCAGAGAATTCCAGAGATTCACCACCCTTTGAGTGAAGAAGTTCCTCCTCAACTCCGTTCTAAACCGCCCCCCTTTTATCTTGAGGCTGTGCCCCCTAGTCCTACTGTCTTTTTTGAGCAGGAAGAGTCTCTCCACCTCTATCCTATCCATCCCATTCATCATCTTATACGTCTCAATGAGATCTCCCCTCATTCTTCTAAACTCTAACAAGTACAAGCCTAGTTTATTCAGCCTCTCCTCATAGCTCAACCTCCTCAACTCCGGCATCAGCCTAGTAAACCTCCTCTGCACTCCCTCCAAGGCCAAAATATCTTTGCACAGGTGCGGCGCCCAAAACTGCACACAGTACTCCAGCTGCGGCCTCACCAATGCCCTATACAGCTGCAGCAAGACCTCCCTACTTTTATATTCAATCCCCCTCGCTATGAAGGCCAGTATCCCATTCGCCTTCCTGACCACCTGCTGCACCTGCAAGCTGGATTTTTGCGACTCATGCACAAGGACCCCGAGGTCCCTCTGCACCGCTGCCTGCTGCAGTTTTTTGCCCCGTAAGTAATAATCCTTCCTACCATTATTCCTACCAAAGTGGACCACCTCACACTTGCCAACATTAAATTCCATTTGCCATTTCCTGGCCCATTCGCCCAGCCTATCTAGATCCTTCTGCAGACTCTCCCCACCCTCCGCATAATTTGCCGTTCCCCCAATCTTGGTGTCGAGGTATTTAAAATTAGCTGCAGATATGTTGCTCTTGATGATCACTCTAAATAAATCTCTTTATGCTCACTAATTAAATCTCTAAAAGTGCATCATTACATCTGGCAACAAGAATAAATGACCCTGGCACTCCCTTTGGCCCAACACCTGTGAGGATCCTGTTTTAATCAAAACCGAAGAAAAAGAAAAATACATACTCACCAGAATGCCTTTCTTTGGGCAAATAGAATCATTTGACTGCTCTATAGAGGACTGGACACAGCATGCTGAACAGTTCAGGTACTCTTTCCAAACAAATGAAATATGGGAGGAGGCAAAACGCAAATCATGCGGAAGTAACCTTATTTGCAGTCTATGTCCCCAAACTCATCCAACTCCAAATCATTTACTGAACTCATGAATTTAGTGAAGGCTCAATTGCAACCTCAACATCAGTCATACTTCAGAGATTCAAATTTAATTTGATGGTGAGAGCCTCAGGGAAATTAATTATGACTTACAATGCAAAACTGAAGCATGATTTTGGTCCAGGCCTTCTGGGCTGTGATTGGCTTAAAGAAATCAAGGTGAATGGGTATGAATCCACATTGATCATATTGGTCCATTCCTGGGCACAATATTTTTGCTCGTGATTAGTATACATTCTAAATGGATAAACGTTTTTGAGATCACCTACATCATGTTCTACTATTCATAGGGGCTGAGTTTCAAAACTAATCTCAATGGTATAAACATATTAGACTTTCACCTTATCACACTACATCAAAGAGACTCATCAAGAGAACCATCCAAACTTTCAGGTCTGTCCTAAAAGAAATGATGTGGGTATGCCGGCGTTGGACTGGCGTAAACACAGTAAAAAGTCTGACGACACCAGGTTTTAGTCCAACCTATTATATTATCAAATAAATAGGTTGGACTAAAACCTGGTGTTGTCAGACTTTTTACTAAAAGAAATGTCAGGAGGTATATTGGAAACCAAAGTGTTATTGCTACTTTGCTATCGTACCCCAGTCCACATATAACAATGGGAGTTGCACCAGTAAAGCTGCTAATAAAATGTCATCTCAGAACAAGACTGAGCTTCATGTTTCTAGATAGGCTGGGCGAATGGGCCAGGAACTGGCAAATGGAATTTAATGTTGGCAAGTGCGAGGTGGTCCACTTTGGTAGGAATAATGGTAGGAAGGATTATTACTTACGTGGAGAAAAACTGCAGCAGGCGACGGTGCAGAGGGACCTCGGGGTCCTTGTGCATGAGTCACAAAAACCCAGCCTGCAGGTGCAGCAGGTGGTCAGGAAGGCAAATGGGATGCTGGCCTTCATAGCGAGGGGGATTGAATATAAAAGTAGGGAGGTCTTGCTGCGGCTGTATAGGGCATTGGTGAGGCCGCAGCTGGAGTACTGTGTGCAGTTTTGGTCGCCGTACTTACGCAAGGATATTTTGGCCTTGGAGGGAGTGCAGAGGAGGTTTACTAGGCTGATACCGGAGTTGAGGGGGTTGAGCTATGAGGAGAGGCTGAATAAACTAGGCTTGTACTCGTCAGAGTTTAGAAGAATGAGGGGAGATCTTATTGAGACGTATAAGATGATGAATGGGATGGATAGGATAGAGGTGGAGAGACTCTTCCCGCTCAGAAAGGACAGTAGGACTAGGGGGCACAGCCTCAAGATAAAGGGGGGGGCGGTTTAGAACGGAGTTGAGGAAGAACTTCTTCACTCAAAGGGTGGTGAATCTCTGGAATTCTCTGCCCGTTGAAGTGGTGGAGGCTACCTCGCTAAATATTTTTAAGACGCGGGTTGATGGGTTTTTGATAAGCGAGGGGATTAAGGGTTATGGGGAGAGGGCGGGAATGTGGAACTGAGCCACGACAGATCAGCCATGATCTTACTGAATGGCGGGGCAGGCTCGAAGGGCCAGATGGCCTACTCCTGCTCCTATTTCTTATGTTCTTATGTTCTAAATGGTCTGGGAGGGTAGAAGCCAACCAAGGTAATCAGAAAGCAAGCCACAATTCACATAGCACAGCATAGATATTTAGGGTAAATGAAGCCATATATGTTGGTAGTGGATCAAGTTGGATTCCCAGAATTATTGGGCCTGATTCTCCCATCCCAATGCACACATTTTTTGGTGCATCAGGACGGGAGAATCACGTGTTGGCTATCTTGCGGGATTTGACATGCATTCCCGACGCATGTGTGCCTCCCACAGCCGGAAGGCAGGCGCAGTTGGGACCATGCTGAAAACTGCAGGAAGAGAGGTAAGTCATTTAAATCTGTTTTAAATGCATTTTAAATCTCTTTATTGGGCCCGGCATTCCCCAGGCCCAATAGCATCTCCCAGTCTGAGAGGAGTATTTCACTCTCGCGAGGGTTTAGAGTAGTTCCCCACTTGCGGGGAACTAGTGGGAAACACTGCCAGAGTGAAGGAGGGGCAATTGGGGCCTCCCAGGGGTTCGGGCAGCAGAAGTAGTGCCCCCTGGGCATGGGCACCCTGGCAGTGCCAGCCTGCATCTCCTGGCACCACTGAAGGGGCAAAGTGTCCATGCCCAAGGAGCACCTTGGCACTGCCCATCAGGTGGGGGGGGGGGGGGGTAGGTGATCTGTTGGGGGGGGGGTCTGCCTCCTGAGGGGCAGTGGTTAGTGGGGAGGGGTCTGACAGGGTGGGGGTAGTGGGGGGTCACCACCACTGGGAGCTGGAGATCAGGGTTTTCCAGGACAGGAGGTTGGTTGGGGCTGGCCTGGGAATGCTTCTGGGGGCTGTGAGCGGGCCGTCAGGTGTGGGGGGGGCGTGGAATGCACTTTGTGCATCCCGATCTGGCCAGTAATTGAGCTGGCCAGCAAACTGCGATCTGACAGATCAGGGCCACTGCACATGCACAGAGGCCTGGAATTATCAAACTCCAGTGTGAATAGGCCCCACCCCCCAGAGCTTTTAATAATATTCATGATTGTGACCTCTGCATTGCTTAGAGTGTGGGAGATTTGGGTCTGCAGTTGAACTGAGAAAACAGTTGTGATTTAGACTAGTTTTCTTGCCAATTCAGCACGTTAGAAGAATTGGGCCCATTATCTCTAAGAATGACGCCCTTTCATACCAAGCGGAAGTGCAACGCCAGATTATTCACAAACACATGGATCACTCGAGAAGTACAGAAATGTCCAGCAGTAAATGTTGCCACCAAGAAATGTTTCCAAACCTGTAAATGCCAAAATACCTGACTGACCTGTTATAAACATCCTTGGCAGTAAATAATAGTGAACCTGTACCAGAAGAGGTATCTGTCCCAGACAACAGAATTACACCACACGGCAAGGGTCAGGAAAACCCCAAGGACTCAATTTATAATTACCCAACTCAAGTATGTAGGACAGAATTTTACGAGAATGATTCTAAGTGTCCAACTAGTGTGAAAATGGGGGAGTTTCTGATTCATTTTTTGGGTGAGTTTTCACTCCCAGTCTTACAAACTTAAGCATTGAAAATATGGGCTGGACCATTTCTAGCTGCTGCAGGCAGTGGGTTGGGCTTAATTCGCCAGTCAGCCTGGAGAGAGAGCTATTGCGCATGCACAGATTTCAGATTCTGCACATACGCAATAGCAACTGCACAGGGAGCTGTTGCACCTACGCAGTCTGCTGATTTTGCACATGTGCAATTCAAACAGCAGGAGTCTGACTGACAGAGAAAGAGCTGTCAGGCCCCTGCTGCTACAGACAGCCTGAATTAATACCCCACATTTGTGGGGGCCCCATACCACCTTGAAATGTAGCCCCCAGCACCCCCTGTATCCCAGACTGGTGTCCCCCCCCCCCTCCCCATCCAATCACAGGCAGAGTGAGCAGCGGCCCTTCTCCCTCCCCTCTGATCACAGGCAGAGTGCACAGCGCCACCCTCCCTATCCAATCAGGCTGCCTCATCAGGCAAGAGGCTGACCATGCTGGAAATCCAGCTCTCATAAGATTGCAAGAGCCAAGAAAATGGGTGTGCTCCTATTTCACCACTCTGGTGCGATTTTACCAGCTTGCTCTACCCATCAATGGGCAGAGTGAACTGACTATATTTCCCCCATAATATTTAGTTAGAATTTAGAATTGAGTAAATTAATTATTGAAGATTGTATAAAGGAGTTAAAGGGGGATGTATGTGGTGATTATCCCTTTAAGGGCAACATAGTCAGTAGGGGCACCTGGTCGTGGTGACCAACTCAGATGCAGAGTGGGGAATCATTCCAGGGGGAGGAATTCTCTTAGGGCAGAGATATTTTAGAATTAGCAGCAAATATGCTGCTCTTGAAGATCATGTGAAATGAATTGCCTTGAAGTCTCATTACACATAGTAACACACCCTCCCTCACGTCTTTGTCCCAGAAAACATACAAGAAGATACAGAAATGATGATACCAAACAGGGTTGGTACACTTCTTCAATCAGTATTGTGAATGAGCCTGAGGCCATTACATTGTAGATGATTTTTCCTTTTATTTCACAGTGGAAATATTTGATGATCTGGAGTATTATAATTGTAAAATTACAGAAATAATAAAGTAAATGTATAAATTGCATAATCACAATTAAGTCTCCTTTTTGTGAGTAATGCGTCTAGGCTGTCCTGCTCTATCTCTGAGATTGAAACCACAGTTTAAAGTCTCCTAGTGATAAAGAAAGTAGCTGGTGCAATAAATTTGCATGCTATCCTTGAACCTCTGCAATATGTAAGTGTTGATGTGAGAAATGAAAATTTTCACAATGAAGCAGTAGAATTTCTATATTTCTGAAGGACATTTTGGTGCAGTTTAGAGTAAGATTTGACCTACATCATTTTAGTGCTGTTTGATTGGTATGTTTGGTATTGGCATAAACTGACAATGGATAAAAATAAGAGGGAATTTTATTTCCCAGCACTAACATACTTTGACCTTGACGAGTACAAAAATTCACCCTGCTAATAAACTTTCCAGATATCAATATTTTAGGATCAGATAGTTTATCATATACAGTAAGTTCTTACTTCCAGAACATATCTCTTTGCTCATATGATACAATCACATAAATATAAATGAGCTAATATCTTAGTCATGAAAAAGATGATGAACTTTAAATAAACCTTTTATCGTGCAATATAATCATGTTTTGAATGGAACACATCAATTAGTTGCCTGCTATTTAAATTCAGTCTTCTCAAATTTAATTGAGTTGTGATTGATAATACAGATCTAGAACATGCAGGGATTACTCGACATCATATCAATCAGAACTAACATGACATAATACAATATATACAATACAATACAATATGATAAAATAAAGAATAGACTCTAATCACTTACCAGACACTTGCCAAACAAAGAGCTTCTAAATCTCAAGTAGAGGATGAACCAATTCCTAAAGGGCGCAAAAGTTAGAAAAGGCTAAAGCCAAGTAGCACATTCTTCCCCTAATCACCCAACTCCAGCACTCTGTCCAAAGTCCCACTCTCTGCTATGTGGCACTGAAACATCAGTTTATATATTCCTCTGAAACTAAGTAGCAGGATGACTGCAGTTGCAGAAAACTTGTTTAAGTTGCTTCCCTTGATCAAATGACTTCAGCTTCCAGTTGTGAAATTCAGAATTTAGATAGTAATTTCCAGTAAAATGTTAACTACAAATGGCATTAGATTTTTACCAAGAGATTAATATTCCTTCACTCAACCATACTGCCAACAATCAAATCAAGCATCCCGCTGTAACCTCCTTCTTAATGGATTCTAGAAATTTTGCAATGACAGACGTTAGGCTAACTGGCCTGCATTTCCTGCTTTCTATCTCCCACCTTTGTTGAATAAAGGAGTTACAATTACTGTTTTCCAATCCATTGAAATATTTCCAGAATCTAAGGAATCTTAAAAGATTATAATGAGTGCATCCGCTATCACTACAGCCATAAGGATGTTGTAAAGTTAGTTTTGTCAAGTAAGTAGCATTTAGTTTCATGCTTACAAGTCAAGAATATATAACTGGTCTTAAATTCACTTCCGATATAAAAGTACTTGCCCAAGAACTTGGGACCATCCTGCAAGTGAACCTTTGCAGATGAACAAGCAAGTATTATATTGACTGGTGGGACAATGTTTGGGTCACAATCATTGAGAATATTTGAGATGGTTGTTCTACCCAGTAAAGCTGTTGTGATTTGATACTACTATTCAGACTTTAGCATGTGACAAATCTTGCTTGTGCTGAGTATAACACAATCACTGTTACCAATAAGGGTATAATTTTTACTAATTCACTTGAGAGTGAAGAGGCTAGCAGGTTAACTGACTCTGACAACTTTCAATGATAACAATACAAAAGGTTAGTTTTTAATAGAGCAGCTCTACATCGGGTCCCTATTAGCGGAGTTGTGCAAGGATTGTTGTTACTTTTCACTACCTGTGCTTTTTGGAAAAAGCTATTAGGAAAATAACCCTTCCTGCTATTGGTGACAACAAGCTGCATGTGGGAATGAGCACGTTAAATGAAATAAAGTTTGCAGGTTGATTTAGAAATTTTGAAAGAATTGGTTCTGTTGTCAGACAGCAGAATGCATTTTGGTTATAATCATTTCAGGCATATATATCATTTACTTTGCTAAGCTATGGGGCAGAATTAGGACCTGCAAGCATGGTCGTTAAATGCTCAAGGTGTTCTACCAGGCTGTAGGAAAGCAGCTGAGGTGTTAGGATGTATAGCAAGGGGAACTAAATGAAAAGAACTAAAAATATATCACTTATCTGTTAACAAACATTGTACTTGGAAAACTGTGCTCAGTTTGATAGCTTATAGCAAGGAACATTGAAACCCCAGAGTCGATCCAGACGATCGCTACATGATACAAAGTTTTAAGTGTCTTGGTTATCCAGACAAATGAGGGGAACTGCAGTATTTTCATTGTAGGAAAATAGAGTTTGAAGGGATCAAACTGAGATCACATAAACAATAAAGGGAATTGACTTTGTTTATGTAGATAGATTAATTGAAGTGGAAATGAAAGCGGGCAGAAGATATTGTACAAAACAAAAAAAAAGCATGGAGTTAGGTTAGGTGCCAAGAAGTATTTCCCTTTGCAGCCATTGACCTTGAGTAGAGTGGCAGGGCATAAATAAATATGGATTCACTACTGGTCTTCAGAAGAGAGCTGTGCGAGTTCAAGCACATATGACATATCTTAAACTAACTTATAAGAATAAAAAAGCAGAAATTCTTAAATAATACAAGAAAGATGGGTATAGAAGTTTACGTGTACTATACTCTTTGAAGATTGTTTGATTGCCTTTTTGGAACATAGGAGCAGGAGTAGGCCATTCAGCCTGTTGAGTCTGTTCTCCCATTCAGTACAATCATAGCTGATTGCCCACTTCAATGCTTTTTTCCACACTATCCCTATATGGATCTATGCCATTGGTATTAAGAAATATGTCTAATTTTGCTTTAAACATATTCAATAACTGACGTTCCACAGCCCTCTGGGACAGAAGATTCCAAAGATTCGCAACCCTCGGAGTAAAAACTTTCTCCTCAACTTGATTCAAAGTGGCTTCCCTCTTATTTTGAAATTATGTCCACTGATTCTTGATCCACAACTGGTGAAACATCTTACTTGTTTCTACCTTTTCTATACCTTTAATTATTTTAAATGTTTCGATGAGATCACCTCTCATTTTTCAAAACTCTAGAGAATACAGGCCCAGTTTTTCCTAATCACTCCTCATAGGACAGTCCTGCCATCCCAGGAACAAGTCTGCTGAATGTTTGTTGCACTTCCTCTTTTAGCTAAGGGACCAAAACTGCACATAGTACGGTAGATGTGGTCTAACCTAGGTACAACACAAATGAAGCAAGACTTTGTCGCTCCTGTATTCAAATCCTCTTTCTATAAAGGCTAACATACCAATAGCCTTCCTAATTGTTTGCTGTACCTGCAGGTTAGCTTTCAATGACTTTTTAATGAGGACACCCAGGTCCCTTTGCACATCTGTGCATCCAATCTCTGACTATTTAAGAAGAACTCTGCACATCCATTTCTCCTACTAAAGTAGATAACTTATATTTTTCCATATTAATTTCATCTGCCATGTTTTTACACACTCATTATGCTTGTCCAAATCCTCCTGAAGTCTCTTTATATTTTCCTCACAACAAGCATTCCTGCCTAGCTTTATGACATCTGCAAACTTGAAAATATTACATTTGGTCCCCACATCCAAAGCATTAATATATACCGTGAATAGCTGGGGTCCAAGGACTGATTCTTGCAGTACCCCACTAGTCACAGACTGCCAATGCTGAGAATGGAATGACCTGTTTATTCCTTCTCTATTTCCTGCCTGTTAGTGAATCTTTAATCTGTGACAGTATATTACTACTTAAGCGATATGCTTTCATTTTGCGACCCAGCCTCCTGTGAACCATTTTACCAAAAGCCTTCCGAAAATCCAAGTATACCACATCCACTCTTTATCAATTATGTTAGTAATATCCTTAGAAAAATTCCAACAGGTTCATCAAAATGATTTTCCATTTAGAAGTCCATGTTGACTATGCCCAATCAGGTCATTATTATCCAACTATCCATTTATCACATGATTTTAGGGTGTTCCCACTATTGATGTAAGGTGAATAATTCTGCAGTTCTTTGTTTTCTCTCTTCCCCCCTTCTTAAATAGTGCGATGACATTTGCTACCTTCCAATTTGCAGGAACCATTCCAGAGTCTGCAAAGGTTTGGAGGAAGATCACCAATGCATCCATTATCTCCATAGCAACCTCTTTAAACACTAGGATAGAGATGCAGGGCCCTGGGATTTTGCATCCATCAGTGTCATTAATTTCTCCAATACTTACCAAGTTTTTTTTTCTTATTAATTCTTAAATTCCTCACTCTCCCCAGTCCTTAGATCACTAATTCTGAGGGATTTCTTGTATCTTCCTCAATGAAGACAGACATAAAGTAATAATTTAGCTTCTCTGCCATTTCTCTATTTCCCAGTATAAATTCTCCTGCCTCTGCCTGTAATGGACCCACATTTGTCTTAGCCAAACATTTCCATTTTACATACCTGCAGAAGCTTTTACGGTCCATCCTCTGATTTTTGCTAGTTTGCATTCATATTGTATTCTGGGGGAAGGATTCAGAAATACATTTATTAAAAACATTTTCTAAATTACCGTAAGGTTTTTCATTTTGTTTTTGTTGCTGCTATTTTAATGGAAAGTGGGCTGCTGGTGCAAAAAGGCTGCAATTTTTCTGAATGGAAAAGGCAGTTGATCTTTTCCACTCTTCTTCAAATCTTTACTGATGTTATCAAACATGCTTTAAGTTCTTGAATCTGAATGTGAACCAGCATAGAATAATGGGACCAAAGCTCTGTCTGTCTCTGCTGGTTGTTAATATCTGATATGAAATTAGTCTCCACAATCTCTACTGTTACAAGTTTAGAAAGGGATGTTTTGATCACACTCCTCAGATCACAGATCCAAAGTTGTATTTCAGTCTGTTGTTTGAAAAGGAGTTTGTCCTTTTCTTTCAACAGTTGTTTCAATGGGAACGTCCAACCACTCAGACCCCTTTTTCTGGGGCAGGAATCGCAAACAAGGCAACAAATCCTCCATCCCACACACTGACCAGAGAGAAGGACCTCATTGTTCACACCCATACCCTTAACACCGGATACTACTCCTTCTAGGCTCAGAAAGAAGCAGCCACTCCAGGAAGCATGAAAAATGCACAGGCCTACGGGTGAGAGTGAATGCCATCCCAAGGCCCCCCTCCCAGCTTTCTGCTTGCAAGTGTCCAATCTCTGGATAATACGCTAGATGAACTTAAATCCAGACTCACTTTTCAAAGAGAGCTGAGGAACTTCTGTATACTCTGTTTCACAGAGACATGGCTCACTCCTGCTTCACTGGACTGTGCCCGACAACCAGAGGGCTTTTCAATCCATTGAAGGGATCATAAAGCGGCCTCAGGCAAGGCTAGGGAAGTCGGGGTCTGCTTCCTAATCAACACCTCGTGGTGCCTAGACGTAGCAACACTGACGAATTTCTGCTCCCCGGACCTAGAATACCTAATGCTAAAATGCCGCCCCTACTACCTTCTGTAGGAGTTCATCTCTGTTATCCAGACAGCAGTTTACATTCCACCCCACACGGGCATGAAGACTGCGCTGGACAAAATATACACCATTACAAATAGCTTTGAGACAAAACATCCCAAGGCCTTGTTCATCGTGGCCAGGAACTTCAATCAGGCCAAGCCCAAGAGTGTCCTACCAAGATACCACCAAAACGTTTCCTGTTCCACCAGAGGCCCATACATCCTAGACCATTACTACACAAATATCAAACATTCCTACCACTCTATCGCCCACCCACACTTTGGTAAATCAGACCACAAGGCTGTGCTCCTCCTCTTGGCTTACAAGCAAAAACTGAAGTGGGAGAATCCATCAAAGGAAGTCATGCGATGTTGCTCTGAGGAGTCGGACCATCTCCTAGAGTCAGTGGGCTGGTCAGCATTTAAAAACTCTGTGACCAGCCTGAACAAGTAAGCCACAACAGTAACTGACTTCATTAGTAAGTGTGTAGAAGACTGTATGCCAAAGAAGCAAATCTGCATGTTTTCCAACCAGAAACCATGGATGAACCAGGATATCCACTGCTCGCTGAAGTCCAGGTCTGAGGCGTTCAAGTCAGGCGACTCTGACTTGTACGAGAAAGCCAGATATGATCCAAGGAGATCCATCAAAGATACCAAAAGATAGTACTGGACCAAGCTAGAATCCCAGGCTAGCCACACGGATTCTCGCCAACTATGGCAAGGTCTGCAAGAAATAACAGGCTACAAAATGACGGCATGTAAAATTGTTGGCTCCAATGCACCCCGCCCTGATGAGCTCAATGCATTGTATGACCATTTTGAGCAACAAGTCAGCGAGAGTACGCCTTCCATCCCGGAAGGCTCGGAAAAAACCTGTATCCAAAGTCACCATTGCAAGTGTCAGAACAGCCTTCTCCAAGGTCAACCAATGGAAAGCGACTGGCCTGGTTGAGATACCCAGATGAGCACTCAGATCCTGCAATGACCAGCTGGTGGGGGTATTTGTAGATATATCCAACCTCTATTTACAACAATCTGAGGTCCCTATCTGCTTAAAGAAGATGACCATCATCCCAATACCAAAACAAAAGCCAGGGAGCGTGCATTAACAACTATCATCTGGTGGCTCTGACATCCATCATTATGAAGTGCTTCGAAAGGTTATCATGGCACAAATCAATTCCACTCTCCCAGACTCCCTGAATCCACTACAGTTCGCCTACCACCGCAACAGATCCACAGCAGACACCATCACCCTGGCCCTGCACTTAACCCTATAACACCTAGATCACAAAGACACCTATGTCAGGCTCCTATTTATCAACTACAGCTCAGTCTTCAACACTGAAATGCATCTCCAAACTCTGTGGCCTAAGGTTCAGCTCCTCCCTCTGCACCTGGATCCTGAACTTCCTAACCCACATGCCACAATCAGTAAGGATAGGCAAGAACACCTCCTCCATGATCATTCTCAACACTGGGGCCCCACAAGGCTGTGCCCTCAGCCCCCAACAGGAAGTGCTGGAAAAACTCAGCAGATCTGGCAGCATCTGTGGAGAGACAAGTTAGTATTTCGAGTCCAATATGACCCTTCTTCAGAACTGTTAAACCGAAAGTTTAATACGCTTCTGGTATATAGTTAACCACACAATTTATACTGTACACTCAACCCAGATGCTGCAGCTTACCTTAAATACTTTAAAGCATATGCACAGGACGAATAAACATTATTCACAGGTATTTGTGCTATCATAAATCAGTAGAATGTAAAAGAGAGCTTTACTTTAACCCAGATTAGTGTAACTCAATTAGAGAACTGCCCTTGTTTAAAATACCCTGCTGTAATTACAAACAGAATTACCTGCTCACTTTGCCCTGCTTTATATGTGGTCCTGGCATTCTCGTTTGGCCCTGGATAAATCCTATCACTCGCTGCACTTATGAATCAAATGAGCAATTTCAAAGGCGGCACTGTTTGCAAAACAAGGAGCTTCTGTTTATATGGAACAATACAGAATGGTCTCGAGAAACTTTTATTACGCAGGTGAGAATGAAGAGGAGGTTGAGCTGGTGAAATGTTACCCTGTTGAAATTCACATTCGGTGTCAGAAATGTGCTGAGGTATCCAGTTAGAATTGAACTACACCATGTACAACTTAAGCTTCCCCCTTGAGAACAATGTTTTCTTTCAGGTTTGCCAAGTGCGGATGAATTGTTTACCCCGATGATGGATGTTGGGCAAGCCTCGCTCAAACTTTATTTTCCAGTGACGAAATCTCAGTATTGTGCGATACCCCTACCACCCGGCTTGGGCTTGTTTATTTGTGACTATTGTCGGAGTTTGTTAAGCAAGGTTAATTCATGGATATGTGCTAAGCCTACTGAGTTTGGCCCGTCCCTCACTGGAATCTGAAAAAAAACTCACTGAAATCTCATTTGGATATGCAATTTCATATTTTTGAATCTTACATTTCGTGTTAGTAAAACAACCAACCACTAACGGGAAAAAAAATTCACTATAAACGCATTCCCCAAACAGGAAAAGGCTCTTTAAACTGCCACTCTATGCAACAGGTCAGAATTGTTTGCACAATTCCACCCTAGCTCATTTCGAAACTTGGTAATTCTGATTATCGCCAGTGTAAATTAATCCGGAGGGTGACACAGCGATCTGAAAAGCCACTGGTATAAAAACATTTGGGGAAATCGGACGGATGCATTTCTTTCTCTGTGCGGCCAATAATACACTTGTACTAAGATACTTGTGAAGAAGGTCTACTGTTGCACACAGACCTTCAGGTTCATTGTCATTTTAATTAAAATACAAGTCAGCTTCAAGCGATTTTACAATCTTGCAAACTGCAAAGTTCTCACAATTACTTTCTCAGTAGTTCCAGTCCGTGTACGACAGGAATAGGGAACTGATTCCTTTTTTAAGAAGTCAGTCTGTCAATAAGTAAGTCATCAGGTGATAAATGCGAAATTCTCTCTAAAATGGCAGCGGCTGCATCCACTCCCACCTTCCTCATTGTCATTAAAAATCTGGGAGTCAATGCCATGCTAGACATGGTCGAGTCTGACGCACAAGCAGCATCTCGCCTCAATAAGCACCTTGTGTAAGAGCGGCTGGCATCGAAGGTTCCTCGCCTCCGTCCATATCTGAACACAGCGATGATTCTGTCCCTGCTGATGCTTTTTCCTGCTATCCAGAGCTCGGCTCCTGGCTGTTCGCCTACAGTGTTCTACAGGAACTGCTGGATGCGCCCTTTCCCTGGGGTTCTGATAGACGTACCGCTTTCCAGGAGCAGGGGCGCGCATCTGGTCAATGATTACCACGCCAAGACGGCCGGCCAGTGCAGCAGGACGTGCTGCCTCCGCCAGAACGGTGAGTCTCACAAGCTGGTAACGGCAGAGTTTCTAACAGGACTTAAAGACACAGGTCGTCGGGATTTTCACCCAATTATGTTGGGCTAACCCTTCATGTTTAATTGGTTATCCACATCCGATTAAGGAATATTTATTAGCAATAACATAATTGTTATTCGTTGCCTGTGCTAAGTTCATCCTGTAGTGGATAGTGGCAAATGGCTGCACGGGGGATACAGAAAGGTTAGGGTTACCATCCCGATGGTTTTGTCTGTGAAACACTAATCACAACGATATTTGATCGTGCAGCAATGACAACTTTAAGGGTATCAGCTACAAACTCAGTTGCCTACGAGGATTGATATATTTAAAGTTCAAAATTCAGAAAGATTCTTAAAAAGAGTGTAAAACGAGTCTGAAGAGAGCATCGGAGAAGCAGATTTGACTAAAAGAGCGTAGGAACCCCGCTCGATCGATGGAACTGACATTTTGGCTAAAGCTTAAATTTCATGAAAGGGAACCCTGCTCTCTTTCAGTACAATGATTGTTGTGTTCCTGCAGTCCCAGTTCAGCCCAGGTGTCGAACGACCTTTCCCCTGAACGCTGGATGCCACCCTGCATGTTCTCATTCAACTGGTAACAATTACTGTGCGGTTTCTTGCTTCCACACAACCTGATCCTTAAAGATCCTATGTACCTTCTATTCTTCCTCCTACAGTCACTCACTGTACACTCTCCAGTTCAAATTGTGTACAGTAGCCTTGTCTGGAGCTCGGTAATTGAGGTGCTGGCCAGCTCCCCCTTAAAGTGCGTATCTTTCTAATCAATAGCCATGAAGTCTCTTTTCCCTCACCGCCCCCCCCCAAACCCCCCAATCCCCCCACGCCGCTCCCACTCCTTTGAATAAGTGAGTGAACTAATGCGTCCTTTCTTTATATTTGTTACAGATACATGTAATGTAGCCGTTTTCAACTTCGCCCAAAATGAGGGCAGTTCCAACTGCTTTCACCTTAACTGTCCAAGTCAGGAAAGTTGCATAATGAGAAGGAAGACCGATTTTATGCTGTTTAATGTAACAAAAGGTAAGGTCCCTGCTTCACTACATTTAAACGCTAAAAAAGTGAGTAATATCCATTGTAAACCAGTAACGAAACAATTCATTATTACGCCGCATGGTCTGGCTACACAGTCCGATGGAGAAGATGATGGGCCTTGTTGATTACAGGTAACCGGAATAGTAATCCAGACTCCCAGGCTCTGGCCACCTGGGTTCAGCCCTTATGTATAAAACAATGAAACTAAATTAATTGAACTGAAGGACAAAGCAAAAGAGGCAATCCCTTAAAACTGCCTCCAATAAAGATAAATCCCAAATTAAAACTTGAAACGTCAAACCAAGATATGATTAGAGGGGTTGATCATGCACCCCAACCCCTGCAGTGCCCATAAAGCATGGAAGGCCTTGATGATGCCCATGGACATCGCACAGTCCTTCTCCAGGGACACCCAACCACAAATGTAGGCTGTAGTGGGGCAAACACTTGGTTAGATGACCCCCTTGGTTGCCTGCTGTCTGGACTTGTTGATGGTGAATTTGGCCAGACCCAGGAGCAGGTTCACGAGGAGGTCCTCCTTCTTCCCCACCTCCCTCCACATTGGGTGCCCATTGAGCAGAAGTGTGGGACTGAAGTGCAAACAAAACTGTAACAGATTTTTTTTTACCTAAAAAGAGAATGCAGTCTGAAGTGACCTGGGTTCTAATCCCACCACTGCAGCAGGCAGAATTTAAATTCAGTTAATAAATCCAAAATATAAAGGTAATCTCAACAATGGTGACCTTAAAACTATCGTGTGGTTCATGAATTCCTTTAGAAACATCTGTTATCCTTATTTACCTCGTCTGGACGACATGTGACTCCAAACTCATAGCTACGTGGTTGTCCTCTGAAATATTCAATCCAAGGGGAATAAAGGGATGGGCAACAAATGTAGGCTTTGCCAGCGACACCCACAACCCATGAATAGAATGAAAAAAAAGGTGGTTAACTCTTATTTCTGAACAAACAAGTCTAGAAATAGATTGACTGTTGATTTATCTTATTGCTATTTGTGGAACTTGGTGGTGTAAACTGGCCACTGCTATTTGCCAACATAATTATAACTTTACCTCGAAAGTAATTCATTGAAAGCAACGCGCTTCGTGAAGGTTAGGGAATCTAAAATATACTTTATAAATACAAGCTTTCTCTAGGGAGTCCTGTAAGATTTCCATCCACAAGCACTCAGAATATCATGATGTTCCACTTTCTACAGCCATTCTTAGCGCTATTACCTACATCAGAATGCCATTGGTGTTTTAATTTTTTACATCAATTTCCTGGCCTTATTCTTCGTTTAATTGTTCCACAGGAGAGGATCCAGATTTGCTCATTTTTGGAAACCGTCGAAGTAAAGGCAGAGAGCCAAGCTCCCGTTCCTCTGCCAATATATCAAGATTTAATCATTCAGAATATCTCGGTTTAGACAAACAACGCCAGTACAACAGGTACGTTTCTTTTCCATCACAAGCAACTCGTCCCAACTACAACTGGTACACGTCTGTCTCACTTCCATCACAGACACTTCCTTCCACGTTGAACTCGGCGACAAGCAATGATTTTCAGAACACCCTGAGTGGCGCCGATAGCAGGCGAACCAACTCGACTGAGTCACCAGAGGCTTCAGCCTTCATCCAAAGTGCCGTGGCCCTCAGCAATGCGACGCAAACCATCGCCCAGCCCTCTCGCTCTTCAGCCAACGCTTCTGATGAAGCATCTGTTCAGGCCATAGCGACTAACATCCTCCCTTTGATCCAAGGTAACATCACCACAGAGTCCTCTGGCAAGAACCAGACTGTTGGCGGCACCACAGCTCCGGCAGCATGGCCATTGGGCCCGGAGGTCTTGCTGGCGCCCTTGTTGACGCTTTCGTTAACCATGTCGACTTGTATGTGCACCCTTCTTTGGGTAGTAGCAAGGTGCAGGAAAAGGCGGGGATACTATCGAACTCTCCAGCCAGGTAGTACTGGATAGAGACAAAACACAGGAAGATATAAAATTCGTACTTATTAGAAACTGACTGTACTAAATGGTTTGAATGAATCGTTACTGAACACATGTATCACTCCAAAGATGCATCATTGATTTAGGTGAAAAACGAAATTGTTTACAATGTAAATACAGAAAAGCCTAGCGGAGGTCCTTTTATATCATGTTCACTGAGGATTGTACCCAATATCCTTTCTCACGCGCGCTGTGCATGTGATTTAAATGCACCCTGCCATTTGAACTATACATACATAATGCTGCGTGATTTCTATTTATTGATACAACTAGGAACACCACTAGAGATTCAAATGGTTGATACAGAGAATCATATCCAGTGTCATTTCTTTTAAATAGTATTGCAGTCTTCTGAATACATAAACTGAACGTGATCAAATCAAACCTTGGATCCCAGATTTAATCTAACCCATCAATTTCAAATGTTTCCTTATCCTATCTGGGATCCACGGATAATCTGGGACTGCCAAGAGCCCATTTTGAATCCCACACCCAACAGTCGGAAACTCCTCATTGATTCATGCACTGCAATTAAAGACAATATCTTGTTCTGCCCTGACCTGTTTCTAAATGAGCTTTGCTAATATGATACCACTGTATTTAAGAAAAAGCTGGTAGGTTTTAGTATTTTACTAAAAATGCTTGTGGCCACTAGTGGCAAAATATCAACATTACGCTTCTTTAAAAGAAAACATACAGCACTCTATCCAAAGTTAACATTCATTTGTTCTATATTTAAACACGTTCCTTCTTTGGCTAATGCTTTTAATGATGGTTTTTCACATAATAAAGTCACTCACAAAAACCGCAAGATTGTTTTTCATGGTGCACTCCACCTCTGTTCATTTATTGACTCCAATAAGAAAAAGGCTTCTGTAAAAATGGTTATGAATATTTGTCTGTATCATGTAGGTTTGCATACGGTATAACAGGCAGCTGAGTAACAGACATAGAAAATAGGAGCAGGAGGAGGCCATTTGACCCCTCAAACCTGCTCCACCATTCAATATGGTCCTGGCAGATCTCTATCTCAACACCAAATTCCTGGTCTCTCCCCTTACCCTTGACACCTTTAACGTCTAGAAATCTATTTCGTCCTTAAATTTATTCACTGCCTTGCCCTGTACAGAATTCCATAGGTTCACCACACTCCAGAATTTTCTTCTCA